>NW_015971576.1:1508965-2108965 GCF_000835475.1 Cladophialophora bantiana CBS 173.52 | reverse complement strand
ATTTGGGAAAGGTTTGGAACAAGAAAATGAAGACGAGAAGAGACAGCATGAGAGCGAGACTTGTTCGGAGCGACAACTGGCAAGAGGAAGTCACTCGTGTTGATATACACTTGGTACTGCGGCTCGGCCGAGTCGGGAGAGGAGTTCGGAGAGAGCATGAAAAAAAAAAGCCAATTCAGCACGCAACGAAAGATAGGGATAGGGTCGAGTAGAGTTCCAAGCCCCCTGGTGGTCGGGAGTGAGCCATGAATACAGAGAGCGTTTAAATAAAACTCCTTTTGCCATTGTATCCCGCTTTTCGATGTACGGAGTACTCGGAACTGTACGAGGTATGAGGTAGTGCTATTCGAACTCGATCCGCTGTGCTTTATTTTGGGAAACTGCAAGGCTGCCAAAGGAGGAGGAGGATGAAGTCTCTTACCCGCGCTCGATCTGAAAAAGCGAAGGAACCTTCTTCTGTCGCAGCACCTGCCTCTCTCCCTCCCCCCGTGGTCAGCAGGGGTGAGCTATTTCCATGGCCAGAGTAGTACGCGGCACTAGAGTCTAGGGGTTTCTTACATCTATATCGAAGGCGAACAAGAACTACAAGCACAAGCAAGTCGGATGCCGGGAAGACACGAGAGGCACCTGAGCATCTATCCATCTCCCTTCTACGCTATAAATGCCGTACAGGACGTGTACCAGGTCTTGCGCACGCCATCTCCACACCACGCAGTCCTGCGATGCGGAACTGCGGTTTGGTACAGCGCTGTAGGTTTGCGTGTTTTGTTAAAATCATTTCATTCCATTCCATTATGGTAGTAGTTCCGTGCCGTGTGCCGTGTGCCACGTAAAAAATACATAAAAACAGATATCCTCCGATGTCTTCTGTTCTGTTGATCCGTCTCAGGGTGGCATCCTTCTGCTGTATCCCCGTCCCCGTTCCCGTTGTGTTCGTCCCATATCGCCTTCCTCTATCCGGTTCGTAATCCTCCCAGCCAACCGCTATGCTATGCCATGACCAAAACTGCCTGGCTAGGGCCGGAGCAGACGAAGCAAGTCCCGAATGGACTCGATGAACGCCCAAGAACGCCACCCGATTTTTGTCTTTCCTTTCCTTTCCCTTCCTGTTTTCCCTCTTCTATGCAAAAGGATTTGATTTCCTTTTGAAAAAGATAGATGATAAGCGCCAAGAATGAATGCAAAAGGCTGTATTTCTTGTTCTTGAACGACAACAATCATCGTGCCGCGACAATCTCCCCATTCCGACAGACCGTCGCCGGGGCGACAGGGCCCATGTCCGCAAGTCCACCCTGGTCGCACAGATAAAACGATCTTTCCCCGTTGCAGAACAACGCACCGTTGGGTGTGCAAGGCCCGTCGTTCTCGCGGACGATTTGGCCATCGACGCAGGTCGTGCCAGGGGCGACGGGGCCCATGTAGATATACGTCGTTCCCGTTGTGGTGGCGATGCACTGGGAGAAGCTGAAAAGGGTGTTGCAGGTGAAAGTACCGGGGGCGCAGGGGAGGGGGAGAGATGTGGCAGAAGTGGAGCTGCTGCTGGTGCTGGTGCTGGCGACGCGGGCCAAGGTCGTAAAAGTAGTTGGTATTGTGTCTCTGGTTATTGGGAACGTGAAGGAAGTGCTCGTCAAGGTGCTGGTAGCTGAAGTCGTGAGGGTCGGAGTCGTAGTCGTCGAGTATGCCACAAAGTCGGATCTCGCAAGGTCGGATGCCGTGGTCGTAGCGGCTGTCGTCGTCGTCGTCGTCGTCGTCGTCGGGGCAATCATAAAAACATTAGAGTCAGTCACAGTTCCTGTACTGTTAGTGGTGAAGCTAGTTCCTGAGGAGAAGGGGGATGAAGTGGTTGTCATGTTAGCTAAAAGAAAGGAAGGGAATGTGGTTGTGGTTGTGGTTGTGACCAGAGTGGTGGAGAGATTGAAGAACATCGCCGCTGACCCAGACCCTGTTGTCGTTGTGGATGGGACCGTGGTTGTAGTTCCAATTGTAGTGGTCGAGGAGGCAGAATCAGAGGTTGTCGTGGAAGCGTCCAATAACGTAGATGCGGCGGTAGTGGAGGCCACAGAGCCTGAACTTGTGCTTGTCGAAATAGCGACCCCCTGGATGGTAAAGCCTGGACCTGGCCCGGGAACAATTGCATCCTGGCCATAGACGACATCGTTACCGGGATCTGGGAAAACCACTTCTTGCCCTTCGATGGTCTGACAGCCATTGCCAACATTGCACACGAACATGTCCGGTAGCTGATCCATGGAAGAAGCTTGTCGTCTGTATGGAGAAGCTCGTCGATACCGCTGGTTCGGTCCACTGATGATCTGGACTCTGGCACAGTTTTGATACATCTCCCTGTTCCCAACGAGATTGAACCAGGACCAGGAAAGCAGAGCTGAATCCGAAGAAGGCGCAAAGCTGGGAATCGTGAAGTTGTAGTTGTGTGTCAATGGGCATCCACCGATCATGGATTTGATGACTTTGAACGAAACCCCATTGTCGTAAGACAAAGATAGTTGACAAGAGCCTCCGTCGTGTTCGGTGGTCCCATTTAGCCACATGTCGTAGGTGCCGCCGGAAATATAAGTAGCTTTGGTCACATACCCATCTGTGTCATTCTGGTAATTCTTGCAAGGAAAGTTAGAACCGTCCGCCAACAAGGGGGACGTCATATCATAGTCTTTCTCGTCCACGGGGACGTCAGGGTCAAGGGGACTTCTCAGGGGGTATGGCCAGCTCATCTGC
Organism: Cladophialophora bantiana CBS 173.52; assembly: GCF_000835475.1. Classification (NCBI taxonomy): domain Eukaryota; kingdom Fungi; phylum Ascomycota; class Eurotiomycetes; order Chaetothyriales; family Herpotrichiellaceae; genus Cladophialophora; species Cladophialophora bantiana. The sequence goes on along the minus strand of NW_015971576.1, from coordinate 2,106,232 downwards.
ATATGGGCTTGAGTGCATATAGGTAGCCATAATATGGAGGAGAGGGCAAGGGAGAGGGGGAGGAAGCGAGACATATTTGTTCTCGGATGGGAAACGGGCAGGAGGCGGAGGCCGACGAGGCAAGAAGGGGAGGTTCGAAGGTAGCGTGAGGAGTCTGGGTTTGATGCAAGAGGGATGTATCACAGGATCAACACACGTATAGCAGGGTCGCTTGCAGACCAAAGGAGCTGAATGCTGTTGCTGTGAAAGAAGCGACCAAGCTTGATGAAGAAGTGGATGAGTTTGTGCCTTTGAGCGACATGGTGCTCCCCTTTTGTATATTCCGGTCGCCATCATATACACGTCAAGGTAGCCACACCAAACAATGTCCTTCCTGCTTCAATTTCTTGAGATGGCGCACTAACAATTCGTGCTAAACAAAGCTCCAGGATATGCTTGGGTGGATACAGGTTGCAAGGAGGTAAGCAAAAATTGACGAGGCTTAAGCGCGGTCTGGTCGCAAGTACCCCAGAGAATGCGTTGATTTCCTGCCCCATGGTGACATTCTTCAGGCCTTCCTTGAGCTCTCGACTCCAGTCTACTAGCTTTTGTAGGGCAAGCACGAACCACCCCACAGTCGTTGTCGGGGTGACAATCGAGCAATGTCGCCAATCTCAGCCACCAAAGCCCACCGGTTCTCGGCTCAAACCATCGTACAACTAAAGAAATCTGGGGCAAGCGACTGTGTATAATTTAGGTCCCTCGGGGTTGAAGCGGCAATGTCCATCATTGCTCGAAGAGGGGTTTGAGCTGGTTTTGCTGGTCAACGATTGCGCGATCTTGGGAACGAGCATGTCCTGTCCGCCTGGGGGAACATTGAGCTGAACCATGGAACATAGCACGCTCTGGGGAGCTCTTCTGCTTGTGAGAAGCAAGTTCCAAGTCACGACTCACTGATTCTCTTCGTATATAGTACGAATTCTGTGACCGAATCAGCCTTGCGCCATGGAAAAAGCGATCATCTTGGAGGACTAACTGCCATTTCCTCGGTTGTTTTGGTTCCTGCGAGCCAAAGGAAAAAATAGCCTAGCTTTGGGAAGAAGCTTCACGTCGCTGTCGATCCCTAGATTAGCGGTAGACATGATCCCCTCATCGATCCCACCCACGAACGATAATGCACGAGCGACATGCGCAGCGCACCTACTATCAGCAGTGCTCCACACTATTGCCGGGACGACTCGTCTCGACAATCGAATGTCCTTGTTACTCCGTCTCATCTTATCGTAAATTCGAGTCTTCTGGGTGAAGAAGGCATATGCTCCAATTCGGCATGCATTGTCTTCCAGATCGATTTGCTTTTTCCCATTCAGCCCATTTTACGCGCATCTCCTTCCGTTCTTGGTGGTCGATGGCGTGGCCCGTCCAGGTTGCATCCCGTCCGGCGCTCAGGAGTGGACCAAGCCAGCGATAGATGACAATAATGAGCCAAACTTGTCGTCTCCCAGAGCCATCAGGTGAAAGACTTTCACGAGCCTGAAACATAAATTGTGTCTTGCAACCTCGAGTAAAGCAGGTACCTTTACACTTCGCACCGGCGCGGCCGTCTCCAAGCTCTCGCTTTGACGCGTTGATACACGGTGGGCCCTTGACCCCGGGCGGGAGGCGTTGGGTATTAATGCATGCTCTGCAGAATTTGCTCAGGATGTAGGGGTCACCGAGCTTCAAATGAGGGCAAAGCCGGAAATCGATCGCTTGGAGCGCGCTTGAAACGTCCTTGACCTGAAACACTTCTTTGTACATGCCACTACCACCGGTTGTTCTTGTGTTGTACAGAGGCGACGGCGCTTGAAGGAGGGCAACTTTGGAGATCAAGAGAGATTCTGCTTTTGAATTTTCCAAATCCATGACTGACGTGCCTTTCTCTGGTCGGTCAGCAACAGATCGGTTGCGAATGGAGTTTCTGCACCTCGAACAGGGTTCAAGCGTCTCAACCCGAAATGGCGACTCCACACCGGCCTTGATGTTGCGGATCGTCTTCTGGTAACCAAGGTGACGGTGGGGACATAACCAGACCTGTCTGCAATCTCGGCAGGTGGATTCCTGCTTGATCTCAGAGATAGGAAAAGTAGACCGGATATGCAGCGTTTGACACTTGCCGCACACCAACCTGTCCAGCTCAGCGGGGTCCTGATCGCGTTCAGTCATGCAGAGAAAATCGAACAGCTCTTTCCCTGTCAAGACAAAAGATGGTGTGCTGTACAGATGAAAGAACCTGGAGCAACTATGACGGAGAGCGACCTCGCTGCTGGGACTCAAATATGGCTGGAGAAACATCAAAAGCTCCGTCGGCAGTGACAGAAAGCCTGATTCGACATTGTTGAAGATTGTCCTTTCGGACCACCGAGTCCCAACCGAGGGGGTCTGTTGGCGAGGCGGTCGTTCAATAATGGCTGTGTCGGGAGTAAAAGCCAGTTTGCAGACGAGCTGTTCGTCCGAGGGGGTCAAAGACAAAGTTTTGCTGGGCCATGGCTGCAGTTTGGCCCGATTCTCTTCCACTACTTCGACTGGGTCAGGTGCGGACTTGGTTCGTGAAAGTTTTCTGCGAAAGTGGGCGAGAACGGGCATTTTGTAGATGTCCTTGGTGTGTGATGAGCCGAGATATCAGCAGCGGGAAAGGCGGAGTTGGATCTTCCGAAATGGACAATCCCAAAAAGCACACCGTCAGTCAAACAGCCCTTAGACAGCCATCACAGACCACGAAAGTGGCGGGATGGGTTTTGATCGAGTCCGTAAGACACAATCGGCGGCATGGAGACATGGATGGGCGCTGACTCTTCGCCACAGCCGGGGAGTGTCAGAGATGGTCTGGCCATTTCAGTAGCATGAGGAGGCGTTCCCAGATGGCCCTTGGGCGGATAAAGGGTTCGAGGTGTGGTATGGTCCGACAGCATTGGGACTGTCAAGGCCTGTTTCCCGCAGGACAAATCAGAAAAGCCGGTTGCCACTGAGAGGGGGTCAATGGCTAGTAGCGAGGCCCTTTATCGATCCCTGCAGCGGGCGAGACCCTGGAGATTGGCTCGATGGGAAGGGGGGGGTTTGGCTGTTGTGCCACACCTTGCAATGACGAGCTGGCCATTTATTGGTGGCGATGCAAAGAGAGGGCGTCTTGCCTTTCCCCGATCGAAACCACGCGGGTGTGACGATCGATCTCGAGAGTCGTGTGTACGAGGTGCAGCTGGCCGCTGAGCGAGGAGCAACAAATGTCAAACACAAAAGTCTATGACGTCGTGGAGAGCGTGGAGAGGAGCTGGACATGCTGGCCACCGCACCGCTGCAACCTGCGAGCGGAATCATGGACTGAGTAGTTCCTCTCGTTCTCTCAGCCAAGGTCAAGCCGAAAAGCTCAATAGATACATCGCATGTTGAATCCCTCAGTTACTCCTCTGTGTTCAATCCGAAGCACTAGCAAATATCGCCTACTTGGTCTCAGACGCCCCATTGCCCCGACAATTACACCCCATGTCCGCCCTGGTTTGACACCGAGATCTGTACCGTTACCGCTAACCGCGATGGCCAAACGAAAGAGGTCGACCAAGGTCACCACGACCACCAATGTCACTTCAGCTAGATCGGCTCCTGCATCAACTCGACGAACGAGTCCCAGAAACGCCTCGATTGCCGTCTCGGCCAGAATTGACACTGTCCCGGACAGTCTCTGTCCTTCGCCAGACGCTGAGGGGCCTGAGGTTGACAATGTGAAAAGCAAGAAAGCAAGGACCGGGAAAGAGGTAGTCGGAGAACTTTCCGAGACACTTCCCGCATCGACCGTCCACGTCAAAGCCTCGCCGAAAGGAGGGGACGGGCTTGACCAGGAAGATCCTGAAGCTGAAGGAGACGTGGAAGCCAACCCTGAAGAACTGAAAGAAGCCCTGTCCCGACCACCTCCAGTAAACAGCTCGTACCTCCCATTGCCGTGGAAGGGCCGCTTGGGCTATGCCTGTCTAAACACCTACCTCCGTGCTGCAAATCCACCAGTCTTCTCGTCACGAACGTGTCGCATCGCCTCGATCCTCGAGCACCGCCACCCGCTGAAAGATCCTACCCAGCCCGAACATCCAACCAAAAATCGACCGGATAAGGATCAGCCGGCGGACATTGCTCGGGGGCAAGAGTACGTGGAAGCCTTGGGTCTCGCCAATGCGCGGGATATTGTCAAGATGTTACGCTGGAACGATCGCTACGGCATCAAATTTCTCCGGCTCTCGTCGGAGATGTTTCCATTTGCCAGCCATGATGTGTACGGGTACAAGCTCGCCCCGTTTGCCTCAGAAGTGCTTGCAGAAGCCGGTCGCGTGGCTGCCGAGCTCGGTCACCGCTTGACGACCCATCCCGGGCAGTTCACACAACTGGGCTCGCCGCGAAAGGAGGTTATACAAGCCTCGATCCGCGACCTAGAATACCACTGCGAGATGCTCGACCTGTTGGAGTTGCCGCCACAGCTGAATCGAGACGCGGTGATGATCTTGCACATGGGTGGTGTCTTCGGCGACAAGGCCGTCACTATTGCTCGATTCAAAGAGAACTACGTCAAGCTCCGACAGGGCATCAAAGACCGTCTGGTTTTGGAGAATGACGATGTCAGTTACAGTGTGCATGATCTGCTGCCTGTGTGTGAAGAACTTAATATCCCGCTCGTTCTGGATTTCCACCATCACAACATTGTCTTTGATGGGGACAAGGTGCGTGAAGGTACACTGGACATTATGGATCTCTATGATAGGATCACAGCTACATGGACAAGAAAGGGTATTACGCAGAAAATGCACTATTCAGAGCCTGTGCCATCGGCCATTACAGCACGACAGCGCCGGAAGCACAATCCGCGGCCTGCAACATTGCCGCCCTGTCCGCCGGACATGGATCTAATGATCGAAGCCAAAGACAAGGAACAAGCCGTCTTCGAACTCATGCGCACGTTCAAATTGCCCCGGTTTGACACCTTCAATGATATGACACCGTACGTACGGAACGACGAGAATAAGGCATGGAAACCTCCGAGGAAGAAGAAATCCCCCAGAAAGAAGCGCCTGATCAAGGACGACGAAGAAGAACTGGTCGGTAATGATGAAGGTGCTGACGGAGAAGTTTCACCACTGTCTTTGATTTCAGAATCCGAGATCAGCATGGGTGGTCCCGATAGGCGAGTCTACTGGCCTCCAGGCATGGAAGAATGGCTGCGTCCTAAGAAACGAGATGTCAAGCCTCGAGATCCAGCAAAGGCAAAGACGACGGCCGAGCCAGCGGCGCTAAGGCGGGCCGAGAAAGCTGCGTGGCAGGCTGCAAGAGAAGCGTCAGCAGAGGCAGATACGCCAGGCTCCGCGGCCCATGCGAACACTTCTGAAATTGTGAACACGAATGCGACTCCTGGGACCACACCTAACCTCGCCAAAGCCAAGAGCGTGTACGGTGCGGTGAAGGCGAAGAAGGGGAAACCGGTCCGGGCTCCTCATTTGGGGAGAAGCGTGAAGAATAAGAAGAACGCAAATACACCTGTGTTGACCCCGAGTCCAAGCGACCAAGAATTGTATCTCGACGACAAAGGGGGGAAGGAGGAGCAAGACTTCGAGATGCCGGACCTGACTGATGGGGAGGAGGTGGCTCCGGTTGTTACCACAGTCAATCGGCGCGCACTAACGCGAACTCTGAGCGGAAGGAGTGCTAAGCGGAAAGCCGCCAAGTATGCGGAGGGGGATGACGACGACGCCGGTTGATTATTTTTGAGTGATTGTTTTTGGTAGGATTTCTGAGAGATGAAGAGATCCTCGAGGGGAGGGAGTCATGATCAGACCTGTACAACAGTACCTGCTGCCGCTATATCGGTTGAGCATTTACCGGAGATTCCAAAAATTCGGTGATTATATCCATGATGGCTCTTTAGAACAGTGGCCATCCCAGGAGCAAGATGAGGGATCGTCACTGTAGCCTCATCGGAGCTGTGCGAGGACCATTGCATACCATTCGAGAGTATTACGCCGTTGTTGCTGGAAGGAGCAATCGTCCTTTTTGTTTTCGAGTGTGATTCCCGTCGGAACACCGGCCATTGGCGAGAGCTGCAATGGTGTGCAGTGAGGTGTAGGAAGATGGATTGAATAATGCTTCGTCACTTTGAGGGGGCAGAGGACATCTCCTATCCCTATCATCGTGACCTAGTTGCCAGCTAACATGACGAGAAGGGAAGAAGACGGTTCGGGGTATCGAAGCCCGAAGCGCAGCGAGCAGGGTGTAGTTCGAGCTCGGGATGCTCTTCGTGTCTGTAGTTTGATTGTCTGCAAGGAGCGCCGTCTGTTCTCCGATGGCGGCGTTCGTGTTGTGTGGCCTTGCTTACGAGGTATCGCCCTGTGCACGACGTATCCCTTCGGCTTCCTCGGTAGAAAGGCCGGTTGGGTGGGTGGCCCTCATGCATGGATTCGTGGGGTGGTGGGGGCGATGGGATGAGCTGTGTTTCCTGCGCCAGTTTACTTCGCATAGAATATCTGGCTTAAGGATTCATGCATTCTTGGTAAAGGACAGTGACTTATTTGACCTAACGTCACGACATGCGCGGTTGGCGGCCCATCGACATTGTTCGCAAAAGAGGGGAGTTTTGTGATGTTGGGGTCTGGCTCTTGGCCGCTGGTATGCATGGCTGGGCCTGCTCAATGAGGGGATGATTCGCCGGAGCATTTCCTGACCTCCAAGTTCTCTCCCCTAACAAGTAACGAACTCTGTATCCATTTCTGGACTTGTCGAGGATTTTGCCGACCATCGGCGGCAGTGTGGCCCGCGTGTGGTGGCTGAAGGCGTCCGCTCGCCGCGTGCCAGTCGCTGTTGATGGTTTGCTCGCGAAGTAGTAGGTATTTGCAGAGTCGTCGATAACGTCACGATTGTGGAATGACAGTCGGAAACCATGTCGTGGTTGCATCATAGCCTATTTACTTGGTCCCTCGTGTCACTGTGCTCATTCTGCCCCGCGTGCGTGTTTGCGTCTGGATAAATTTGAGACTTATTTTCCGAAAGAGAAGAAACGGATTCCTCTCTCCAGCCCACTTCCCTTTTCTGTTTCGCGTTCTTGTTCTCCTTGCACGCGTATTTTTTTGTACAGATCGGCCCTCTTTTCCTCCAATTGAACTTCTGCCAAATACCGTCTGCCATCATGGGCTACCCCGACACTTTCGAAGGGTTCATGATCAGGGACCAGAAGAAGTGGACCGAGTTTCACAAGCAAGAGGTAAATCTTTTCGCAAACCCGCCGGGAACCACGCTGACCTTGAGCGCTGCAGTTCAAACCCAAGAAGTTTGGCGACCACGATATTGATATCAAGATCGAGTGCTGTGGCGTCTGCGGCTCCGATGTCCACACAATCAATGGCGGCTGGGGAGAAGCACCACTGCCCATCTGTGTCGGCCACGAGGTAGTTGGTCATGCCGTCAAAGTCGGAGACGCTGTGAAGACTGTCAAAGTTGGAGATCGCGTGGGGGTTGGTGCTCAGATCTGGGCTTGCCTCAAATGCCCCCAGTGCAAGAGTGACAACGAGAACTACTGCCCACATGGGGTCGACACGTATGGTGCTCCTTACCCGAAAGAGGTCGATCCAGACGAGACCATCTCCCAGGGCGGGTACTCCTCCCACATTCGGGCCCACGAATACTTCGTCTTCCCCATCCCCGATGCCATTCCCTCCCACCTCGCCGCTCCCATGCTCTGTGCAGGATTGACGACTTGGAGTCCACTCGTCCGGGCGGGGATCGGTCCAGGCAAGAAAGTCGCGATTGTTGGCTTGGGTGGCTTAGGTCACTTCGGGGTCATGTGGGCCAATGCTCTGGGCGCCGACGTCACGGTCATCTCACATTCTCCCAGCAAAAAGGAGGATGCTCTGAAACTGGGCGCAAAGGAGTTTGTGACCAATACCGAAAAAGGTTGGGCAGAGAAATACGCCTTTGCTTTTGACTTTGTGCTCAATACCGCCGACATGACCCACACTTTTGACCTGCAAGAATACCTGTCGCTCTGCAAGGTTAACGCCACATTCCATCAAGTTGGTCTGCCAGACGAGGCTCTACCACCTCTAAAGGCCCAGGTGTTTATGAGCAATGGCAGCTCCATTGGCGCGAGCCATATTGGCAACAGGCCCGAGGCCTTGGCCATGTTGAAACTAGCAGCGGAAAAACAGCTCTTCCCCATGGTCGAGACGGTTCCCATCTCGGAGAAGGGATGCGCAGAGGTGGTGTCTCGCGTCGCGGCAAACAAGATACGATATCGATTCACTTTGACGGATTACGACAAGGTGTTTGGATCTCGTGACTGAGGAAGCTGGCAGCGCTGAAAAGGTCACAACAGTTGTCTAGAAGCTAATAGGAAACCATCGAGAAGTGCCGAGGCGGCAGTCCTGCCATTTTGGTGCACATCTTAACACCTGTTCACGCTAGGGGAGGCCACCGTCACACAAAAAGTGCTTGTCAAAAAGCAGATGTTCCTCTTGCATGGTGTATCCATTTCGCTGTAGCAGAGTCTTGTCATCTTGATCGAACGCAGCAACGAGTTCCCAATGTCCAAGTAATATCGTCTCTGTCCTCAGACCCGATATCGAGGCTACGCCCTGATTGGCTTGACTACGAGCTAAAGCGCCGGCCAGTCACAACATTCGGCGCAAAGCAGTGGGCCCTGCCCCCTTAAGGCAATTGAGCCGATGGGTCCGAGAACTGAGATAAATGTACCCGGTACTTGGGTAAGAGCCGCTCGCTGCGATCCAGCCTGCCTTCCCAATTGTATCTAGCCCTACAAATGGGTTAGCGCCTTGGCATGGCCAGACAGATCCGTCGCCCTCTCCTGCCCTCTCGGCGTCTCCCCATCTGGCAGCTTGAGGGTCAGTACCTTAACAAATAGGATTCCGTACACAGTCAACGAAGCCTGAAGATGAGTCCTTAACGGTGTATCTAGTTGACTCCCGAAAGGAAACACTGATTGCCCATACACCAATTGATACTAGAAAGGTGTTGCGACGAGATCATTGATCATTATCCAATCGCATGGAGAAAAGTCCCCATCTCATAACATGTCTACATACAGTATACGAGAAGGCGAGCTCATTTGCCGAAGTTAGTGCACAGTCCAGCCGCACACCTCAAACTCCTGCACCTAGAGTCGTGATGCTCTGGCGTCGCCTCATCTGGCAATCAGGCGGAGATAGTCATACAATTATATTGAGCCCGTTACTGGCTTGTTGTTTACGCCAGCAAATGCGATCCTGTCAGACCTCACCTAAAAACCTGTGGGGATTTAATTTTGAACCCCCATCGCCCTGTGTGCCGCCTGCGATGCTCAACATGTGCAATATAATGCTCTGAAGATACCTAACAAGTTGTGTGAGAACGAATGAGTTCAGATCTTCAGTTGCAATTGACGAAGGGCAAACACAGTCGCCACCAGCAACATGTCTCAGCAATACACTCCTCCTCGGACTGATGTCTTGAACGTCTTCGTCTATACCTTCTCTGCCGCGACAGTGTCGCTGATTGTGAGCGGCCAGCATGTCAGAGTTTCACCATTCTATCAACATCTCATCTCTATTTTGCTGGATCTCATTGTATTTTTGCTTCCTGTGAGTATCTCTCTACGATTATTTCTATGGGAGCATTCTGATGGGCCCCCATCATGGAAAAGTGCTAGGAGGGTCTTACTGGCAGAGGAATTCTTAACATTGCAATGCTTGCTATCAGCGCCTTCTTGGTCGTCGCAAAATACACGTGCGGGCCACATTCCATCCGCATATCGGGACCACCAGACCTACCCCGGCGACTGAATAAGATGTCTTACGAAGCTGCCAGGGGAGTAGAAAAGTCACTACCTCCGATGAAGGAAGACGAGTGCCTCACCAATCATCGATGGTTGTAGAGGTGTAATTTATGTTATTTCTGGCACCGATACTGCTTCTTTCTGGTCTTTGTTCTCACCCACATTGACTGCAATATCTATGTTGCAATAAAGCTGCACGAAGCAAGGATTGTGCCATCCGCGGCCACATTCAACGATGGCATCTTCCTTCGGCATATTCGTATTCATCCTCCTCGCCATCACTATCTGGCTTATTGCCTACATCGACATATGGCAAGCAATCGTGCACTTGCTCTTAATATTGCACGGAACTCTGCTTTTCTATTCCGTTAGCGACTCTTCATCTCTGACGAATCTGTTTTTGGTGGTTTTCATCATATACGCGACGAGCTTTTATAGTATGCTCGGAGACGACAAAGTCGAAAAGGCGGTATTCGCACCCGCATGCTTGTGGGTCTTAGACGGCCTTTCAAAAGAGCAATCAACGGCAACTACGACGCAGCGGTCGACGATGACTATCTACGGAAAATAATCGAGAAAAAGAAAGAAGGAGTGCTAGTAAACAGAGGTATGGTGAGTTCTACCGGCAACGCTCATGAAAGCACCACTCCGAAAAACAAGAGCCGCGGGGGATCAGGAACAAATACCTCGGAACGTGAAAGAAGAGGCAGTTCTATCAGGCGAGATGAGCAAACCGACAAATGTGATTCCAAAGAACAACCAAAGCACGATAGGGAAAAAGATCCTTCTCGCCGTGAACGTGATTCTCAAGAGTTTGCAAAACCACCAAAGCACGATAGGGAACCGGATCCTGCTGCCCATCAGCGTGAGTGCCAAGAACAATCAAACCAGGATATGGAACAGGATCTTGCTCGTTGCCAACGCAAAGCACCAGACGACGAAATTGAGAAACGAATCAACGCGGCCGTTGGCGCTCAGATCGGAGCGTTGGACATCCCTCCGTTGCGGTCGGAGGTTCAGCGGAAACTTGCACGAATGGACGACGAAATCCAATTTCTCGATCAAATGGTCCGAGTGCTAGGAAGACGAGTCGCCAAATTGCGTGTGCACAATAAATCGAGGTTGCCTGTTATGCCAATGATGCCACCGCCAGGGTCGGCAATTTGAGAAGCACTCAGCTATTATAACGCCGCAAAGGGAGATTGAGAAAGAGAAGTCAGCGGAGAATAGGAATCTACCGATTTCCCCTCTCTTCTACAAGCATTATCACTCATATCTACAACGCCAAACAGTGTCGCGTTTGAGAAACAATTTGCTCTCTTGGGCCTAGAATCTGTTGATTCGAGCTTTCCCACAAGACTTCGTAGACCCTTCCTCGCATTTTTTCCATGCTCGGGTGCCACGGACGGTCAATCTCATCCCCAAACTGGTGGCATATCGGTCCATTGGGGGATGTGCAGTTAAATTTCTTCGCCAATCCCCAGAAAGTTGTTTGCGAATCCGCGTTACTCCTTCAACAGCCGTGGCATTCAGAATGACGGACGACCATTCGGTGTTTGTCATCGAAGATGATCGGCCTTCTGTGGGTTCAGGACCCTTTCTGATGGCATTGGGAGCACTAGCTTTTCTTGGAGCCGTTGGAGAGGGTGATGAGCGGCATGCTCTCTGCAGGAATGTTGTTGGGCGGGTCCGTGACTGGCTGGAAGCCCGTTGGCGGGTGCTAATCCGAGGGGGCGGTAAGGCAACTGAGTGGTTGTGTCAGTGTGTCAAGGTGTCAGTCCTTCAGGCGGCGCCGGAGTCCCTTGCTCCAGAACCAGCCTGAGCAGGGCAGCAGGGTCCCCCCTGGCTGTGCTCGGACCATTCCACCTGCATTTTGTTGGCTAGCAGTGCTCTTTAGCGGGGAATGTACGGCGTCTCTAACAGCCCCCTCCAGACACCCGAAGTGTTTGCCACACCTCCTCCCGATTCCCCAGGAAAAGGACCCTGTCAAATGTTCTCCCTCCTCTTCTCTGGACTTCAGGACCTATTGCAAAGTGATCCGACTTGGTTTGCAAGCGCCGAGGTGGTACGCCTGGATGGGTCTTAGTTTCGAGATGGGAAGATCCCTGAAAGGCAAACGCTCGGACACTGATTGAGGGCGGGGCGGAAGTGAAGAGAGCAGCCTGTACCTCGTAGGCGTCGATCTGGTGGTTCGCTTCGCTTCTGGTACCCTGTACAGTAAGAGAAAATCCAGCCATGTCCAGCTCCCGCGTCCCGCCCAATCCATCGCAGAGAAGGACATTTTGTGGATGCTGATGATCAATAATGAGAGGCCCAAGACAGGCGCCTGGGCCACCTACCTAGGTAATGAGCTTAGGTAGGCCATGGATGGGTAAAAGCCACCCGCCAGAGATCAGAGCTTCAACGGCTAGTGGGCTGGGCCTGCGGGTGGAGATAGGAGCAAGAGGAGCCAGAAAAATAACATCCTACAGGCAGCTCCATCGTCTTGGTTTGTGCAAGCTGCCAACCCCCCAATTGTCGTCGTCAACCCGCAACTTTCCACCCATCTGGGCCTATCGATGACATCCGTTGCAATCTGGGTACAATCCCTTCCTCTAATAACATTATAAACTTTGTGCAAACCCGTATTCCCTTTGTGGCCTCAACCAACCTGCGACCAAAACTCCCTTGAGGCATCATCCTGCCTATTCCAAGCCAACCCGCCTGCTCTTGGATTTGATCTTGGAACCGGTATTGTGGAGAAATTATGATAATATGATATCGGAGCGCTGGTGAAGAGGTGGTCCGTGATTGCATACGGACACCAGCAGCTATCCTTGCAGCTCCGGCAATTCGGACCTTAGCCTGCGCACTCGTCGATCTCTGTTCCTGCTGCTCTGCACCTACGAAAAGTCTGCTTCCATAATTTGGTTCCAGGCTCACTATCTTCGTCCTCCGGCTTTGACGCCTAATATGTGGTGGAGAACATTCAGGATCTTACCGACTATACATGAGCGGGAGACAAATTGCTGCTGCGGCTGGCGGAATGACCCTCTGACATCACCATGGAGAGTGGTTTGAAGAAGTTATGGACTCGCCGGAAGAGCAAAGGGAACGAAGGAAGACATGAGTCGAGAGTGGGCAGTCTGAGAAAGATCCAGAGCACCGAGCACATCCTCCGATCAATCACTACAAGCCCGCGGTCGAACCATACCCGAACTACCTCGACAGACAATCAATACAAGCCCAGTGTTAGTAACAGGGCTCAGTCTGCGCTGGGTGGTGGTGTCGCAAGACCTTCAACCTCTTGGTCACGGCCGGGTACGGATGGAAGCGGCAGTTTAATGAACGCCGTCACTCGAGCGGCAGACTCTGTTGCCAAAGCGGAGCAAGAATATCAGTACCCTGCAGATAGATACCCAAAAGACCAGGTCCGACCCAAAACCCCTCGCTATGTCGACATCTTCTCCCTCTCAACCTCGAATAGTCCAACCCTCAGACCTGGGTACAATGAGGACGTGGCCGAACGGAACTTGGATTTGGCTCGAGTTGCTCTCGAAGGCACCCACGAGTACGTACCTACTTCCAAATTCCAAGAAGAAGTCGCCGCCAGGAATGCATATCCTAATCTCCCTGGAAGCGGCAGTGTTGATAGCTCTCCGCCTGTTCGTCAAAGTGGGTTTCATGGCAGCCAGTCGCCTGTTCAGATGAGAGGGATATCTAGCCCTGTGAGCAGCCACACGCGGTCGCCGCAAAAACCCGTGGAGCGACCTTTTTCCCGACACACTCAAAATATCCACAGTTCGATCGGGACGCATTCCCGACAACAAAGTCATCGATCTTGGGATTCTCAAGGACAGTTGCACGAATTGCCGGCTTCAAGACATAGTACTGAGGACCCCCATCAGACACAATCACTTGCGAGCCCCACGACAACACTAGCGAGCAGTTCTCACGAGCCTATGCTGGCTCATGGCCCTCATGGACATCTTAGAAGGGGTTCGGGAGAGTTCCAGGCTTCTGCCTTTCCCAATGGTGCTCTCAGCAGCTATCAACTTTCGGCCACAGAAGTGACGCAAGTGAAGTCCAATGAACCATTTGCACTGCCCCGTCAGGGAGTTGTCACCTCTCCAGACCACTCTACGGACTCACAAGGCCATAGTTATTCGGTGCGGTCGCCCTCAAACTTAAGCAACGCGTCTTCCGTGAAGCGCACAATCAACCTACCTAATCGAACAATCATGGATTTGACCGGTAACGATTCAGAAGTTTTCTCTGAAGGCTCTCCTCCGTCAAACTACAGCTCCTCTCCCATCCTAGAACACGCGAAAGTTGATACAATGCGGAAAGGACAGGGAGTCGCTGTGTCTGGGCCGTCTACAGAAGATGGGAAAACCGACACCGAGTTGACCCAGACAACAAACCATTCACCTATTAGGGTAGAAGAGCCTGCTGCTACTGATATTCTACAATCTCTTCAACCACAGCTAGAGCCACGTTCAGAAATGCCCAGGTCAGAAAACCCTCCTGCTCGTTCTCATTTTACTATCAGTTTTTCACCCATTACCACTATTGCATCCGCATCGCCTCGAGCAAGCGTTATTTTGGAAGCGCCAAGTACATCTGACAAGACAGAGGAAACTCAAACCAGCTCTGACGCGGTCGAATTGCAAAACGACCGGGATGGCGCCGGGGTAGCTGCACATCCAAGGCAGCATGTGCAGCGAAACGAGCGCAGCCCTGATCATCCTTCGAGAAACGAGGTCAAAGAGATCGAGAAACAGACATCGAGACCGAACAAAGGGAGTGGAAACGAAACTATCGCTGCTGCCGATAGTGGAAAGACCGTCGAGCCTGGAATACAAGAGGCACCGGCAATTCCAACATTCGAGTCTGAGCATGATACTGATTCGCTGCCATCGGCTCGCCCATACATTCACATGCCTCCAGAGAGTCTAAACTCGATCGGACCTGTTGATCCAGTTCGTCCCTCCAGCGTGAGCACAAGGGAATTTGCAAACACTCCTAGCAGATCAATGCTGACCAGTGTTCCCGAAGAAGTAGAAGTCAAGAGCAACGGCCACGCAAAGCCGCCCAGGAAGATCGTGACTGAGACACGAATAACAGGCAGTAATTTGTACATTGACAGTGACTTTTCCGAGGAGCAAATTCGCTCTGTTCCCGGGTACCAATCGACCTTTGACGAAAGAGAATATGCTCAAAAGCAAGCCGATGCCCGCGCAGCTCTCATTCGACTCCAACATAGTTTGAACGAGGAATTTCTTACACATCCATCCCCTGCGCCAGAGTCGCCATCAACCAGATACAACCCTCCGAAACATGGCTACTCCTTCAGCGATGGGAAGCCGGTCGCACCGTCTTCCATCTTTTCACAGGTCAGACACTCACCTACCCCGGCAGACGCGATCGGCGAGGCTGACACACGGGTTGAGGATGGTAGAATGGAGACACCTTACCATCATTTGACGACAGTGTCGCACGAAAGGGAGGGTGGAAAGGCTCGGAGGAAGAGATCAACCCGTAGTACCGCTACATCCCGAGAGCCTCATGAGAAGGGCAAGCAGAGAGCTGAATCAGAGCTCAACGGGCCTGGTCCGTCCATAATCAATGACCTGGAGAGTCCGAAGCCACCTCTACACCTGCCGCCCCCTCTTCGCCTCAACGGCCATCCCTTCAATCATCACCTGCAATACCAGCCACCAAGTCCCGGCGAGGTCTCTCTTTCGAACTTCCCAATACCTGTGTCTTCTCCCCGACAGTCAATTATTCGACCACCAGTGGCTGACGACGCTGAGAGGCAACAAACTCCGACTCCAACCCAGCAGCGTGCACCTCAGCACCCGCTACCTGCTAGCGCCGCTGGGATGAAAGAACGCATCCTGCGCCGGCAAGCTAGCCAACGGAGCCAGGCAAGCGGCGGCTCGGCGTTTAGTATTCCTTTTCATATGATCCCGGATCGATCGAGTAGCAGACGAGATCGGTCGGTGATGGAGGCCGACGATTAATTAAAGCTGTGGGATTCTTCTCTTTGTTAATGTTTCAGCCGCAAGATTTGGCCTTTGGTTATCTCCGGGAGGAATTTGATCCTTTTTGACGTTGCTTTCTTTTCCACCGCAGTTACTTCGGAAGCGACAATAGGTGGATGGGATTCGAAGAAAAGTTGTTCTTGTTTGTGCCATGCATGTATCAACGACCCGTGACGACGCTTGAGATAAGACATCGATCCGATCTAACTTGTTTGTATCCAAATCCTGAAATCTATATAATACTAAACCTATACATACCCATACCCCTCCCTCGCTGTTGCTGCGGTCTCCGGTCAGGCTGAAACGTGGAGAAAACGGGGGACTTGGTACATGAATGAAAGGTCTTTTGGCTCTTGTCGACACGTCTGAGTCATTCCTTCGTGATGGTGGTCGTCCACGCCCTCAGTCGTCACCGTCGCCATCGTTGAAGAGACACACCACACGCGAATATATATTAATGACAACAAACAACGCACGGTTTCTGAACTTAGAACTTAGATCCTCCTGCCTTCTCGATATGTATGGCCACTGCCGCCGCCGTTGCTGCAGTTCTAACGGAAGCAGGCTTGCCGTGTACGGAGGGAGGTATATGTAAGACCTGGTCTGCTTTGCTGGGCCGCAAGGGGCATGATATTGAGGAATTCCACCGTGCTTCCAGGATTGTGTCGCTGTGGATGT
Organism: Cladophialophora bantiana CBS 173.52; assembly: GCF_000835475.1. Taxonomy (NCBI): domain Eukaryota; kingdom Fungi; phylum Ascomycota; class Eurotiomycetes; order Chaetothyriales; family Herpotrichiellaceae; genus Cladophialophora; species Cladophialophora bantiana. The sequence continues at coordinate 2,089,717 of NW_015971576.1, read as the reverse complement.
ACCAGGCGGCTGGGTACCCTGTGTAGATAGGTCGGATGGTGCTCCATACTCGCCGGCCGTGGAGAGTGGTCTACTGCTCTGGGGAGGTAGTTCAAGTCCAAGTTCGAGTTCGAGTTCGGTATATTAGTTCTCGTACGTCGATAGTTCAAGGACATGATCACATGTACGTGTATTATGCGGTAGATCAAACATGCCTTTTGTCGTCTTTCTGGCGTCTGATTCTCAGTCCTCCGTGTGGAGAATTATATGTTGGAAAGGCATGTATCGTGATTTTCTTTGTCCCGGCGAGGTGAACACCGAACATGATGGATAGATGGATGAATGATCGCCCCTTGCCCCTCATGCGGCCCCTATTTATCCTCATATGTCCTGTACACCTTACGCACAAAAACTCCGATATCTCCTTACAGGCCCCAGACCGTCATCCAGCCTTCTTGGGACTTCACCCAGCCTCTTTCGTGTGTGCGGCCGCCTTCCACGCCCCTGCTGCTCTCCAGGACTTCCTCCTCACCTGGGAGACGGAGCCATTCATCCACACAGTCGGGTATCTCTTCCTTGACGTGACTGACCACGACGAGGGCCTGGGAGGGCGTGAGACCTGTGAAGCGGACGCTGTGTTCTTGCGGACCTAAAACAGGAGCCTTGGTAGCGGTTGAGGCGTGCGGGCTCGGTGTCTCTTGTGTCGTTGGTGCACCGTGTGGTCTCATCTTGTTCTCCCCGAATTCAAGCCACAACATGGCCTTGTCCCTCGTGTCCGCAGACAAGCCCGAGAAGGCTTCATCGAGGATGATTATGTCTGGCTGCTTAATGATGGCACGAAGGAGTAGGAGGAGTCGCTGTGCGGAAAATGGGAGCGCACCGAAAGTGTGGCTTTGTTTGTCGGTTGCCCAACTCAGATCTGATCCAAAATTAGCCCCAGAGGCATCGATGGCGTCTTGTCGTAGCTCTGGCTCCCACCAGCTTAGAAATCGATTCACCATGTCACTTCGCCCTGGGCTTAGATTGGGTTTCCCTGCGTAGGTCTCCGCCCATGCACTTTCTAGCACTCTTCTGACAGTCAAGTGCTTTGGGAAGAACTGATGGATTTCTGGAGAAGAATGCCCAATTCGGCTCTGGATCTCCCACAGACTCAGCCCCGGGATTCCTCGCTCGGGATCAGGTAATCTTGTGCGACCGAAGAACTGTATTGGCAGCGAGTAAGACTGCGGGTGATCCGAAGTCAAGAGCGAGAGAAGGGTGGTCTTTCCGGACCCGTTAGGGCCAAGGAGCGCGAGGCGGGTACCTTGGCTGATTGTCAGACTCAGACCCGGAGTGGTGTGCCCGGGTTGTGGGGGAGAATGGCCGAGAACGGTTTTGGAGCCGTATTGCACGATGATGGACGAGAGTTCGATGAGAGGGTCGCCGAGCTGTCTGTCTCTTTCGCCGGGGAAGGGCGGCGCGGACCATTCTTGCTGTTGGGAGGATGCCGTGGGTTCCAAGGCAGATCTAGAGGGTGGTGTGGGAGCAGCAGTGACGGCGAGGCTAAGGAGGTCGTCGAGTGTTTGTCGATCACAGTTCTTTATCTCTGTTCCATTTTCGAGAGATCGTCCGATTTCTTCCCTGTCTTTCGGTGCAGGACTGGATTCTTCAAGCATTTCTGGATGTCTTGATATCCCTGTTTCGCTTAAGACATCACCCGTCACGCTCGCCGGTGGAGGGCCATATTCCCTTGTGATTTGGTCGACAAATTTTTGGCTTGTGGTCGAGGTTTGCGACCCAGAAGCTACATTCACCCACCGACGTATATCGGATAACACTTTCGATTTTTCACCCATCAATGCCACGGTGTGGTTATGACCAAGAACGACTAGATGGGTTATCCAATCTGGTATCGGGTCTTGAGGGCGTAACCCGAGCATCAGAAGTGGGCTTGACCGGTACGCCAGCTTCTTTAACATAGGCGACAGGGTCACCAACGTAGGCGGATCAAGGCCCATGAAGGGCTCATCGAGCAAGAGAAGGAGTGGCCTTCCAAGTAATGCCTTTGCGATCCTGGTTCGTCTGGTCTGTCCATTGCTGAGGTTGCTCACTGGCATGTTTTTCAACTTTTCCAACCGTAAATCCGACATGACTTTGTCGAGGAGGCGGCTGTCGACACCTTCATCTGGACCTCTTTCTCCTGGATTAAGTTCTGTGTCGCCCTTGAGATATTGCATGACCGTCCAATCTGTTTCCTCTCGTCGACTCTCGTAGCGAGCACTGAGGTATGCGCCTCTTACTCCTCCCGATCCACCAGCAAGTTGTCCTTTTCCACTGTTGAAGCCCACATATTGAATCGCGCGAGAAGGGATACGAAGGCGGTGGTCCCTCCGATCATCGATGTAGCTGGAGGCAAGGTAAGGGTAGGACCTTGCATTAGGTGGCACGCAAATGTGTGAACCCCTTAGGATCTCGAGAAATGTCGCGCCATCTGATGCACTGACGACGGCCCAATGCTCATTTTCCCTTTCGACAGGGTGACCTTTCTCGTAAATCGTAGCAGGCAGCTCGAATGTCAGGTCTGGGAACAGTGGTGGATTTGAAGAGTCATGGCGGTCGGCTGATGGGTGTTCTCTGTAGAACGTCCCATTGCGAATCTGAATGAGGTTGAGTCGGCCGCATTTCAAGGATTGCCTGAAGAGGCAGATAGCTGTCCTTCGCATGTCCGCCGCATGGTTCTCTTCTTGTTTGTCGGGCTGGAGACGTGAGATTTATGAGTTGGGAAATCGGAGAATCTGCGTTGTTCCGACATCTCATCTCCAATTTTCGGATGGGAACTCGGGGAGCAATCGACTACTCCGGAGCCCAGGCAAGCCAGAGAAGGAACAGGAGGATCCAGTGTTGTTTCAAGGTCATCATTCCAAGGCCAGCTCTATAACCAGCTCTAGATATCTGTTACATGCATGCATGGGCCCACCTTCGCGCCTTCGCTATGCTGGAATATCTGTAAAATGGCACCAAGCAAGAAGTCCTCCATCCCTTCCAAGCTCATCCGCCCAAACTCATTCGTCCTGACTGGCACTGCTGGGCCATTTGATCATCATCATCGATCCTAAAGGAAGTATTCATTCCGTCCACCTCTTGATGGTGGAACGTGTCGTAGCTCATCCTTGACAGCGCTAAAGAGCTTGAATGTTGGTTTCATGTCTTCGCCAATGTCGCACACCGATGCCAGGTTTCCACATCTGTAGCAGTAATTCGGGGCACTCCATACTGTCACCACGTCTTGACTCTTGAAATGATATTTGTAGCCTTCATTGACTAATTGATGCGCTCTTGCAATGAGGTTGAGGCCGTTGACATGGCAGAATTCCTGACTGACTCGGTCTCCAAACAGCCACCCGGCTCCTCGAGGGGATACTGCCCAGGTTTCAACGTCTTCGGGGTCTGACCATACGAGATCACAGAATGCGCCTTCGTGAGGGATTTCCTGTGCTCGTGCAACGACTCGCACCTGATCGAGCGTTCTAATTTCTGGAGAGAGACCACCGTGCACACACAAGACTTTGCCATCTACGATGGCTCCTAGCGTCATGAAGTCAAAGACTTGACAGCAGGCTTTCCAGACTGAGGTGTTTCCGTATTTCTGTACACACTCTTCATAGAAGCCGTACACTTGTGTGATCTGGCGAGACTCGTGATTTCCTCTGACCAACGTAATCTTGTCGGGGTATTTTGCTTTGAGGCATAGGAGAAGCGTGAGTGTCTCAAGTGAGAAGTATCCGCGATCGACGTAGTCTCCCAGGAAAATGAAATTTGCGTTTTGTTTGCGTGAGATGACGTTCCCCGACTCTGACCTCTCGTCTTCGATCTCGGAGTGTTGTGAGGAAAGGATTTCTTCGGCATCGCTGATCTCGCTGCTCTTCTCGCTTGGCGTACCAGGATGTTCTGTTCCTCCCAGTTTCAATTTCTTCTTCAGTTTCGGGTCTGTGATAGTAGAAGGTGGTTCAATGTCTGCCGAAGTAATGATGTTTGCGGGTGTGACAGGTGTTTCGGGTGCCGATTCATTAGGCATGCCTCCTGCAACTCGGAAAAGTTCGAGTAAATCATAGAATTGCCCATGGATATCGCCGCAGATCGTGACCGGGGTAGACACAGGCTGGATATTTGATTCTGATGATTCGGTCAGATCTACCTCAGGAGACTGCGGCATTGGACAACAAACCTTCCATCATGTACTCCTTGACGATCTCGCAGAGCTGCTTCATGTGGTATTCTGAGAGATACTTGCAGTTCTTTGCCGCCTCAAGCCACTCGTCGGGTCCTGCCGATCGCTTGAGACGTGCGGGCCCTGGGACTGGGACCTTAATTGCGCCCATGGCGCCGGTGAGAAGGAGGTGATTTGGCTTGGATCTGCCCGTTTGTAGGTAGATTCGGTGCCCAACTGGCTGGTTGGGGCTCTTGGGAGGTATCCGGGCGCAGGAGGAGTTCGGAGGGCCCGCACAAGGTCGACGTAGTTGAAGACCTTCGGCTTGGGCAGGCCGAAGAAGGCGCGGCGGTCGTTCTCGTTGACTTGGCGAGAACGGCGGCGGACTGGTGGAGGAGGAGAAGGAGAAGGGGATGAAGAGGGCGAACCCTCAGGAGATTCTTCTTCGAAGACGGGAAAAGCTTCTGGAGCGTCCGCCGTCTCTACGGCGACGTTGGCGGCGTCCAAGTTGCGGCCAGTGGTAGAGGAGGCGGAGGAGGGAGTGGTTGGCGACGTGGTCGCCGCTGCAGACATCGCGGCACGTGAGTTTAAATCGGCAAAAAGTAAACCCGATCCGAGAGGCCGAAGGAGGAGATATTTCTGGGAGGTTAACGCCCCTCCTACCGTCCGGTATTCACTATTCACAATGTTACTTATTCACTGACAGTCACATTGATTGTATGCTGACATTGTTCTTAATGAATAGGGTGGTCGCGGTGACTCATTCGCGGTCCTACAGGCTCAGATATCGATCCCTCATTGTTTTCTTACTTTCAACTTGGATTTCACAACAATGTCAAGTCACGCTAAGAGTCGCGCAGCAGGAGGCGTCCTGCCTGTGAATGCTGCGGCCAGGAAGAATGCAGCTGTTCAGTCTGCGTCAAAGTCTTCTCCAAGGACGCCAGCACCCAGACTGAGGTTGATCATCCGACGATTACCCCCTGGACTAACAGAAGCTGAATTCTGGACAATCCTCGGCGACGACTGGAAAGTCGGTAATGGTAAGATTGAGTGGGCGGCTTATAAAGATGGAAAAGTGTCTAAAGAGTTGGGCGCATTGCTCCAAAATCAATTGACCCCAGACTGACTGGATATAGCGCTGCAAAACCCTCGCGACCAGCCAGAGCTTATCTCAAAGTCAAGGAACAGTCACTGTTGGATTTGCTGTCCAAAGCGGTCAGAGAATCATCTTTTCAGGATGCTAAAAACACCAGCAAGGATCCTTGCCTCCTGGGACCACCATCTCTTGAGTTCGCACCGTACAACAAGATGCCTGTTCCTCGCATTCGACACGACGGTAGACAAGGCACCATCGATCAGGATCAAGAATTCATCGATTTCTTACAAAGTCTCACTGAGCCAATCAACAAACCAGCATCGAACGGAGCCGAAGCCACCGATGTCAAAGCAGACACGGTTACCATCACCCCACTGGTCCAGTATATCAAAGAGAAGAAGGCCAACAAGGCCAAAGAAGCCGCGCAGGCCAAAGCCGCGAAGCGGGAAAGTAAGGAGGCCAAGCCCACCAAGAGTGAGCGTACTCCGACAGTCATCATCAAAGGCAAGAATACTTCCAACTTGACAGAGAAGGAAAAGGAGCGAGTAGTAAAAGCAACCCAAGATGCAGTGAAGGCGGCCAACAAAGCAGCGGCTGCTTTGCAGGGGAAGCAGACAACATCAGCAAAACCCGAAACTAAACAGACATCAGCAAAAGAGGCCCAGCCGCAGCCCTCCGCATCCGCAGCATCAACACCTGCTACCACACCTTCGAAGCGAGAGCGCAATCGAGAGCGGGACAGCGGAAGGGCTGCTGCTCGCATGCTGCAGAGGGATCTGGGGCTCCTTGCGAGAGAAAACACCTCACAGCGCACTCCTAAGACTCCATCGTCGAGCACAGCTACAACAAACGACACTGTAGCTTCATCTTCAACAGTGAAACCGTCAACTCCTACCACCGCTGCGAAATCCTCAGAGCCCCCTGGAGAACAATCCAAACCAACAACCCCAGCTACAACCACCACCCCTGCAGCTCCTCCAACCGGTCCACGTGCTGCACGAACTCCAAATACCACATCGACAAAGCCGGAACCACCTAGCGCACCATCAGCGTCTTCGGCTCGACCTTCGTCCATTCAACGCCAGTCCAAAACCTCGTCTCTTCCGCAGCCCACATCCGGCGCAAAGTCCGCTTTCCTCAAGCACGCGAACCCGTCCCAAGGAATCACGGAGGACCTTCTTCAGCAAGTGTTCAAGGAGTTCGGAGCGATAACCCGCTGTGAGATTGATAAGAAAAAGGGACTAGGTTATGTTGACTTTCAAGAGCCCGAGGCGTTGAAGAAAGCCATGGCAGCGAGTCCAGTCAAGGTTGCGCAGGGGCAGGTCGTCGTGTTAGAGAACAAGTCCCACCATGGGAAGCGCGGAGGTGGCGGAGGGGGAAGCAGCCAAAATCAGACAGCATCTGGACAGGGAAAAGCAGGGGCTGCATCGTCATCTCCCGTTGGGGTTTCACCCGCTGCGAACTCCCCCAACCCAGCTGCTGCCGCTGCACAAGCCACGGCGGCTTCACAGACCCCCACCGCTGCTGAAAGTCTGGCGGCTGCATCCACCACAGCCATGTCCTCAGCAACGCCAACCGTGGCAACCCCGCCTACAGCGCCGCGAGGGACCGCTCGAGGAGGCGCAAGCGGCGGTCGTCCGGGCGGACGCGGGAGCAGTGGAGGAAAGAGAGAGGGTCCCCGTGGCGCCAGCGGGGCTGGCCAAGGCCAGGGTGGTGGCAAACAAGGCTATCGTGGTGGTGGCGGAAGAGGAAACTTTGGAGGTGGCAGACGCAGCGGAGGAGGTCAAGGAAACGCAAATGCAAATGCAACTGCTGGCACTGGCGCTTCTACTGCCACCACCACAACAGGGAGCACAGGCTCAAGGGGTACTGAGGGAACTCACAGCGCCACCCCAACCCCAGCTGGGAAGGAAGACGGAAAGAAAGATTGAGTGAGCATCGTCATGACGAACAGTGGACTGAGCGTTGCGTGGAGAGTGCGAGTGCGATCCAGTTTTGGTATATCCTCAAGTCTCTGGGCCTGATTTTCCAAAGTTGCGAGCAGGACGAGCGCAGGAAAGAGAGCGTGAGAATGAAATGCTCGAATGAGAATCAATTCGACGGAAGTCAACTCAGAGACAGATAGATGGCCGTCCAACCCTTTCTTGAGCACACGCATTGGCTTTGATACGCGGTGGAACCAGGACTCCGATACTGGACACCGCCCGGACCAGATAACGTTCGTTATTACATATGGTAGAGTACAGAATCTATCAACCCTTTGTGCTGTCCTCCTGATCCGACGTGCCGGATTCCGGTTCCCACTCTAGGAAATCTCCATGCTGTGGCTTTTCTTGCCCTGGTGCTCTCCGTACAACATCAAACAACAGACTTTTTCTTTTAGTTCCCAGGTACATTGATCGCATCGTGTTAATGCTGATCTACATCCCCTAACCTCCTCATCTGAGCTTCCCGCCTACTATGCGTAGACAGGTAGGCCGGGAGATAGGTAAGTTGCACTGGCGCCCTGATCCCTTTGGCAGTTGAAATCCCATGGCATAAATGCCACAGTTCATCACCTCCTCCTCGTTGCTGGCGCTGGCTCAAATGCGTCATCGTCATCGTCATCAATCTCCTCATAGCTCTGACTTCGACTCGCGCCGGTGCTCCTCCCATTCCCCAGGATGCTGTTCTGCGACGTGGTAAAAGTGAGGGTTGATTGTTTCTGCTTTGAAGCCGCGGCGCGGGCTGGGGGCTTTTTCGTCGCTGGCATCGTCGATGATGCGAAGGAGGCAGGTTTGGTTCTGGCTCCGGCTCGCGTTGTCGTGGTACCACTGGCGGCCAGTGTTGTGTTGCGGGCCCGTGTACTTGTGGCGGTCCTACTCTTTTCGGGGACGAACATGGCTTGGGAGTCATCTTGGTCATCATCTTCCATGACGACGTTGCCGTCCTCCTCGTCATCCTCTTCATCGTCTGGAACTGTGCGTTTCCGCCCCCGCGCGGTAGTTATCGTTGAGGCGGCTTTCTTCGCTGCGGCAGTTGCCTTGCGATTAGCTGTTGTGGCCGATGAGCCTGCTCGACCACCCCTTCCTCTCCCTATTCCTCTCGCTGCTGTTGTCCTTGGAGCAGGTGTTTGGTCCTGGCCATCTTCATCCCCCTCGCCGTTTCTACTTTCCAAATCCTCTGAATCACGCAGCAACGCCCCCGGAGTCTCCTCCCACGGTCCATCCAGATCGCTATCCCAATCATCCGGCTTCGGTTTAAACCTCGCTGTACTCTTTGATGCCTTGAGCATGCCCTTTGCAAACATTTCCTCCATCTTTGCACGCTGCTCTTGAATCTGGATGGCCAGATCTTCATCGTCGTCGTCATCTTCATTCGCGTCCGTCTGCAATCTGACTAGGTGCTTGATCTGATCCGCGAGGGACTCGTTCACGAAGATTTCCATGGCATGTTTGTCGTCCTTTTCTACGTATTGGTTCACAGCGTCGCCGAAATAATTTTGGGGGAGGATGGTGAGGGACTCGGCTTGAAGGAACTCTCGGACAAGTTTGTCAACTTTGATGATTTCTTGACCTTGAAATCTGGCCATGATCTCCTTATCTGCTTCAGCATCTCGAGCCGCGCGGGCAGCTGCGTTCTTCTTCTTGACATGGAATTGCACCACATCGTTGGTGTTGGCGACCTTGTCAATAAACCTGTTCGAGAAGCGCTGCGGATTTTCGATGTCGAATTTGCCGATGCCGACCGCCGAGGTCGTTTCAACACGCAGTCTGATCAAGGGCAATGGGCATTCTTCCTGCTCTTCGTCCGGGTATTCTCTTTCTTCTTGCGCCTCCAACCATTCTTCCCTGGCTTGCTCGATCAGTCCGTCCACAATCTTGATCATGTGCCGTGTCAGCTCCGCACGATGGTCATCCTTGGATTTAGCGATCCTAACGGCTTCCTTGTCGGCGGCAAGGGCAATGTCTTTGTACACGAATGGCCGAACAGTTTTCAGTCGAATTGGTTCGCATGTCATTTCCCGGCCGGTGATGGTAAGAATTGCGACCCGTTTAGGAACAGCTTCGCCCGGGATTAAGCTTGTGGCGACAGAGGAGCCCGGTTGCATAACCTTGAAGTTCATCTCTGGATTCAGTCTGGGCTCGATATCACACTCGTGTTCATGACCCCAGATGACAAGATCCAGGAAATCAGGTAGAAAGTTCTCGGGCAGGTATGATGTCTCGGTATGTGCATGGTGGTTTTGATGGACGCATATCAGATTGTACCAATCGCCCATCTGCTTGCTGGGGCGGTGGAATTTGACCTTGCCATCCCTGAATGTCTGGTAAAGTCGCTCATCTCGAACATTAGAGAGTCCGTACAGGGCTAGTTTCGTGCGTCCTTTCTGTATTAAAACAGGCTTGACCACAATGTTATCACTCTGAGGCGTTTTCCCGTAGTAGTTGACCAGCCCGGAGACGGCGAGCAGGTCCAGGGCAGAGTAATGGCCCTCTCCGGAGGGATCATCATGATTGCCATGGATGGAGAAAACCGGGATTCCGACATTGATGTTGGCGTCTTCGTAGTTGACATGGTCAAAGGTGGTGTCGAAATGCTCCGACTCGTCAGAGAGCATTTCGAGCTCGCAAGGCTTGTCGCCCAGACAGTTGAGTCTTAGGGAGCGCATGACGTTGTACATGGATTTGCGAGAGGGTTTGTTGTCGTGGAAGAGGTCACCGGCGAGGAGGACCATATCGACGTCTCGATCTTTGGCCAGGCACATGATTTCATGGAACGTCTTCCAGGAGTCGTCGCCTCGGATTGGGTCTCGTTCGTGGGCCCCGACATGGTTGTCGGTGGCAACAAGGATGGTAATTGTGTCGGCCATGAGTCTCTGTATTTCAACGAAGCAGAAAGAACATGAAGGAGTGTCTGTCAAGAAGAATGCTGAGCAGAATGACTGCTATGTGTTTTCTGGGGAGGCGAGGAGGGCCGACTGTCTATCTTTTTGGGAAATGGTGTGTTTGCTGCCTGTGAGCGGAGGAGAAATGAGCAAATGAAAAGAGCGGAGGCGGCAACAGTCCTGTACTGGTAGACGGCCACAGTGATGCGTATTCTGACCCGAACTTGAAGCAGGTATATCACACAGTATGGCAGCGCGTGCAGGGATGCAGCAGGGATGCAGCAGGGAAGTGAAGTGGCGGTTATGAGGTGGTTATGAGGTGGTTATTCGGTGGTTGTTGGGTGGTAATTAGGTGGCTGTTAGGTGTCATTAGGTGGTCGTTAGATGGCTATTAGGTTCGGGGTGAAGATGACGGGCGAAGAGCGTCGACGGAGCCGTGTCGCCACGTCCTGCACATCCCGCCAGAATCAACAGTGAACTACGCGCCTCCCCCTTCCCTTCACCCTCGACCCCTCAGCCGACACTCCCTACACTTTTTGTTGGTTGAGCAGATGGAGACTTGACTGTTCTCAGAGAGAATCTAAGTCTATCGAGTTGTTCACGTTGATTGCTTGGTTGGGCGACCGACGGCGATCGATTCACAACTGAGAGCGAGAGCGACGCGACTGACACGACATTCTGGACATTTCACATGCCGCAGGAATCAAAATCTGATCCGGACCAGCTTCGTCCCGCACACTCTTGTTGTTCGCTGTCACATAGCCAGTCTTCAACGACCGACGCTCTGATGAAGTGACACTGTTGATCTGATTCCCTGTTCCCACCATCCACTCTCGCCGGGGCTTGCTGTCGGCCGAGGAACGACGTCGGCGGCTGCAGCAGGTGCCTTCCGACTACAGAGCAACACGGATAATCTCATCTGACGCCCAACACCCATCACCCATTACCTCTCTTAGACATACCACCAGCTTGCACTGGTCACCACATTTCTTTCGAAAATGCCCAAAGGTCCCAAGTCCATCGGCGTCCTGTGCGCTGAGCTGGGCATGGACGGCGTTGCCGAGTCCAACCTCCGCAAAGATGCGCAATCCTACCTCAAATCTAACATCGACGACCTTCCAAATGCACCCGATGAAGCCATTGAACCCGTCGCCTCTGCCTTCCTCGAGTCCGGAGGTGGTAGCCGCCACTTCTCATGGGACGCTGCTCTGGTAAGCTCACCTCTATTCGGGCACATCGATATTACCAGGCGCCCTTAGATTTGCGTAGCGGCTGACCTAGACATGCAGAATTATCAATGGGAGGCAAGCGAGCATCGTCTGACCATCCTCAACTACGTAACCGAGATTATGAAGATGCAACGCTGGTATACCATCGACCGCCTTCATAAGCGCATTAATGGTGCCGCCAACTGTCCCGGCTGCTTGTTGCACTCTCCAAAGCAAGGAAGTCCGGAGACCGTCGACGGCGAGGGTGCTGTTGACCGCGTCATAGTTTATGCCAACGAGTCTTCTGGTGGTAAGTAAACCCCCTGATAGAGGCTCCGAGTCACCAGCCCACTCGGCCAAAGGGAGAACAACAGACTGACAGCCATACCTATTTCTCCCACTAGAATCCGATGCCGGAAGTATTCATCACGCTTCAGGCAGAGACGATGCGCTCCTACGCAGCGAAAGCAGAAAGCGACAACGTACCAGCCGCTTTAGTATTTCCGAGAAGAAGCAACGCAAATCAACGGGGCCGCCAGAAGAGACTGGCACAGTCGTCGGCCTGAGAGAAGAACCTCAACCCCAAGTCCCGCCTAATAATAACACAATTTTTCCAAATGCGAGACCTTCAACAACCGGCTCAAACGCGCACGCGGGCTTCACACCAGTCAACCCAGCGGTCGTCATTGAAGCCCCGCGTCTGTCTCAGCCTGAAGCTCAATCCCCTGCGCTGGCTCCTTCTCCAACGCTCAATTTCAAGGATTTCAACCTCTCGATGCGCTATCGCGGCAAGCAGTGGCACTTCAACAGCATCGCGCACAAAGCCAAAGTTCTCGAGCAGATCCTCCTCCAAGAAGAGAAGGACGTCGAGGCCTACCCAATTTTGGCGTTCTCAAAGGGGGTCAAGAAAGCGGCGTTTCGAGGCGATGAGGACTCCGATGGAGACGACAGCGTCTTGAAAGATTACTTCCGCTTTTACACGCATTTCATGAACGACAGATTCCCCAGCAATGAGAAGATATTGCTGGAAAATGGAGTGAGACCTTCGGCGTAGCTTGGAGCAGAACAGAACAACCGGGGTTGCACCCCATGTACGGAATACATCGAAGCAGGATCTATCGGCTGGTGTCGGCAAATGGTTGTTGGATTAGCGTAGGAGTTGAGGCCATCGTTACGATTCCCAATGGCTGCAATGGCTACCTACCTACTGTAACAGGGAATTAATACTCCTAATAAATGTCTCCATTATTAAAATGTCCCTCACTTTGGGCCGCGGCGCCCAAAACGGCTAGCCGGCTTCCGCTCCGAGATTGAACCATCAGTCGAATTAATCTGTGACAACACGCCTCAACCCTCAACGCCTCCTTTCTCTCTGATCTCGCTGCGATAGACAACTGACTCTCTCAAAACCCTACCTGCGCAAGACTCTTAGACTGATCCAAACCTTGGCTCAGTCTTGACGATCCATCCAGCTTTCTCTTAGATCTTTTTATGCACCCTGCGCCTTCTGAAGCCTCCCAAACCGCGACTTCAGTAGAACACACTCCTCAACTCCCTTCGCCTCCTACGCAGCATGGACTTCCAGACGTCGAACACCAGGCCTCTGGCGGCTTACTCTCCACGAGTAGCCCCAGAGCGCCCAGTCCAGATCCGGAGGATCAATCTGACAATGTCTCCGTCCATTCCAGAGGCACCCAGCGTGGACGGTCCTCCAACTCCAGATGGATAAGCAGTCGAGAGAGTTCCTCTCAAGGTTCTCCTGGCAGTCGTATCGACGAATATGAAAGGGCACACACACGGTATCGCAAACCATCGGATGGCATAATCTTCCAGGTGATTCCATCTGCGAAAGACAAGAATCCGAGAGTTTCAATTGAGAACTTCCCGAATGGTAATTACGAGGAGACGGTTAATTCGAATTCAGGCACTGACAAGCGACAGAGGTTCTCACTCACATTCTCTCCCATCTGCCTCCCGAGACCTTGTCTTCCATGAGCCTCGTGTCTCAGCGCTTTCACAAATTGGTCACTACACCTCATGCATGGCGCATTGCATTTGCGAGGTATTTCCCTGGGCAAGAAGCGTTGGGCGCTGGAGCAGGCAAGGCTTCACAAGAGTCGGTGTCTGATGTTGATAGAGCACAGCGCAGGTCGTTCACGCGGTTATCGGCCCTTTCCTCATGGAGAAGCGAGTATATCCTTCGAACACGACTGCTGCGCTCTTTGGGCCGCGGCCGACCTGCAATCGAGGCAATCTCTCGCTCTGGTGCATCCCGCCATGCTCCTAGTGCCGCCGCCGCTGCGGTCACCACTTACGCTTCGGGCTTGTATTATCCCGTCAGCCATCTGCACGCTACGTTTGGGGTCGGCCTCAACAAGAAACAGCCCTTGTTCATGCATGGAGCAGTTGAGCAAGGGGGTGTCACTGTGAGCGACCCGGCCAGTGGTAAACCTGGCTCTTGGGGTCTAACAGATTTCGATGCTTTCAAACACTTTGCGGATCAGTTCCCGGGCGAACTGCCGTATGGCCTCGGCCCTGGGAATATGGTTGGCATGGCCAATGTCATGGATCTCAGTCAGCCTTATGGGAAGGTATATGGAGAGGCTTGTCCCGGAGGACGTGTCTTCTACACTTCGACCAGCGAACAACGGGGCCGGTTCGTATCCATGTCCTCGACAGCCAATCATGCGCTCGGGATCCCTGAGACGACTATGATCGGCTGTGCTGTTTGCTCGGTCTGGATCGCAAAGTCCGAGTCGGTTCTCAAAGCCACTAGTGGTATATTTGGTTTCCTTGCAGGATTCTCGAACGGTGTGTTGGCAGCGTATGCCCTTGGTGTCAACCCCGTCCAAGATCGCCGGTACGACAAAGGGGAGCTCACTGCGAAATGGGTTCTTTGCCCAGGTGTCCCAATCATTGCAATTTGTGTCGATGAGAGGGTATCCGCTCGAAGATTGTCTACAGGTCGAATCTGGGCTACCGTCCTGAACGCTCTCGGAGAAGTCTTTTACCTCACTGATGCCCCTATCAGACCAGATTTTGTCGGCAAAGCGTCCCCTGATGAACTCGATCGTCTTGCCTGGAAAACGGGGAGAAGTGTACAGTGGTCGCTACTCGAGGCTACGCGGCGAACAGCGAAACCAGACCCCTTTGGCACCGCAAAGGTCGATGGCAGTTACAGTCCACGCATCTCGAGCGATGCATGCGGTTTAAGCAAAGACCAGATTATCGCTGAAACGAAAGAGGTCGAAGGGTTTCTGCGGCACAAACCAAAGCATTTCCAGAATGTCTGTACCGGGTGGGATATGCAGCGAAGATTGATTGCTGATTTTGCGGGCGACGATGGTCACAATAAAGGGGAATCTGTCGTCGTCGTAGATTGCGGTTTGTACGGGAACAGTGTGGCTTCGGTGCGCCGTTTTACCAGGTGCATGACGAAGAACACTGTTGACTCGGAGCGGGACAGCTGGCCAACCCTCCAATCGACCACGAAGCAGCCCTCGATCTTTGGTACGGGAAGTCCAATCCAGCAGTCTCCATATTCCTCCCCAGCGCCGAGAAGTGTCCCGCGATCGCGCACTCCTAGTCAAGACGACGGGGCGGGCTCGAGAACGAGAGACATTTGGCACATTTCAACCTTCTCCTTTGCTGAACACCGAAACATCCACATCTCGGCTGTGGCTTCTGACGAGTCAGAGTTCGCCACTCTGAATGTCAATGAGGATCCCTTACTTGGAATGTCTGGTGGCTCCAACACTTCCTCGCCTCTTGCATCCCCTCTAGGTCATACGGGAACATTAAGCTCGACCTCGGAGATCCCTGGTCATCGTGCACGGCTTTTTGGAATTGGTACGACGTCAGGCATTGTCATGCTTTGGGACATGCGCGCTAGCCTGTCTCCCAGCCCTGAAGTTGTCAACGCCGTCTCGCCGGTCAGGGTTATCTACACAAAGTCTCCTCAAATTGCATCACTTGCCCTCACTTCATTGTACGTTGTGCATGGAGGTAATGAAGGTCTGGTTCAAGCATGGGATGTGCTGGCGTCCACAACTGAACCAGTCAGGACACTAAATTCTCGGTTCTCGGACCGGGCAAGACGACGTATCGCGCAAGCCGAAGCTTCTGTGCAAGGCGTGGGAAACAATTACTACGCTGCAGGCGCAATCGTCTTGGACCCTGATCCGACAGTCTTGCGCGGCATGGTTTCTTTGGGCTCTTATGTCCGATACTGGTCTTACAGTTCCACGGCCGCCGATGCGTATAAGACGCGCAAGAGGGGCCAACTTCGTCGGCGGTCGGAGCGAGGCAGTAATTCTACACCAGCCAGCCAAAAGGTCAGCGCAACTGGACGCGGATTGATCAAGGATTACATCAGTAACGAGAGGCATGAAATGGAGCGAGAGAGACTCGCAAGGCAGAAAGAACATGAACGACTGAGCGGCAGATTTGGCACTGATATTCTGGGCGAAGGCGCGAGCGAGGAGGAGCTGCTGGCCTACGCTACCATGCTCAGCGAGGAGGCATTTTCCAGTGAGGAGAGGAAGAGGAAGGAAAACTACGGCGGCGGTTCGATGGGCTCGCCCAGTGCATCCCAGCGCGGTGCGGACCATGCGACCGATGCCGAACTGGAGGAAGCCATCCGTCTAAGCCTGTTGGAAAACGAACCGGCGTCGTCTTCTCCAACAAGGAGCGCCAGTGACTTCGATGTTCCCATTAGGTATGCAAAGAGCTCAAGACATGGCACGCCCTTGAGAAGTGCGAAGGCCGGGAGCAGCAAAGCACAAGCAACGGCGCAAGAGGAGGATGACGTGGAGTTTGCATTGCAGTTGAGTCTCGCCGAGGAACAAAGCCGCATGGCCATGGACGAAGACTTTCCAATGCTTTCCAAATCCAATAGTGGTGGATCGGAGGGAAGTGGGAAGGGGAAAGGAAAGTCCAGACGGCGTTGAGGAGAATACTATTCTTGCATTCTTGTTGGGCAGAAGCATTTCTGTGGATGGGCTGGGGTTTGGTGTGGCCACACAGATTTTCGCCTGTATGGCTGTGGGACTGGATGCATCCGTTCGGCCCCTCTATTCTTGATTGACTGAGTCGTTTATTCCGGGAGATCGGGGGATGAGAGGCGGTATTAATCCAGCTAGACAGTTTTTCTTTCATTCGGACCAACATAGATTTTCGTGGCACCTGGACTGATTCACTCGGTACAGTTAGAGAGAGACTGGCTGGTGAGAGGATGTCGAGCAAAGAAGCCGGAGTTGGCGAGCCGGATCTCGGTTGGACACGGTCCGGCCTCTGGATGAATTGTAGGCAGCTCCAGCTTTTCCCCGAAACCGCTTGTTGCAGCCTCGGCCAACACTCCGCACGGCGCACGCAAACCTTCACTTCACCTGCGTCTGGCGGTCGCAGTCAAGTGCTCACCATGCCCTCTGTGACCACCAGGCAAGCTCAGCAGCGATGACGGTGCCCGTCATGTCCCTCGCTCTGCTGCGGCGAGCTTCATCATCATCATCCCACCCGTTCCGCAATGGCATCAAGAGACACTTCTCCAACACGGTCGGCAGGGAAGCTTCATGGGGCTTCATTGGCCTCGGTGCCATGGGTTTGTGCTCCTTTCCAGACCCAAGCTACCATGTATGCTGATCGAGTCTCCTCAAGGCTACCCCATGGCGAAGAACCTACGAGCAAAGATCCCTGAAGGGGACTCGATGACCGTGTACGATGTCAACACTACGGCCTTGGAGAAGTTTTCTCAGGAAGCCACACCGAAGGGGGTAGTCGTGGCAAAGAGCCCTCGGGAGCTGGTCGAGAATGCTGTGAGTCTATTACTTCCTGTTGTGTGGATAGACCTGCATGATGAGCAATTTTGTTCTATCGATGATCTAAGTTGGGGGCACTTCCCTTCGCGGGATTCGTCCTTGCCATGATTTCCCTTTTATTTTATAGCCAATCCTCTGAAGCAATCCGACCCATCGAGTGAAGCCAACCTGATGCAGCCCAGGAGATTGATGTACTAACGACCATGATGCCACGACCATTTAGGACAACATCATCTCAGCACTCCCTGAACCTCGACACGTCAAGGGCGTCTTT
Organism: Cladophialophora bantiana CBS 173.52; assembly: GCF_000835475.1. Taxonomy (NCBI): domain Eukaryota; kingdom Fungi; phylum Ascomycota; class Eurotiomycetes; order Chaetothyriales; family Herpotrichiellaceae; genus Cladophialophora; species Cladophialophora bantiana. The sequence goes on along the minus strand of NW_015971576.1, from coordinate 2,072,291 downwards.
GAAGAGATCCTCGCCTCCTCCCTTCCCAAAGCCCCCACCGAGCAGTCAAGACTCTTCATCGACTGCTCCACCATCGACCCTATCACCTCTCGCGAAGTCGCCAAGATGGTCAAGGAGAAAGCTGGTGCCGGCTTCGTCGACGCACCCATGTCGGGCGGCGTTGTCGGCGCCCGCGCCGGATCGTTGACGTTCATGGTCGGGGCCGAAGAGGCAGACATGCCCAAGATCGAGAAGATCCTGCTCCTCATGGGCAGGAAAGTGTGGCACATGGGACCGCAGGGCACAGGGCTGAGTGGGAAACTGGCGAATAACTATGCACTGGCGATCAACAACATTGCGTGTGCCGAGGCCATGAATTTGGGTATGAGATGGGGCATTGATCCCAAGGCGCTGGCGAACCTGCTGAACTCGGCCACGGGCAAGAGCTGGCCCAGTGAGATCAACAACCCTGTGCCTGGAGTGATCGAAACAAGTCCAGCCAGCAGAGGGTATGAAGGCGGGTTTGGTGTCAGTTTGATGAACAAGGACTTGAGGCTTGCTATGACTGCTGCGCAGGAGGCGGGCGCCAAACTTGCACTGGCGGAGAAGGCCAAGGAGGTATATGACCAGACAGAGAAGGAGTACAAGGGCAAAGATTTCTCCGTCGTGTATCGCTGGTTGGGCGGGAAAGAATAAACTGGTCCTGCATGATTGTAAAGTCGTCCTCCATGCCTATGTCTGTATGCATGTGTGTACGTATGTATTAGCGGACAAAGAACAAGATCAGGGCATGGAAACCAGGATTCCTCGGTAGTATCCAATGCAACAGGACGACTTTGTTACTCTATCAGCACCGGCACCGAGTATTACACGCTGGGTATGAATTTCGCGGGTCTTGGGCTGGGGCTTGGACTTGGACTTGTGGATTAGGTACCTACTACTCCGTACTCGCACACATACTTGCGCACATACAGGATGCTATGCTATGCTATGCAATATCACCGCTGTGCTCCTCTTTGTTTCGGAGCTTTGCAACATCATACTCCGTACACCGAACGAGCATGGGCTGGAAGACGGTGCGAAATATAGATATGATAGTGGTACATAAGATGCAGGACGAACAGATATGGACCTCCATAGGGAGTCTATAGATGCAGCATCTCGAGTTCCTAATTCTGGGCATGGCCCAAGAGGGCATTGGAAATACACAATTGAAAACTAGTTGCTCCATACTTACAATCGGCTTGATTGATTTCCCTTTCGCAAGTTTCTCGTCCTTCCTATTTGCCCCCTTTTTCTTCGATGCATCCATACATCTCATCCAATTCAATCACGTCTCGGATCTCGATCAGCGGAGACTTCCCGCTAAGCTATTGAGACCAGACGTTTGTAAATACCTTGGCTCCCGCGGTTTGAAGCGGAAAAAAGGGGTCCAGCCAGCACAGCCAGGGAATGTCGGCGGGCGCTGCCAATGACAGGAGTGAGAATGCGACCCTGGAGTGTCATAAATGCTGCAGAAGGCTGACGAACAGCAGTGATCCCGGATGGGGGCCGAGTCTCACGGTGCAGACATTTTGCGTTGTGCCACATTTGGCGGGTAGCGAAAAGGGAGTAAGATGGTTCTTGGGATGAAAAGGGCTGAAGCGCACGCAGAGGCCCTGACAATTGCTGGCTGCTTGCTCGTTGTTCCCTGTGCCCTCTTCGCCAAAATGTGACTGCGTAAAGTCCAACTGCTGTGTCATTTGGCCCGTGCAGTATTCACTCTTCTCCAAAGATCGCGGGAGCCGCACACCACCATGCCTCTTTGTAGGATCATCTAAGGGAGAGCCCTGGGGAGGTTGGAACACGAACCGAGGCGATTTCCGAGAGTTGCCAAAGATCCAGACTTCGAGAAACTTTCAGACGTCATATCGTGTTACACCCTCCCTCCCAAGCTGAGAGTTCCTACTCAAAGCCGGAGATTCAGGGGACTGCTGCTGTGGCCATATCAGCACTTTAGCAGTAATGAGCTGCGGCTCAACCCAGGCCACTCTCGAAAGAGCAAAAAAGCTTTCGATCAAGACAAGCACACTATTGAGTGTTGTCAGAAAGTTTGCTAGACCATGGTGTATCCTGCGTAGTGGTGACCGAGAGATACCAAAGTAGGTACAAAGTAGAGTGCCTAACAGGAGGCGGTGACGCACGGCCGGTTGTAGCTGCCAGAGCAAACGCAAGAACTCAAACCGGGTGTTCCTGCTTCGTCGTACGTTTTGTCGAGGCGGCTTGAGTCGGTCTTGTTCGTGCTCCGAGACTCTGTGGGCCATCGATTGATCGACACTCGAGAATGACTCGCCTTGTTGTCGTCGCCCGTCTGACCGACACGGCGGTAGGAGGAGCAGGGTTGCTTGGAAACGGCTTCTCTTTTATGGCTAGTCCAATTGTCAGACTGTTAAAGTTGAGCGAGTCTTTGTTCGGTTCAGAAGCCATCCGCGTTCATAGGATGACATTCCGAATAGCCATGGTAGCGATCCGTGAATCCCTCTCTTCGGATTCTCCCCTTTCCTTCCTCCTGACTGCCTCGTCGTAAGCCTCCTTCGCAAGGTCGCGAATGGTATCCTCGAAAAAGAACATTTTCAGCTCCTTTTCCAACTTCTTCCATTGGCGAGCCTCGCCGTACTTGTCCAAAAATTGTCGCATGACCGTCGTCCAGCCACGGGGACGGATCTGTCCATGTTGTATCACGGTTCCGATCATCATGTTGGTCCAGAGATAACACGGGCGTTCGGGAGATTTGTGGCTGGGAGTCTGGTGCAGAGCAATATCTGCTAGAGCTTTCAACGCTGTCTCATAAAAGCCAGTCAGATGGTCTTGAAAATGGATGACCCTCAACAGGTAGCAATATGCTACCAGGCCGTGGGAGAGAAACCTCTCCGTAGGGGTGGTTTGTAGGGTAGCGAGTCGGTGGAGATCTTCAAGTGTTGTTTGGATCTTCCTTCTCGAAGTAACGCCGAATTCTTCAACTCGAATCGTGTCTGACAATTTCGCTTTGACGGTAGTGAAATGGGACAAGAGTCGTATCATTTGGAGCGAAAGGACACCCGTCAGTCCAATATCACAGAAGCCTTGGGGTAGCCTAGACAACATCTCACAGACTTCCGGCTTGAATGGATGGGCCATGTAGACGGGGAACTCTGCATTCTGTAGAATTTGTCCTGAGTACCGAGTTGACTTGTCCGGGGTAGAATCTGCCGCAAACAGAAACGACCATAGAGCCTCATAGGCGTCGACATTAGCCTTGAGCAGCCGTTCCCACGGCGAGGTGCCCTTGATTCCACCCCTGAGTTTCATCATCTGCCTCATGCCGGAGACGTGCGCATAGGCGCCAGTGTGGTCTCCCAGAATATAATCGATCGTGCCCAATGTCGCCACGACTAGGACGGTAGTATCGTCCGAGCATTGCTGGGGGTTTTGGAGTCGAGCGCGCAGTTTGGTCATGACATTGCCTCGGTGCCATACGAAGTGTCGGTCGCCGCGAGCCGACTGCCCCGAGGTGGCGAGGTATGTGGCTCGACATAGAGCGATCAGTCCTTCAAAGTAGATCTCGGACGTCAACGCAAAAGGCCAGAGCAGGCTCACGTAAGGATTAGAATGGCCGTCGAACGCAAAGGCGGTGCCATGCTGCGGAGCCCAGACCTGGACATCTAGAGTTGATCAGACGAGATGGAACGAGAGACGCCAGTCATTTGCACTCACAATATTGGGCCATGTTGCCCACGCATCCCGTGCTTGGGATTGGGAAGGTTTGGAAAGGATCAAGCTGGAGTCCATTGATGGGAGACTTCTTGATCTGCACTTGACTGGCGATGGCCTTCGAGAGGAATTCTTCTTTGGCCCTCTTGACCTTGGGATCCAGGTGCTTGAGAGAGATGACATGGCGACGCGGTGATCGAGGGATCCGTCGACGCTTGATGGCATTTTGCTGCGCCCACGATTGCGGGGTGGTGATAGACACTGTCAAGACGGGTTCTTGCATGGTGACCAAATCCGATGTAGTCTGTGTGTATCCCTCCCAATTGCGAAGCAGTGCTATATCATGTTCGCTCAAGCAGTATGGGCGCGACTGACTTGAGGGCCGAGGTGAAGAGAAGGACGTCCTTTGGCCATATGAGTCGGGGGAAAAAGGGCGTCTGAACCAGTTTGGATTTCACTTCGCGCCCAGAGGCCCTTCTAATGGCCCAGACAAAGAACCTTCCTGCGCCACTTGGACTTTTGCTGCTTACTTGATGCGTGGGATCCAGGCACCACAAGGGGGTGGGTGGTCAATCACGCTGAAATTGTGCCTTAGCGGTGAATGTGGGTGTGGGTAAGTCAGACGTTTAATGGCTGTGCTAGAGTAGGGCAACAGAGGCGGAAGCGAGAAGCAAAGAAGGTGAGATTTCATTACTTATTCGGTACCTAAATCTCTGGAGTTACGTCGTTGACCCATGCACAGTGTGAAACGAACAAGGAGAAGAGGGAGGCGAGAGGAGGCGCAAACGTAGGTCCTCGTGTCTCCCACAAAGAGCAGAGACGAGTGGTGGATGCGGCTCCTAGGTAGGACAACTGGCCCAAGTGCCTAGGCTGTCGGGCGTCACCCCCGAATCAAGCAATCATCCAGGGTGGCTTCAGAGGGCTTGGTTAAGGCTGGTACTCCTTCTTAGGCTTGAAGGGGTTACCTATTTCCGCGGTGGGTGGCAGCGGTGGCTTAAAGACCCTCTTAGGGTCCCGCTAAACGAGCCAGTTAAAAACGGCCCTGATCCGAGGGGGGCACATGGCTTATCTGGGTCTCTTAGCTAAGGTTATATAACACAGCCTAAGTACAAGTAGAGAGCTAGCCTACTGGGGCTCACTAAGCTTGGCGTTGGGCACCCACCCCGGGTAAGAAACGGGATAAAATGGCGCCTAGGTCTCGGTTGATGCTCTTGCAGTGGTAGGGATACTTAAGTATTCACCAATCATGCCTAGAGTGGCTTGGGCGACCGCTCTCTTGCTTTTAAATCATTAGCTACCCTCGCTACCGACGAGGAGTTAGTTACCTCGCATCCCGAGTACATATATCAGCCCAGGGACGACGGGGGCAACCCTGACCTGCATTCTACTCGAATTCTTTCCCTCACAATCTCCAGGTCTCCATAGCTGCTCCGTACTGTGGGCACGCTGCTGCGGTATACACGGTACAGCAGCTGCGACAAGTATCATGGCCCCCCTGGCGCCCCCCCCCCCCCCCCCCCCCCCCCCAATGGGCATCCCGCTATGCCTCCAGTTCCAAGGTTTGCCCCCCCTCCCCCCAATGCCTGTTCCCCTTACAAGTTCCCCCTTCTCCTAGGCGGCTTCGCTCCTTCGCTGGCCACTCCCTGCCGTGTTTCCCAGCCATTCACATGCTTTGGTCGTGGCTTCCATATTTGGGGTCAACCAACTCCCAAATTCCAACCTCAGCACTCGACTCACCGCATCCCAAAGTGTCTCCGTTGTCCTCTGGCAAATTGTCTGCTTGTGTCCTCTGTCCCTCATACGAGGTACTATCGTCTGTGTCGCCCGTGTCTTCTCTCTCGACCGCCCCTGTTCTGGCCATGGGACCTTCGATGACCCGGTCAACATCATGATTCTGCGGCCCTCGAGAAAGCTCGCGGGGCCAATGTATCGTCGAAAGTCCGGGCTGATTGCGGCCCTCCTCACCCTGTTTCTCTTCCTCCTCTTCCTTCAAACTCGAATTCACCATGAACCTGCTGAACCGCCGCCGGTCGCTCGCCCTGAATCTGTCCCCGAATCTGTGCCTGTGCCTCAATCAGACGGCGAGGCGAAACCGCCAGCCAAGATCAAAAATCCCCTCCTCGACAGCCAGGCTGCGTTCTGGCGAGATCTCTATCTGATCATCCTGAACAATGATCCCAATTGCCGGAATCCTCCCGACCTTGTCGTGCCCCAGAAGCTCGATATTGGCTTCGATCCCACACACAATCACCCTCGACCTGATATCCTGTACATGGACACCGCCGACATTAAGCGCATGCGTGAGGCCCATTCGAACTTTATCAATGATTTGAAAAGCACTCCTCCCAAGATACCATATGAACCGGGTACCCGTGGCATTGTCATGACCGGAGGCTTCAGCCAGCTCCCTGTCCTGGTCATCTCGATCCGCATGTTACGAAGAGCCGAGTCTGAGTTACCAGTCGAGGTTTTTGTTGCCGACCCGTCTGAATGGGACGAGCAGATCTGCAATGTTGTCCTACCTGCCCTCAACGCCAAATGCCTTCTCTTTTCCGACATCTTTCATACTGCCAACACGGGCGTGTCGATCGATCGATTTCAGTTTAAAATCATGGCTATCCTTTTCTCTTCATTTGAAGAAGTCCTTTTGCTTGATTCTGACGCCTTTCCTATACACAATCCTCTATCCTTGTTCCAAGAGGAACCGTTCAAGAGTAACGGATTGATTGTCTGGCCGGATTTCTGGTACGCCTCTGAATCTCCGTATTATTTCGAAATTGCCAAAATCGACAGGATCCCCGCGTTAAATGAGCGAGCTGCCGTCGAATCAGGTGAAGTCATGTATTCCAAAGTGAAACACCATCTGTCAATTATGCTCGCCGCATATTACAACTACTATGGGCCTACTTACTACTATCCCCTATTCTCTCAAGGCGCCCCCGGTCAGGGTGACAAAGAGACGTTTGCTTGGGCTGCCACTGCCCTCAAAGAGCCTTTCTACGCTGTCCACCAACGCGTCATGGCTCTTGGTCGACACGACACATCTGGCAATTACCTTGGTAGTGCTATGGTTCAGCACGACGCTATCGCTGATTATACATTTACAATGGCCCATGGACCTCCCCACGAGCGAGTTCAAGATGTTGACACGGGCAAGGACAGCCACTTCGATATCCAAGCTAGCGACGTCAAACCATTCTTTATCCATGCCAACTTTCCCAAGTTTGATCCAGCCACCATATTCGGCCATGAAATGACAGATTTTTCAGGCCGAGTAACCGGCGCCGGAGGACCGACTCAGGACTCCAATGGGACCAAGGTCCGTTGTTGGATGGACGAAGCTCGTGCCATGGAGGTGTTCGGGTTCGATGTGGAGCGCAGGTTCTGGGAAGAAATCAAAGGCACTGCTTGCGAGTATGAGCACCAGTTTGGCGCATGGAAAGGCAAGCAAGGAATCTGCGAGCGGACCCAGAAGTACTGGAACGAAGTGTTCGGTTCAGACCCAGCACTGGAAGATCGCCAGAATGTGGGAACCTCAGTTGAATTGCCAGCTCCGCCCTGAAAGACCCCCGGGTTTACAGCCACATCCAATCCCGTTCGACCTGTTGACGCACTCCACCCCGACATGGAAGCACGGTTCCCCAAATTGAAAATAATGGGCTCATGAGAAAAAGCATCCGTGCATATACGGGGTCAAGAGCTTTTGTTCATGTTTGGGAGGAGCAGTCAACGTTACGCTGAAGGTATCGGCGCTTTGACCCTGACACGATGGGGTTTTTGAAACGAGTTTATGCCTATGATACAAGATGTCCACATGGAGTACACGATACCATGTATTAAAAAGAATGATATGGAATAATAGATTACTGAGCGATATCACCCCGTCGGGTCTCATGAAAGCTTAGATGACCAGATCGGAATAGTTTGAGCACACTGTCAAGATGGTTTGATGTAATAGAGGCTATCGTTATATGTAAAAAGCGAGTTTTAAGCAGGTCGGATCTTAGTCTCAATCCGACAACCCGCGGAAACGAGAGCCGGAAACGTTCCTTGAAAAGATCTTGCTTGTCTTAGCCAACATCTCCATTAGAGCTTCATTGCATTCCATCACACGCCACAGATTGGTTGCGAGGTAACTTGGGTTGTATACGGAGTTAGTGAATATACGTCCGTCCTTGCTCACGGTGGCATTGAACTTTCGCCTTCCCCTATATACGAGGTGTGTATGGAGTTGTGACAACATCCTTCCTTGCGTGGACGGACGGATGGACGGATAGGGGAACGGAAGAAGAATGAATGAAAGAACGTGAACGGAGCCGGTACATAGCATTGTCTTGGTCTCTTGAACAATTCCCTCCCCTTCCTTCCTCCATCCGTCCCTCTGTTATGGCGCCAAACAAAGATTGAATTTCCCGAAACCTTGTGCCAAATTCTTGTTTGCCATGTCAACCAACAGCCGATAATGCCGGGATTTTGAACCACTATTAACACAGAACGCAGAGACAGCCGAGTCTTTCTCTCACAAGTACATGTCCACCCAAAGGTTGGTTGCCCAAACTATTGCCCTCTAATATGACTCTTCGAGTTCGGTGCTCCAAGCAGCATCACTGCCCTCAACCCTCACGGCGCCGGAATGTGCATTCTCATCTGACATCTCCCTGAATCTCTCCTGTGCATGTCGGTACTGCGAGGTCTGATATCCGGTATGATGATTTTTCGCCGGTGGCGGCGCCATCTGCCCTGCAGCAGGAGCCCCTCCACTAGCAGCGCCAGCTGCCATAGTCGGTCTCTTCTGCCCGTTCGCATTGTAGCTCGTTCCCAATGCATTAGCCATGTAGTTGTGGGTATGGGCTTTCGAGGAGTAGTAAATGTCCCGGATATCTCGCTCGGGTTCCATATCTGAGCCGTCGGAATATGTTTCCCAGTTCTCGCTGCCGCTGGCTGTAGTGCCAGTAGTCATGTTCGATGAGGTGTTCGAGGTTTGGCGAGAGACGATGGTTGAAGGTGGCGCTGAAGGGTTATGTCTTATGCTCTGACTGTGGTTATGTATGGAATTCGACGAAGAATGGGAAGGCTGATGTTGATGTTGATGGGGGAGGCGAGAATGATAGAATGGATCAGCTTGATGAGATGGTAGAGCGGCGTACTGGGTGTGCTGTTGTCGGTCACGATTCAGGAGCGAGGCCGACATGTATGACATTCTCTCGCGATCGTCATACACGTCTTCAGGGCTCATTGGTCGCACATAGCGACTGCTATCACTGGAACCAGAAGAAATGGTGCTTGCTGGTCTATTCGAGGGAGGCGGTGGAGGATGAGAAGTCATGGCTGGAGCTTGAGTGGATTCTGGAGGTGGGACAAACAGGTCCCTCATCTTCGGTGGAGGTGCTCGTGGTGGTCCCATAGTTCTGGCATTCTGGGAATAGTTTGGTTGTGGTTCTGGTTGCGCGTTATGAGAGACTGGTTGAGGAATGGCACGGCGTTCTGGCGAGTTCTTCAGATTTGCGAGCGGGACGCGAGCTGGTATCTTGGAGGGAGACTTAGATTGAGACGAGGGTACTGCGGTTGTGGAAACCGAAGTTGGTGCCGCTTGTTGTCTGATTGTGCCAGGCCTGCTGGTTGTGGGAGTCTTCGCCGCTGCTGACCGAGGCGGGGGTCCTTTCATCACACTGGCTGGTCTGGCTGGAGGCGCAGTTTTTGCAGCAGTGGAAACTGGTTTTGAAGCTGTTGCCGGTGCGGGAGTCTTAGATCTTGGAGGCAGACCATTTGGCGTCTTTGATCGAGGTGGCGGTGCTTTGACTTCAGCTTCTTCGATCTCATCCAGCATTCGCTCACCCTGAACCAAGAACGGCCGACCGTATTCGTCCTCGTACTTCTCTAGAACCTTGGTCAATTCAGCTATGACCTTTGGCAGCTCCTTCGCAATCCTCTTCCTCATCTTCTCTTCTCTCAGCAACTTGCCAGGGTCACGTTTCTCTCCTTTCTGAGGTTTCAGCATGAGCCGTGAAGCGTCATTGGCAGACGCCGCCAGAGCTTCTCGGTCGGCTATCAGAGACCTGTATTTCTCGACTATAGCTAGGATAGGTGCGCGTTGCTCTCTTAGCGTCATGAGCCTCTCAATTTCTGCTTCGTGGGCCGAGAGCAGAGCGTCGCTGTAGACGTCCGAGAAAGCTGGGGTGAAATCGAGCATCTCTTCTTCGGAAAAGTACAATGAATCCCAAAGTTCTTGCAGTCTGACGCGAGCATCCTCGACGAACAAATGCAGATTTTGTCTCTTCAATTCATTGAGTCTCGCAAGTTCGTCCTCGAACTCATTGATAGTTCTTAGTCCGCAGCCTCGGTTGGCAGCCAGGAATGCTTTGCGATCTGGTGCTTCGATTCCAAGGCGGTCCCACAAAGACTCGATGTTTTTCTTCATCTCGCCTAGCCGCTTCTCCCGGCTCTTCTTCTCGTCGAGGAGTTTGTCGCGACGGCTCTTTAGCCGATCAAGGTCGGCCTGGTGTAGACCTAGCTGCTCAGGCGAGTCCCGATAATGTCGGACAATCAGAGAGTCCGTCTGTGCTTGGGGGATGCCCAGTTCAGACCACAGTCTGACAATTTCTTCTGCGGTTTGTTGCACAACTGCAACTCTTTTGTTATATTCGTCATATACCCTGGTAAATTCTTCATCAAGTGTTGTGACGTAGGAGGGAGAGAGGTCGAAGTTGGGAGGACAGCTGTTGGAAGAGGTAGGGGGCAGTCTGATCTTCACAAAGGATGATTCGAGATGCGAAGAGTATGATTCGAGAGCTTGCACAAGTTTCTTGACTTGTTCGAAACGCTCTCTGTGTAATCTACTGACAACATTGTATTTCTCTTTGAGGTCGCGTAGACAGTCGATCAGGGGATATGTGACTCGCAGGGCGTTAGTGTCCAGGTCGTAGCCTCTGTCCTTTTCGTCTTCGAGCGACTGTTCCATCTGTTTGATAGTCTTGATGATGTTCTGAGCCTCTTCGGTCATTGCATTCTTCTCGCTGACGATAATGTCAGTACATTTTGGACTGTGCAACACTGGAAGTTCCTTCATACGAATTGACCAGACGGAGCTGGTTGTGCAGAGCCTCGGACAGAGCTGCAAAGAGCTCTGTTTCTCTTGATTCGCGTTCATTCCGAGGAACACCTATCTCGTCGAATATAGCGTGCAGTTGCCCGATGATTGTGTTGACTTGGGTGGTGAGGTAGCTGGTGTCCATGGACGGAGGCATGCTTGCGACTCAGGCTCGTGGCCGAGCAGCTCTGATGGATCGTTCTCGATTCTGATAAAATCAACCAAATGCTTGCATCGACGCTCTCGAAGAATACGAAGAAGCTCGCACTATGGAGAACGGAAGAATGGTCAACAGATGGCCGTGGCGTGCTACCGAATCAGGTTGGAGGTGTGGACAAGTGTGGACAATGCCATCATCATGAAAGATCTGGTTGTGTTGATGCGCGATTGTTGACAGAGCAACGGCAGGCGAGGCGCGCTCCGTCCTTCACCGCCTTCCAGTTCCCTAGTAATTCTCCGAGGCGCAGCGGCAGAATTGTTTCACTTCGAACAATTCAAACACCTGCCTGCAACTTCTAGTATCGCAGGCACAGCTTCGCTTTATCCATCGCTCGCGCCTCGATCGGATCATATTCGAGCTTCCATCCAGTGTCTCGACTGTCACCTCTTTTGATTGCTCCACCGCCATGTCGACCCTCTCAGCCTTGCGCAACTGGGAGGCCGAAAACAATGTCATCACCATCGACCCATTCGAAAATGCCCTCTATAACCTCCCAGACCCCGCCGCCTACAGAACCTTGCAAGACGCCGCCCCATGGAAGAAAGATCCCAATTATTTCACTCACGTCCGCATATCTGCCCTGGCCCTCCTCAAAATGACGACCCACGCTCGCTCCGGTGGCAGTCTCGAAATCATGGGCCTAATGATTGGCTACGTCTCCGGTCGATCTATCGTCATAACAGATGCTTTTCGCCTTCCGGTCGAGGGTACAGAAACACGAGTCAATGCGCACGCGGATGCTGATGAATACATGGTCAACTTTGGCATCGCATCCAGAGAAGGTGGAGGTCAACTGGAAAACGCCGTGGGGTGGTATCATTCTCATCCGGGTTATGGTTGCTGGCTCTCAGGCATAGATGTTCATACTCAAAAAATACATCAGATGGCCAACGACCCCTTTGTTGCAGTGGTGATTGACCCAGATCGGACCGTCTCCGCCGGCAAAGTCGAAATTGGAGCATTCAGGACATACCCCGAGGGTCACCAGCCGAAGGACAAACAATTTACAGACGACAGCGACGAGTATCAAGCAATTCCTCAGGATAAGATACAAGACTTTGGTGTCCATGCCAATTCTTACTATCCACTCGAGGTCACTCACTACAAATCCACCCTCGATACCCATCTACTCGGTCTCTTGTGGAACAAGTATTGGACATCAACGCTCTCGCAGTCTCCCTTGTTCACCAATCGCGACTACACAAATAAGCAGATCGCCGACCACGCAGTCAAGATAAAGGCGGCGGCGACCAAACAGAGGACCGGGGCAAGTATGGGCCGACGAGGCCAAGAGCTGGTTGGACCGGGAGACAAGAATTTCAAGGTTATACGGGATGGTACCCTGGAGCAGATTGTTCGAGGCGGCAATAAGATAGCAACGGAGGAAATTGCGGGACTGTTAGCAAATGAAGTCAAGCAAAAACTATTCTGGGGAGTGGTTCAGGAGGCCAGGCAAAAGGCAGCTCACCAGACGGCCCCTACGACTACAAAAGTGTCGACAGCGAGCAACGGTGGTTGAGAAACGGCACCGTCAAATGACATGTTGCAGGAAGAGTTGGACGGCGGTACCGACTGAAGTTTGGGACAGTCCAAACCGTCATACAGCCAGGCGACGTGCCAGTCGAGACCTTTCTGAAATCTGCAGGCCTACACCACCCACGGGTAGGCTGATGCTCTGAGTTGTGGCGAATGCAAGGGGGCAGCGGCCATCCAGGCCCAGACAGGATTATGGTGACGACAGTTTTATGATAGGACGACTTGAGACGAGATGATATGTGAAGGCTGTGAGCTGAACTGGCGTGGTGGAATGGGAGAGAGCCTCCCTCTCTCCACCCCTAGGCTTGACGATGTATGTAATCCGATCGAGCTCAGACTCAAAGTACTAATGCATCGCTGCCCCCATGGGGAACCCGAAAGCATCTCGGGCATCGAATGAGTCTAAACGAAGTCATTGAGTGTGCCGCAAGGACTTCCATCCAGCCAGGTGCCATGATAGGACGACCAAGGATAATAGACAAATGACAACCCCTTCCGGCATCCGACATAGGTACGAGGGGGAGAGCATCGAGATTCTATGAGATACCCAGTACGTACAAGCCCGTTCGTTGATCCTGAGAGAACCTTGATCCTCCTTGATCAATTACTCTTTCCGCTCTTTCCTTTCCGCCTCCTGACGGGAGGAACTTCCCGTCATCGCTCGCAGGTCTAAGGCAAGGAATACTTTGGTACTCCATATGTACTCGCAATGCCTCATCCACCACTACTCCGGGAACTTCGTACTCCGTAATACGCTACACATATGTACCTATGTACCACCCCCTCCCATCTTTCCAGCTGAGCGATCTACGTACCCCATACTCGGTTTTACTCCTTGTCTCTCTACCTAAGACAGTTGACCTTGGGGGCACTAGAGCGCCATGCTGACGCTGGTAGGGTGGCTTTTTAAGTTCTCTCTTTTTCCTTGTTTCTTTGCTCTTTGCTCTTTACCTCGATCCTACGCATTATCCCAGATCCATCCGTGCAAAGGGGCCCCGTGTTTTGGGGGCCGGGAAAGGATTTGGGGACTTGTCTGTGCCAGCCCTCTCTCTAGTGGTGTGCCGGCTACTTAGGTAGGTAGGGACATAGGTGCCGCGGCAAAGATCAAGGCTAGTAGAATACATACATACGAGGGGTACGAGTTCCTTCTCCGTCCTGTCGTAGGCTGGACAAATTGGCTGCGGCAAATCATTTTCGCTTCCACTTCTGATACTCCTTTGACACTTCCTTCATACTTACGAGTCCTCTGTCGTCGAGTCAGGCCCCATGATGGATACAACCCCCCTAGCTATCCCTTCCTTGTCATCAGCACCGAATCGCTCCTTTTCCGGCAACCCACTCAGGCGGAGCCTTCATATTAGAGACCTGCCCTTGTACTTAGTACATACCTCGTATGGAATGATAGTTCCTCCCAATGTCGGATCTCGGAACCTCCCACCACACCTCCAGGTGCGGAAGCGACCTGGATTTCCGCACGGATTCGAACTCGGTTAAAGTCTCAGCTCAGTGTCGGAAGGTTCCGGACCATACCACGGTAACCTCCATTCCCTGCCGGCCCCAAAACGAGAAACAAGACGGAGAGACAGAGGCAGCGATACGACATTTTGGCATGCCTGTGACTTGAATAGGAAACCCCTTGTAGCTCGTAATCCTGGATGGGGGTGAGCCTCCTTGGCTGCATCGTTGCCCGTCTGCATCCCATTGTTCAGGCTCTCATAGAGGTCAAGACTCAGGACACCGATGCCGCGAGGACACTGTTAGACCCCCTTCGAACATCGGCTAGCGGAAAGTTTCTCCTCAATATTCTGGGTGCTAGGAACATGTACCCCAGAGTCTCTGTGAACCTTGTTTTTAGCATATTGAATCGAAAGCTTCAGGTGGCCTAAGGAACTGACGTATCTAGAAAGGGGAATGCTCAAATCCAAGGCCGTCAATAGTAAGTCCACGGCAGACGTATGTGTCAATGGAGATCATGCTCCATTCCTCCCCGTTCTGTTCACGGTCGGTCATCTCACGAGAAACTGTTCAGAGACGATATAGATATAGATATAGCGGGCGGATGCATTCCAGACCCAAAACAGTATCAACCCACAATACCCTCGTCCCATCCCTGGGCGCAGCGGTTCCACGAAGTATACACCCTCCGGTTCCAACCTCGATCTGGAATATCGAGGAACCATTAACCCATGCCGCCATTCATCCCAAAGCGGCCGTTACAATTTCTTCCATGCCATCACATCCTTTCCGTCTCTTACCATAATGTCCTTTTTGATCGGCAGGGTTGTCTGCACGACCAGAATCCGGTCAAACTGTTGTGTGTTCATGTCGGCAAGCCCTGCGGCCACGAGGCTATTCACAAGCTGAACCACTGTGGCTCTAGCCCTTCGTGACCCGTTCAAGCCCGTTGCGGTTCGAAGTTGCATCACCACTTCATGTCCACCGCAGCCACATGAAATGCCCCCTGACTTCCCTGCTCGTCATCGTATTGATGGCCAGGGAGTCATTTGTTGAAAAGTAGTAACCAGATAAGCCAAATTTCCTCCGCTTGCACCCGCCCTTGTCGATTTGGTCGCTCACCTCCCGCCAGATGCCGCAAGAAACCAGCCCAACACAATTCCCACTCAATTGCTCCCCACATTCTCAAGGTAAGACAAAACACGCTGGAACGCAAGACAAAGCCGACAAATAAATAGATAACACAGGAAATTCTTTTTTAATTACAGAAAAGGTCTCCCACCAGCAACAAGATTGATCACAGCCTCACTCGTCGGGGGTTCGTGAGACGATACTGAGAAATGTCAACCACGATGGAACCTTGGTCACTAGTATCGTCAACCTCAATAGTGTCGCTCGCCAGACCGGCTGGATGGTCATCAGATGGAATACCGGGGGCGCTGTAAAACCCATGTGGTTTCACACCCCCCAAAGATTTGCCGACCGCAAGAGGACTCGGATCTCTTGCAAGCCCAATTTTGGGGGTGGGTAGGCGATCGAGCGAAGGTTTAGTTGACAGAGTGCCGTCTGAATCACCGCATCCATGATTGATGTCTGAGCCAAAGTCATCCGCTTGGGAAGCTTCTTGGCTCTCCTCTTGAACTTTCTTTAGAGTCTCTGCAGTCGCACTAGCCTGGACAAGGAGCGAGTCAAACTTCTGCAGCATAGAGTCAAGTTCAGTCTTGCAGTCACCGTCTCGGAGGAATTGGTGAGCGGCCGTCTCACACAGTGTTTGGATCTGCTCTAGCTCTTTGTCCACCTGAAGAAAGCTCACTTCTTCGTTAGAGGCGGACGGATTCTGAGAAGTAGCCCGGGTTTTGCCTGCTAGTAAGGCGGAGGTACTTCGAGATATCATAGAACTTCTGATGTCGTCCAACATGGAGATACCATGGCTGCTGCGTGCAGTTAACGTGGGCAGTCGAAATCCTCTGGCAGCCGCAAGAGCAGTCTTGCCTTTCCGCAGGTTATTCCGACCAATTCCGATCTGCTTCACCATAGTGTCGAGCTGTTCTTGTAGATATCCATCGTAATAGACAACAACGTGATGTTTATTCCTAAACTTCTGAGGCCCAGAAGCGCCGGAGCGGATGGAAGGGCCTTGCTTTCTTTTCCTCCGTACCTGTGCGTACAGATACCTGTTCCCGGCCTCTAGAGGATTGATATGCCTGGGTTCGGGTGAAGACAAGCCATCAGCACTCTGGACTGTGTGGTCCTGGTCATCGCCTTGTTCCTGGTCTCGAGTATGAATCGAGGAAATCGAGGGAGTCTTCCTTCGTTTTGGTCTGGCTTGGTTCACTAGCCGAGAATACTCTGCAGCGAACTCGGCATGTTTTTCAGCAGCGTGGACAGACAATGAGTCAATGCAGGCTCTCCAGGTAGGAAGATTGTCAACAAGATAGACGAAGCTCGAATGGGCATCCATAGCTTGGGCCATGACGACCACAACAGTAGAAGAGAGTAGATTGGCGTCCAAAAGGGTCGAACAGGTTAAGACATTGTTTCGGTGGCCCCAAGTCGTGCGAGGTGGTATTGCACTGACAAGAGGACGCAGACAGTGGAGGGAAACGAGGCGTTTGATGCGATGTGTAGGTACTTGGGGGTTGTCGAAATAGCCGGCCCGCAGGACAGAGCTTCGATGATCGCAGGAGGTTGCAGGTAAGGTCGAAGTACCACACACGAGTCCCAAGATTCAAGCTCGACAGCTGGACGGGACGGTATAGATATCGGGAAGAACGAGGAAGGGGACGAAAAGGCCAATGCGACAGAAAGAGGGCGGCGGGTGCGGACTCGAGGGGGTTTTCGGTGGTAGTATTCGGGAGAGTGGCAGTTGGCGAGTGGAAGTAGTACGGACTCGAGGAGAAAATGCGGTGTCAGATGCGAGCAATATTGTAACGCAACGTGGCTGATGGAGATGATGGAGCAGAAGCTTTTTCCGGAGGCAAGCGTCAAGCGTCAAGCGTCTGTGCACCAGGGTTCATTCCGCACAGGATCATCAACAATCATAACAAGTACACTTGCAGCAACGACGCCGACTAGACCAGATTAAGCAGTCGCAATAGTGAGATCAACAGGCGGCTCGCTAGGTGCCTGTACAAGAAGTGCCTGGGGCACGCTTTGGCGGTCCTGGGCAGTCCAACAGGTGCAAAAATATGGGGAGTTAGGCTTGAAAAGCGCGAAAAACAGGTCAGACGCAGCCTGAGGCCGCAGCAGCCTTCTGGACTCTGAGTGGAAGTCACCTAAATCCCTAGCGGCCTGGTGGCACCGTCCGTTCAGTCTAGGAGGTACTGTTTGTGCCACTCTCGAGGGGGGACACCCTAGGGCCCTGGCGAGAGAAGAGGCACCACGGCGAGGATCCTGGTGCCCGAGAAGCCTAAACCAGATGGTCGAGGGTGCCCCGGATCCTTACCCACCATATCAGTTACTGCCTAAAGTAACCTAGTGAATTTTTTGATTTGGGCTGGTGATGCCAACCAACGGACCACCGTCTTTCTCCGTCACTCCTCAGGCTAGAATGGCTTCATCCAGAGTGCGTCGACTCAATGGTGATGATCAGTCACGCGTCTGAATAACCTATCTCGGTCAAGTTCTCATTTCTCTTCCCCACCGCGCCTGGCTCTCACGCTGGCCACTTTCGCAATCGCCCAGCGGCTCCAAGCTGGCCTTACCAAGCACGGTTGAGCACGCACGTAGCCCATCTCGAGCAGGGAAACGACTCGAGTCGAGTCAACTGTGCTCGACCTCGATATTGCTCCACCATCTACTCCGTGCCTCCTCCCACCTCCCGTTCGGACCGTCTCGCAGCTTGTCCTGAATTGGTCTCTGCATCCAGGCGGAAGCTTGCCTCACACCCAAGGGTTATGCGTGTCTCCATAGTTGACGCCGTGGGAAAGCATCTTTGAGAACCAAGATTCTTCTCAATCAGGGCCAGTATCCTGTGGCAAGAGGCTATGCAACCAAAACCTTCGGCTTCGGGGATGCTCAGATTCAAGATGG
Source organism: Cladophialophora bantiana CBS 173.52 (assembly GCF_000835475.1). Taxonomy (NCBI): domain Eukaryota; kingdom Fungi; phylum Ascomycota; class Eurotiomycetes; order Chaetothyriales; family Herpotrichiellaceae; genus Cladophialophora; species Cladophialophora bantiana. The sequence goes on along the minus strand of NW_015971576.1, from coordinate 2,054,253 downwards.
AACGCACATCGTGGGGGCTGTCGAAAATGGACAACTCTCCCTGCTTGTTGCATCCCGCTCATGCACTCTTGTGACAGCGGAGACCCCCAGCAAAGTTCGGATAGGAAATCAAAACGAGGGGGGGCTCGTCCGATCATAGCCAGGGAGCCATTGATCCACCATTCGTCGTTTACTTGGCCCTGGGTCAAATGCGTCTTGCGGCCGAAAGAAGTACCAACCAGGTCCCTTGGGCTGCTACAGTCTGCCGTTGCGGTACCGGATCTTGGTCTGCAGGCGAGTCGCAAAGACAACAGCAAACTGCCCACCAAGAGTCGTGATGGACCGACACTTGCAGCAATCACAGACAGAACCATCTCCAGGCGCCAACACATGTCCCGCCTGACTGAACAAGCTGTTCGACTTGCAGGGTCGATCAGTCAGGAACCAATGGTACATACACCGGAGCAAAAACGTCATCTTGGGACGCAGATGCACCTACCTATAGTAACTGTGAAATGTGTGCACCCGTCGAGGCTGCTTCTGAACAATTGGTTCCAGCACTCCGGAATACCTGACCATTCCGTCTTTTGGACCGCAGCAGGTGTCACAGAACAGGAATTGAACGCTCTCTGACATGCGGAAGACATCTACTTCGGAGATCATGCCCACCTGACTCATTGTTTGTCTCACCGACTCTCTCGACTCTTTAACAGCTTCTTCTTCATCCCTAATGCCATCTGATCATCAGCATCCCAGGGCATCCAATCACGCTTTGGCAAGTGGTCAATAGATGAAGCATCCCATTAACGATGGTTCTTCAGTGTGCAGATCATAGCGGCTGGTGGTGGCCGAGACGGCCGCTAGGCTTCGCACAACGCCGCAATTGACAGCCCCGTAAACGCCGGTTCATCGTTCTGACTAGCATCATTCGAACATCTGCGTTTTTGCTCAACTTGTCCGGGCTTAGGTTTTGTGAAACTAGAACATAGCTCGATTATATGACTCTATATCAGTATTTCCATGGTCAACGCCTGAGAATTGAGTTACGCAGCAGACCAGTCTGAAGTCTACCGGAAGAGTCTTCTTCGCAAGAGAATGAGTTTCCCAGGGGTCACCTTGGACAGTTCGGAGATGAAGTCCAACTAGTTTCTGGAAGTGAGCGAAAATGGAACTGCAACAATTTCAGCTTTCGAGTCATACCATGTACCCAGGACTTATGACGGAGACTCGCTTGCATCTGAAGTCCCTTGTTCTTAAAGCGATGGACATGATTGCCGCTGGTATCTTCAATTCCCCCAGGATCCCTCGACCTGGAAAGACTCCCTGAACAGTTTGACGCAGAGTGTGGCGCCTAGGCTCTATCCACAGGGCTGCTGGGAAGTCGCCGAGAGCCCCTGCCGACGAGCATGCTTCCAGATGATCATCAAACACGCCGGTGCAAGCCTCGTCTAGGGAGGATCTCAAGCCACAAGCCCTACAACTACTCCGTTACTTTGTGCTGTCGCGCACCTCTCACAACGCCCATCGCCCTCTCCCCAGTCAAATATGCACGTCGAGTCAACGATGTCTGACATTACCGCCCACCTTGGTTTGATGATCTTCATCGAGCGGAGTCAAAGTCCATTGGCGCTGCTCTTTCCGGCGGGGTTACTGTCTACGTCTGTGCCTGACGATTATGGGGATCTTCAAGAATGTTTGGTTCTCGACCAAGATACAAAATACGGAGGACAGGTATCAGTCCCTTTCGGGCGCCCATCGTCTTCGAGCCAGAACTTGCCATGGCCGCAAGGAGTACGGAGGAAGTACTTACCTAACTACCTACTCATGTAGGTACACCTATTGCACCTACTACTAAACGGCCCCTGTCCTTCTCAACCCACTACCCTGCAAAAGTCAAACTTAAACCAGTTCAGGTCGTCTTGACTTTACGCCACCACCAGTATTTCACTTCATTCATGCTTAGCTGCAGGCGAAGAGTTTCACTTCTCCGAGACTCCCCCCTCCCCCTCCCAAAAAACAAGCCCACTAATCTATTCTGGCTACGCATTTACATACCCACGAACCGAACAATATCCCGTGCCACATTGAGAAGATCCCTGTCTCTATTATACGTACATATTCCAACCTTGTAGCTCGACAGAAGAGCACTTTGATCTTGCAGATCAGCGAGAGAATTATGTGGTGATACGTACATATGCGCTGAAGATCACGACAATTCCCTCCGGACCAACTTATCAGAACTTGAGTTCTAGGTAGTCCAAGTCATCCAGCACGGCTAGGCTAATCTCGCCGATCTGGCAAGAAACTAAGTACCGTTTCTGGCGCGTCGCCTCGTCCCGGTTCCGCACCGTACCGTTTGCGAGAGCCGGAGGTCGGCGAACGCTGGAGATGAATAGCTTGCAAGCCACCAGCCACCAAGGCCGGAAAACAGCCAACTAAGCCTCGCAATACGAGAGGTATACAACTAGAGGAGGAAAGAGTCAACAACCGCTCTTCTCTATCCTTGCGTTCATTTCAAAGCATAATGTGTACTTTGTTCAACAGCCTTTGCGATTGGGGGTCAATTAGCGGGTGTTCTGAAAGCTGCAAGTGTAATTCATGCTGCGCATGATATGGCTAGGGGGCCTTGAAGACATCACTGTCAGGGACCACCAGACCGAGAAAGAACAAAATTCTTCAGCCTTGTGGGCTCAGATCTTCACCTTGCAACTGTCACCGGTCGCTCCAGCAGTCTTTCAGGCCAGGGCCAGAGAACGATCTGGAATATGCCGCTCCACGGCTGACCAAACATCGTGATAAGACTGATTAGAGTACCGAGGACGCATAATATAACTCAATTTTGGGGCTTCTCTTACGTTTGGGAAGGCCAACCGTGCTCCGAGCCCAGCACTTCCAGATTTGGGCGACGACACGTCGGCCCGTTCCGGGAGTTTCGCGTTCTGGCCCTGGAAAACGTTGGTTGAATTAATGCCCTTACCAAGCTTAGACAATTTAATGGGTACTTTGCCAGGACTCGCAGCATCATGCCGCATTTCACAAGGCTGTGCACCGAGCTCCTCCAGACCGCTTATCGATCATATTCCAACACAAGTAGAAATAAAGGACATCGGCGCATCCTTTACCCGCGTCTTTCGGATGCGAAGTGCCTTGTCTCTTAAGAGAGAGAAGTTCGACATGAAATCGTCCGCCTCTACGATGTTATCATGATGGCCATGCGTATTAGGTTCGTGTCCACCAACAATATGGGAGGGATAGCCAATATTATAGTTCTGTACTGCGTAGTGCAGTTCAGATGGAGCAGAGTGCCTCAACATACCTCATTGACTATTTAGTTGTTGTTTATAAGGGTGCATGTTTCCGGCAATGCTTTGCTCTTTACGATATCCACACAGGCTAGTAAAGCTATTTAGATAGGTCTCTCGCCATCTAAAGTTGAGGAGAATGGTCAATCCTTTTCATCTTCTTATAATTCCATCAAGTTCTGATCTTCAGAGACTATTCTATGCTCTTCAGGGGCTTGAGACTTAACTGCTGCAGGCAACGCTATGGCGTGAAGCATTCCAGTGCCCGCTTGACAAGTGCTCTCGTGTGTTATTTTATTACCTTCCTGTTCATACCGACACAATCCTCAACTCGGTGCCTATTGTCTGCTGAATTGATCCGCCCTCAATGTGTTTGCTGTCTCGCGAGATTGGTACATACCGAGGGTATGACCTATGATTGCACGAACGGGACAATAGTACTCCGTAGAGCTCCGCTAATATGGCTGCCAGTGCCAAGGCTGTCGCCGCAGCTCCATCCGGATCTCCAACTTGAAGTCATTGATTGCGATAGCACTTGCGCCACGGATCGACGAGCCCAGTCTGCCCAGTTTGGTTGCGCGCAGTCCTCGCCAACATATCTCAGCTCAATGTCCAAGCCGCAGTTTATGTAGCCAGCCTCTGCCCTTGCTCCGAAGTTATCGACTCGTCATCATGTCCCTGTTCGGTTCCTCGCCCACTGAAAATGCGCCACTAAACTCCAAATCTCTGTTTGGCGACGAGCCGGTGCACAAAACATCCACATCATCTCTCTTTGCCGACGATGGAGGCGACTCGCCATGGTCAATGCCTACTCCCAAAAAGTCAGCGCGGCAGAATCTAGTCAAGAATCTTCTCCCGGCCACGGACGTGCCCGAGAGCTATGTCGATGCATATGATGCCGTGCTGCATGCGAACGAGGGGACGGGAGTGGGCATTGGTTTGGCAGGCATTAGGCGCCTTCTACAGAGCAGCAATCTCAGTGAGCAGGAACAAACAAAGATCTTGAATTTTGTGATCCCGAGTGGCCAGGAAAGTGCCAATGGGGTCGGCAGGAGCGAGTTCAACGTTTTGCTCGCTTTAGTCGGATTGGGTCAGGAGGGTGAAGATATCACCCTTGATGGCGTAGATGAAAGGAGGCGAAGTGAGTCTACGAGGCCCCGAGCATCAGCGCAATACTGACATTCTCCAGAATTGCCCGAACCCAGAATTGGATACTTGGATCAATTACGGGCAAGCAGCGCCCGGCCGCACGCCCCCTCTCCTCCAGCAGCCAAAGCCACCCCAGTCAGACCACAAAAACCTCGAGAAGACTCATTTGGAAACGATCCAACGTCAGATCCATGGGCTAGTCCGTCCAACCACAGACTGCCGCCTCCCTCCACCGCCGCTCACGCCATGCCTGTCGGCGGCGCCTCTGACGATGGTGCTAAGAGCATTCCCAATGGCATTGCAAGAACAACAAGTGCCTTCACGACAGGAGCGAGCCATGGCAGTAGTAATGGGAGTCCAACAAATGAGCGTTCATCCGAAAGTGCAGGTACTGGGTGGAACAGCTACAACGGCAGTTCGGGAGGCTTCTCAGAACAACCTACTCTCGGTGGAGGGTTCGGAGACCCGGGAGATAACCAGCAATCAAATCGGCAAGATCAAGAGCCACGAAATGCGGTGTCACAAAGTATCAGTCTACCACCAGGGACCGGCGAAACAGTCACCATCACAACACTGCCGGAAAAGGAGGGAATGTTTATGTTTCAACATCGCAATTACGAAGTCAAGACAACTCGGAGAGGCAGCAGTGTTGTGAGGCGATACAGCGATTTTGTTTGGTTGCTCGACTGCTTGCAAAAACGATATCCTTTCAGGCGTCTCCCGCTACTGCCTCCCAAACGGGTCCAAGGTAAGAATTCCGTGCTCTAGCAGAGATTCTGGCTGAATCGAATTTCTAGTGAACGGGGCTCATCTCACGGCAGATGCCGCGGTCTTTCTCGAGAAACGCAGACGAGGACTGATTCGATTTTCGAACTCCCTTGTTCAACATCCAGTCTTGAGTCAGGAGACCCTTGTGGTGATGTTCCTGACGGTGCCAACAGTATGAGTCATCATCTCATACGCTGTTACGAGGACGAATAGCTGACACTGTTCTCAGGAGCTTGCGGTTTGGCGAAAACAGGCTACTATCTCTGTCCAAGAAGAATTCACCGGCAAGGCTTTACCGCCCAGTCTGGAGGACAGCCTGCCGTCTAATCTTCCCGAACTTTTCGATCAAGTACGACAAGGCGTGCGCCGCTCGGCAGAGGTCTACATTAGTCTCTGTGTTTGGATGGAACGATTGGTAAAGCGGAACGAAGGACTTGCTCTGGACAGTTTGAAGTTCTCGAATGCGCTGTCTCATCTCACCGAATGCAGCAACGATACGTATGCAATTGATCCGAATGATGTGCCGCTCCTGAATGAAGGCATCAAGTCGACAGCCAAACACCTTGCTACTACCCAGACATTACTCGAGGACGAGGCCAAAGCTTGGGATACAGGAGTGCTTGAGGATCTCAAATCGATCCGCGATAATTTTGTGTCTATGCGTGATTTGTTTGATCGACGAGATCGGTATGCCAGGGACAACATACCTCAACTGGAGCGACGCATCGAAGCATCCGAAAATAAGTTGCAACAATTACGACAGAAGCCACCGGGACAAGTGAAGCCAGGAGAAATTGAGAAAGTGGAAAGCAGCATCATGTCTGATAAGGAGAGCATTGTACAGCAACATGCTCGCGGCATCTTTATAAAGGAATGCGTGAGGGATGAGATTGTGACATTCCAGACGACCATCTATGCCATCAGCCGTATGCATCAAGACTGGAGTCAAGAGCGGGTCAAGTATGCAGAATTGCAGGCCAGCAACTGGCGCAGTCTGGTCGACCAGTTGGAGAGCATGCCGGTTGCAGAATAAGTCCCTCTCTTACCAAAGTGGAGGACCTCAGAGGATCGAGGAGGCGGAGGAGGACTGTACTTTTTCATATCATTCCCACCCAAGAACTCCTATATTATCGGGCGCATTGATGGGCAATGAACGCCGGCAATACATAATCTTTACACGCCATTCCTTGTGCCAGCTGTACACGCGCCTTTGTGATTGTCACGGTTCGAGAGACAGCTTTGTGTCGATTGGAAGGTTGATAGGAGCCGCTGGAACCACAGCCTTATCAAAGTCTTAATTTTTATTTTTATTCTTATTTTTTTGCTTGGTATATTTGCACTGTTTGACCTGTTCTCCCTGACACCACCAGACTGAAATATGAATTCCTCTTCTTTCCGAGGACCTTTCTCACTCTATCTCTGAAGAAAAGAATCCTGACGAGAAGTTTCGACGAAATGACGGACCGTGAATCAAAAGCCAGACCATGTCGTCTGCTAGATCTACCGCCAGAGATCCGTATTGAAATATATCGACGTCTCTTTGATGCCGCGCATTTGTCGGCGCATGGTGGTCGTTCAGACTGTTTGCGGTGCCAATCTTCCATCTGTTCGTGCGCCTTTCCATGGCAGATCGTGACCACCTGTCTCTTGGTTCGATTTGAGGCCATGCCGTACCTCTTGTCCTCGACAACTCTTCGGATCTGCGGGTCGCCCAAAGATGTGATGCGGCTGCCACCGAGCCTAATCTCAGCAATCCCTCATATCGTGATCTGGGATGTCCGAGAGTTTTCCAAGAAGCCCCTAGAACTGGACCAGTTCCACAGCTTGAGGACACTGGAGCTGCGCAACATCGACGCCTGGTGCAAGTATCATGATGAAACATACCTGCAGAGTGCGACGGCGGACGAATTCATGATTAACCTGGCTCTGTTCAACTTGTACAGGACTTCTCCTCGGCTTACCTGGCTATGCCTTGACTCTCGGAAGTCGTTTGAAGTACTGTTGTGTTGTCAGTATATGATACAATCGACAACTCAAGAGACGATTGTATGGCCCAAATCACCTGCCCGAAGACCTGCCTGCTGACCCAGGACATAGCACGCCGTCATCGATATTGGCGAAAAGGTTTTCCGGCACAAGTTCAGAGGACCAGCCATCCGTGCCTGCAAATGTATGGGGGCGCTTCCATCGATCGACTATCCTGTGGGGTGATGCTTCACTCAGAGCCACGGAATGACTACTACTAAGGCAGTTCGCGCTGCCATGTTCACCACTGCTCAGATTCAGTCACGCTTCCCGGATTAAGGAGCTTCAAACTTGAACAGCAGGCCCGTTCCTTTGTCTCGATGCTTCCGATATACTCAATTACGCAGTTGAAGTCACTGAGATTGTTGAAGTTTCCCCCTCTACGCCGTTCTGGTTCTGATCTTGCTCTCGATACAACGCCACTTAGTAGGTCACATCTGCCCTACTCCCATAGAGAGATTCTAATGATTAAGCAACAGACTTGGAAAATTCACTACCACCGAGCCGCCGTGAGGTTACTGGCTCTCGCAGAGTTCGGATCGAGAAATATTGTACGGGACGAGGTATATGTTGATATTTGTGCTTGCCGACAGTGGGCCCCTAGCGAGTCCCCAGACTATACCTAGTTGGCGGCGGAATTGGAAAGAGACTCTTGTTGTTCGCCGCTGGCCCTATGTATCATATATGGCCATTCACCATGTTGTACTTCTATCTGTAGAGCATTGATCAGGCTGAGACCTTGGACCGCAAGGCAGCCAATCAGACAAAGGGCACCCATGTGGTCTTGGCGGTTTCAAAGTGTTTACCTGTTTCGACCCATTCAACTCATTCAACCCGTTCGCGTCCTGCAGCATTTGTTGAAGTCTTCTCTCATCAACGGTTGGGTCTAAATTTCTTCATATTCCTGGTGATTGATTTTGTGAGGATTCTGTCAGGCCTCCTAGCCATTCGTGAAGGCAGACGCTTCCTGGGCTAGACGACAAGCCCGCCTCCCGCTGTGACCCTGTCACCAGCCTCAGCCTCGTGCTAGCGACAATGGAGCAACAGGTGCTCCATCTGCTCCAAGCAACGACGCGACCAGACACGACCGTCATTAGAGATGCCGAGCAAGGTCTCCTTAGTCTCTACCCTCAGCAAGACTTTCCTTTCGCTCTCCTGACCATTGCTTCACACAATGACGTAGAGCCTAGCTCCCGCAAGGCCGCATTGACAGCTCTGAAGAACTATGTCTCTGCCACGTGGTCACGACAGTTCGACGAGACATTCACAGGAAACGTATACCTCAACGACGAAGCCAAATCGGGGGTCCGTGACCGAGTCTTCACCATCTGCACGCTTGGGGGCGATCAAGTACCTCAAGATGCAGCCATCCAGGCACTCGCTGCGGGTGTAGCGAGCAAAATCGCCAGTGTCGACTTTCCAGATGCGTGGCCTTCGCTTTTACCCTCACTACTCACAATCCTAAATTCTTCAACAGACGATGCGCCAATCCATGGGGCTTTGCGCGTTCTCTCCGAACTGATTGATGAGGGCTTGACGGAAGAACAGTTCTTCTTCATTGCACGGGATCTGGTCAATGCCTTACAGCATGTTGCTGTTGACAGCGCCCGGAGCTTAATAGTGAGGGCGATGACTCTCAATGTTTTCAGGGCTTGCTTCGAGATGCTGGAGATGGTGATGGCTGATCATGGAGCTGCGGTGAAGGTGTTCCTGAATGAGTCGTTGAAGGCTTGGATGCCCTTTTTTATGGAAACACTGAAGCAGCCGCTGCCCCCTTCTGTGAAACCTGAAGATGCGTCCTTCCGGGGCCTTGTAGCGCTGAAAGTTCAGGTCGTCAAGGTACACTGCTCACCAAACCTATGAGGAAGGAGATGTTAAAGGCTAACCCAATACCAGACGCTCGACAAACTCCGACAAGTCTATGTGCAGGCTCTCTCCCCGCATGCGATGGCCCTGTTCCAAACTATTTGGGAAGAATTATCAAGAGTTGCGCCGGTTTATGCTGAACTCTTCATTGACGGCACCGCCGAAGGCAAACTTGTCGACAGCGACAATCTATCTTGCAGCTTGGACGCGTTGATTCTTGAAGAGCTCGATTTCTTGCAAGTCACAATCAGAGCTCCTCCAGTCCGTAAAGAGCTCACAGCCCAAATGCAGCAACTCGGTGACGCACAGCATACTGTCCCTTGGCTGCAAGAATTGATTCGCGTATTGGTCCTGTATGCCAGGATCCCAAAGGAGGAGGAAGCACTATGGGAATACGACGCCAACTTGTATCTCTGCGAAGCAACGTCACTTACAGCAAATTACACACCCCGAGCAGCATGTGCGGAAGTGGCGGTGCGAAGTTTAGGAGAATGGTTGAAACAAATTCCCATCGTGGCTATGCTGCATTTCAAGCGGCATAACCTCCCGAGCCAGACATCAGGGTGGAAAGAACGCGAAGCACTTGTCTATATCCTCAACCAATGCCTGAAAGACGTCGACGAAATCTCTGGAAAGCTCAGTCCTCAAACATCTTCAGCAGTACTGGAAGGACTCTCGGGGACACTTCAACACCCCAATCACTTCATGCGTGCGGCTGGACAAATGGCCCTGGGATGTTTCTTCAAGGTGGCTACCGGCGATCAGTTCGTCGAGGCTGGCGCCATTTCATTCACCAATGCTGTAACTGCCTCATCTATGGACGAATCTGACGTGGTCAAAGTCGCGTGTCTGAGCATTTTGCATGAATACCTCGACGCACTCCCTCAGAGCATTACACGGCCAATGCAAAATGCAGTTATCAACGTGGTGGGTGAATTTATCTCCTCGCACGACCTTCGCGACGATCTCGAAGATGCCGACGACGTCAAAGCGGCGTTAATCCAACTCCTTCGCGACGCTATCATGCTGGACACATCTACGATCACCGCTGAAGGAAACAACGCAATCGACTTGTTCTTCACGTTGGCATCGGACGGCGCGTCAAATTTCCAACTCTTCACTCTCCTCACAGAGGCATTCGAGGGAATCGTCTCGTCGGTGTCCTCTTCAGGACAGGAACCGTACGTGCGACTATGTGCAAGAACCATTCCGTCTCTCACAGGCGCTTTCGACATTGCCAGTATGACCCAAGAATCCGCATTAACGAATCTGGCCGCTGAACTCGTCTCTGCACTCGCCGAATTCGGTTCCGACCCCCTACCTTCTGGCTTCGTGCAAGCTGTAATGCCAAAGTTACAACGTGTGCTAATGGAAGCTGTTGAGCCTGAACTGGTGCGCCCAGCCACCTTGGCGCTCAACCACATGCTATCAAAGGGCACGCAACAGTTCCTGTCCTGGACTGACTCTCAGGGGAAGTCCTCGATCGAGGTGACATTGACAATCATAAACCGCCTGCTCAACTCCCCAGACGTAGACGAGAATGCGGGCCAAGAAGTCGGCGGGCTTGCGTCATCTCTGGTCACAAAGTTTGGAGCCGATAAACTGGGGCCATTTCTGATGGACTTGCTCCGCGCAGTGGCTGTCCGTCTTGCAACTGCGGAGAGAATCCAGTTCATTCAGAGCCTTTGCATGGTTTTCGTGGGCCTCTCTCTCGCGGCTCCCAAGGAAGTTCTCGATTTTCTGAGTGAGGTGAACATCAACGGCACGAACGGGCTGAGCGTGGTCTTGACAAAGTGGCTTGAGAATTCTGTGCACTTCGCCGGGTTTGACGAGGTGAGACAGAATGTGGTGGCGTTGTCAAAGATATTCGCATTGCGCGATCCCAGAGTCCACGCCGTGAGCGTCAAGGGGGATTTGATCGTGGACGCTCAACCGGGCGGACGCATCAAGACGAGATCACAGGCGAAGCTAAACCCCGATCGATGGACGCAGGTCCCGGCGGACCTAAAGATTCTGAAAATCATGGTCGACGAGCTCGCTAACGCTGCTACCTCGAGGTTTCCTAGCCTTGCCGCCGCTCAAGCGGCTGCGGACGCTCTGGACGAAGAAGACGAAGAAGCCGAAGACGCAGACGAGTGGGAGGACGTCGGATCGGCTGGGGCCCTTGATCTGGCCAGCGCGAGCGTCCGAAACGAGCTGATGTCCCTCATCGGCGGCGGCGGTGGCGACGCTGCGGGCGACGAAGGACTCAGTCCCACGGGGTCGAGAGCGCGGGACGAAGAGACGGCCGAGTACTTGTTGCAGTGGTTCAAGAACGAGGCTGGACGGGACGGCTTCGCGGCGCTGTTTGAACAGCTGACTGAGGAGGAGAAGGGGAAGTTGAGAGAGTTGGTTGCTTGAAGTTTCTTCTGCCTTGACGGTGAGGAACACAGGTAGAACACACGATGGAAACTCGAGCGAGGTCTGAGTGAGGAGTCTTGGAATTGCCCATGTATTTAATTGCGCTTGCCTTCTCGGCACCTACTCAATGAAACCGAAGCGAACGGTGGATCGATTGCTCAATCGCTTATTTGATGTGTTCTGTCCCCTCTCTGCTGGCTACTTAAGTGTCTGACTGAGATGGCCGGCTGGCAAGGTAGGCGGACGGCACGATGCATGGATAGACCATTACGTCCAGGCACAGGCCAAGGAGCTTACAGCGGTCTCTTTTCCCCATCACTTTCTCACTGCAGGAGCGGACCTCTGGGCGCCGAATTTCTCGTGCCATTTCCTCTTTTTCTGATTCTGGCTCTGCGCGTCTTTTGAGAGGCCAACACCACCATCGCCACCGGCGGCGAAAAAAGGAAGATGTGACGAAGAAGCACCCGCTGCCTCCGAAGCAGGGTGGCCCGAAGCGAATGTTAGGACCTCGACCCCTTCTCCGTCTTTGATCACGTCTACGCCATGGATCGATGAGATCAGACGAGGGACATCGCATTGGACTGCCCACGAATCTGGGAGGAGCTGCGCCCACTCGTTAACGAAATTGTCGAGGCGGATGATTCTCCCTTGACCATGCGACTCTAAAGAGTCCGGAAGCGAAGAAGCCTGTTTCCGCGCGTGTGACAACAGGAGCCAGCGTCCGACGAGCTCTCGGCTGAGATTAGGGTTGAATTTCAGTCTTGCGCTGGGCGGGTGCTCCTCGTCTACCGAATCCAGACTCAGATTTGGATCGAGCAGTGTGGGAAGATCGCGGTGCACGGTGTCGCTGCCATCTTCCACCGCATGCGTGAACCGGCGTAAGATAGCCACTGTGACATTCAGAGCTAAAGAGCGTCCTTCGTCTGTCGCTTCAGCTTCTTTCAATTCATCGAGCATAGCACGGAGGTCTTTCCCTCGCAGAACACCGTCATTCTTCTCGATGTTGATACCTGATATGGTGCATTGTTGCAGGAATTCTCTCCAATGCCGTAAAAGCAGCGTCGTGGTGGGGATGTATACTGCTTCCCTTGGCCTTTCGCTCTTTTGTGTCGTCAGCTGTGGAAGGGCGAAGATGAACCACTTCCTCATCGTATCCTGGATAAGCCTTTTCGGGGCAGGGATGTTGTCAAGCACATCCTTTAATGACACCGATTCCAGTCCGTGAAGACTGCGTCCATTGCCTAGACCGTCCTGATCAAGGAGGTCAGCATCATCGTCCGTGTCATGGTATACGGGAATCATATCAAGAATCCTCCTCTCAACCTCTCGTCCATCCGGTTCGACCTCGATTAACTCGAGAACATTTTTCACCTGTGCCTTCGTCGTGATTCCACCTCTCCTGCCATCAGCCACAGTTAACTCGTCTACATCATGCGAGATGGCTCCGTTGCTAATCGCTTGGGCTTCTTCTGCCCCGGTCATAGACGTGTCTCCATCTCTGTCGCGGTCTTTTTCCCCATGGCCCAGCAGAGGTGGTTCATGAGGCCTGTAGCATGTCTGAGTGACATAGACGCTGTTACTCGTGCTGACTTGCTTGACAGCCCAGATTTTGTCGTCGGTGCAGAGGTGGAGGAATCCCTCTCCCCCCGCTTCTTCCAAGCCACCTCCACTGGCCGTTGTAACCTGAGAATTGGGACCTCTGCTGAATCCCGTAAGCCGTTGTTGTTCTCCCTTTGTCGGACCGGTATTCGCCGCCACGGGAGATTTGAACCACAGCTTCCTCCTCTTGCTCGGGCTCTTGACCTGTGTCTCGACCAGATCTAGCAGCTCCGGTGGCAGCTCGAGCAAGCGGAGACTCTGTTGCGGAAAAGTCGACGAGACCGCGACGGGAGGAAAGGTGTGGGGTTGTGAGGATGCGGACATGAGGGTTGCTCGTGGTCTTAGTTTGTTCCCGTCACAGAGAGATAGAACGATGCCGGTTGACGGTAACAGAGATGACTAAGTTAATAGCGGGTGTCAACCATTAGCTGGTCAATTATGCTGACGCCGCATACTGCGTTGGGCCTCGAGTTAGATCGACGCGTCCCAATTGGGACGCGTCGAGACGTCTTGATAATAATTAAGGGCGACGTCATTTTCCCACTTCGCGGTGTACAACACCACCACCACCACCCGATTACTACTTGCCCGGAAGAAATGGGAAGAAACCAGGTTCATCATCACGCTGAGATGAAGTATCTATCTGGACTACTTGTCCGACATATTCTCACAGTTGCCCTTGGGTCACGGCATCCGCGACCATGGCATATCCTTTTCCTGGTAGTGATAACCTCCCCAAGCAGGGCAGCATTGGCCGCCGAACGTCCCTCAAAGATGTTGTGTACAGGTCCAAAAAGAGCCTCAGCCACCGTAGAGGTTGCCCAAAATCCCTGAGCCCCGAAATGGTTGACACAGAACGCCCCCTAAACTCTCGTCCATGTACGCCCATCATGCTTTGCTCAAGATGGTTGGATCGCTCGTTTTCTATCCCGTATCCCATGACCCATGATCTTTTTGCTTTTTCCTGAATTCAATGATCCTCTACCCGAGACCTCTGTATCGTTCAGCTCGGCAGGTAGCCACCCACCAGCAATAGTTGTTGCATAAAATCCGTTCTTAGTCCTTTTCAGGTGCCGTCCTCGTCTGTGCCTTTGGCGGCTGACGCCTTTTTCTCGCCCTTTTCACTGTTCGTGTTGACCATGCGCGCGCCTTCTTTCTTTGATTCTGCCGCCATGGCCTCCTTGTCCTGCTCCCACTGAGAACCCACCTGTTGGAACTCATCCTCGAGCTTCTTGACCTGTTCGGCGTTTTCTTTTTCCTGCTTTTCCCGTTCGCGCTTCTCACGCTCCATTTCCTCCATGTGTCTGATGTCATCCACAGACGGTTCGTACAGATGCCACACAGTGTAATGCGGAAGACCGACGACGGAAAATTTCATACGCCTGGCCATCTTTCCGAACCCTTCTGTCTCAGCGTGCCTTTCGAAGGAGAAGGCGGGAAAGTGTACTCCGGCACGGAATACTCGGGCTTTGGCGAGGATCGAGACCCCACCCACACCGTCAAGTTCCATCTCTACGTCGGGGTCTCCGTAGGGGTCGCGGAGGTATGCCAGATGAGGCCGCCATGTGGCATACTCGGCGTAGCCTTCCACAATGACAGCGTCTTCGTCAAGGGACTCGGCGAGGGCAATGGCAGTTTCGGATTCTTGCCAGGAGTTGAGGTCGTATGGTTGTTCACCCCCAAGCCAATCAGGCAGCGGCCGCCAGATATCTTTTCCTTCCGGTTAGCTTTAAACATAATCTAGTAGTAGGGTAAGACTCACTCGGCACGATCACATCCTTGTCATGTCGCATAAGATCTTCAATGATAGTGTAGGGACACGTCTCGACGTCGGCATCACGCCAATAGACCCAACTGTGATATGGTCTCAGAGCCGCGCTGAGCAGCCAATTCCGTGCTCGCGCCATCAGTTTTCTTCGGCTAGCTTGTGCCGCAAACCCATGTCTGCTTTCTACATCTTGACCGACTGCCTGCCCAAAATCCTTGTGGATGACTGAAATCTCCCCGTATGGCTGTGAAGGATCGGGGTCGGCTTGTTGTGCTTCGAGCATTTGGGAGAGCAATTCTTCGGTGTTGTCTTTGGAATCGGAAACAAGAAAGGCCAGGTCGATGAGGTGATGAGGGTAAGTGAAATTTCTTAGATGGGCGAAGAACATGGGCAAATGCGGTGCGGCATCTCGGAGGGGGGTGCAGAGGAGGACTCGCTCTTCCCTCTCCCAGCCCACTGAGGTCCCCTGTACATCCTCGAGGTCATAGTACCGTAATGTCTCGATGTCATCGTACTGAGACAAACTGCCCGAACTAGTCGATAATAGCGACAAGGTGGATGTGGAGGGAAAGAAGAAGTAGAAGGCTATGGAGAAGGTGACCAGGAGGATCAAGCCCAGGCGGATCAGACGAGACCGAGTGTGAAGGGCTCGTTTTCGAGGCTCGAACCTGCGATTGAAGGAAGAATCTGGCTTCTCGTCCTCGACTAGATCAGGCATGCCCCAGATATATTTGCTCTCGAGGTCAGAGCGGTCGTGATACGGGCGGTAGATATCGTCATCTCGTTTCTTGTTGGCGGCGTAGCCATTGGTAAAGGCGTGATGCCTGTTCATCCCTCCAACTCATCACACCCCGTCAGCCTTGTATCCCCGCTGGGAGGCAGCTCTTCCACCGGCGATCGTCTCGGAGGAACTGGGTCAGCCAGGAAATCGTGGGTGGCGGCTGAACGAGGGAGGCTGGAGGTGGGAGATCTTTGTCGACACGTGGATGCGAGAGACTCGGGAGGGCTTGAGATTAAGGTCGAGCCCGCTGAACGAGGGGAGGACAGGGTGGAAGGAGAGACAAGTCTGAGGGCAACAGCGAGAGAAGTCGGATTGAAGGTGTGGTGGGTTGCTAGAAGGGGGAAGCCGAGAAGGATGAAGCCAAGTGTAAAATGTTTAAAATTCCCAGTACGTAGGATTCGGTAACTTGTTTGACAAAGAAAAGTGAAGAAGTGAGGTCTAGATGGCCTCGCACTGGGTCAATGGAGTGGCTGGACTGAAGCTGAAGCAGCACAGGAAAGATGTCACATATTCACAGTTGATTTCGGCTGGAAAAGCCCACAGTCTCATCAGCCCATAATCCTGCGTGCGCAGTCGCAGGCGCAGTTGGCAGCGCGCAGTCTGCGCCGTCCACTCATGTGTCCGCCGTCCGCCGCCCGCAATGAGTATGACATGACGCGGCCGGCAGCACTGACGAATCGCATGAATTCCAGGTTGCTATTTTCAACGCCTCCAGGTGAAGGTTCAGATGCAGATTGGATGCAGAGCAAGAGCATGTCCTTTGTATATGAACATACTCCAATCGGCCAGGTAAAACATTCCCCTTGGAAAAAAAAAAAGGCCACTTACTACTCACATCGCGGCGTCATCTCAACCTACGATATGGTCTCGCATGTCAATGGAGGCACTTGGATCGTCAGGCCGCCAGCGCCGTCTAGGCTTTTCTGTTCGCGCCAGAATACCACAGACATGATCAAAATCTAATTAACATCTAGGTGCAGAGGCAGAGACATCACGATATCGTCAATAACTACAAGAATTGCTGAGTCGATCGCAACAGACAAGACACCATGTCCATGCGCGAGCAACTCCTCGACACTGCCAAAAAGTACCTCGACGCCCACAACTCGCGCGACTTTGCGTCCATCGCAGCTTGTTGCAGCCCATCCTGTACACATCGAGGCGGGCCGTCTTCAGTCAAGGGTCCGACACGCAACAACGACGAGTATGTCGCCTTCAATGTCGAGGTCTTCAAGATGATGCACTCCTACCACGCGGAGATGACAGATGCCATTGTCGACCAGGCCACACGCAAGGTTGCCTTGTTCTTGCACGCCAAAGGAGCCGCCGATGCGGGCCCATACGACAACGAGTATATCATCACTCTGACCATGACCGAGGACGGCAAGTTGGTGCAGGATCAGTATGATTTCATTGACAGCCACACCATGATGCAGTGGATTGGCAAACTGGGCCAGACGGGGGAAGAGATGTGGGAGAAGAAGTGAGAAGGGCCATGAAGAAGAGATGCATGCCATAGGTACCAAGCCGAATGCCAAAGCAAGTGGCACAGTCTATCAGGGACTATATACCGCAAGAGTACTCAATCACGTCAAAGAGACTAGTAGTATATTGAGTATCATTAACAGAATAGGATGAATGATGGAGGGCTACTATTCCCAAAAGACAACCAACGTGCTTGATGTAAGTCAAGGGCTTTTCAGTGTGCCACTTTGTGTTTGAATCAAGCTTGCTCGACAGGTGGCAACAGAAGGACAAAGTCATAGTGAGAATGCAATGACTTGAATGACATGAATGACACTGCCGTTATCCGTTCTCTCCGGCGGTCTCTCTCATTGTCATTCTTTTCCCTCCACTCTCCTCAAGCTCACCATCTCAGCGCCACTTTTGTCAATCCATATCTGCTTAAATAAAGCCTTTTCGTTCGCTTTCTACCTCTCTTCTGATCCATTTTTCTCTCTTGTTCATCCCACATGTCGCCGCCGCCACCAGCGTCACCACATGCTTCTCGGGAGACGGCAATTGGACCCATATCCATTCGCCATCAGCTCTCTACCAAGCAGCTACCAAGCGGCTACCAAGCTCCTCTAAGCTCCATTGCCAATGCTGACGGCGAAGCGGCTGGCCTGACAAGCCGATGCCAAAACTTCTCGTTCTTCCTTATTGGATCCCCTGTGCCCATTTTGTGCCCTCTACCGTCCCGCATCCCGCACCGCTTAGCTTCTCCCGCCTCTCCTAACGCCTTGAATCTCCTCCTGTTTCTCCCGCTTAACCTCACCAGATCTTGGGCCATATTTAATGGGTCCTAGTCACCAATGTGGCTTTCCCGATTCGTTCTGGTTGATTGGTGGGATGGTCGATCGCCAGCCTTTTACACAACTGCAACGCTGCTGTCGTCACCATGCTGCGTGCTGTTTACCATCCCTACATCCAGAGTACCAGGATCTGTGTGGACTGTCTCCATACTTTACCCTCGCATTGCTGGACTGCATTCCCGTCCCTCCTCAACCTTGTCAACCTTTGCTCCCTGTCTAAGCTTTTCTTGCCCTGTTACATTGTAAGCTTGGTATTCATCCCCCCCAATAAAGCAAAAGGTTTGGCCTTAAAAGCGCATTTTCCTCGCTACTGAGACTCTGATCTCTCCGTATTCTTCGCCCCAAGAGTGGAAAGACCAGGTCGGATCTTGCTCTACCCCTCTGTAAAACGGATCTTTCCAGCAGTCACATGCAGGCGACAGCGTGTCTCAGTCCTGATTCTCTATTTTACACCTGTTTCATACGGGTCATTCGCGCGTTCAAGTGGCGTTGATCAATTTCTTCTCCTTGGTCTTCAACACCAACCACAACGGGCATTGCAAAGCCACTGGCGCTAAAATGGCCGACTATGAAAAGAAAGAACCTGGCTTCGGTGAGGGCAACGTCCTAAAGCCTGATGATGCCATCGACATAGAAATGAGACGCGATTCCACCATGGTACATGGTCGCAAGATGAGCAGGATCGGTCCGCCCCCCAAGATCGGTTCTTTGCCCGATACATCAGGCTCGGAGGATGAGTACGGCAAGTTGGTCGCAATGGAGGCCAATGATGCCATCAAATATAGGACTTGCTCCTGGCAGAAGGTTGATTATACTGTTCCGAACCAGATGCCCCGGGAGTGCTGACGACAAGGACAATAGACTGCTGCTCTGCTCTTCTCTGAATATATTTGCTTGGCCATCATGTCCTTCCCATATTCATACTCAGTCCTTGGTCTGGTGCCGGGGATTATCCTTACAGTCGTCCAGGCCGCATTCGTCCTCTACACGTCTCTGGTTGTCTGGGAATTCTGTCTCCGTCATCCTGAAACAAGAGACGTCTGTGATATTGGACAGATGCTGTTCTGGAATTCAAAATGGGCTTGGTACTTTACGGCGGTCATGTTTATTTTGAACAACACCTTCATTCAAGGGCTCCACGTCCTCACCATTTCGCGCTATCTCAATACCATGAGCGGTATGTCTTTCGGTCTACCGTGAAATCCCTATGCCCCGTTGAAGAGATTAAATTATGTCTAGGCCACAGCGTTTGCACCGTTGGCTTTGCGGCCATTGGCGCCGTTGTTTCATGGGTTTGTTCGATGCCGCGCACCTTCAGTGCTCTGTCGAAACTCGCCGCATTTTCGGCTTTCTTCACATTCGTTAGCGTTATCCTCGCTGCTGCTTTTGCCGGCGCAGAAGGCAAGCATGGTACAGCTGGCTACGATCCGGACCCGAACCACGTCAACGCATTGGGAGTAAAGCAAGGCGGCGAGCCACTCGTTCTTGCAGTCCCACTGGCGGGGACAACGTTCGTTTCCGGAATGAACGCCTTCCTGAACATCAGCTATACATTTATCGGACAGATCACGCTGCCTAGTTTTATTGCCGAGATGAAGAACCCTTATGATTTCCGCAAGGCGCTTTGGCTGGTTACCATCTGCGAAATCATTCTTTTCAGCCTCGTTGGCGGCATTGGTAAGTCCTTGCGCCAGACAATTCCCAGCACCTTTCGACCCGGTGCACACCACGCAGCCGGAGGAAACTGCAATTTGACACTAACACAATTCTGTCCAGTCTATGGCTATACAGGCACCCAGTACAACACAGCGCCCGCGTTCGGCAGTCTCGGCAACGACATATACAAGAAGATATCCTTCTCATTCATGATCCCGACGCTCATTTTCCTCGGCGTCCTCTACGCCTCCGTGTCCGCGCGCTTCGTCTTCTTCCGCCTCTTTGACGGTACGCGGCACAAGAGCTCGCACACCGCCGTGGGCTGGCTATCCTGGGCCGCTATTCTGGGGGCGACGTGGGTTCTGGCCTTCATCATCGCCGAGGTTATCCCCTTCTTCGCCGACCTCCTTTCTCTGATGAGCAGTCTGTTCGATTCTTTTTTCGGCTGGATCTTCTGGGGCGTCGCGTACGTGCGCATGCGGTACGCGGACTTGGGACCGGGGTTTTGGCGGAAGAGGGGCATCCGTGGATGGGTTGGGTTTCTGATGAACATATTCATCATTGTTGTGGGGTTCTATTTTTTGGGCGTGGGCACTTATGTGAGTACTGATTCTCCCCAGGTTTCCCTATTCTAGGCTCGCCACGGCGCTTTTCTCGGAGAACATCAATCTATACCTTTTTGGCTCGAGGACATTTGACTAATGTGAGCGATCGGACCTAGGCCTCCGTCGACAGTATTGTTCTGGACTACGAGAACGGAAACGTCAGAGGCGTCTTTACCTGCGCCGACAACTCGGTCTAGCCACAACACCCTGCCACAGTACTCCGTCCGTACAACCCCTGAAGACCAGACGGAAGGAATTAATTAAATGGGAAATCACACGATCCTTTCCCTCTTCTCTCTTTTTTGTTTTTTGAGGTGAGCAGCATTCGAAGGATCTTCGGCCCCGTTGCCCTTCCAATCGCATTCGTTCAACAAAAAGAAACAAAAATCAGACCAGAGGAACGGGAACAAAGGAGCGGCAACAACATCACCAACGCCCTTATTCTCACCCTGTGTGACTTAATTCTCGAAACCCCACCAAACCGAGAATCCTTCATCACTTATTGTGGGGCGATATGATTGGTGATGTTGTTTATGCTGCTACGACACAAAAACACACGCACACGCCGGCAAGCACGCACGCACGCACGCCCGGACGCTCACAGGACACACCGAAACACGAATGCTGGTTTGAGCGATTGATTGATTGCAGATTGATGCTGGACGAACCTCTAGAAAAAGATGCTGACCAAAATAACTGAAACTCAAGAAAATGAGGGGGGAAAAATGAAAGAAAGGAAAGGAAAGAAATACGCTCGATCGTTCAAAGCAATAAATAAAAGCTGTATAGGCTCATAATCATAAGTCGTGTAAACCTTACGTGTGGGGGCGTGGGGGTGTGTCCTACTCGCTCGCTCGCTCACGAGTGTGCTATCAGAGGATACGTACAAGATAGGTGCGCTGGTAGGTAGGTATTGGTAGGTACTCGGTATCCGAGGTGTCTCGGTATGTATTTAAGGGCATCTAGCGATCCTCATCCTCGTCGTCCTCGAGCATCTTCGCGTAATCCTCGACCGAAGCAAACGTGGGCAGGCTCTTCAGTTTCTTTGACCTGGCCTTTTTGGCCTTGTTGCTGTCGACAGCGACCTCCTCCGGCTGCTTGCCGTTCTTGATCCTCTTGGCGGCGGGGGCTGCTGGTGGTGGAGCGTCGGCATCGGAATCAAAGCCTGCAAAGTCTGCTGACCCGTGATCGTCGTCCTCGTCGCCCTCGTCATCCGCGGCGACGTCCATGTCCATGAGACCCTCGTCGTCCCCATCGTCAAAGAAGGCAGGGTCGATATCGACACCTTCATCATCATCTCCTTCGGGTTCATCCTCGTTTTCCAGCTCGCTCAAGTCTTCGTCTTCGCCTTCTCCTTCATCTGATTCCAAGTCCGCCAAGTCGAGGTCCACGTCATCGTTGTCCCCAAATTCATCACCCTCCAAGTCTGGCGCGCTCTGCATCATGGCTTTCCATATTTCGTCTTCATCATCCGCTTCGGACTCGTCTATGTCACCTCTCTTTTTCTCCTTCTTCAGTTTGTCCCTATTTTCGGCCTTGCCCTTCAAGCTGGTGAAGTATTGATGAAAGAAGACGTCCTCGGCGGCCACTTCCTCGCTCTTCTTCAGCCTGAATTGCTCGCTGTTCACCGGTGTTTGCTTCTTCCCATCCGCCGTCCCGGCGATGAGGACAGCGTGCGAGTTGTCCGTCGCCATGGGTTGCATGATGCTGCTGCCTCTGAGACCCGAGCTCGACAACTTCGGGTTGCGGTAGACAAAACGGTCGAGGAAGTGAGATAGCGTGTGTAGGTTGAGGTCAGGTTTTCCGGGGAGTGTTTGGTGGCGCAATACGTGGTCAGCGCTAACGGAGACAGAAGGATGGAAATGTGCGAGGAAAGGAAGGAGTTCCCAAAGGCACGCGTTGTCCGCGTTAGCATGCTCTGGAGCGCGTTTGTGGGCGTCGTAGACATGACCTCGTTGTAATTGCTCTGAATCTGAAGGACCATTCGTGGCAACTGGATCAGCTTGGTTGACATCGTCTTCGTCCAGGACGTCCCGAAACACCTCTACATCATCCCCTTCATGATCTTCCGGTTCATTAATCAAGCTGCCTAGTGAAGGAAACGTCTTCTCGAGGTCCTGGATCAGGAAAAAGGCGCCACAGATGAACGACGGTTCATGCAGGCTCAACACCTGCACAAGTCTTTTCACAAATGCCTTTACTCTTTTCACGCTTAAATCGGCCTTCAAGGCACGATGTAACAGGTTCAGGTAGAGTTGCTGTTTTGACGCGGTGATGAGGCGCTGGTCCAGAAGAGACTCGTATAATACACGGTAGAAGCGGTCGCTTGATGCTTTATGTTGGGAAGAGTGGGATATTTGTTGGATGAGCATGAGGGATTGGATGCTCGTATTGAAGTTTGCCGAATGGGCAATTTTAAACAGCGTGTCGAGATGGCTGGTGAAGGCTGCGCTGCTGCTGGCGCTACTGTTCGTGTAAGGGTATGCTCGGTTGACGCCAGTGAGGATAGCGGAGATGAGTTTGTCACGCAATTCTTCGATTTGAGGCTGGCCCCGTTGGGACTGGGCCTTTTGGTTCTTTTTCTTGCGGCCTTTACCTTGCAAGGGATCCGTGTCGTCTTCATTCTTTGCGGTGCCTCTGTCGGTTTTCAAGAGGTTGGTAAACAGTCCAAGGTAGATGTCGAGGAGTTTTGTCGCTACATCTTCTTCCTTCCCACTCAATGCTGTCTGGTTAAGAGTAACGACTGCATAATATTTCCCATGCAGGGTCTGTCCGGGCCTGAAGATGAAGTCGGTCTCGATGGCGGACACGACTACCATCTTCATAGCAGGGTGGGCGAGCAGCAGTTGCATCAGTAAATAAGAAGACTGAGAGGCGATTTTCTTGACAGGATCCCCCAGCTTATTGATAAGGAGACGCAGCAGGTTTGATTCCTGTTCCGGTCTTTCCTTGAGTAGCTCAAACACGTAGTTGACGGCGCGCGCTTTGGAGAATTCAATCTCGTCATTGCACCATCCTTCAAGGATTTTGAGCACTTCGAAGTACTGCTCTTTCAGCCAGCTTTCGAAAGCCCACGACACGAGATGTCTTTGTTCAAGGCCCCGGGGCAGTTTATTCCCTCTTTTCCAGGATTTGACACTCCCGAGCACAAACGGGATGGCAGGCTGGGCTTGAAATGCGTAAAGCTTTCTCGACTCGGGAAGAAGTGAACCTTGAGCGAACAGGTCTTTGAGCGCTCGGAGCACATCAACAGCTTGGGAACGACTCCGCTTTCGAGCGAGCCCGATCAGGGTTTCAAGGGCTTTGATGTTATGAATAGGTGACTCTTGCACGGCCAACGTCAGAGCTGATATTTTGTCCGACAAGGTTCCCGATGAGATGACGGTGTTGTAGAAGGCATTGGCGGATGATGACTGTTGCATTTCCTTGAATTTCTGATTGTCCTCATCAAGAAGAGACTTGGCAAATTCGTGGAGCTCGTCGATTGACCCCTTGGACACAGTGTGTTTAGGAGAATTCGTTGTGTCGACATCCGCGTCGGCGACATTGTACCAGTCCGGCTTTGGTTCACATACAAGCCGAATTTTCTTGCCTCGTCCGCTTTTGTCTGCCTGTTGCTGTTGAGAAGCATGTTCCGCGGAGAGGGAATTCCCATTGGTTTCATTGTTTGTTTTGGGCCCGCTTGAGGCTTCATCGTCGCGAATCTCTCCTTGGGCGAGAGCAATCTCTTTGAGGATGTTTTTCATTCCCTTGTTTAGATTCTCGAGGCCTGCCTGTGAGGTGTCCCCTTCGACCTCCGACTCGGAGTAGGCGTCTGCCAAGAGTTCCAAGTCTTCAGCCGTTCCACCAAGAGCCTTCATTTCCTGTTCCCAGACATCGTCCTTTGGTTCTCCTCCAGTTTCATGGCCGGAATCGTCCTTGTGTTGTTGGGCAAGGATCTTGCCACTGCGATCACGTTTTTTACCTCGCTCTGCCACTGTTTCGTCATCCTTATTGCGACCATTCTTCTTGTTCTTCTCTTTGACATCGTCGGGGTCGGAGAATTTGTAGCGTCGTTGGATTGTCTTTCGCAGATCGTCGACTAGGGAATGCTTGTTGGTAGGCTGCCCAGGCCCATGCGAAGGCGGGCCACCAGGACGATGTTTTGGTTTCGACATTAGGCTCGCAGATTCGCTGCTGGTCACTGACCAAGCGTCGCACCTTGCAGACAAAACTAAATTCCAGCCAGTGCAGAAAATCTCCAAAAATCCGAAGGCCCCGGAAATTTCTCGGCCGGATTTAAAGGCGCCAAGAGAGGTTAATCCGACGGTCAGGTGGTCCTATCTAGCTCGCTGGGTACATTTGTACTTGCTCAGGGCCGCCAAGACAATACTTGTTTGCATGTTGCAGACGAAAGCTGACGTGACTGCGTGGTGAAGTGCCATGCTGCTGCTGCTGGCAGCAGTACTACTCTAGCCCTTGGGTGCGAGGCTGTCCCTGACCTGTATTGATTCAGGGCTACGATATGAGACATCCTCCTCTTGCGAGACTATGTTCTAAAGGACAAAACCTCAAGGAAATGCCCGCCCGGCCTCTGAAACTGAAAAGGCAGCAAAAGAAGGTTGACTGGTGGGCAGTGGCCCGTCCTGGGCCAACTGTTGTCAATCCAAGGAAGGAAGAACTACGAGGCTGAGTGGGCCGACCCGAGTTTCCCTCAACTACCCGTACCACATCAACTCATGGAGCCTCCTGGCCCTGGCTTACAGACTATGCTATCGTAACTACGCAATGTGAGGGTGGGGGATGGGGCTAAATTTCGAGATTAGCTATGTGATATTCCGTTTTTGGTTCCCATTTTGGCTAACGGTCCCTCTGAATCTAGAGGCAGAAGAGGTGTGTGAAAGCCTCCCGAAGTTAAGTACTATCCGCTACAAGGCCTGGGGTGAGCATCCTCCTGCTATGAGTGGGATCGAAAGGGAGATTAGCTTTAAGAAAAATGAGGACCCGCAGAAATGCACAATAGCAGAGATATATCACTATGAGATCTTGGGCTGGATTGAGCTCTCTCCAGAATTTGAGCTATGGGGAAGTGACGAGAGTGGTTGAGAGTGATGGGTCTGACGAGGCTGATGATGCTCGCCTCTCCCGGCCTTCCGCCTTATCACACCAACTGTGTAGACATTAGGTTGTTTGGGGGCTCTCCGGTATTTCTTGCCGACATATTCCGAGTACTTGTCAAGTACCTTCCTGCACGCATTCGACTTTCCAGCGGTAAGGCGCAGACCAGCGCAATTTCAAACCTGAGGCGACTACGGGAAGTGTTGAGGAAGGTCGTTGAGTAGCTCTTAGTCAAGATAGCATGTGACAGCTGACGGCTGTTCATCGTGCGTCGCTCGAGTCTCAAGCTTGGTTTCTTTTGTTCTCAATGACATCTGGAGTGATGTGGTACCTAGGATGGGCAATTCTGATCCCAGTTAGTTGTCTTTCATCTACAAAAGGAATCCTTACGGGCTGTAAACCTGTTCACGGTCGTCGCCGAGCCCCTTTCCCGTATGCCTTAATTCTTGCTTCACAGTCGCTCTCGCATAAGGGAGAGATTCCATTGCAATCACCAATCCTAATTCTTAAATTCATGAAGACTTGGAGTTAGCCATTTCGAAGCCTGCTTTCAGCACTCCTGGGAAGCACAAGACCTGTCAAATCCCCTTGAATCTCCACTGATGGGCCAAGTTGGCATGAGTGGCCAAAGCCCCGAAGCATATGTACCGCAAACCGGCGATTATAACACCAGATATCTACACTGGCAATAAGTATGGAGTAAGATGACCAAGCGATAGAGCGTCCACCTCGCAGTGGTGCGAATTGCGCACATCCGCTTTCAGTAGGTCAGCATCCTGTTTAACGGGCATCTCAAACCCTATCATCTCTAAAAACGAGATGGGAGAAGACGATCACCCAAGGTTCGAAACAGTCTGAGCTGTGACGCATGTACCCCGATTTCCATGACGAAATGTTTGGAACTCCCACTAAGAGGCAGGCCAACGCGATAGGATATGCCTATTATTATTATAATTATTACTACTGTTACGATTATTCATATATCCCGTGCAGGTTGAGCCTGAACACTGGCCAGATTTCTGCACGCCATATTTCCATTATACAGTAAACTCCGGTTCATTTCGTGTCCCGCATTTTGTGGATGCACCAAACAGTATGAACAACCCCGCATCAATACTGGACGATAAGGAAAAACACGAGGATGCCGAGCAGATGTGGCGACAGACGCCGGAATTAATGAATGCATTGCTTGAATTACGGGGTTACAGTGTGATGATTGACCCGAAAGGAGATATGCGTTTCGCTCCCATCTTGCAGTGCATCAAGTATGTACTTACATAGATGCTCTTGCACCGGACTATCCGATTGCCCTGTCTATTTACAACGGTTTCCATCTATTTCATTCATGTGTTTGTCCATTACAACATGGTCCACTGTTTTGCGACATCACCAGTCTCTCCAACCGCCATTGCTCACAGAAAGAGACTCATGCCCAAAAGGGCCACCATGCTTCCAAGGGCCATCATTGAGTTTCCTGCGGCCAAAGTGTAAGCAGCTGCGTTGGTGCTAGAGGTACTGGGAGTTGCTGCTGACCCACTAGCGGTAGCCGATGCGCTCGTGGAAGAAGAGGTCGATGTGCTGCTCAGACCGAGCGTGTCATTCTCCTTGGGGACACCCTGCAGAAGTGAGACGTTTGCAATCGTAGGATAAGGGACAACACCATTGTCTGGGTAGGCCGAGCAGTTTGCATTTGCTGCAAGGGGGCAGCTGTTGACATCGGAGCAGATGGTCTGGAGCTGAGGTCCGGCGGATGGAGGAATCACGGCTGCCGGGGGAATGCAGCGGTAGGTAAAGGTCTGGTCGAGCGCCTCTCGAGTAAAGTTGACGTCTGGCTCTTCGAATCCGATAGACTTTCCGGCAAGCACAATCTGTTCATTGAAATAGCCAGATTCCCAGATGTTGGAGTCCATGAATCTTGAAACCATCAGTGCTCAATTATCGGGTAAGCGTGAAAGACGCTTACTTGTGCACCTCCCACATGCTGGCGACACCTTGGTAGTGTGGGAAGTCAGGACCTCCCTGCTGGGAGCATCCGTAAAAGTCGCCAAAGTACTGATACACGTGGGTAAGGAGTTTGCTGCAAAGTCAGATGTAAGCAGAGTATAGCCGAATGCGATTTCGGGTGCATACTATTGATTAGAGGTCGTGGTGTTGGCTGGCTTGTTGGCAAGCAGTGCTCCAGCTCCACCATCATCAAGGAAGTTCTTTACAACGGGCTTTCCATTTTCGTTGGTCGAGTAGTATCCGCCGGTGAAGTATGGGAGAAGGTTGATGTCGTGGCCTTCGTAGGTGAAGGGGCCTGCGATGCCGTCCACCTTGACCCCGACGTTAGGGGTAGTGTAGTTGCCCAGAATAAAAGTATGGGTGATTAACGCCATGAGTTCTTGCTGGTTGGCGGGTGTGTTCTCTTTCCCGAGCAGGAGAGGAGTATAGTAGTCGCAGATGGTTGTGGTGTTGGGACGCAAAGCTGCAACAACGCCGACAGCTGCGACGAAAGAGAGGACTTTTGCGGACATAGTTGACGGCATCGTGAACAACAATGGGAGAATTTCAATAGCGAAGGTCTGGCTGCTGTGCTTAGGAACAGTACCAGATGCTGAAGAAGAGAAAAGAACTGATTCTCGACGAATCCTGCAGATTTTAATGTCGGCAGGCCAAGGACATTTCTGTGTAGCTCTCCCCAGCTAGAGCAGCTCTGAGTATGACAAGCCGGTGCATGCAAGATCCGAGGGCTTAGTTATCCACGGAGGACCCATCAGACAGGGTCTTTTCGAGGGCTTCCCGGAACATGGCAAGCAGTGCACACTCGCAGCTTCCATTGTCCAATTTCAGCTCGTGCAACGCTTCCAAAAAGGGACATCGGGCGATTTCATCCTTCTCCGAGTATCGCGAAAGAGCTAATTGCGCCCGGTTGATTAGCCAGCTGGAGATCGGTGAATCTGTATCAAGAGGGGCCCTGCAGGTTCGGGCTACCATCAGTTGCGACGGATGTACCAGGAAGCGTCATTGCCAGCTTCATAATCTGGAGCTCGCGGAATGTAAACAAGAACAGAATATCTCCGCATGCCTGTAGCCTCGCGACGGCCTATCACAACCAAGGTCCGTTTGCTGACATATGCAGCGCGGGGCTGATTCGCTCCATTGGAGGTCCACATAAGAGAGAAGGATCTCAATTAAGGGTCGGAGCCCGTTGCAACAGGGCAGATGGAGGTCAAAATGAGAATATTGTGCTTTGTAACTAGGCCGACTAGACACGGTCATTCAGTCGTGGAGGCGAGCTAGACACCGACTAGAGACAGACGGGAATGAGCTCGAGAAGAACAACGCAAAGCAGCGTCAGCCAGTGCCAAGATATCGCCAAGGCTGCTCCGCTCCGCCGTACGTGTCGTGCTGATCTGCTCTTCTGCTCCTCTGCTCCGCCTCTGCAAGATAAGAACAGCTTGGTGCTCGCAGGTGGCCTTACCGTTCAGCAATTCCATATACAGATCAGTAGCCTTTTTTGTGGCTCAGGCCATGGTCCTCTAATCTCTCAGCTTTAGATCATTCCCCCACAGAGGAACGATGTCTTTAGCCGATTCTAGAAGCTATGGGTGCGCAGCTAGGCAAAGCATTAGTAGTTACTTCTCCATACGTGCGATACTGCAGCAACAGGACTCTAGACATTGTAGACAGCTAGAGCGGTCATCGTGTCAATGACCGTCTTCCCGGAAAGGCACGTGGCCAAGCTGTCTATTCACGAGTCCTAGCGCGGCAGCATTTTCCTGTGATGGGTTCCAAAGGGTAGTTAGAAGCAGTCGGTGCAGGTTTGATGGCTCAGTCTCGAAGCGGCAAGTGAGAATCCGTAACCTGCGTGAGATGAGTCTCTCAACGTTCACATTGAACGTCCTATTAATCTCTCCCAGCTCCATATCTAGAGTCTTGACGATGGTCCCAATTCCGACGGTTTTGACTGGTGAGGAACTCAGAGAGCACATTCATTGGGGTAGCATCCGTAAATCATGAGTCCGTACTCGAAATATCGGTGGGACCAGTCTCGAAGGGCCTCGAGGATCTATGATACGAAAGGCTGAGCTCCCTCCGGCGAGAAGGTAGTCCTGGACAACAGGTTGCACGCCCTCCATCATCTGTGGGTTAATCGGCGGGAGCGTTGGGTCCTCTCATCAGAGTAGGAGACGTAGTCGGGATCGAGCCGCCCCATTGTAAGCCAATGCCACAAACATTCAAGCTCCGATTCCGTTCTCGCGGCCGGATGCAGTCCAAGTGGGGAGTTCGCCAATAGAGACAAAGCATCTTTAGATGTCGGAAGCTTTTGTGAGGCTTTGGCTGTATCCAAAGCATTAAAAACGCGATGAGCAATTTATCAACACGAGAAATGATGTTGTGTTGGGTTCAGGGATGAAATTCTATGGCGAGCGATCCGGGCGAGGTAAACAGCTGCCGCCGAGTGATTTCGCGCGACATTCGACACCCTGTGACTATAGACAATGGTCACAATTCTTACCGGCATTGGAAGAACGATGTCGGTTTTAAAAGCCCAGCTGGCTTTCGATCCCACATAGATGGAATGATACAGGAGGTGGCAACGAGCGCGATTAGGTCGTGTCCTGTAGCGTAGAGCAAACAAGGCGTAAAAAGACCGGTCGTTGTCCATGAATGGAACAGAGAGTCAGCGTTCGAGCATGGCTTAGGTGGGATGCGTGGATCGTCAGGAAGCATCGAGCCGAGTACTTTGGAGATGCAGTTTGTTACGGGCCAAAGTCGACACGTGTGTCTCTGGTACTGCGACAACGAATAGTCCTGCAACTAGGTGGTCGATATCAAGGGAGAAGTTTTCGAAATAGTACCTGGCTCCAAAGCCACTGAGCGCGTGGCCCGACCGGCATCCGACAACAACACGTGTTGTAGCTGTCGGCAGAGCAATGTTGTATCAGAAAGAAAGGGGGTAGGTGATGGGAGATCTTCGACGACCGGATCCGCCGTCGAGTCGAGCAGCTCATACTTCTCAATTTCATCTCGGGGACATTATGCAAAAGCTGTCACCATGCGTGAGCCGACGATAGAAAGAGCGATGGTGGTGGTGGTGGTGGTGGAAGGGTTTAAGAATCAGTAAGTGGCAGTGATATATCGGAGCAGGTCGGAGCCCATGATATATAAAGAGACTGACGCTGACAAAGGCATGGGATGCCGAATTATGATTGGCTGGTTCTTTTACCGTTCTTGGCCTTCATGTTTATTTGATCTGCCGCTTCGCTTCGTCGTGTAGCGTCTGCCACCAAGCTGCCCAAGACACCTCGCCTCGGGGCTACAAAAAGTGATCTCTGCATCTCCGCAGGACAGAACATCCCCCGCGAACCAGTGAAAGGCGGAAACGGTTTTGGGGGAAGTGGAGTTCCGAGTCAGATCTACCGATCAACCCCCTTTGTACCCTGTAACGGCCCGGGGTGATAGGTTGAAGCCCAGGTCTGGATGGCATTGTGCGATGTATCTTCAAGCTTCCACATCGAAAGGTTGTACCTGTGTGTACTCGTACAGGAACATCGAAGCGCAGAAACGAGGGATTCCCCAGTAACCTTCGAAGCCACTAAGCTCTCTCCATTTACACGAGTATGACGGTCTTTTGTCCGCAACAAACACGGCGTTCTGGATCTGGCAAGGACTGGAATACCGTCCTTTTGGCATTTCCTAGGCGTCGGCTCCACAGATGGGGAGAGTGTTTCCTGTTCTGGTGCACGTGGGCGACTGTACGAGGTGATCTGGTTACCACTAACCTTTCGGCCGTTGGCTGGGAGGTTTCAACATCGCAACACGCGTGGCAAGAACAATATGAGCTTGAATGCCCTAGGGCCATTCGTGTGGGAGTACATAAAGGCAGAGGCATGGCCCCCGCAATGCAGAAACATGGCGGCTTCGATCGGGCACCAGGACCTGCGAGTCTACCTGCATCGGAGCCTTTCGAGCCGTCCACTTGACGAATCGACATACAAGCCACGCTCAATCCCCGGGCTTCGCTCGCAAGTGAGAGAAGAGCTTAGTCATTTCTTCCGACCCGTGGAGGTACAAGATTCCATGAACGGATGGCTCCATGTCAAAGCCTGAATCTTTTGCGCTCCGTTGATCATGAGCCTAGTTTCTATGGCTGACAATCCCATCCGACACCAGACTCGAACGTCTTGCTAGATTCCCAGAACACTCATAATTGATTTTTGTTAGCATTGAAACGCTCTGGTCTCTTGTGCTTGCATGCGCTGTCTGACTTAACTTGAAGTTCCTTCGGTGATGGAAGGACCAGCGATCATCTCGTCATGCCTTTCGATCGACCCAACGCCGCTGACCCTGCGCCCGACTTTAGGTTTGTTGACGATGGAGCCCTACAGTCGGTCAAGACCAAGCATAGTGAGACTGCGGCAAGACGAGCACACGCGGCCAGAGTTGCTCACCAGCGCCGACGTGAACGGCAACAGCGGGAGCAAGAGACGACATTGACAGGGAAACGAGGGTCGGTGTCTGAAAGCGAAACCCTGTACCTGTCTCCCAAGTCAGAGTTCAGTTTCGTTCAGGAAGTTGGGGATGAGGATGCTGGGAGTGGTCAAATCGAGAGCTCAACAAAGCAACAGGTGCGACAAATCCGCCATTTACCTGTACGACCTGCCAATCCCGTCAACCGTGACTTTGCTGTTGCTCAACGGACTCCGTCTCCTGCGTATACTGGCGCCATCCTGGACCGCTGGCTTGACCCCATCACGATTGATCCATTTAACCAGTTTGGCGCAGAATGCCTGCCACGCGCTTTACGGCATACCCTTGACTACGCCTTTGACGTGTATTGGCCTGCGAACGTCAATAGTGCCCCCGGAGATCGGTCATATTCACTCATACTACGCAGAGGAGCTGCATTGTATCCTCATGCTTTCCATGGACTTGTGGCTTCTGCTGCAATGTTCCTCCAGAGAAGTACCCAAGACCGCAAAGTTGCGCTTGCCTGTTCTGCCTTGGTCAAGACAAACCGGGAAAAGGCCATCCAGCTGATCAATGAGGAACTTGATCAATTACAGGGCGGAGTACCGTCTGATGATCTCGTCATGGCCATGGTCGCCGTGGCGAGAGGTTCAGTCGCCCGCGCAAGGGTCCCACCAGTCAGCTCGATCTCAAAATCTCCATTGGCACGAGCGCAGAATCTTCATTTCTACAGCACTCAATCACTGGACCCTGGGTATATCAAGGCTTTTTTTGGCATCATTGATCTTAAGGGTGGATTGACTGGCGTGGAGACACCCTCTCTTGCGACGTTGGCAGAATTGTAAGCATGCCCTCTGAAGTTGCCGTTTTGGACATGTGACTGATGAGTTGTAAGTTTCGATCTCACAGTCTCGACCTTGACGGGCCAGCAGCCGAAATACGATTGGAGACATCCACGGCAACCATTGCTCACTTTCGAGATTGGGGGGCTGATAATCGACCCTATCTCTGTCATGCTTCTCAAAGATCTCGGTTCCGGCTTCGACAGGAATGTCCTTGTGGGCATCTATCCAACGCTCAGCATGATCTGTGAGCTTGTTATTGCTCTAGACCGTCTAGTACGCAAGGCGGTGCCAGAACCTGCAATGCATGATTTAGTTCATGCCCGCAACGCTATTCAGCACGCGCTTTGCCGTATCCAACGTTTGGTCAACCCGGTCAGCCTGGAACAAGCCATTCAGGAGACTACACGAGCAGCTCTGCTTTGTTTCAGTGACATGGTCATCTTCCCTATCCCCACGATCACCGGTGTTCGATTACGACTTGTCACCGAGCTCTACGCTTCTCTCTGTGCGTGTGAGGCATTCGAAGCGTGGCGCCAAGGGTTTGAAGGGTTCAAAATATGGGCCACGACCATAGGCGCAATAGCAGCAATCAATCTGCCGCTCAAGAGCTCATTTATCGACATGCTGAAAATGCTCCTCTACATGCGCTACTGGGCGTGGGAAGATCTTAAGGTGCAACTCATGAACTTTATCTGGTGGGATCACTTGTGCGACGAGCTAGGGCAGACTGTGCACGGAGAAGCAATTCGGATAGCTTCTTTTCCAAGTCCGCCACCAGGGAATCAACAGACATTGCTTTCTCATAGTGGACCTTCAGACACATAGTCTCATTCTTGATTTCGAACATGGTTTGCTCATTGAGAGTATCGCCGACTGATCCTGAAGTCTCTGCCACCTTGGGCACCGTTGAACTTATCGCCGGCATCACTGGTCCACGCCACCCTGCACAGGATCATATCCTGGCCATGAGGAGGGACCTGCAATGGAGTTTCGTTTCTGTGGAGGGTGGAGACTTGGCGGTACTTCCTTGGGACTGGTTTGCTGGGCTTTTCCCTGCGGCAGTAAGGCACTGGGACGACAAATCGTTGTATACACTTCCTACTACCATTGCCACAAAGCATACGCAATCAGTCTTCGATGGCGAAATCCAAATGATGCCGAGCATGTTGAAGAGAGCCTCCTCGGTGCCGGGGGAATATGCGCTGCATCTCTGCTGAAGTGGCCAGTTTCTCGCCCCCCACGATCAACTGTGGTTGGACTCTCAACAAATTGGCCGCTGGAGGAACACTCTCTCGGCACCTCCAATACGAAGTCTTGACTTCAGTGGAACAGCAGCGGAAATGGCCTAAAAGTTTCCATATCAATTATGAGATCGGCACAGAGACAATGTGACGCAAGCGGTTCGAAGGATGGTCGGCAGTCAAGACTGAGGATTCAAAAGTGCCTGCAGAATTCAATCTGTCGTCGAGTTTGAGGTGGGAATTGCTAGCAATTGATCGACGGGTGTTGGTAACTTACTGGGCGCAGTATTGGTCAAATGCACACATTGCTGCAAACGCCAATCCTGGCCCTCTTACCCGTGTGCCTATCATCGACGTCTCAAGCTGGGGTAACTGACCTTTAGGCTGACGAGAGACTGAGTTTCCCGGGACTCTTTGGTTCTGCCGAACGGGAGGGAGCTGTTGATTCTCTTTGATGGAACACGGGTGGCAATCAACACAGGAGCGACGTTGACGAGGCCTTGTTCATTGACCTCTGCCCCGACTTCGTATTTGGCGGTCGCAGGCATCACCAGAACCAACTAACCGCTGCGGGTCTAGTTACTGGAAGAATTGCTTGCAACCCCATAGGTGCCCAAAGCCCCTATGCTAGGCTTTTTGCTGACCGGCTACGGAGTATGTAGCCATCCATCATACGATGCGTCTAGACACTGACTAGCCAGCAAGGATCCCTGGTCGTCCCCCACTGAACCCGTTGTACCCCAGTCCCGACCACCCGGCGCAGCGTTCAGGGCGTCAGTGATTAGTTAACTGCCTAGGCACTCCATACTGCGTACTTCTTGCTGTGCAGTTCAGTCCCATCCCCTAAATTGGTGGTTGGTCTCTCTACAGTGTTTACCTATGCAAGACTTCCTCAAGAACCAGCAGCCGCTGTTGAGTCTACGGGATCAGACGTATCTCTTTGGTCTAGTTGTTCTCTTCAGTACCCGGTTGCATGCCTATGTTTATCTGGTCCACACAGCGGCTAGAAAGTAGGTGAACAGCCACCATGCCTACCCTCTCACGGACGCCGAGGAGTAGAGGTTGTACACAGTGTATACAACGCCACGTGAAGGTCAGCCAGGAGCATTACCCCTGCCCCTTCTTACCAGGACATAATTGACAGATATTGCATCTTCAGTGCGACGGAAGACCAGAGTATTGCCGACAATGTGCCCGCTTTGGACTCCCTTGTTCGGGCCCCATCCAAGGACCCATCATACTCGACATGTCTGCCAAAGTCAGTCGTCCACGCAGGAAACGGCGAGGAAAATCTGGCGACCTGACCGAGAAATCGACTGGGCACCTTGCCTCCACGGACGATAGGAATACTGTCATACTAACAGAGGCCTGTGATGCGAGTCCTCTAACCGAGGATGATCTCTCAATGGCCTCGAGCACGTCGTCTCCTGCTTGGGGTTTGGATATTGCTGCACACCAAAATTCTTCACGAGATCAAACTCTTTCACTGATCATTATGGATGTACTGGACAACAACGACTTCTTCGAACAATGTTTCGTGGAAAGGTTTGTCGAACTGAGCACGAGTTCGAGGCTGGGAATGAATCCGAACCGACCGAGATCATGGGTATTTGCCCTTCCCAGCTTGCTATCAAACACCCAGACACCCTCTGTCAGATTTTCCATTCGAGCCGCCAGCTTGATATACTTTGCGGTTGTCCAGGACAACAAGACTGTCGAGCTTGAGGCTGTGCGTTGGTATCTTGCCGGCCTCGAGAGCCACCGTGAATTTATACAGGGCTGCACCAGCACTGGTACAAAACTATTAACACACAAGACAACTTCAAGCAGCGCGGATATATCTGTGCCAATGATGTTTCTCTATTTTGAGACGATGAGACGGACGTCTCTTGACGCCTGGGCTCACCACATTGCGGCGGCCGTCAGCATAGTCGAAACTCAAGGGCCAGATCATTATCGTGTTGGTCAAGATCATGCCATGTTTAGATCCCTTCGCACGTATGCGGTACGTATGCTCATCAGAAGAAAGACTTATCCAGCCGAGCTGCTTCTCACGGCCCTCACAGGCTTTTAAGGCCCTTCTCCAAAACGACCCCTGCAGCTTCGCTTCACCAGAATGGTGTGAAGAACCATTCAGAGACAGTACCAAGATCGCCTACGAGTATCTGATTGATATCCTCCTCTCCATTCCTTACCACCTGAAGCTCACGTTGGCACCTGGTGGCGACTTCCGGGACTCCATCCACCGGATAGCAGATCTCAACGACTCAGACCGGCAAACGCTGGAAAGGGAGACGTTTTTTATCCTTCAGCGCCTGCAAACCTTGTGGTGGCATTTCACGCACGACACCGGCCTCGGTGTTGCGCGGCTTCATGCAGACCTGACAGACGATATTACCGTCGTCGATTCAGTCACGGTCCCGCCTACTGGGCAGGGCGTGTTTCCCGACACCCTAACTGCCAAGACGGTCTCACTGTACAACTCGATGATGGTCATAGTCTATTCTGTGTTGATTTCTCTCGAAGAATGCAAACCATTGTCCTATCAGGGCTTGTCGCCCATTCAGCGTTACCGGTCCGTGATCGATTACCACTCATCCTCGGTGCTGATGGCGGCGTCGTATCAGAACTGGCGCCATCCTTACTGTGGCGATGCACTGCGGACGGGGTTCTCTCTGAAGATCGTGTCGTGGCTGGGTACGGACGAAGTGCACAGGAAGGAAGCACACAGGATGATGGCTTTGTGGGGGATGGAGAGCAAGATTGTGGGAGAATGAGACTTTTTGCATCCGCGAGACCAATGCTACCTGGATCTCATCCCGTGGAATGTCCATGTCTTTCATTGGGACTTCTACGAGACGGTCAATATGAATACCACCGAGCTACCTCGAGCCATGTACATATGTATATCATGCTCATATCCACGTGTCCATGGGAACCGGATACCGAACGAAACGCTCTTCTATCATGTTCTTTCCCCCTTTTCTTCTCAAGTTCTCGCCCGGAGGTCCTCCTCGGCTTGGACGAGCCAGCGGCCGATGAATTTCTGAATCTCCTCATTGTTGGCCTCGATAGCCATCAAGTGGCCATTTCCCCTGATACCCCTGTCAGCGAGGTAGACGTGCTCGACGGGGACGCCGGCGTCTCGGAGGAAGTCGACCATGAGGTGGTCGTAGCTTGTATGGTAAGAGGCCTCGGCCGTGACGAGGAGGACGGGGATGGCGGCGAGGTTGGGTAGCAGTCTGGGCGGATCTTTCTGGCGACATCCGCGCGCCCGCGCCTGGTCATCGTCGTCGGTCTTGGGGGAGTTCGAGGAGGACGGTTTCTCGTAGCCGAGCTGCGTGGCGTCCTCGGGCAACCCGGGCGAGTAGTGCAGTGGCGTCGACGTGATACCGAACGGATGCAGTAGGGTGCCGACCAGCTGAGGCCGTCCGTTAAACGGCGCGATATCCGGATATTCGAACGGCGGGCCGTGCGGCTCCAGCGCGACAATCCCCCTGACCAGCTCCGGGCACTCGTCCGCAATGTGCCAACCCAGCGGGCCCGACTGGGAGTGTGTGACAAGATACGCCGGGCCGGTTTTTGCGAGGAGAGCGCGCGCGGCCTGACGCACTAGGGGCTCTATCACTTTGTAGTTTGCAATGTGCCCGACCTGGCTGGCGTAGAAGGCGTCGAAGAGCGCGTCGCCCCTCTTCCCTGTGCCCGGCCACTGCGTGTGTAGCTTGGACGAAGGCCAGGCGTCGGGCGCCGGCGCGGTAAAGGCAGATTGCAGCTCTTCGACGGTGTAGTGTTTCAGTGGGCCCATGTCGACGCTGTGGTACCGTGACCGGCCTACGCCGATGAGGTCGACGACGTAGCAGTTCCATCCGTCCTGCGCCTGCAGTAGCGCCAGCCCCGGCCTCCCATCTGGCGTGACTTCAAAGTGCGTCCCCGTCTGCGCGGCGCCGTGGATGAAGATGACCGCCGGACGGCGACGAGAGGCGTCGGCTTGTTCTGCTTCACGACCATCGCAACCACTATAATGCCGCACGCACATCTGTCCGCTCATGTGCGTCCCTTCGCTGTCCCGTATATACTCTCCCCCGACGTAAAAGACGGGCGGGATTGTCCATTTCGTTGACTGTTGCGGCGTCGCCCTCATGACGAACGAGATTGGGAGAGTGTTTTTGTCCTGGAAAATGGCAAAGGGTCAAGTACATGCTATAAGTCCCTCACACCAGCCTCGCATACCTACCTGCTTCTGCTTTTATGACCAACATAACCCTTTCCTTCTTGTTGGACATGGAAATCACAGCGAAACCGTTTGGGCCGATCCCAGCGACCAGTTCGTCCTCGTAGCGCCTCAACTCTTTTCCGCTGCAGAACCCACCGCGGCGCTGGGGTGCTTGCACGGCTTGCTACGACACTCGCCAGGGCGAGAAAGCATTGCCATAACCCCGAGAATCCCCACGTAACCCGAGAGAATATCTTGCGGAAACTGGGGCGATGATACCAGCAACTTGATGCGAGCCCACTTGAGATGCAATCCAGCACCAGGAGGAACCAGTCCAGTTTGCCAAAAGAGGTAACTCTCACGACTGCTGCATATCATGGTCGCTTGAGGCGCGATTCTCTCTCACTCATCAATTCCGCCGTACCGAGCTTGATAGCGGTAGTTCTTTGAGTTAACGTCTGGGGCAAAAGTTTCGAAAGGGACGCGAAACCTTTTGGAAAGATGTTTTGTGTATACGGCATGGCGTTCCCAAGGAGGTGGCGATAGACTCGTTCTAGGCCGGATAGGTACGCTTTCAACACAGATAGCTGCTGTTCGGCCGCTTGGCCACTTAGGACCAACAAGGAGCCCTTGCCAGACTAAAAGGATCGGACGAAAAGCTGTAACGCAAGAGAAGTGGACGAACTAACAAGAGAAATGAAGTTCCGAAGCAGAAACTGCATGTTGTACTAAGCGAGAGAATCTTGACATGAACATTTATTCAACCAGTCAGATCTTGGAACGGGTTACGGTTCGACATGCCCATCCTATTTGAGGTCTCCGGTTGGGAATATAGAGTCTCCACGAGGGACTGACAAGAGTTGCTATGACTGTATCCGGATGACTCCCACCCCGCCCTCAATCGAAATCTTGGTCCCAAACGGCTTTGAATATTCCACCATTTGCTCGAGAATGCTCTGGGCCAGTTCTGGCGATGGTCGGCGTGGCGTCCCCACCTCTGACCCCGGCCGATTCAACCCGAGATCAGCAGGGTAGAGCAGCACCTGGACCAGTTTACCGTCCTCGTAGCTGTTGGTGGCCAGGATGGCCTCCAAGTTTTCGGGCCTCTGCAGCCACGCCCAACGGGACTCGTTCGTCTCTCCGTCGCCGATGACTGAGCCCGTCAAGGTCACCGGTTGTCGCTCAGCGTCGTCGCGCCAGGAGCGGAATCTCTGGTTCTGGAACACGAAATTGTTGATTCCGTAGAAGATGGGTTTCCCTTTGTATATCTCGACTCCCCTCAGTGTGTGGACGCCGTGGGCGAAGAACAGGTCGGCGCCGTTGTCGATGACCTCGTGCGCGAGCTTGATCTGGTAGTCGGCCGGGTAGTGGTCGAACGAGTATTTCTGGAATGAGTACCGGTTCTGGTGCCAGTGGATCGTGAAGGCCTCGAAGTCCGAGAATTGCTTTCCCGATCGGACTTCGCGCAGGATCTCCCGCTCGTCAACCTCGTTCATGTCGTACGAGTACTCTCCGGGGCCTGGAGTCACCTTGAAGTGCAGGTCAAAGGCGTCTAGAGTCGGGCCGCTGCCCTCGTCGCCTGCTATCTTGCGAAGCTGGGCCATCTGGGCCTCTGTCACGCCTTGATAGACCTTGAGCCTCAACGTATTGTTTTTCGAGGTAATGGGCCCTTTGGAGTTCAAATGGTGTTCCAGTCGCTTTTTGATGGAAGCGACCTCATCCATGGCCACGTCGACATCTGCGAGCTGGAACACTCGGCCGAAGAGCAGTAGGCTACCCGCTGGGCGTGCTGAATCCTTGTCAATGGGATTGGGAACTTCTTTTCTCCTCTCGTAGAGAGACTCCTCCATCGCATGCAATTGCTCAAGCTGCTCTTTATTGACAATGATAGGGTCTCCGCGTGGCAAGCCGTATATTTGAGAATAGTCCTCGACCTCGGCGTAGGCGCCAACGAAACCAACTGTCCCTTTTGGGAGGGCACGAAATCGAGCCAATCTAGCCTCGGTGAGATTGTAGTCGGTGCCCACGTAGTCGATGCCCACGCGACGAAGCTGCTCAAAGTTCTGGATCAAGCCGGCCTCACCGTTGTCGAAGGTGTGGTTGTTTGCCTTAGACACCATGGCGATGCCCATCGAAGCCCAATCATCCGCAATCTCGGCAGGTGCTTCCATGTGAGAGATGGGTCCGCGAAACGTGAGTCGGTCGACGATTGTGTTTTCGTTGTTGGCCAGCGTGATATCCGCCTTCCGCATCACTTCGACGAGTGCCTGAATGTCTGAATCGTCGCGGTTCGCAAAGGGCATCATCTGGATCAGATCACCGACAACCGCAACTGTGAATGGCTTCTTGATGCGCATGGCCAGCTCGGCTTCCTTGTCTCGGAAACACCGAGGAGGTCTCATTGACAGTGCGTTCGGCATCTCGATGACTGATCGCAGAATCGACTTCCTTGCTGTCGAAACTGCCTAGGTAGAAACAGTGCAGCGACTCGGCGTTCTTGTCGAGTGATAGTTGCCAGACATCACACTTCGTGAGGTCGAAGCGGTCGCTCCCTCACATCGCGCCATCTTGCACAAATATATATCCCCTGCCATCGAGCGACTTGCAGGTCATTGCATCCACAAATTTCGCAATCTGGCCTGCCGGTCGGAGCGCCCTCTGCTCCGAGTTGCGCCGTCCTCTCCGTTCACGGAGACCTTGACGCAGTGACGCCTGTGCCGGCTTGCCAGTTGGGAGGATCTAAATAGACAATGTCAGAGATTCCGACTCTGAGACAGGGCGTTCCGCCTGTCCCGTTTCTGGATAATTGTTTGCACGGCCATGAAGCTTTGAGAGTCTAGTCAAAACGACGCGCTGGCGACCTGGCGCTAACATCAAGTTCCCCATATTATGCGGGTGTCGTGGAAAATGCCATTTTGGGTCTAGTCAAGGTGGATCCCGAAGCCGGAACGGGAAGTGTGTGAGACGCCTGCATTACGATTAGCATTGGCCGATCCATGGCAACGGCAAAGACCAAGGCTAAGGCTAGACAAGAAGAAAAGGTTCTGCTGGCCAGCGAGACCGTCCAGCCACATGACCGAGTGCCGCTGCTCTCCGTGCGCTGCATGCAATCCGCCAGAATACGAAGCGCTTGTTCCGCCAACTTGAATTACCAGGGAATCTGGGGGATAGGCGAAGGAAAATTGGGAACATGGGAACATAAAAAGTCCCCTGTACCACCTGCAAGTATCCCAATGTTTGAGAAAGAGACAGCAACAGGAACGCAGCAGCAGCAGCAGCAGCAGCAGCAACAACAACGCCATTCAACCCTTCACCCTTTTGGACGAATCAATCCCTCAGCAGAGTCGCTGCCCTGTGGTTGCCGTGCTGTCGTGCTGTGTGTTTGTGTATGAAAGCAAGGTGATACCGCATAGGGAATTGCCTTGACTGAAGCAACAAACGATGGCTTTGTCAGTGACGATGGAGAAGCTGGAAGGCAAGGAGGAGATCCGCGTCGAGCAATGCGTCGCCAACGATCCCAAGGAGGTCTATGGCTTCGTCTACGAGGACCCGAAGACGGTGCCCAAGAAGTCTCCAGCAGAGCGCAGGCTCCTCCTCAAAGCTGATCTGTTGATCGTCGGCATGACCTCGTTGGTGTTCCTGGTGAATCAGTGGGTGAGTCGTACCATACGTGTACATACCATGCCCTGTCCTGCCCTGCCGTCAAGGCACATAATGGCACACTATTGCTCCCCAGTACCATGGAGAAGGCTTTTTTGATTGACGACGAAGAACAGGATCGAGGGAACATCGGCAATGCCCGCGTCATGGGCTTCCAGGAGGACTTGCACATCAGCAATGGACAGTTCTATAACGCCATCTCCCTCTACTGTCCGCCTCTCTGTCTCACCCTTCCTCTCTGTATGATAGTTTGACGAGCGAATTGCTGACCAATATGAACTAGATGTCGGGTACATCCTCTCCATCCTGCCCGCGAGCTTGTCTGTCCGCTTCCTCAAACCGCACAGACAGATCGGCGGCTGTGTCATTCTCTTCGCCACGCTCTCGTGCTGCATGGCCGCTGCAAAGAACGCCCGCACAGTCTTGGCCCTGCGTATCATCTTCGGGTTCGCTTCAGCTTTCCTTCAAGCTTTGACGCTGTATATCAGCATGTGGTACAAACGGAATGAAATGGCAACACGAACTGGTGTGTTTTTCCTCGTTTTTGTTCCCTTCACAATCTTCGTTCGGTCGGTCGGGACGTGACATCTAAAGCTGAGATGCAGGCATCTTCTATTCCGCCGCCACCATTGCTGGAGGCTTCAGCGGTCTCATCGCTTACGCGATCCAAAAGAACCTTGATGGTGCCCTCGGCAAACCCTCGTGGTACTGGCTATTCATCATTGAAGGTGTCGCTGGTATCTTCGTTGGTCTGGCCTCTTGGATTCTTTTGCCGCCATCCCCAGACCAGTTAAAGAAAAACCACTGGATCTTCAGCGACAAGGAAATCGAGCTTGCCATCAACCGAATGAAGACGTACAACGTCGCGCACGCAGGCTTCACATGGAAGCAAATGTGGATTGCTCTGAAAGACCCCAAAACGGTTCCCTTCTGGTTCATAAGCGCGGGGATTTCCCTGGCGTTGGCTTCAATTAGTGCCTTCTTACCCAGCTTCATAGCTGAGTTTGGTTACTCCCGTGGTAAGGTTTATCCAACCACAGAATCTTCCCAAATTCCTGTGCGCTGTTGACATGCTTTCAGTCCAAACGCAGCTCTTTTCAATCATCCCATATGCTTGTGCTTTCGTCACCTTGGTTGTGGTCAACATCGCCTCCGACCGGCTCAACCTCAAAGGAGTATTCCTGATGGGTCTCCTTTGTACCAGCATCGTTGGATACGTCATCCTGATCGCTGTGCACAATGTCAAGGTCAAGAT
Organism: Cladophialophora bantiana CBS 173.52; assembly: GCF_000835475.1. Classification (NCBI taxonomy): domain Eukaryota; kingdom Fungi; phylum Ascomycota; class Eurotiomycetes; order Chaetothyriales; family Herpotrichiellaceae; genus Cladophialophora; species Cladophialophora bantiana. Next base: position 2,011,273 of record NW_015971576.1, on the reverse strand, counting down.
ATTTGCGACATGTCTGATTACTATGGGGACTTTCCCTGGTGTGACGCTTATGGGAGCTTGGATGAATATCAACACCGGTGGCTTTACCAAACGCGCCACCACCTGGGGCACGGCCGAGATTGTTGGCCAATGCTTTGCCATCCTTGGATCCCATATCTACACCGATCCCCCACAATACGTCAAGGGCCACTCGATCGCACTGGCCTTCGAGCTCCTTGCCCTGTTGTCGGCCGTTTTCTGCTGGCTCTGGATGCGGTGGCTCAACCAGAAGAAGGAAAAGGAGGCGTTCGAACACGCAGAGGCCGGGACGACGGACCCCAACCTCCACAAGACGCTTGAGGACATCCAGGACTATCATCCCTCATTCAGATATATACTGTAACGTCTACACCCAATGAGGCCGGATATTCACAGGGCGACAGGGTCGTTTTTCTGGGGAGAGGCTCAGTGGGCTACGATGTACATACCTTGGATCAGTGTGCGATCTTCCGTCTGGATGGATCCAAGACGCCCATCACCATGAACCTGGAACGCGGCAAGACAGTCTTGCTCCGCGACAGCCTGCACCGCATATGCATGTTTGATTGTAACTGTCACTATCGATGCCTGTGTTCATAAGTGACGTGGGAGATGCTTGGTGAAGCGTGATGTGAGAGAATAAGAGAAGTGACGGGGATTTGCGAGAGATTGATGATGCCGCACAGGCTTTGGAGATTCAGAAGCTGAGATTGCGTCACCATGGCGCTATAAAGGCCTCAAAGGCCTCGACAGAAGATGTGGACATGCAGAATCCCAAATTGGGATGGAAGTTAAAATCGAGGTTGTGCCAAGAATGATGTCATGTGGTTTAAATTACGCGTCGTTACAGCACCCGGAGTCCCAATACTTCGCCGTAGCTTCCTGCTGCTCCCAAAACTGTGGGCCACTTGACAACCATCTGCACTCATCCACCCTCCCCAGCATGGCAAATTCGAAGTCATCCATGTCGAGATGATGCCCTTCAGCCTCTCCGTAACCAAGAGTAAGTCCCCGGTTTGGAGCTGAGCCAGTGCAAACTTCGTTATGCATCGAGAAAATCGAAAATGAGGGGAAGCGAGCGAAGCCCTAGCGGTTCCGCATGGCCAAAAGCCAATCATCCGATGCTGCACTAAGTAAAGAACACGGGTGGTGTGAGGAGCATGCGACCCAATAGGTCCTGGTAAGCAAAGTGTTCCCCGGCATAAAACCTGAACAACGAGGCTTTCCTCTTCACCGAAGGTTTAATATATTTGGCCCTTCCCCCCTCTTTAGGCCTGACGGGACAGAAAGCCCTGTGCTCGATTGAGGATGCTTACCACCGTTGTGCGAAGCAGTGCCATTGGAACACTCAGAACACTTAGAACAGCTCCAAGATTCCGATACATGTCCACGATGATGAAAGCACTCGTCTACAATGGCCCGGGCAAATGCGGCCTGGAGGATCGTCCAATCCCCAAGATCCAGGAAGCTTCAGATGCTATCGTGAAAGGTGAAGTCTAAACTTCTGAGCATGAATTACATGGCTGCTGACTTTGCTCACAGTGGTCTATACAACAATCTGTGGGACAGACACGCACATCCTGAAGGGAGATGTGCCGACATGTACACCAGGTCGCGTCTTAGGACATGAAGGTCGGCGGACCTTAAACAGTGAGATTTTCCTAGAGACTGACGAAGGCAGGTGTTGGCGTTGTTGAGGAACCAGGCTCTGGAGTTTCCCGGTTCAAGAAAGGAGATCGTGTCCTCATCAACTGCATTTCCAGCTGTGCAACCTGTAACTACTGCCGAAGAGGGATGCCCAGCCACTGCGTAAGTGCAGGATGGATCCTCGGGAACACGATCGACGGGACTCAGGCCGAATACGTTCGAATCCCGTACGCTGACAGTGGTCTACACCACGTCCCCAAAGGAGTCGACGAGAAGGCGCTTGTTATGTTGTCCGACATTTTCCCCACGGGACTTGAATGCGGGGTGCAGAATGGCAAAGTTCAGCCCGGTTCGACAGTCGCCATCGTTGGCGCGGGTCCCGTGGGCCTCGCAGCACTGATGACTGCCAGGCTCTACTCACCCAGTTTGATCATTATGATCGACCGGGATCCCAACCGTCTCAAAGTCGCAAAGTGGTTCGGGGCCCACCACACTGTGAACAGTGCAGAAGCGTCGCCTCTGGAAACTGTCATGAGTCTTACGGACAACATCGGTTGCGACACTGTGATGGAAGCCGTCGGGATCCCCGAGACACTGGAACTGGCGCAAGACCTTGTCGCGCCGGGCGGGACCATTGCAAACATTGGCGTGCACGGCAAGAGTTGTGAGCTGAAGATCGAGAAGTTGTGGGTCCACAACATCTCGCTGACTACAAGATTGGTCGACACGGTTACCACGCCCATGTTGTTGAAGCTGTTCGCCGCGGGAAGCATCAATCCTGGACAGTTGATTACACACGAGTTCCCGTTCACGGAGATGATGAAGGCATACACCACGTTCAAAGCGGCTGCTGAGCACGACGCGTTGAAGATGCTGATTACGATGTAAACACAGGTGTGAGGATTGGCTGTGACGTGCTTTTTTGAAAAGCGTAACGGTTGTGTTCTTTGCAGAGGGGTTACTTATACATGGTATCTCATGTTCGCCCCATGCCCACAGTTCGTGGATTCAATATCAAGTATCAAAACCCCAGTCCCTTGACTTCAGGATCCCCCATCAAGGCACTTTTGACTTCTTCCTCTCCTATTCGCAATCTGACCTTTCCTGCTCTTTCACCTTTACTCCTCAATTCCATAGCGATCACGCCCGCCTCCACTAGCGCTATTGCTGCCCCTTCCAAAGCGAGAATCCGGGGCCGGGGCATGACGGAGACAGAAGCGTTCTTTCCAGATACGCCGTCGTCCGCAAGCAGGAAGTCGTGGATCGTACTATTTTCGGCGACATCGGCTATCCGCTTCGCTTCGACGACGATGTCCCCCATCGTGGACTCTGCGATGCCCGTGCGTCGACTGCGTGCAGATATCGCCGCAAGGAGGAGTTTTGAGGCAAGCGGTAAGGATCGCAGGTGCTGCGCAACTGGAGAGGACGTGGCTTCGTTGATGGCTTGTTTGATCGTCGCGATCGTCACCCTTGTCAGTCGTTTCGGAGACTCTTCTTCCTCTCCAGCGCCGTTGCCTTTTCCCTTCGCAATGTGCCTGCCTCTGCGAGTAGGTGTGGTTGCTGGCGTGTCATCGCCGTTGTCGGCATCCATAGACGATGCGTTCTGCTTTTCCTGAGATTGCTCTGCGATTTCCACCGCTCGACGGCAAATGTCGAGCGCTCGTCTGGCATCGCCGGACACGGCTGCGACCTTCCGACTCGCGAATTGTACAGCGTCTTTGTCGACGACGTTGCCGGGGACCCCTTCTAACCTCGAGGATATGATCTCCATTAGTTGGGTGTGTGTGTAGCCCGGAAACGTTATCCTCGTCAGCCCAAGTCTTGAGCTAATTTTGTTGGACAGCGTCCGCTCTGGTAAGTCCATGGTGTTGGCAACCGCCAGGACGATCAGTCTAGAATGCCGCATCGCCGGCCAGTTGAAGAAGTTGTACATGACACTTTGATTTTTCGTCACAAGCTGATCGAGCTCATCCATGAGCACGACGCAGGGTATGCGGCGTGGCGAGGGATGCGAGAATTCTTGATCTAGAAGGCTCAAAGCATGATGCGGACTGACTCGGTCGCCCTTAAGTGCCTCCCACAGGAGTGAGTACGATTGATGCGGCTCTGTGACTTTCATACCGTTGATTTCGACAAAGTTGAAGTCGTCGAGTTCTTCGTTCAAGACTGCCTCGTGGAGAGATGCGACCACTTCCCGGACCGTGGCAGTCTTGCCGGTACCTGGTGTCCCCGAGATGTAGATGCATGCGCCGGAGCCGTCCACAATGGCGGAGTAGAGATGAGAATAGACGGTATGAAATTCGTTGGAGCGGCAGGGGAGGGATGTCGGAACGGCAGAAACATGGAGGGTTGCGCGTGCGTGCGAATAAGGCGTCGACATATACTGCGAAGGAGAAAGCACTCGGGTTCCTAAGGGGGTGATCTCAATAGGCTTCTTGATCATGATCCGCTTATGAGTCGGCGTGCTGTACTTGGAAGCCTTTGCCGAGGACTTAGGGGTCGAAATTGTTGCGGTCGTCTTCCTTCTCTTGTGAGGCGTTCGGGGCTCATCATCGATTGCCTCTTTTTGATGGATGTATTCAACGTCCTCCGATTTCAGAGTCTGCTTCTTCCGACCCTTCGTCTGCTCTTTGATCCAGTCGATCAGGTCCAAGAGATCTTCGGGACCTCTGTAGATCTCTTCCCACACGAAATCCTCGGTAAATCGTACCGTTCTCTGTTTGACCCCTCGCCGACACAGAATGGTCTTAGCATATCGATTAGCAGCTGATTTGGACTTTGGTGGGTCCCCGCCGGGATACTTCTGGAAGAAGGCCTCCTTTGACAGGACCGTTGCCTTTCCATTGATAGCAGTCAAAGGGTTCATGTTGAAGTCTGCGGTGATGTAGGACTCGTTGGGCAAGACATCGCCCGGGATTTTGGAGCGTTTTCCGAACATCAACTCTTCCGGCGTGCAGAACCACTGGATGCAGACACACATTTCGTCATCCCCGTCTTCGTTGGTTTCTGAGAACGAGCACGCAAGTCCGACCCAATCCTTGCCTTGCTCGGGAGACTTCAGCAATACCGAGTCCCCTATCCGCACCGAGAAGACACCCATACGCGCTCCAACTATGGCTGTCTTTTTCGGATTAAGAGCGTTTGCTTTCCGTTTCCTTGAGGGTATTGTCTCATCGCCCTGGGGATCACTCTGGCCTTCATCTTCATAAATCCATTGCCAGGGATGATCTTCATATCCGAGTTCATCGTCGGAATCTTCGCGTCGGAGGCCCCCTGTGGTTGAGTATGTCTTTTGCTTACGCATTGGCGAGAGGTGCAAAGCTGTCGACTGCAAAATCCCTTTTTCGGAGTTTTATTGCGTCTGTTCTAGGTTCGCTGTCCGATGACTTGTGCGCAATTTAGGAGCGAGTCCACGGAAGCAAAACGCGTCGACGCGTCGACGCGCCTCTATCGTGTTAGGAAATCAGCAGTGTTAAATGCGCTAGCTATAAACGGTTAGACTGTCTTGGCATGGCCACTGCGATGATTCGCCAGCGACCGTCTTCCACAGTCGTTGTTCTTCCATCTTCGTTCACTTCACTTCTCAACGGACGTTGATGACAAGGAAGAGATTCGACTGCTCTCGCGGAACTCTCCTCTTCATTCGCTTGGCTGTCATTGTCGCCACCGACCATCTATGGTAACTACGGTTGAAACTCAACAGCTCTCAATGACCGTCTGGGACCATCAGGCTAGATCTGCAGAATCAGATATGCAAATTCAACGTCTACTACTGACCGCCTCCTTAATGATCTAACCTTCCGTGGGTGTTGCCTGACGGCCTGTGTCTTACCAGATCTGATCCCAGGAGCGTGGCCGGCTTTGTGTCTTGGGACAGGCGGCTAAGACTCGGTTGTTTGCTATATGCCATTCGCCCTGTCACAGCTGGATCCAGGGTATAAAGTCCTGGAGGAAGAGGAGTGACCGGAGCTTATCACTTTGCAGGTTTGTCACGTGGTCGTTTGGACGATTTATCCACTTTTCCCGCCTCTTCTGATTGTTTGAGAAGGCACTCCCTTTGATTTCTTTACGTGTCTGTCTGCGTTACTGCCGGTTTTCACTATCATCATCACTTTTGATTATAGAAGCCCTTTCTGATCGCTCACGACCCCGTCACCTCTGCAGTCTTTGATGAAACACCCAAATACTTTCATGCTCAGAACCAGCAACAACTGTCGTCATGAGCGAGTGAGGTTTCCCGAACTGGCCCTTTTGTTTGCAGGAGCTAACTTGTCGACTTAGCCATGAAGGTGAAGGTCTTAACCTTGACAGTGCGTTTCTACCTGAACGTCTCGCTTTCTTTCAGCCTCCTCTCTGACGTGACGATTGAGGATCTGACTTCTTGTAGGATGGGAAGAGGCCAGCTTGCCTGGGGACTCCGTGTTTTCATATGCGCGGTCCGATGTGTTCAACCAAGGAATCGTGACTGGTAACAGCTATTTCTATCCGCCGACAGGACCGGGACGCCGCTTTGATCCAAGGAGAGGCCCCCCAAGTCGACCTCTGAATGGTATCCCTCCGGCTGACGGCCGCGCACCGCAGCAAACAGCTCTCTTTGGCCAAGCAAGAAGAGATGTTATCCCATCAAGGCAAATTCCCAGAGTTATTGTACCAGCTAAGAGTCCTGCACAAATCCAATGTGACGAGGGCCAACCACCGAATGGTGAATATGAGTTTGCTTCGAATTGGAGACACTTCCGAGCGACGGCGCTGAGGATCGATAGAGCAGCTCAACCACATCCGCTTCAAGTACTCCGAGAAATCATGGTCAAAAAGGGTTCCTATATAAGGAAACCAGGGGATGAAGATGTTAAGCTCTTCATCTGGGGTGATCGACATCAGGTGGCTGACACGAAGGTAGCGCTGGCGCAGTGGGAACGTGACGTCCAAGAGTCGCTCTCGCAGCCGAAATCAGCCGCTTGGGCTAAATATAAAGCACTAGATGGCCGAGCTGAACATCGAGCTGATCGACGGAGCCGAGAGAAGGCGTTTGAGCAGGCGTTGCGCAACGCACAAATTGATTATCCAGTCGAAGCTGCTCTTCTGTGGCCCAAAGATCTGGACATCGAGGAATTTGAGACGGCCAACGCCGAAGCTCTTGATCAAATCCGAGGCCGCTTCCGCTGTCGTATCACCTTTTTAGCATCCGATACTCAGCATGTCTTGATAGGCGCCCAGTCTGAAAAAGACGCTCTCTCTGTTATGTCAAGATTGTCGAATCTGATCAAAGAAACAATCTCTCGCAGAGATCAGCTCCTCGCAGTCAACTTGGTGCATCTCCCGGCCGACGAGATATTCGGAGACCAAGTTGGACTTCTAAACAAAGATCCGCAAAGTGGTACTTTCTTGCCCACCCTGCGCGGGAAGCCAGTCGCAGACAGGGAACAATGGGACCAAGAGAGACGTCAAGTACACATCAGCAATCGCAAGAAGATCAAGAAGGCGATTGATTCTTCAATCAAGGGACTCAGGATCTCACAGCATCACGTGCGCATGAGAGTGGTCTTTGGTGAGTTAGGTTTCATGCGCTTTCAGAGGCCAGCAGAAGGGGCCGAGACATATACGTTTGGTGACTTCTACAACATGGTTACGAAAGGACGAACCACATTGGCTTTGAACGGCCTTGCTATTCGGCAAGGTGACGTTACCGACCTGCCGGACGTGCTGAATTCGATGGGAGTCTTCTCGGAATGTACCGAATACTACGGAGCCTTCTTCGACTTTCCAGGGACATCTCAAAACAATATCCTTCGGCTCGAGACCGTCTTTTACCCAAGCGGCGAAAACGACACGGAGAGTCGCGAAAAGCGGTGGGTTGAGGTGGGCGACAAGGTTTCAAGACTTCAAGTCAGTCTCCTCAATTTTGAGAGACCAGACTATCAAGTGACCCTAGATGCTTTTCCTCTCCACGCGGACAAAGCCACTAAAGTGCACATGTCAGCATTCCAAGCCAATATCACAATGGAACGTCCGCCGAACGGAATTAAGACTCTTCCGCGACGACGAGTCAAGTACCCGCGCGGCCAACGTGGGCTGCAGCGTGTTGCAGAGCTAATCACCCTGAGTTGGCGGTTCAAAAACACCGACGGTGTCTTCGAGCTTCGCCGCAAAGATACCTACGATGAACTACCAGGTCGAGAAAGTCCTGCTCCGGCAGAGATCAAATGGCATGCATTGTACTATTATCCTCACTGGGATAGTTTGATGGGAGAGTATGCAAGCGTCAAGCCTGGAGAGGATATCCACTGGGTCAAGTCTGTGACGACGTTCATCCCTGAAGGCGGAGAGCAGTACGGGCCGGCTTTACCGAAGGGCTTCAAGAACTTCATCAGCGAAGTGGAGGAGATCCAGGATATTTTGGCGGAAGCTATTCGCCGTGTGGCGAAGGGAAAAGGAAAGGAGACGGAGGTTGAAGTTTGATGGCCGGTAGTTGGGGAGAGGACCTTGAGAATGGGCGACAGTGAGGACAGAGATTTCAACGATATCAGAGGCTTTGTTGGGGGGGGGGGGGGGGTTTCCAAGCTCGGCTGTCCCAAAAAGAGTCTCGGCGTTGTCTAGGTTGCACCAGCAATAGGGTTCACTTCCATCGAGGTGTTTCTCCTTACAAGGCAATCATGGGGTTGATGGACCACCTTCCATAGCTCCCATGTTATTCCGTACGAATATGTCCTGCTTTTTCGGAATCTTCCCACAGTCTTCAGGACTATCCAGCTCCCTTGGACCCGCTGCCGCTTGTTCCTCCGGCCTGCCGTCCAGCACCAAACTGCATCGGCTGTTCCTCGACCATTTTCCGCCTGAGGGCATCTTCCACGACCTTCAAGCTCTCGGTCTTGCCGCCCACAACCTTCTCGATGTCCTGCAGATTCTTGGTCAAGTCCTCAACCTTGCCCTGGTAGAACTTTGTTGCGTCTGGGGGTGTCTTTTCCACAAAAAAGCCCGTGCCCACGTCGACCATTACCATGGGGGATTTTGACGGCGTTTGCGAAGATGATGACGAGGAGGAAGAAGTAGAGGGTTTGGGCGCCGCCAGCGTTCCGGGCACGTAGAGGGACATTGTTAGGGGGATGAGTAGGGGCGTTTCTGTACAGAGGCGCCAGTTTCTCGTTAGCATTTTACTGGTTCAAATATCCATGTGATTTTATTTGGTGGTCTCCGACTTCTTCTTGCCTATCCGCGCGCAGCGCAGTTGAAGCCTCTTTCACAAACAACGGTGCGAGAAGGGAAGAAAAGAGAAGCGCAGACAAGCCGAGAGCAACAAAGGCGGTGGGCCCGTGCAAATCACCCTCGGGCAGGAGTGTGGGTGTAGTGGTGTGTGCAAAACGAAATAGAAAAAACCCGCTAGTACCTCCACTTCTCCCCTGCACGCCATCCCGTATGCTGCGGATGCAGTCCTTGAAGCGCGATTGCGCAGCGCGTAGCCTCTGGTACGAGGTGCTCAGGTGCTCGAGCTCTTGGGACAGCCGCGCCTGCAGTGTAGAGAGTTGTTGTACGGAGAGTGTGTTGATGTCGACGGGGGTCTGCGTGGATTGAGACATAACTGTTCTCTCTCTTTGATTTGTTTTCTTCTCGTCGGATTTCGCTGATGCTCTCTGGGTGGCTGGTTTTGAGCTGCGCTCTGGCTGCGGTCGTAAGGGTGGTAGGAGAGAGAATTAAGTGGTAGTGGTTGCTGAATTGTTTTCGAGCTTCACGTTCAGTCGCAGACCGGTGGGTTGGTTTTACCCTCGATTGGAGGCGGGGAAAGTGGGCGCTGCGGGATATGAACTTCAGCCTTGTAGACAAGGCTGTGAAACCTATGGCACTTTTTCCCTCTCAAAGAATATTCTCCAAAGCTACTCTGTCCTGCATATATATCTTACATTGATGCGAGTGGGGTATCCTAGACTACAGCATGAGTATGCATCGCTTCTAAAAAGTACATCAAAGCTGCTTCAATAGATCATGCACGAACCCGATGGCATCACTGACGCTGACCTCCTGTTTGACCTTTAGTCTTCGACACTGTACCTCGACTTTCCCTTGCTCAAATCCTTTGCCCACAACCACAATGACGGGGTACCCAATGGCATCAGCATCCTTCAACTTCCATCCTATGCCTTGCTCTGGCCTGTCGTCGAGGACGACATCGACGTTACCAAGGCTAGAAGAGGACAGTTGATCGCAAAGCTGCTCAGCAGCGCGTAACCTCTCCGCATGTGACGATTGAACAATGACAATAGCTTCGAAGGGCGCAATCGCTCTTGGCCAATTGAGACCAACGTCATCGGAAAGACATGATGCAACCGCTGCAATCAGACGAGACACACCGATGCCGTGACAGCCCATCTCCACGGGTAATGCCTCTTTTCCATCACCGTGCCCAGCGACAAGATCGAGTTTGGAACTGTAACGGGTCCCTAGGTGGAAAGTGTGGCCGATCTCGATCGCTTTGTCCACTCTCAGTCTGCCGGATTTGCATTCTGGGCAAGAGTCTCCGGATTCCTGCTTCAGCAAGTTTATTCCACCATTCTTGTCGTTCTGCGGAGCCTCAATAACGTAGGCGTCGATGTTGCGATTCATCGGAGGAGAAGCAATAAGGTGGCTAATCTCGTCCCGCCGAACGCGTGAGTCAAGGACATAGTATATCGATGGTCTTTTTGCTGAGGCATCCGCTGTGCCACTTACTACGAGCTCCTTGAAGCTCTCCGTTGGTCGCTCCAGCCCTGTATCTATGTCCAATACACCGTTAAGGACTGCCTTGACGGCGTGGGCGTTGATGGATCGTAACGGAGCTTTATCTTCGGAGTTGCCGTGGGGGAGTAATGGTACTATAGCGCGAACCAAACTCCGACGATCTGTGCTGAGAAAGTTCTCTTCAAGATATGCTTGGCGGGGGTTGCTATCGGTAGCACCAACTTCGGGTACCTGAAGCGGTCGAGGTGGATACACCGGCTGCGAAACAAATTCTTCATTGCGCGCATAAGAGCATTCCGAACATGTGATCACAATGTCTTCCCCGGCGAAGTTGGGGAAGTGATACTCGTGGCTGAGATTTCCTCCCATATCGCCTGACACGGCTCTAGCCTCGACGTATTTGATCTTGAGTTCGTCGAGGAAGTTGCGGTATGCGCGTCTTATTTCGTCGTATGTTATGTGAGCATGTTCTGGGGTAGAGTCGAAAGTATACAGATCTTTCATGAGAAATTCACGGCCCCGAAGGAGTCCGCCACGAGGCCGCTTCTCGTCGCGGTATTTTCGGCCAATCTGGTACAGCCGGATAGGGAGCTGCTGCCTTGTCTGGATGATGTCGGAGAGCAAGGTGGTGATCTCTTCTTCGTGAGTAGGCGCTAACAGCCACCCGGTGTCCCTCCGGTCTTTGAACATGAACATTTCACCTCCACGTTTCAGACGTCCTGACTTCTCCCACAGCGCCTGCGAGGAGATAGAGGATAGCGAGACTTTAGACGCTTTCACTGATTTCATATGCTTGTCGATGAGCCTTTCTAGCTTCTCCTGAACTCGCAGTCCAAGGGGCAGCATCTGGAATATGCCGGCATAAGCCTGCCGAAGATAGCCAGCCCGGATCAGCAGTTGAGTAGCGTCTGGAGCGACATCGTGCTTTTGCACGTTGACTGTGGGTATCCAGAAGTCGGATATTCGTTGCCGCGCAGCAGCATGATTGAACCGAACACCAAAGCGGCTCCTTTGAGCAGGACGGGGAGCTGCTCCCTTAGCTCTCCAGGACGGAACTGGAAGCTTCATATCTGACTCCTATTCCACTCCGACGGCTCACCCAAGCGTGCTACTGTTATTTCGTTGTTGGTAACCCGACATGTTGTCAAGCTGGTGCTATGGACTCGAGGGTTTCTGGATGAGGTTTTCTAAGGAGCAGAGCTCACGGGTTGCACGACAGCCTATCAAGCGGCGCTAACCAAGGAGCTTAATTGCTTGCCAAGCGAGCTAAAAAGCTTAACCCTTGGTTCACCCTCTGACGCGGTCTGAATGGTTCACCTCTGAAGTAATTGACTGTGAGGCTGGCATCGTCTTTTTCAAACTTGGCAACGGACAGCCATACTAGTCATGTATTCCTGCACAGTCGCAAGATGCAATGGATGATAACTTCATCAGGGCCTATCTATCCACCCGCTCTAGGGGCAGACTGACCGTGAAGATGAGGTATGCTTCCAGACATCTCAGACGAGATCTCAGAAATCAGTTCCCACTTCCCGTCACCTGCTTCATTTCTTTGTCCCTTTGCAGATTGGTGGAGTGATACCGCCCAGGGATGAGATGGATTCGAATCTGATAGGTCCACCGAATCTTGTTAATTGTTGCCGGCATGGCTCACCCATGGCTTGCCAGCCAGATCCCGTGTGAATCTTGTGCGTGTGTCAAGACCTGCAGCAGTTGATGTCCGTAATATTCGACAACCGCTCGCATCTTGACGACCTCAGAGCCGCCGACCTCTCAGCTTCTCAGCGACTTTCCATCAAGATACAAAATGATTGTCTCTAGGCCCATCATCACGCTAACCGCCTTGTTATTCCCTTTCCTCGCAGCGGCATACCCTGCTACCGGTGGCAAGCAGGACGTTCCCTTCAACATAACCGTCCATTCTGTTGAACCACCTTCGCACAAACTCCAAAAGCGATACAAGAACAAATCCTGGGACCCGCCATATAAAGGAAAACCACCCGCCTGGCCCTCACAAGAGGACGCAGCCTTCCCTATCCCCAGCTTCGAGCGTACTTGCGTCACCGACGCCCGCGTCGCCCTCTGGAAATGGCGCTACCTCTGTGACCGCGCGTTCGACGAGTCACTTAAGACGACAAATCCACGCACCCGGATCCAGTTCTGCTTTCATCCCCCTCCCTCCGCGGAACTCTGCTGTGACGTGGATGGCAACGCCAAATACGGCCAAACCTGCCTCTCCTCGCCGCTCTGGCCGCAGGACGAACAACAAGCAGCGTGGTGCAGCAACGACTGCCGCCTGTCATTGGGGCCCTGCATCTTCGGGGAGTACGCGGAAATAAACAACCCAGAGAACGTGTGCAAGTGCCAGTTCGAGAAATGTTATATACCAGACGAGTTCAACTGGATGGGCATCAATCCCGAGACGGACGGCAGTGGATACCCCGGCCTGAAGGTGGAATCGTATCTACACGAGGTGAAGACCTGATATGCGGGTGGCCTGGGATCTCACTTGTCACCCGGCGATCACGTTACCAACACTGATCTAGAAGGAGGTTTATGGCTCTGATTCCAAGTTTGCCTTTGAGAGCCGAAACGGGCCCTCTACCGTTTCATGGTGCGGCAAAACGAGAGGTTGGGTCGATTTGGTTGACGATATTGCAGCTACCTAGGCTATCAGGTGTCTCGACGGAAGATCCGCTATAGCAATAGAATGACGCTTATGGACGTAATTAGTATTCCTTGTGGGCAGACAACGGCTATAGAGTTAGCAGTATCCCAATAGATTTCTTGATCAGAACCCTACAAATCCACGACACGACATATCAACCTTCCCAGGACCCAAAACACAACGCAAGACGCTAAGCGCATGCCATTCTTGAGACATAGTAGTAACTCATACAGCACGCGCAACCCGGCAGGGCCCTCCATCCAATATCGATATATATGTACATATATAATTCACACCCGCAAATTGATTTCCAAGAACAGCCTTCGACCTGGGTGAGCCCACTTGTGAGTGAGGATCCATTCCAAACAGGGCAAGCAGTTTCTTCAACCAAAAAACCCCCGGCTGTGCCTTCACGGGCGCTGGTACTTCGAGTACCGGGTTGCGGCGTTTCTGACCTGGGTTCAGTTTTTGCAATTTCTCTCGGCGGAGATATGGGTTGTTATTTGTTTTTTCTTTTCCGTTGACCATTTTGAGCGCAATACTGTTTGATGAGAATATTTGTGTGGGGTGAGGCAGGAAACCCTGCATTTGCTGTCTGATCATATTAGCGTTGCCTAGAGGGCACCGTCAGCATCTGCAAGGATGACTGGAATGGAACGGGTCTGGCAGGCCGGTAGAGAAATTCTTTCCAAGATTGGGCGCAAACCCGCACCAGGGTGGTCCAAACAGGATGATCTCTGCAAGGAGGCTGAACATCAGCGAAGAATAAGGACTCGGGAGAGAGGTCCCTCGGTTAACATAGTCACAATGCCGTCCACAGCGACCTCGACGAGGTTGTCTATCTCCTTCATGAATGACCGTTGACGCCATTTACACTATCACTTCGCTGCTTCAACTCACGGTACTCCTCCTGCGCTTCTCTCTCCCTTCTCATCACAAAGTTCGCTTCATCCCTAAGCCTCTCCAACCTCCTTGCCAGTGCACCCTCTTCACCAATCTGCAGGGTCCTAAAGGCATCCAACTGCGCCCTCTGCTCCTCAATTTGTTCATAGACTGCGGCAATCTTCTGCTTGAGGGTCTTTTGCCGGGCTTGATACCCTCCTAAGTGCAAGGATAATTTTTTCTCGAGTTTATTGCCCGCTTCTGCGGAAGAGAGGAGGGCCTGTTGTGCGGATTTAAAAGCAGAAAAGTATTCTCCTGCGGTTGTGTTCGCGGTGAACTTGAGTGGCAACGCGTTTCTTTCACTCTCTGAATTAGCAAGGGCTTCCACGGAGGCAACGTAGGCTTGGCGGTCTGTCTCGTTACAGGTATCTTTTATCTGCTGGCGAGCTTTCTCGAGAAGTTCGTCAGGCAGGGATACCAACTGCGGAGGTTTGCCAATCACCTTGGAACCTGCAAGAGGGAACTTGCGTGCGTCATTTGCCATGAGCAACGCAGCTTCTTGGGCGATCATTGCTCGGATTGGATCGGTTATGGATGTAGCATCCGAGGCGAGCGCATTGTAGTCGACAGTGGTGGGTCGAGGCAAGGCTCGTTGATAGACTTGAGTCTGTCGTCTGAACTCTGCTGCTGCCGCTGCTTCCCGCGCTTGACGCTCGCGCTTGTCGATTTCATCTTGGTCTTCCCTTTCAAGAGCGGCACCGCCGGTAGCCTCTTCCTGTTCTGATGGCAACACTTCCAGTTCCCACTCTGTCTCTTTGGGTTTGGGTAGAGAGGCAAGCTTCGCTCTGAGTGATTGCCTCGCAGCATTCTCGGCCAATCGTATATCCCGTGGAGTTTGCGCAACAAACTGTCGTTCGCCTCTTTCATTGATTGTCAAATTATCACGGGGAGTCCGCAACGGAGTGGCACCCGGGAATTGTCCTGCAGCTTGCGCTTGACGCAAGGGTGTTGCCATTGGATTAGGAGTGACCATTTGCTGCCTTCGAGGAGCAATCCCATCAAATCCTGTGGAGCTAATGCCCTCATGCAGCGGGGTATTCTCCCCACCCAATAGCGATGACTGGGTTTCCGTCAGTGCTCTGATGTTTCTAATTTCATTTGCGATATGGTCTTCTTCCGCAGGCGCCCGAGGAGTTCGAATAGGCGTCGCTCCAATCATATTTGAATAGTTGGAGACAAGCCCTTGTTGGTCCTCGTCCTCTTGCCCGGCTGCTTTCACAGCCCGATAACCCGCCATGCCTATCTTGATGATTTCTTCCAGCTCGCTCTCGCTGACTTGAGGCGCAGGCAGGTTCAAGGCTCTTCGCTTGCTTTGTTGCTCAGCTTCCCGTAGTCGTTGCATTTGGCCAGCTCTTGCTGCTGCAGCTGCCATTGCAGACGAGGATTTATCTTTGTCTTGTTTCTGCCGTTTGGGATCGACAATATCTTCAGAATCCCCTTGTCTCTTTCGTGCTAGCTGCTGCTTGCGTGGGTCGAACATTTGCCGTTCGCGCTCATTCTTGGCCAGCTCCTCCTGCGTATCATAGAACCCTGGCGCGGCCTGCTTTTCAAATGGAATATCTGCGTTGTAATCCATCTGACCCTTCTTGTGGGTGGTGACCTTGATATTAATGCCGGCATTTTTTAGCTCTCGCCGCTTCTGTAGCACGGCAAGCCTCCGTGATTCCTCGAGTTGTCGCTCGCGTGCTTTGCGCTTCGCTTTCTTTCCTTGTGTGTTCGCCAGCCGGGCGCGAGCCTCGCTGAGCATTTCTTTCTCATCTTCGTCAAGGTCGATGGTGTCAGGTCGTGCAGGCTTGGATTCTGGGTCGGGGTCAAGTTCGCCGGGACGCAGTCTTCGAACCTGATCGCCTGTTGGTGCTGCGGTTTCTCCACCTTCTGGGCCTCCAAGGCCCAACTCATCGTTCTCGCGGGCCTCCGCTTCGTCGAGGAGCTTCTGGTAGCGTTCGAGGCACTGAGTAGCAGTTCTTCCAACAATAGGCGCAATTGTCCGCCATTGCGTGGGCATCAACTTTGCTAGATGTAATAACTTCTCATCTTCTTCTTTGGACCATTCGATCTTGCGAATGCCCGGGTCAAGCCATTCCGTCCATCTCGCCTTGCACTGTTTCGGGGTTTTCCGCGCTAGGAGCGAGGAAACTCGAGCCCACTGGTTCAGGCCATATTTTGAGACAGATGCTTTGAGGATTTCATCTTCAATGTTGGTCCAAACACCTCCTTTGACGACTGGCATCTTGCCGCCGTGTATGTTGCCGCCGTGGGTGAGGACAGTGCTGGATCAACTGCGCGAGGTGGAATTTGCAGAACGTTGGCGCAGGCAACTTGATGTTCGAGCATCTCAAGAAAATAGTGGAGCCAGGCTTCGGATCGGAAGAACTTGGTGCCGATATCAGACACAACTACTCGGTACTCAGTACAAACATCCTTCAGTTCACCGTGCCATTCTGGCCATTCAATTTCACCTCCAGGCTGTTCATTGATGGATTTTTTCTTTTAAGGCTGGCTGCGTCTACCCCTTCATATAGCCAGCGAATAGACATCCAGACCCGTCCTGACCCTAAGCTTATGCAGCATGCCCTCCTTTCTGAGGGCGACTTGGCTCTCCAGCCCAATCACTTCTGCTCACTTCAACCATGGTTTTCTTGGTTCTCATGAAAGAGTCTTGCGCTGAATGCCAGATATTGATATGCGAGAGCTCACGGGGCTGGAAATGGGCAACCTGAAGTCCCCCAAGGTGGGCTATTTTTCCTTCCCTCTCTACCTTACTCTCGTTTTGTTTTAAATCGCAGCCACCACAGAATGGGTGAAACGTCTCTTCTAGCCTCTCAAGACTATAGCGATGATTTTTCGGAGCTGGTCAAACCAGGATCCAAAGTGACTGCTTCACCTCCGCG
This sequence comes from Cladophialophora bantiana CBS 173.52, assembly GCF_000835475.1. Lineage (NCBI taxonomy): Eukaryota > Fungi > Ascomycota > Eurotiomycetes > Chaetothyriales > Herpotrichiellaceae > Cladophialophora > Cladophialophora bantiana. Next base: position 1,994,398 of record NW_015971576.1, on the reverse strand, counting down.
TACAGCACTTCCCTGGGGCTAGATAGAGACGCAGGATCCGTCAGGCTCGGGCAGGCCTTTTCACTGCAATCCTGCAACGGGTCAAGAATCGTGGACAAAGCCACTTGTGCGAGTCCTTCCACCTGGGTGGATCAAGTCTCAAACACAAGATGGGAAGACGATTTCATTCACCTAGAAACACAGACCTGCTGCTTCGAATAGCCTGGACGAGCCCCTCAGGTCCAGCCACGATCTACCACAACAGCGCTCACCAACACAACAGCTCGAGCGAAAAAGAACGTTGTCCGAAATCGGCCAGCTCCAATCCATTTGCTGCAAAAAGCGCCGGCCACGATGAGTATGAGTGCTGAGCAGACTGCTTGTACCTGGATCTGAACATCCCTGCACTCTCCTCACGGAAAGGAACAATCCTCCTGCAAGTATCCTTCCTCAGAGATTCACCTCCGATCTAGCTCAAACAACTTCTGCGACGGAACACGTCACCGTCTTTGGGACAAGCCTGGCTGCCAGACAGGCGAAGACAGTTGGACAAACTCTAGGTGCCGCAAAGAGATGCTAGAAGTCTCCAAGAAGGCTGTTGTTCAAGGTGGTGCCCTCGGCATCAAGACAGGCCGAGCGGTCAAAAGTATAATGGGTGAAATGGTCGATGCGGCTGACAAGAAGGGCAACTATCAGCCGAAATCCAATTGGGTCGCGCCCCTCGCTGGGCAAGCTCGACTTGGAGTTACTTACCAAGTGCCCAAGTACGGCTGTCAACAGCAGCAGCAGATCGACATGAGAAGCATGTCAATGGCTTCGTCGGTGCCAGGTTCAATGCCATTATCTCACCTTGGTCCTCCTGGGGTGTCAACACATAAATCAATCAGGCTGCAACCCTCTATGGCTGCAGATTCAGCGTTGAGCTAGCCCTCGATCAGCTTGCAAGGACCCTTGAATTCACACCATACAACTCGGCCAGCAGTTTCTCCCAGATCAGAAGTGACTACTTCCCCAGCTCCCCAAACTGACCAGACGACTATTAACGCTGTTCAGGGCACCATCGAGAGCGCCGAGATTACAGCTCAACCGGCTGCCGCAGTCAAGCCTGCGAAGCCATCGCCAACTTCCCTGTCTCCGGTTGCGATGCAAGGAAAAGTCTGCCGCCGTATTGCAGCCGTCCACTACCCCCATTTTACCCAACGCTGTTAAACAGTGTTACTTACAAACTGTAACTGCTACTTCAATATCCACTAGCACGAGCCAACCGATGCCGACAAAGGTGTAACAGTATCATACGTTAGGCCTAGGCACCAGGACACTTCAACAACGAGCCGCGACTTTAGTCTCAGTTCAAGTGCAAGGCACATTATCCATTGATAATTCAGCCAACCTCCCCCATACGTACAGGCTACAGGTGAGCTGGCACTCAATATTGGCGGGAGGCGTCCGTCTCAAAGACTCATCCCTCAATCAGCAAAAACATGTTCACAGCGACCCGTTCTCACGCATATGCCAATCCGATGGGCTTGCAATTTGGTTCTTACTCGCAAGAGTCAGCACTCCACCAGGACCAACAAACCACCAATTTTAACGTCGGCCAATCATCCTATCACTCTACAGAGACCCCCGCGAACCCTCTACAGCCAGATATAGTAAAACAGAATCCAGCCAAAATCCAGCAGCCGGAAGACAGCCAAGATATTGTGCCCGCGCTGATTGCCATGGTTCAACAGAATGGCTCTAACTAGGTGCTCTCGGGGCGACAGCACGACACATAGTACATCCTTGCGCAATCAGCGACGGCTTCATCAGAGCAGCCCAGCGTCATTGATCAATCTGTCTTCATTGACTAGAGTCAGAGTTTGAACTTTACTGACATTTAGGAAAATGACGCCGCTTATACTGCTGGCGATAGCTTAAATGAGACGACGGCATTTGTTGACCCTTCGTACAACCATGTTACAGAAGGGGGTGTGGATGAGGAGGCTTATATTGCAGGAGAAGGCGTAGATGTGGAAGTGTATATTTCGGAATTGGGAATGGACGAGGATAGTTATGTTGCAGAAGACGGACTGGACAATGTGGTTTATGGTGCCGAAGAACTATACGAGGGGCAGCTTATGTAGAAGAGGATCCCGCCACCAAAGACTATTATTATAAGGAGGATTACCAAGTTGATGACACGAATGGAATGCACGAAGAAGACCGGTGCTTTCTAGATGCGAAGCGTATTTCTAGACAGTAGGGCTGTCTCTGAGGACCCTTTTCGCAGTTTCTGCGCACCGTAGAGAGTCCTTGATGTACCCCACCAGCTTTGCGCCGATGCTAACATACGAACGTCCTCGACATGGATGAATGTCAAGTAGATATACGGATCTTAGATGCCAAAATACCTTAAACCGTCAGCCCTGCTTCTTTGTGTTGCGTTTGTCCACATTTCTCCCCTCCAAAAGATGCAAATCTACCGCCCATCGTCGGTCGAGTAAGTCCTACTGAAGATCCACTTCTTGCTGTCGAGATTTTTTCATTCTTTTTCACTGACTGCATCCTTATCTCGGGAACACGGCCTTTCGCAGGCCTTGTCACGGTGGTGGCTAAGCTGCTGCCTCGTTGGCGGCTTGAGGAACCACACATATGTTCGCAATTCATACTCAAATGTCTTTCAACCACTCTCGCAAGTCGTAGCAGTGGAAGACCGCAGCGAAACTCCGCCGACAGAAGCTGATACATGTCCATTCAGCATATTATCCACGTGAGTGCGCCCTGCCGTGAAGGACTTCGCATGAAATAGCAATATGGTCTCCTCGTTGGTCTAAACCATGTCTAGACCACTGCTTCTTTCCCAGTAGAGTACGATTGCGAGCTGGTTTCTCTCTGAGCAGCCAACCTGTGTGCATCTCATCAGTCACATTTCAATACTACTATGCAAAAATCAACACAGAAAAGTCAATCAGCGAAGAACAAATCCGCGACTCACTTGTATTTCTCTCTCTTGTGCAACCACATGGTCAGTATGGCCAACCCGATCATCGCCGGGCCACCGATAAACAAGACGGTTGCGAATCCGGCTGTATACTGCGGAGCGTGGATTTGCTGCCAGATGATCAGAGGGAGCCAGATCTGGATCACGTACGCCATCTGGTTCATGCCGCCGGTGACCATGGCCCGCTCTTCATTGTCCGCAGAGCAGATTTCGTGAGCCCAACTACAGGAAAGAAACAGGTCAGTGTTCAGTGCAAGAGAAACAACCATGTGCGCAGATCGGGTACTTATTTCTTACCTCATGATGATCCCAGCAAGCGCTGCGCCGACTCCCATCAGAATGTAGCATGCCCATCGCCAGCCGTCAGGGATGTCCCATATCCAGAGTGATATGTAGCAGACGATGTTGAAGATCTTGCAAACTGGCTGTTAGACTCGGGTCCGTGAATCTGTAGAAGCGTGAATGGGGAAATTTGGTTGTTTGCCTCAGACTTACACCTCCGATGATTATCGAGGGCCATCTTCGACCTTTCAAGACAGAGTCAGACGTCCAGGCAAAAACCAGAGTGCAAAAGACTTGCACTCCGTACGTCGAGGTGGGATAGTTGTTGATTTGTGGTACGGTGTATTTGGGGTTCGTCGAGTCCTTCAAAAACTGAGCAAAGACTGGTTGTCCAGAAGCACCGCCATTGTTCCAGCAGCTTGTTGGAAATATTTGGTGTTAGCTGACAGACTAGCAGCAAGGGGGTAGAGACGCGTCTCTGCTTACACGTAAAGCGGGATGAGACACCAGATGTGCCATGAAGTCAGAATCTTCCAGAACTTGGCTCGTGTGTATGGCTGACGAGTTGCTCGCCCTTCTAGTTGTATCCGCTTTCTTGCCAGAGCGATATCCTGTTTTCAAATGGGAAATTAGAATATTAGGCCTCAAATATCGTTTTCGTTTTGCGGGACCAAGAACCTGGGTCCTGAACTGACCTGTTCCGTGAAATACCAGGCACGCGTGATGTCTGGAAAGTCGGGTATTATGAAAAACCCTGCAATAGCCACAGGAAGTGAGATGACACCGTCCATGATATATAGCCTGCGTTTTTGCCGGTTAGGAGAGAGGTTTCAAGGAGGATAACCAATGTGTCAAATACCATTGCCAGCCACGAAGACCTCCCACGCCGTCCAAGTGGTAGACGGCCGCCATCAGATAGCCAGAAAACATGGTACCAATGGGATAGGCGGCCTGGAAGATGCAAGACCTCTTGGCTAGTTCATCCGATCGATACCAAGATCCAATAATGTATATCATGCCAGGATAGAGTGCACTTTCAAACAAGCCTGGGTCAAAGTCAGTAACGATGTCTGGACGCGTGGATTTCAAAACACATGCACATTGCAACAAAGTAATCCTTGAGGCTTACCAACGAAGAAACGGATGGCGTAGAATTGATGAGCATCTCGTGCTCGAGAAGAAGCCATGGTGCAAATAGTCCACAGAAGCTATAAACTGTGAATGATTGCCATGCGCAAGAAAAGAATGTGTGGCCCAACCTCCATGCATGGAATAAAGATAGATGGCCTCACGCGTGTGAGAATCATATTGGTAGGTAGGCCGCCAATAACATATCCTGCAGAATAGCACGTCTGCATATAGTTCAATTGGTTGCCGTAAAGGTTGAGATCCTCTTTCCTATTCTAGCTGTTAGACTGCACCTCTACCAAGATTATCCTCTTTTCTATTCTCACATTCCAGAAACAAAAGCATTGTTCAAGTTTGCTTGGTCAAGGTATTTAATAAAGTATCCTGCGATTCACTGTCATCAAAATGCTTGTTGCTCAACTTTTGAAAGACCTTACCGAGACAGCCAAAAGTCAACAGAGCGCAGTCGAGTTTGAATACGAATTTTCTCTCTTCTGGAGACTTGTCAAGCGAGTCCCAGATGTAGCTCCTCCAATTCCTCTTTGCTGTCGGAGTTTCCGGGACCAGGTCCTCCGCTCGTGCTTGAAGGTCACGAGAGGGAGAGCTCTCGAGCTCTTCGACGTGTGGGTACGATTTCGAATCCATGATTGAACCAGAACCAGATTTCTGTTACTGCCTGGGACTGCGGTCTGGAATAAAGCTGCGGTGTAGCATCTAGCAAGGGAAAGGTCTGTCATATATACGAGGGTGAAGGTCGGAGGGGTTTGGTGGGTGGTGTGGGTGGTGTGGATACATGCGACTCTATAGCCCGTTTCAGCGAGGCTGCTTGTATGCGGGGGGCCGGGAACCGTCTGGGGAAACTCTATACTTGTGACTATACTGATTCTGTCGGCGAAATGGCGTGAGTCTCGCAGAAACTCCGAGCATCTGATCTGCTGGTTCGGAGCAAGTGCGAGGTTCCACACTCCCGGGGGATAAATCGGCAACCCCCTCTCTACGGGGAGTTCATGTTGATGGATCAGAGGCACTGTGGCAAATCCACCAGTGATGATTCTGTTGAGGACAGAGTCCAGTACATGAGCTTATTGATTGATCAAATACGTGAAAAGCGTAGAAGAGTCGGAGATCTTGGTTGGTATTAATCCGGACTTTGTTCACTGGAGCACAGTATATCTGAGAATGAGTGAATACATTCCTTCGAATATCGAAGGACTCGACGCTTCATGTAATTGAAAAGCAAAATGGGTCGATAGACGATGTGAGCATCCAGTCATCTTCAAACCCAAAAGCATCTGAGACGCTCTCACTGATTGAACCGTAGGAATTGTCATCTATAACCGTGGTGATGTTGAAAGTATCGTCTCCATCACGACGTGATTGGGCCAAAAATTTGGTCTTCAGTCTGGAGATCATCTTGCTCAATCCAGTGGCAATGTGGCGACATAAATGTCTTCGACTTGCTTGGACACTTGACATCAATTCCACAACGGCTTGAACAAGGTCCAAAACTTGACGTCTCTCGATATTGAGCGAGGCGGAGTTCCAACTCCACACAACCTTGAGTAGAAAGACGGCAGCGAACGCTATCATGGTGTGCTTGAACAGAGTCACATGGGCCACGGCATTGCGGATATCGGGCTCATGAAGAACCAAGTTCATGGTGGACATAGCAGAAGCAATAGCTGAATTGGCCGCCTCTCTGCGATCTAGAGAGAACTGATGGCTTGGTAAAATCGCCCGCAGAGCAAGAGAGTTGAGCTGTAACTTGGCGAAATGGTAATGCAGTACAACGCCTTTCGACGGATAACTGCCAACATATGGGTTCGGCGCTGGCCTGTCAGTTTTCTCTCTAGTCATTGCTGTCCTACAGAAATATCTCACCTATTCTAGGTTGCCATTTCATCCGCCATTCTTCCACTTCAAGACAGAATGCTCTTAAAGTAGTGAAATCCTCCTCGTCTAGTGGTTGTTGGCTGTCAGACCCAAAGATGTGATATGTGTTGGTTAGAATAATGAACAGGGCCACCTGAGCCATCAGTCTGATATCGGCTGGCCCGGCCGTTGGAGCATTCAGAAAGGCTTCATAGCCTTTGATTGCCGCATTGTCGTGTATGACGGGAGGACGACCATATGCAATACTGTAGTGATGGTCACAAACGTAGAGGAGATACCATAACTGCGCTCGCTCATACTGATCAGGCTCACCTCGTTGCATCTTATGGAAAGATTGGTGGAGATTGAGCTCGGTTGCGATGCGAACAGCCACCCCGGATAGTTTCCAGCTGAGATCCGAGAGCCAGAAGGCGCCGATGCAAAGAGCGCGAATATCGTCAAGGTTGTGGTCGCGGCAGATGATAGATCCAGACACCAACGACACAAACTCGGAGTAACAAAATTCAAAAATCTCATCCCCTTGAGGAATGTGTAAGGCTGCCACGGCAAGGATGGCTGCACAAAGGAGCGAGGAAGATCTCCGAGCAGACTCGAGGTCTCGGTGAATAAGAGCGATTCCTCCCCACAAGATATGATTCATGGTCCTGTCAAAGAATGAAAACAATTCCCTGGCCACATAGTGAGGGAGGGCGCCACGAGATATCAGATCATCCTCCGGGGTCCTTGTAGTCCTCTGCTGCGGCACGTCACTTCGAATGTTTCTCAGCTTGGTAACCTCGAACAAACTGCGCATTGGGGCAGAGACAATCTCTTGTTCTGCTGCTGGCTCCTGTGAGGTCTCCCGAGTTCTACCCTCTCGATTGTCTTTGGTAGCACCAGCAGCAAAGCCCAGCCTGAGACGATCGCGGTTGCTCATCTCCATAGGGCTGGCAGGGAATGAAGACAATGGCGGCATGCCATTTCGTTGGAGTAGTTCCGTCACTGCAGCTTGAAGTTGGATGATGTTGGTATCGGCCCCTCTCTTCCAGCTTCAGGGTTTGATGATTTAGGGCTAATCCTCACACGGTCAGTGATGATGGATCTCACATACTCTTGATCGTCTTCGATGATTCTCTCCAGCTTGTTACTACTGACGCAACGGTAGCCATACTTTCCGCATCGTACGCAGCTTGATTGTCCAGGAGACTGGTCACATCGGACTTTGTGCTTCTTACACTCTGTACCTTTGTGGCTATAAGCATTCTTTGCCCGTCCTTTAGTTTTGGGGAAGCTCGAGAACACTCACAAGCACGGCTCTTGTAAGGAATCATCCTAACATACCAGATGACTTCAATCAGAAGCTGACGGCCGAAATGTTCTCTTGCAGTGGCGTTGTCCTCAATCTCCAAATTGCTGGAGTTTGGAGTGGCAGTGAGGTAGCCAGGTGCAGCGTTGTCTAGTTCCGGAAGGTCGCCGTGATCGACAAGAGAGAGCTGTGAAGATCCCTACCTAGAGCACCTAAGTAGTATCTTTGGATTCAGGCGAAAATGGATACCGGCTTCTTCACTGGACCTGTGTGTTGCGACAAATCGGCTTCCGCCCAGGCATAGCTACCTGTGGGAGGTACTCTAGAGCCATTATCGAGTCCCTTGGAGCCGGGGTATGTACAGGGATTTTAGGCTAAAAAGGACAATCACAAACCCTTTTCAAGTTAGATGATTTCAGTGCTTGCAGCAAACCTGCGCGACGCAGGTCCTGTGAATTGTCTGTCCATTCATGTCTCTCCGCATGATCCGCGCGATGTTTGCCGAGGTCGTTGTCGTTTGGAGTGAGTATGCAGGATCGGGGGAAGTGCGAAATCACGACTCGGGGTGGCTGTTGTTGTTGCAGCGGGAGCGGAAATGTGGTCAACAAAAGAAACCACAGCAGCTGTGCTCAAAATCAATCCTGTTCTGGTGGAAACTTTAAGTAGACAAAAGCGCGAGTTCGAGGCAATTTTCCGGTGGGAGGAGCCCAAGGAACCTGCTGTAATCGGTACATATGTAATAGCTGTGGACTGGAGGCTGGAGTTTAGTATCTGTCCCCTTCAAGCTGCCAGTAAAGCATCAAGATGCCACTCAATGTGCATATTACCGTTCATGGGGACAAGAAGCTGGGACAATTCAAACCGATATACAGATTCTTCGGGTGCGACGAACCCAATTATGTCTATATGAAAGACGGCGAAAAGTTGATCCGGAAATTGGGAGAACTTGGAAGTGACCAAGTCTACTTCCGAGTGCACAATCAATTCACCACTGGCAAGGGGGTCCATGCCTTGAAATGGGGAAGCACGAACGTTTACACCGAAGATGAACACGGAAGCCCCATCTACGACTGGACTATCATTGACAAGATCTACGATACCTGGCTATCTCGAAATGTCAAGCCTTACGTCCAGTTTGGTTTCATGCCTGAGGCTATGTCAACCAATCCCCAGCCGTATCAGCACTCATGGACACCCACGGCTTCGTACAAAGAAGTTTTCACTGGCTGGACATATCCTCCCAAAGATTACGAGAAATGGGGCGAGCTTGTGTATCAGTGGACGAAGCATGTGGTTGATAAGTATGGCAAAGCCGAAGCGGAGAGTTGGTACTGGGAGACCTGGAACGAGCCCAACATCGGCTACTGGCAAGGAACCCATGAAGAGTTCTGCAAGCTCTACGACTACACTGTCGAAAATGTGAGGAAGGCATTGCCCACGGCATTCGTGGGTGGTCCTGAGACAGCAGATGGGGGACCGGACTACCTTCGCAAATTCTTCGAGCACTGCCTGCGAGGCCAGAACTTTGTCACTGGGAAAACAGGCTCTCCCCTCGATTTCACTTCGTTTCATGCGAAAGGAAAGCCCGAGTTCATTGAACATTCTCAGCATGTTCGGATGAATGTTGGTCGACAGCTCCGTATTATCGACGAGTCTTTCGGCGTCATTGCAGAGTTCCCGGAACTCAAAGACAAGCCCATCGTTATTGGCGAATCCGACCCTGAAGGTGCCGCTGCTGCCCAGGGTCCGCAGCTCGGATACAGGAATGGGACCATGTATTCATCGTACACCGCGGCTAGTTTTATCCGGAAACAAGACCTTGCAGCCAAGAAAGGGGTGAATCTCGAGGGGGCTCTTACCTGGGCTTTCGAGTTTGAGAATCAACCGTATTTTGCTGGATTTCGAGTTCTTGCAACCAACAATATCGATCTGCCGGTTTTGAATGTGTTCAGAATGTTTGCGAAGATGGGCGGGTCACGTCTTGAGACAAAGAGCGACGCACAAATCCCGTTGGAAAGCATTCTCGAAAACAGTGTGCGAGAAAGACCCGATATCGGGGCTGCTACGACCTTGAATGAAGGCAAGCTCAGCATCTTCGTCTGGCACTATCATGACGACGATCTACCAGGTGAGGCGGCAAAAGTGGAGATATCTCTGCAGGGGTTGAAATGGAATCCAGCCCACGGCGGCAAAATGAGACACTATCGAATTGACGAGCACCACAGTAATGCATACACAAAGTGGAAATCGTTGGGTTCTCCACAACAACCGTCCAAGGAAGAATACAAGCAACTGTCCGAGGCTGCCAAATTGGCGACACTGGAAGAAGAAGAAACTGAAATTGGCACGAGAGGCCCCGGTACAACATTGTCATTCTCATTGCCTCGGCAAGGAGTGTCTTTGCTTCTACTCGAAGGAGTGTCTGGGGGATGAAACGATATTCATAACCACGAATAAAAATTAGGTAGTGGAATAAACTGTTGGCTAATTCTCACCCATTCTATCTGGCAAACTTAAGCCTCCCTTCGATTTACCATCAATTCCAAGACTTGCTCCAGGGACCCCGGCAGCCGCAACACAGTAGGCCATCACCGTCGCAGCAGGATCGCCGGCTTTGCAAACTGTAGCTCTTGAATTGCAACGATTCCGACGCTAAGCACCATTGCAGGTCCCACGAACAGGACAACCTTCTCGTACTTACCGGCTCCATAATCTTCAACGACTACACCTTGTTTCAACAGCGCAACCCCAATCGGTCCTGCAAGCCCATTCCCGACACCCTTCCCGAAGTTCAACAGGCCGAAAGCTGTAAACGCAGTGGTAGGCTTACTGCTGACTCTCGTGCTTATCCTACCCCATAAAGCAGTATATCCGGCTCCAAAGGAGCCGTAAATGACAGCGAACACTGCGCGAAGAGGAAGGTTATGCGTCAGGCCCTAACACGTATACGCCGCAATGCCAGCGACCAACATTGAGCTAATGGTGAGGATGTTGAGTGGCAGTTTTCGATCGGAAAGGTAGCCGAAGGTTATCTAGCCCAGGACCTGGGATACGCTCATGATAGCTAGTAAGAGAGCACCTTGCGTGGATCTCATTCCATTCGCTGCTGCATACGAGGGCAAATATAGTGACGGGAAGAAATATCCTAAGCCCATTGCAAGGTTGCTGCCACTCTAGACCCAGAAGAGATTCGTCCTAAGAAATGACCAATTGGTTCTGCAAGGAGCACTGCTTTCGCTCTCTGGCAGGCGGCCCTTGAAGCCTGGTATCAACGGCCCAGTCAAAACGAATAAGGCAATCGCTATACTTCGAAATGTCGTCTGGTAGCCATATCGCACAAGGAATTTTTCGACTGCGAATGGGAATACCGCCCCGGAGACGCCAGAAGCAGCACATACAAGACCGTAAGTCATACCCTGTTGAGCGATCCAGAACTCGTTGATCATGGATATAACAGGATATTCGCAGATCGTGAACCCTAGGCCATACGGACCTCTTTGTGTGAGGATAAGTGTTTTTACTGTTGTGGCAAAAGAGCCTGCGATGAGACCGAGGCAGATGGACCCTCCAGTTGCAATCAGTGCGACTCTTTGTTACAAGCTCGAGCTTGCCGCGATGCACAGCCGATCCACACCATGCTCAGTCGCCACCTCGCGAATCACTTAATGAAAGGAATGATAATCGGGGCCGCCATGTAGGTCAGGCCAGATGCCACGGTGCCGATGACAGAGACGTAAGAATCATCTTTGAATTGAGGAAGTTGGGCGTAGTAGTTCTGGAAGACCCCAAACGAGAGTGGGAATCCCTAGAGTAGAGCTTCAAAGACAAGGCAGATAGGAGCAGTCGCCAAGCTGCCGTGCCAGCGTCTTGTGGCGGCAGTGATTGCGCCTCGTGGGGTTGTGATTCCCCATCTCCTGGTGCAGGATTGTTGTTGGCAGCTCGTGATACTGTGACGGGTAAGCAGAGATTCTGGAGTTCGCTGACACGAGTGGTAGCGGATGGTGAACATTCCATCATGCTGCCGTTGCGGATCGAAGTTGGCTCGTTTAAAAAGTGGTTGTTCTTGTTGGAGTAATAGCCGTCATTTCATTACTCGAATCAGCCACAACGCAGCCGAAGTATCTGCCATGCACCTCTTGGAAAAGGACCAAGGGGTCCACATTATCTGAGAGGGTTAAGATACACGTACACGGGGTCAGTATGTTAGTTAAGCGAGTCAATAACTGCATGTTACATACAGGGTAGTTCTCCTACCAATTAAATCGTCGATATGCTTTGTGGAAAGCGTTGGACAGCCGAAATACTAGCCTGTTTAGATCCAGACCAGTGGGTCTTGGTACTGCGGCACCCTGAGAGCCGGTCACTGAGTATTATGTAAACCTCGTGCTACTCAGATAGATTTTCAGTCAACCAACCTTTTCATAACCATAACAAGTCTCTGGCTTGCTGTTTTAGGCTCCTGCTTGCGTCATTTCTTCATCTACTCATACAAATCCCTTGGTTACCCGCGTCATTTACGAGCCAAAGTCTCCCTCTATTAAGAGGCACAATCCGTGATCTCGTGCCGCAAAGGAGGCTGCAGCCGGTTGTGAAGTGTTGAAAGTTGGGCATTAACGACGGCCATGCCACTGCCTGTGGTTGAATGAAGATCTGGAAGGTCAAAAAGTGATTGCCACAACGCAAAAGTCGAGAGCAGAAAGCCGTCGAGGATGTCGAATGAGACAATCAGCGAACGACATATTGGGACCTCCACAAGGTGGAATGCCGAAATTTGTTCTCCCGGCGCTGATGACTGGGCTCGGCCTGCCAGTCATCGGTGACTGTGACAAGAAAGGCACGAGTTCGTTGAGCTGACAACCCAGGTACGGCCTGACGCCGGCCGGGAAACTGTATGGAAGTAGGCTTGGGTCTGGCTTCCTCAAGCATTCACACTCTGCCGCCTGACATGAAATATCCAGTGTCGATTTTACCACAGAAAGCTCCCTTGAGGCTCAACACTTTGAGGACGGCGCTGGCTCTGTAATGGAAAGTGTCCTATTTGTCAGATAAGTATAACTAGGATGTATACACGGCCGTCGCATGAAAGATCTCGTTTTCAAGAGATTGGGTTAGCTCCACAACAAGGCGCGAACCCGCTCGGGCAAGTACTTTGCATACGGCAGAGAGGATTTCCAGCATTCCTGAGGTAATATCTTCTCTCACCCCGAATGAATCCGAACTCAGTTCTCGAGGCGGTTGTCACCCGTAGTGAACCAAGTCCGTCAGGTTGCAATACTCAGCGGGAGACCATGCTTACGGTGGGTGATTGTTCATGAGATATTTGAGTAGCTATACCAGCTAGAATTTTCAACCGGCGGTGCACTCATCGTTATCTGGAAACAGTTTTTCCTCCCCTCTCTGGGCTCGCCAGTAGTTTGTTGCGGCAAAGAGCTCCCAGCAGTCCTGGATGACCCAACCCCAATTTTTAAGGAAATCTTCACCTACTTCCCAGTTGCGTGGATCCCATGGGTCTCCCCAGACGATCAGACCTGACCGTTCGCCGGGGCTTCCGCAAATTTCTACCATGTCGTGGCACAACGCATCCTCATCAAAGGATGGATCGGCTCGCAAAATGTTATCCCTCATTCTTGGTATTGGAAAGAGATCGATCCATGGATGGTGTTCGATGAGGTTCTGAAGTGTTGTCGGCTTGAGATATCTAGGGCAAGTCGACATTGCTGGCGACTCATCAATAAGACGGTCAAATCCGACTTGGGAGAAGGGAGAGACGGCGTCTCCTTCAAGCCATTCCAAAGTGAATCCGAGAGCGCGTGTATTGTCCAAGAGGGCCCGAAACACGTTGAATTTGACCAGTGTGAGGAGAAGATCGGTTCGTGGTGAACCAAGGAGGGAATGTTGATGTATGGCTTCCTCGAAGCGGGTTAACACTTCTCTTACCGCAGAAGCACCGATAGTACAAATTGATAATGCCTCCGCGGGAACTGGGTTGGAGGAGCTGGATTTGTTGGGTCTTCCGTCCCGATATTTTGGCCGTTGGTATGCCACACCATGCTTCCGGACGCTGATCAGGCCTGGAGCCTTGGCCTGCCGAGCTTGGCGTCGTCCTATGGAGCAGGACATCAGCTGGAGCATTACTAACGGAAGACTGTGTGAGAGAAGCCGCCAAACCTACTCCATGCTCTCTGGTGCAAGCGGTTTTGCAATTTCCTACGCAGTGCGGGATCAGTGACGCCAGTCCAATCTTCTTCCAGATGCCGTACTTCGACTTGCTGATTGAAAGGCAGAATGGTGGGGAATGAGATCTGGTCAATGGTCTGATGCGTATTTGCTGTCGCCATATTGCCAATTTTTAGGCAGATGATAGTCCTACAAGACTAGATGTTGGCTGAAGCTGTGTTCGACACTGGGCGGAGGTTGATTAGCGGAAATGGTCATCTGATGACGTAAAATTCATTGTACCTGTAGGAGCCTGGGGCGGATGGAAAGCCAATCCAGGAACCTTTGTCATCCGTTCGGCTGCCTCATCCAACGGTAGCCGGGATACGAGGCAAGGGGGGCTGCAAAAGCTGCAGGTTGCTTATGACTTGCAGCAGTTGATGCTGGAATAGCGTCATTCATACCGATATACTTGTACTTGAGGTTTCAGCAAGCATCGCGGATACGGTTTTGGCTTTGGCAGGCTGTGCGCGATTCGAGCGGCCGCCATGGAATCTTTCAAGCTAATGCAGACTGCTTATGACCTTACCGTCATGGGCCGGGGGGTGGCGACGGGTTGCATCAAAGCCACCAGTCAAAATTTCACCGAGAACCACTGGGCATAATTGTGGGGATTGTTTTCAGCATGTGTTCGATGACTCCGTGAATAGCCTTGAAATTCGAGCTCCAGATGTTGCTGGTCCGTGCCCAGATGTTGGGTCAGTGTTAAAGCATATAGCATGCCTTGTCCCTTAGCCCCAATTTCACTGAGTATATAATATATTTCACTCGTTCCCCTTGTACACGAGCATACGTTTATCCTTTTTTTTTCTCTCTCCGATATATTGACCTACCAACTATTACGCCCTCTACGAACTCCACGATGGCGTTCTTTGCACCTCCCCCAAAACCACTGACGCCGCTGGCATATCATCGCATCTTGTCTCCTACAGCATCAGTCAAAGTCTCCCCTTTGTGCTTAGGTGGCATCAGCATTGGCAGCGCCTGGAGGGAAATTTTTGGGAAAAATGAAGACCCCTTCGCTCTTTTGGACGCATTCTTTTCTCTGGGAGGTAATTTCATTGACACAGCCAACACATATAACTCGGAGGATTCCGAGAGACTGATTGGAGAATGGATGGAGCTACGAAATAACAGAGACCAAATGGTAATTGCCACAAAGTACTCTGCCGGTTATCGAGCCTACAGACGGAACGAGGAGCCAATGCAGAGCAATTTCACAGGGAATTCTGCAAAAAGTATGAACATATCCACCAGAGACAGCTTACGGAAGCTGAGGACGGACTATATTGACATACTTTATGTGCACTGGTGCGAGAATATTCCATTGCCGTAGCCGATACTGACGAACTCAAGGTGGGATTTTGCAACTTCCGTGGAGGAGGTAATGACCCATCTTCACGCTCTTGTTATGGCCCGGCAAGTCCTTTACCTAGGGGTATCAGACACCCCTGCTTGGGTCGTGGTTAAAGCCAACTCGTGTAAGTGTTTTGGCCCATCGTCTTACCGCATCGGTGATCTAAACCTGGCTCCATAGACGCTCGCAGCCACGGTCTTACTCCATTCTCTGTTTACCAAGGACGATGGAATGCTGCGTTTAGGGACATGGAGGCAGAAATCATTCCCATGTGCGAGGACCAAGGCATGGCGATCGTGCCTTGGGCAGCCTTGGGTGGCGGCCAATTAATGTCAGCAGAACAAAGAAAGCAAAGGGAGCAGGATCCGGATGCTCGACAAGGCTACACCTTCAGGGAAGCTGACATCAAGGTCTCCGAAGTGCTAGAGAAGCTTGCGGAGGACAAGTCTACGACGCCACAGGCAGTGGCAAGTCACCAGCTGCCCTCAAATTTCAACACCGGAAGAAAGCTAATCTCTGAACCAGGCTCTTGCGTATTTGTTCCAGCAATCCGCCTACGTCTTTCCTATCGTTGGCGTTCAGACCGTTGAGCATGTCGAAGCTATGCCGGAAGCATTGCGCGTCAAGCTCTCCAAAGACGACATCAAGATGATCCAGAATGCATACGTCTTTGATCCTCTCTTTCCGATGAACTTTCTCTTCAACTACAGGGGCGATCAGCCATACAATCTTGCTCTTACTGCTGCAAATAATCACCAGTATCAAATGGCTGCCTGGGTCAATGCCCCTCCAAAACAGCCGGTATGTAAAGCAGCAAGATGAATTTCACAGCTTCTAGGACTGAGATGGTACTCTGCTAACATACTGACAGCCCTACCTACCCTAAGTATTAGCAAATGAGGCTAAGAATGTGCCTTGCATTTTTTGTTTCAATATTGGTGAATTTCTTTTCGGCTAAGGGGAAAAAGGAGGGGGGGAGTTGGACTACCCGGCTAAAGTCAACCTAACACCTGAACGACGAGGCTGGTGGAGAGCCTTAATCTTTCTTCTGACGTTCGAGGGGATACCAACTGCGAGGCGCATGTGTTTCTCTTCGACAAGACTGCTCGTTTCTCTAGGGCTTCTGTTTTGGGTGGATTGGCAGCAAAAGTTATGCTCTTGCTGGTTGTGTCAGTTGATTCGAGTCAGGGATATCTCATGCGCTCCCCCACCGACTCCCCATCTCTTCGTAGCTTAGCTATTGTGGGCCTCGCACAGGCGGAAGCCAGTCAACTCCTATCCAATCCAAGGATGCGGGGTTCGCGTGAGACAATTCATGTCAGCCTCTCTGCGTCAAGTCTGCCCCAAAGCCCGAAAATAACAAGTGCGATGGGTGCTGCCACCCCTCTTAGCCGAGGTCTTGACTGATAGCCAGCCACGCGAGAGGTTGGGTTCAGGTTCAGGATCACGGCTTCTGGCCTGGTCCGCGATGGATGAGCAGTCGCTAGATGGTGCTTAGACCTCAGTCTGTCTGGAAATTCTTGTTGTGCACAAATTCTTGCGCGTTTGGCCGTGCTGGCAGGTAGGCTTCAAACACCTAGAGCTCCAATAAACGAAACGCTGTTCTCGAGGCCTACGCTGCCCGTGTAGTGGCTTGGATTGTTGAGCACACAACCACACGTTGGTCTTTTCAATATGCCGTACGAAGGATCGAAGCTGAGTCCGGGTAAGAACCATACACTGCAGTGTTTTTTCCGGGGCTTTGTGCTGATCGCTCTCAGCAATACCCGACAACGTAACTATATGGACATGGTTATTCGAAACCACACATACATCCCCCGGGATCAAGCCGTCAGGAGGCTTTCGCGACGCATCGACCGACCAATTCCTCTCCTTCGATGATATCCGACGCCTGGCAGTTCGATTGTCTAACATATTGTACCACAAATACGGCCTGCGCGCAGGAGATGGAGTTTGCGTATTCGCGTCGAACACGATATGGTACCCTGTCACGATGTTTGCGGCGGTTCGGCTGGGGGTGGTCTTTACGGGCTCTTCGCCGGAGTATGGTCCAGATGAAGCCGGTTATATCATGAAGGCGTCGAGAGCCAAGCTGGTATTTGCGGATCAAGGTTCACTCAAAGCGGTCACCCAAGGTTTTGACAGGGAACGAATTGTCCTTCTCGAACCAGCTCGGTCGCAGTCACAAGCGTTTGGCACTTTACCTTCGGTTAAGGGATTACTCGAAGAGGGAGACTCAGGTGTGGCTGTGACGCCTTTCACAATTCCTCAGGGAAGCAAAAACGGCCAAATCTGCGCGTACTTGAGCTTCACCTCTGGCACGACAAGTCGGCCCAAGGGGGTAAGCGTGCTGGCCCCTGGTCCGTGCAATGACTAATGTGGTGCAGGTCATGATATCCCACAGAAATGTGATCGCACAGATCCTGCAAATGAAGTCGCTTGGACGACAGGATCTTCCAAGAGTTTTGCTCGGAGTTCTGCCACTGTTTCACAGTAAGTTATGTCTCCAGGAGTATTTGCGCAGGATGCGACTAAGAACACGCTAGTCACCGGGCTCGTCCAGATCTTGCAGTTGCCGATTGTGCTCGATCAAGAAGTCGTCTTGATGCCGAAGTTTGACATGAAAGGCATGATGGACACGATTACCAAATACAAATGCGATGAATTGTGGCTTGTTCCACGTAAGGCCCCTTCGCACCTCGGAATTTGGAGCACCTGAGCTGAGCTTACTCTTCGGCCAACAGCCCTTCTAATCAGGCTTGTCAACGATCCCATCGCAGCTGGACATGACTTGCCCTTGGTCAAGCAGTTCAACACTGGGGCCGCGCCTCTGGCCCAAGAGATCGTAGACAAACTTGCGAAGCGATTCCCGCACATCGCGATACGACAGGCATGGGGAATGACCGAAAGCACGAGCGCACTTACTCTGACACCACCCGCACTGCAAACATATGAGAATGCTCACACCGTAGGCGCCGTTGTCCCGGAAACGGTGCTGAAAATTGTCGACCCAGACACCGGAAAGGAGGTCAAAGAGGGCGACAGCGGAGAGGTGAGTAGATGTGACAGTGAGATGATTATATTTTGAATCTTGTGCTGATGGTTCTTTAGATCTGGGCGAAAGGCCCTCAGGTAACCATGGGTTACCTTGACAACCCAAGCGCCACGTTGGAGACATTTGACCAAGAAGGATTTCTCCACACGGGTGACATAGGCTCCATGCTTCCGAATGGTCTGCTTCTAGTTCAGGACAGGCTAAAAGAAATGATCAAGGTATGTTCCGGGCTCAATAAATTCAGTCAGGGTAGCTGACACCGCGAAGGTTAAAGGAGTAGGAGTGGCTCCGGCAGAACTGGAAGATCTGTTACTTGGCCATCCGCTAGTCGTGGACGTTGCTGTCATTGGTATTCCCGATCCGTACTCGGGGGAATTGCCCAAGGCATTTGTCGTGCTCAGCGAAAAGGCTAAGCCTGAGCCTCAGACCGCACGGGAATTGCAAGAATTTGTGCGCCAAAAGAAAAGCCGTAGCAAGTGGCTGGGGGGTGGTGTAGAGTTCGTCGACCAGGTTCCCAAGAGTGCTTCCGGTAAAATTCTACGGCGAATGTTGAGAGATCAGGAAAGAGCCCGTGCGAAGTCATCTACCGTCAGAAGTCGCTTGTAATCTCCTATTCCGCTGAAAGGGTTGGGTCAACAAAGCGAGAGGTTTCTAGGGTAGACTTGGCAAAGTACTTCAGGATAATTAGACTGCTGTCAGCATCGCACATTTACACCGCGAAACTTCTTAGAGGTGCGGGATGTTGAGAAAGGGTCCCTTGGTATGGTTGGACCTGCTTGGGAAAGCATAACTGTTCATATGTTATTCTCCTGACGGGCATACCACTTCAATAACTGGATCACCCGCCAAGAAGGGATATATACGCTTTTCGGCTCTTTGAGGAGATATTCAAAATTTATGCTGGAAGGACCGAGGCAACGGGATCTCAACGCTTATAAGGAAGGCACTATGTCATTGAAAGGATCGCATACCACACGTCCTGAAGTGATGTAGCAGGTAACCTCTTTTCAAAATACATCAGCCTTTTTCCTCTATAGTAAATTGCAACTGTACCCATTAAATACCTGATTGAGTTCCCGCAGAGTGAGTACTGGAACGGCGAGGATAAACCAACGGGCATAAAGAGAGACGCGTTGGCGAAAGGGAGGTAAATCTAGAGCATCAACTATGGGGCACCATCTCTTTATACTTTTTTATTCTTCTCTTTTCCTTTTTATTTTTTGGAATGGACTCTGTATGATTGTTCTCAATAGCTAAGCGACAGAGACTCAATGCAGGTGGAGTCCAGGGCTTCCAGGGGAGAGTTTCCACTTCCCCGCCATTCCGACTGAGTTGTAAGATATAAGCTTGGATGGAGTTAGCGGCCGAACCAAGAAGAGTACTAATTGCAACAGCAAAGCGAGTCGAGGGTTTGATACGCCTTGACGAAACCCAGGCTTAGAGAACTGGCCCAAAAGACAATAAAATTGCAGCAGTGGACTGTAGACTTCGTCCGAGTCGTGGCCAAGTCTGGCAGACACCTCTTGGAGTTCCCGGGCGCAATATACGTGTTGGTGCCATCCTTCGTACCCAAAGAAAGTGTTCTTTCAATCGACAAGCCCCGGCAGACACGGGGCCAGAGACAGGTTTCAGTTACTGGTTTCAACAACGAAAGATGGGATGACCGTCTCTGCAGCATGTTCTACCAAGGAACCACGTACACAGCAGTAGCAAGCGGAAAGCATAGTTTCGCGGTTGCATTGAGAAATGGAATAGTTCATGTCTATGACAACGTCACTTTGCAGATATCAAGGACTGTGCGTCATGGCGCTGTTGTCAAGCTACTGAAGTACGATGACACAGGCTCAATCCTACTCTCGGCAGGCTTCCGTAGAGTCAGAATGTGGGTGATCCCAGAAGGAACTCAGATGTGGGAAGTGGCTGTGCGAGACCCTCTGTTGGCGGCGGAATTTATTGAGGAGAATCGCACCCTCATTTCCATCTCGTCACAGCATAAACTGATCAAGCAAGACGTCGCGACAGGAGCTATAATCGAAGCCACCGAAAGAAGGCCAAACGTTGTATCCGATGAAGCTGAGGAAACACTTCCTTTTTTTCGACGCGAACTTCGCTACGCTGAGTTTTCGGCACAGGCCGCGATGCTTGCAACAATGCAGCGTGAACGCCCTATTCAGCTCTCGGATATTGAAGACCGGTATGACGTTGGCATGGTTGAGCTCGAAATGAGCGACGATGGCGACTATGGCATCACCGAGCAACCGATCACTGCAATGACATTCTGTGCAAACATTGACGTGGCACTGCTTGCTGTTGCGTACCGAGATGGCATCCTTGCAGTTTTCGACCGTGATATTCGTCTCATCGAGAAGAGGGGAGATAACAAAGCTGTCAGTCTGTTAGCTGGATCTCCTGATGGTCTAACCTTGGCTGCTGCAAGTGTCGAAGGAGTCATTACTCTCTATGACTTTGAGCAGTTGGTCCCCTTGCACGTGCTCTTCACATCTTCCTTCGAAAACATACGCTCTCTTGTCTTCAGCGGTGACGGCTGTCGCATAATTGACATTCGTGATCGACAAGCGAATCTTTGGGCACCTGCAGCTTTGGTCAGCCGTGTGAAAGAAGATTCAGACAGTCTCTCTGAGTCGACCCTGAATCCGACAGTCGCAACGAGCGATTGGACGGGGCTGAAAGATGGTATTGTGGACATTACCGCCGTTGTGCCGATCACAAACTCTGAGCAATTCATTTGTGGCCGTGAAGACGGTCGCATCGCGATCTACAGCCCAGGGGACGCAAACAAGGAGAAGCTGCTATACACAGTCGCGGACAAACAATGGATAGGGAGACTTGTGTGGAAGGCGAAGAACCAAATCCTTGCATCTGTCAGTGGAACTTCGACTGTTACGGTCTTTGTACTCGGCCCTGATTGGTCGGTCAAGGCCGTTCTTCTGCGGCATGTCTTTCTCCACCCCGTCGTACACTTACTCTTCCAAGAGACTGCCGAATGTCTACGAATGGCTGTAGTCACGACGAGGGCAATCAGTCTGTGGCTTGCGGAATGTCCCTTGACAGGGCAGTGCTCTCTAACGGAGTCGAGAGTTCGAACCTTCGATAATGATGGATTGTTTCTCGAGGACCCACCAGACCCGTCCATCGTTAGTCAATATGTAACCCTCGTGGAGCCAGACAGGCTTCGAAATTACAGCTGGGAAGACCTCGAAGAAGTCGGATCTGGAAAACACCTTTCGTTCTCCATACCGGCTGGTCGATCCCCGACTGATGCAGTCCAAGGCGGCCAAGAAAACATTATGACCTTTGATCGCGCAACCAGCTTGTCTGGAGAAGGTCACCGAATACTTCTCCGGTCCGTTTCCTCGCAGACCACAACACTGTCACCCTCGGCATCGACATCAACAAAATCGTCCAATCGAAAACGCTGGATTCTAGACCTCACACAACCCAATCCCGCTACGATTGATACCCTCTCGCAACCCACCGACACAACTGGCGCAGCACTTCGCGCCAATCTTCTTCCAGTCAGCCACCTGATTGAGCACGTCATCGGCATCCGCAACGAGGGCAAGCAGCTGGTATTTCTGTCCAAGACTCTCTGGGTATGTTCTTACGACCTTGTTCTACCCTCAACAAAGGCGAGGAGACTGTCCACAGATCACCGCGGAGGCGAGTACACACGCCACTTTTTTATCCCCGACGACTGGATCAGCAGCAACTACAACAACGCAACCAGTCAGCTGTTGTTCGTCCTCGGCGGCACCAAGGAGGATTGTCTGGTGTTCGTCAAGAAGCATGAGATCGCAGTCATCAGGGAGCCGTTTTCCCACGCCGAGAAGATTCGCATCACGTGAAGGGCCGGCAGACGTGGTATTCCTTTGCTGCTTATAGCCTGCAAGTTAACAGACGGGAAAATGTTTGGATACTTGTTCTCTAGTATTTCCTGTGCAAAGAACTACTTCTCACGGTACTGTAAAGCAGGCGAATCAATTGTTAAATTTATCTTTTCAATTGTCTGTTATAGCGGGGCACCCTCGCTTCTAGCACGAAAGCCGCACGCATGAATAAGGTATCATGAATTATTCGCAGGGAGCGACTATCGATAGCTTTACACAACTGGAGAGATTGGAGGAAGGAAAAGTCCACATTTTGAGACTTTTTAGGTGATGAAAACCTTATTGTAAAATTTGCCGTATTTGGAGACGCTTGTTTATAAGCTAAAGCACTAGTGGCACCTGAGCTCTACCAAGTAGCTAGTATTCCTCTTAACGTTGAGCCTACCGGCCTTGGCAATGACTTTGATGCGACACAAGGCTACGGGATACATTTTCACTCCGCACGGGCAGCAAGGCTGTGCATCCCCACATCTGCTTCGGACAAACAAAACTCCAACGTTGGGTTGCCGAGGAAAGTGGGATCTAACTCTAAGCTGAATTCCCCGCCCCAGCCCACCCTCATCCTGCGGCACCGAGCTTAGGAACCAAGGAGGCTGGCCACTGCAAGCATCATTCGTGTTCGAGCAAGATTTGCAAACCATTTGCATATTTCGCAACAGGTACAAAACTCGGAATACACATTCTCGTCAAATTATCATCAGGTCATCAGCCGGTTCACGCCATCATGAAGCTCCTTCTTATGCTGTTGAAGCATCCTTTACGCTCCCTTATCTTCTCCTATTCCTTCTTTACCCAGATCCTGCTACTACTCCTGCGACGGGTCTTGCTTCCACATTTCCCGATATACCAGTCTCTTCGGATACAAATTTTTCGAGCGTATCTGGCATCAGCCGCGCTGACTTTCCCCGACCTGACCCATAGGCTTCCAGTGGGCAGATTGTCTCTTCAACGAGCTCGCAAGATAGATGAATCCGTCCCCGCTTACTTGATCCCTGGCTCTCGGGATCTTTCCGAATTTGTCCTGCCTACGACAAAACAGCAACAATGTGTGGTGATTTATGCCCACGGTGGTGGTTACGCGCGCGGCGAAGCGAGAATGTATGTCAACTACATGGAGCGATGGGTCCGAGAAGCGCGCGAAGCCAATCTAGACCTCCTCTTCCTGAGCGTTGAATATCGTGTGTCTATCTGTCTTGATGGAACATGACCCAGTGAGCTAATGCGTCGCACAGCTTTGTCCGTCAAAGAGAGTCATCCGGCACAGAGGAATGCATTCCTCGAAGTCTACAGATATGCTCTCGACAACGATATAAAGCCTGAAAATATTGTTTTTATGGGTGATTCAGCTGGAGGTGGGAATTGGATACTACTCATGATCTTATGCTTCTACTGATTAGCTTACTTAGGCGGAGTAAGCGTTCTTGCTGGGCTGGAGCTCAAAGGTCACAACCTTCCTCAGCCTGCGGCAACGGTCTTGATATCGCCATGGCTCGATATGAACGGGAAGGCCTACGAAGGAGGGAACGGCGCAGTCGAAACTGATTACTTCATAGTGGCTAATCGAGCCGTTCCAGCACTCGCCAAGCTATTCATAGGCGATATTCCTGCCGATTCACCGGAGGTCAACCCACTTTATCATCAGCCCGAAGCGCTCGAAGGGTTGAGCCCACAGTTGATCTTGACCGGAGGAGCGGAGTTTGCTCGATATGACTCCGAAAAATGGGCCGAGCTGTGTCGCGCTGCAGGGGTGGAGTGCAAGTTGGTCATTGAATGGGCTCAATTGCACATCTATGCAGTCGGATCGAAGTTCATCTCCCCGGCTGTTCGCAGGAAAACCGATGGTCTGATTATCCAGTGGATCAAGGATCATGTGCGAGCGTCAGAAAAGATGATTGATGGCTCAACATCCACGAAAGCCTGAATCGGCGCGGCACTAGAAGAAATTGGGCTTCGTGGGAATATGCCATTCATTAACAGCATTGAGCAGTCTAGGGTCCTTTTCGTAGAACACATTAATGAGAAGGCTGCAGATGAGCGGGTACATCTTTGAGGAAGAGTTCAGGCAAGTTATCTACAATTTGTGACTGCTGATGATTGTGAGAACTGCCTGCAAGGCAAGATGGATTCCGAAACCATTGCATATCGTGTCACATGGCTCAAGGGCAGTGGGCAGCCCAATTGAGGGTGGCCAGGAGGCTGGTCGGTGGAGAATATCAAGTAGAAGCCTCCACCCGTAGAACGCTCTATCTTTCTCGGCATTGAAGTGGCGAAATCGTCTTGGATGTATCGATGAAACCACGTCTTTTCGTTATAACTTTGATTTTGCTTCAATAAAATTGATGCTGGCCTTGTTATGCTCTGCCACGGAAAGTAATTGGCCTGTCCGTTTGTCTCTCATCTCGCCACGAATTGTCGACAAACGGGCTCCTTGCTGCAACACCTCACACTCGATGAGGAGATCCATGTTCTGCCGCACGGGTCGAAGGTATGTAATCAACAAAGTCCTAGATACACCTCCAAACCACCAAAAGTCCCTCCTTGCTAAAGGTGCAGCAGCCATTGTTGTGCACATGTCGTGAATCATTGCCACAGCTCCGCCATGCATGTTGCCCATGCGGTTTGTAAAGAGAGGAGCGGCTTTCATCTCGAAAACAGCGGTTGTCTTCCCTGGCGTGCTGGAGGCGCTTACAATCTTTATGTGATCGCGCATGAAAGCTTGATCAAATGTCTAGAGTGTTGAGGAGACTTAGTAAGAGCAGGACTCAAAGAAAGTCTAGGTTTTGAATTTCCCACAACGTACCTGCATGTGTGCCGTGGCCGCATTTCGATATGCATTAATGTACGCCTCTATCCTCTCCTTAGGATCTGGAATCGTAATATCAAATGCCATTCCAGGAGTCTTCAATAACTCGGTCGTATAGCGCTCGGCCTTCGGGGCCTTGGGGTCCTCCATTTTCAACTTGCGCGGAAGTGAGCCTCCAGTGGACCAGGACCGTGATGGCGTCTCTAGAAAGAGTCTATGACATTTCGGATAATGCTCGAGGGCACGAGGGCTTCATCATGTCTGAAAAGTAACCAGCTGCACGAAGCAGCAGGTACTGATATAGAAGTCACGTTTCGTCAGCTTCTGACCACCTATTAACTGTAGTGCCCGGCGAGCCGACAGGAGCTGAAAGAGCCGAGGCAAAGCCAAGGATAGTCTTTGTGTTATCCGTCGTTTCACCAACTCGCTACCAACCAACGAATGGAGATGGAGCAGCTCTTCGCTGTCCAAGATTTGTACTGAACATGAAACTAATCCGATCTCAGCGAGGAGCACTTGACTCTTGCCGACGCCGAGCCAAATCTTGGAGTTCGGTCAAGATTCCAAGCTTCCCCGAGAGCGGCGCCGAGCCCGAGACCAACTCTCCAGTGCCGACATGGAACTTAGAAAATACCCGGTTCAGGGCTTTCTGCTAATATTCGTCTCTTATCGGTATGGACCTACCATCGGGTAAGAAGCATCCTACCCAAAGCTCGACTAAAGCGACAAATGGCCGAATGGCGAAATCTATGGCGCCCATGCCGAGGGGGTGTGGTGTTATCAAGAAGGTGGTCTGTAAATACCCGTTTATGACATTCTTCAAAGTTCAAATTGTCAATGATATCCCAACATGGTACATTCTGTCGACGAGTTACAGGTAGTCACGGCGGCTGGCGTCAAAGAAGAAGTGATGAATACCACACTCAAGCCAACGCTGAATGGTGTCTTGGAAGAACCTCTGCAATCCTCAGCTGTAGAAGGTCCGAAAATGATCAATGGCAATGTCAAAGATCTATGCAACAATTACCAGATCCGCGAAAGCCCCATGGGCACCAAACGCAAGCTGAAGGTCATCTTCATGGGCATGGGATGCAGTGGGATCAATTTCGCCCATCAGATTGGAAAGGAGATGGAGAATGTTGAACTGGTGATCTATGAGAAAAACAGCGACATCGGTGGAACCTGGTTGGAGAACAGATACCCGGGATGTGCATGTGATATTCCCAGCGTCTGCTATCAGTACAGTTGGCATTTGAAGCCGGATTGGGAACGCTATTACTCGGGGTCGAAACAGATTTACCAGTACTTCCGACAAGTAGCGGAGGACTTCAACGTGATGAAGTTCGCGCGTCTAAACCACAGGATCATCCGAGCCGAGTGGCTTGAAACTGGTGGTCAGTGGAAAGTCACCATTATGCGCAACAATGATCCCGCTGATACCTTTGTCGACTACGGGGATTTCTTCCTCAACGGTGGCGGCGTGCTTAACAACTGGCGATGGCCTCAGATCAAGGGCCTAAATGACTTCAGCGGCCCTCTTCTGCACACCGCTCATTGGAACGAGAACGTGGAGTTGCAAAATAAGCGAGTTCTCGTCATCGGTGCCGGTAGCTCGAGTGTGCAGGTCGTACCGACCATCATCGACAAGGTCGATCAGCTCTACGTCGTTGCTCGATCACCAATCTGGGTGACCGCAGGCTTTGCACCCACATATGCCGGCCCCAATGGCGAGAACTTTTACTATTCGAAACAGACACAGCAGAAATTCAAAGACGATCCCCAGTTCTACCTGTCCTACTGCAAAGCCATCGAGTCCGAGCTGAATATCCGCTTCAAATTCTACATCAACGGCTCCGAAGATGCGAAAATGGCCAGGGAATACTCAATCCGCGAGATGCAGAAGAAGCTGGAGAAGAAGCCCGAGCTGATGGACAAATTGATCCCGTCTAACTTTGGCGTAGGGTGTCGCCGCCCCACACCCGGTAATGGATTTTTGGAAGCCTTGACGCTGGACAAAACTACCGTTCTCGCAGAAGAGATTCAAGAGGTGACACACACAGGATTCGTCGATGGCAAAGGCCAAGCGCATGAAGTGGACGTTATTATCTGCGCGACCGGGTTCGACACAAGCTTCCGACCGTCGTTTCCCATGCTTGTCGACGGGAAGAACCTCCAGGAAGAATTCGTAAACGGCGATGTCACAGGTTACTTAGGCCTGTCTATGCCTTCGGTGCCAAACTACTTTGTCTTTATTGGGGCTTATGGCCCGCTGGGCCACGGCTCCGTGATCCCCATGGTGGAAGCATACACCAACTACATCATCCAAGTCTTGCAGAAGGTGCAGGTCGAGGACGTCAAGAGCCTGCGTGTCAATCGATCGGTGGCAGAGGCGTTCACGCGGCACGCGGATCTGTACCTGAAGCGGACGGCATGGTCAGGTCCGTGCAGCTCGTGGTTCAAAAATGGCATCTCCTCCCGCAAACCTCTTTGCTGGCCGGGTTCACGAGTGCATTACCTGACGATGCTGCAGAAGCCCCGCTTCGAAGACTTTGACCTGGACTATCTGTCGGACAATCGCTTCAACTTCCTCGGTAACGGGTTCGATATTCGCGAATTTGATGGAAGAGACATCACTTGGTATTATGGTTTGCTGAACGGTGAGGATAAGCAGCCTACATCATTTCCAGAACCTGTCTATTGAAGGCGTGCGCGCGGGAACGAGACAAACATGGCTTC
The DNA here is from genome assembly GCF_000835475.1 of Cladophialophora bantiana CBS 173.52. Classification (NCBI taxonomy): domain Eukaryota; kingdom Fungi; phylum Ascomycota; class Eurotiomycetes; order Chaetothyriales; family Herpotrichiellaceae; genus Cladophialophora; species Cladophialophora bantiana. Next base: position 1,966,773 of record NW_015971576.1, on the reverse strand, counting down.
AGAACCACCCACCAGCAGCGTTGAATATATCACCATCGCACCCTAGGTAGACTCCAACGCCATTAGATTTGCACACTTTCAAAAGAGAAATCTTCGAGAAACTTCAACAGCAATTTGTTTCAAAGACCTAGTTTTCCCACTATGTTCTTTGGTTGCCAAAAGATTGCCTTGGGTGCAGGCATTGTGTAGGATCGTTTATGATTGAATCACGAGGACAAGTGAACAGCGAAATTTGGATATACCGGTTCTGATGCTCTCCGCTCACAGAAAATCGTTGAGTGGATCCATGATGTCGCTCGTATGCTCCGCACCAAGCAGATCCTGCAGCCAGTTGTAGTTATCCGTTACCGGCAAAATGCCAAAGGCGTCGTCTGCCATGGACACGGAGAAATCTGCATCGGTACTCGGAACGATCGATCCACCTTCCCAGCTGTCCATGTGCCCAGTCACGAGTTGCTTCTGGGAGCCAGGAGTTCCATCTTGAGGGTTGGTTTGGGGTGTATCTTCAATTCGATCCTTCGCCTCATTCGGTGACGCCGTCGTAAGGCCGAGTCCTGTCCGGGACACGACGGCTTCAAACATGCGTAACGTCCAGATCAGGCTACTCCAGTATTCGCAGCTCTCACGGAGATATTCAAGTTCAGCGTAGATCTGCGTTTTCGTGGCGAGAAGCTTCCGGGAACTGATAGTGGGATCGAGGGCGATTTCAATGCGCATCGCTAAAATTGTGGATGCACATGTCATGCTGCGCGCGGTTTCTGGTCAGCAAGTGCGCGAACACGGATGGCGGCGCAGATTCAATTACGCCGATTGGACATACAAGGACAGAGGGCAGAGGTGAAGCACCTCATGCACAGAGGCACGTTGAATGATCGTAGAAAGTTCAAACATGGCACTCTCTTGTCGTTGAGCTACTCGCTGCATTAAAGCAGGATCGTTCTGACTCCGATAGTGATCCTTGACGGCCCGGCAGAAAACGGCCTCGAGACGGAATCCCATCGCCAATAGGACCAGGACCCATATATTATCCGAAGACCACTCCTGAAAGGTACCGATCTGCATCTCAGGGGGTAATTGTTTCCGCCAGGAGCAGATTTCGTCGCTGACATGGGCAATCTCCTCAGCGCTCGGTATTTTGTTTGGTGTTTTGAAGTCTCGGATGAAAAGACCACCTAAGGTAAGGGGATTAGCAAAAAAAAATAGCTGAATTTGTAAGTGATGGAGTGGCTGACTTATTATTGACAGTTTGCTGTACTCGACCATGAAAAGTTTCTGCAGCCGTGGTATTGGACAGAGGATGTCCCGAAACTGTACCGGAATCTCCGTGTCTTCTTCCCAATCTGACTCAGTCAGAGGGGCGGTGTCACAGTATCTGTTATTGAACCTCCTCAGATTGTCGATGCCTGAAATAGTCAAGAGCGTGTCCCGGTTGTATAAAACCCACCAGATACGGCGAAACAGCCTTTTCGTCCGTGCGCCTAACGTTTCTGAGACATAGTTTCGATGAAGTCCCATCTGAGTGGCGATTCTGACTGCATTGCTAAGCCAGTAGCGATAGTCTTTGTCTATTGCATACGAAAACGACAATGAACTTAACATGACGGAGCCCTGGAGTAGATGGAGCTGGCTTTTCTCGCTCCCAATGTCGTACAGGAGTCTCGCTTTGGAATATAGCGAACGTTGAGCAGCTACTCTGTCCGTGTAGCCGGCTTCTTGGAGAAGTTCTTTAGGAGCATGAGGAACTGCATTGGCGAGGATTGATTGCAAGAGAAATGACGAATGGCGATGGGCTCGGTAATCTTGCATAAACTTCACACGGTCCAGGATAGGTGCGTAAGGGTAGATACAGGCGAAATACACGCGAACAAGCGCGTCGCTAGTGATTTGTCAGTCTTGCCAATGTGGTATGTGTGGCCAACATAAGGGCATACCAAATCCGAGGAGAAGGAAAATCAAGGGCGCCTTTTGCTGCTATGTATACCATATCGGCATGGTCCAGACCCGGAAAAGGTTGATGAGTGCAGACCTTGGACCCGTCGTTCGCGACAACAACCCGAACCAGACGATTTGGCCGCTGCCGGCCAAGAACTTCGCCAAGTATTGTCATCGAATTGATACCTTCGTGTAGCTCGATAACCTCTCGACGATCCAGATTTTGCGCTTGATATGAAGGTGACATTGCCGCAGCCCTTGCTCGGGACATTTCTTGGCAGATTCGAAAATGGACGTCTTCCTCCCTTGTTGGCGCGTCACCACCGCTACCCGGTTCAGGTTGATCGTCCTCGATCGAACAACCCATGACTGGCGACTGCCGCAGATGATGACCCTGATCTGGTGTCACACTAGTGACTTGTGGTGAGCTATCTAGCCCGGGCAGCGACTCTGCATGTGGATTTTCAGGCGATACCAGCTGGCCTGACGTCTGTTCCGAGAGATATTGGTACATGTAGAGCGGCGGTATGTTTTACCGAGAAGGCTTACCCCATAGTCTCCCGATGACATCCCCGCGTCGGTATCAACTGGCAACAGCACTGCAGTCTGTACATCCTGGATAGTCCTTTGTCTCTTAAACTTGATAGCACTGGGAAATCAATCTCGAAGTTCGTATGAATAGATAATGTGTGCGCGAATAGCCTACCTAGTGACACGTCTGTGCGAGCTATTGGCAAGCACACAAGTGCTTTCTTGATTCCGACGCTTGCATCTTGTGCAGGGAACTCCGACTTCCCAGGCATTGCACCTGACTTTGCGGACATGGCAGTGCAAGCAAGCACGGGGCTTTTTAGCCGGGCGAATGTCGAGGTTGGCCAGTCCATGTTGATCTTGAAAAAGCAAGGTCATAGCGTTTTGACGAATTCCTAATATGTTGCGACACAGACCTGGAATGCGATGGCAAGTAAACAAGTCTCAACCCTTAAGGGAGGATGCGAAAAGATCCCTCAGAATGCGGAGAAAAGGCGTAGCTCAGAACAAGTCTTATTTTCTTGGCATCGCTACGACTCAATGTGGGGTAGACCAGTGGGCTTCCGGAGACAAACTAACCCTATTGAGGAACAATTTCAGCCTCGTGCCGAGGTTGTAAGCCAGCGTGTCAAACACCCCGCCCCGTGCCCAGCTTCCTCACACCTCGTAGAAGTTATGAACATCAGTGAGAATTCGGCACCGAGCCTTGGCGGTTTAAATTCCCAGAGCTCGGCGTCCCCCTTATTTTGCGACTTCTAGGTTCGGGGTCTCCAGCATCTCCGCTGGGAGAGCGATGGTTACTCGAAAGTCCCGGCCCTGGAAGGTAGTGAACTCCTTCATGCGCTATCTAGTTGCGAGGCTGCTAAACATAATCGTCGTTACAAGGTACACGCGCCCGGAAAAGTTTTGGCGATGGATTCATAAGCCACCATATCAGACGTGCTACACAATTCAAATCTGCTGATTGCGCACATGAACTGAGCACCAGTCTCGCCTCCTGCATCTAGTAACGTTGTGCTATCTAGGTTCACCCAACACCGGAAGTGCGTGGCAGACCTTTAATTGAGACTCACAGAATGTTCTCAAATCTAGAGAAAGCTTGGGTGGTTCTCCTTGTTGCTCCCGTTGTGGTTTTACTGGCATGTTTGGCTCAGTTGGTATGTACGACAGTGAGATGGAAAAATGCACCGCCAGGTAAATGATACCAAAACAATCATGTTAATCATCTCCGCCATTCTAACCTTCGAGCAGGTCCACCAACTCTACCGATAATCGGTAATCTTCACCAGATACCAAAGCGCGACCTTCATCTCCAGTATCAGAAGTGGGGACAAAAATGTGAGTTAGTAGAGCCTCCGAATGTGACGACAAAGCTGAGAAGTTGGCTTCTTCTCTTCAGATGGACCTATTTTCTCATTGAAGCTTGGGTCCCAAAACGTAGTAGTCCTGACCAGCGGTGAGATGATCAAGAAAATGGTCGACAAAAAAAGCGGCAACTACTCTGATAGGCCAAAACTATACATGCAAGATATCTGGGAAGGCTCACGGATCATCATGCGAGGCTACGACTCCCTCTGGAAAGTGGAAAGAAAGCTCTATCATCAATTCCTGAATATCAACAAGGCTGGAAGATATATCCCGTACCAGGATCTTGAAACGAAGCAATTGATTGTCGATTTATTGGGAAACCCGGCCAACTTCGAGGACCTCATTACGAGGACAACGCTGAGTATAGCAACTAGTATGGCTTATGGGTTCCGGGTCCTTGATACCAGGAGTGAAGTTATGCAAGAGCTATTTAAGAACACTCACGGCTTCTTCGTCATGGTCAACAGCAGTAAACTCCTGGATTGGTACCCTCAGCTCCGTCCTCTAGTTCGACTGATGCCTTCATGGCTTTACCCAATGTCGAGAAAAGCAAAGCAAATATTTTATCGCGAGAAGACACAATTTCGACAACTATATGAAGATGCAAAAAGCGCTTCACAGATGGATAATTCGTTGCCGAGTATAAACTCCTCCCAGGCTCGATGGACAGGTTGACCATACTAACTAGCGGGATCTCACATAGGTTTTGCAGCAGACATTAGCAGAGCCAAGGAAACCTGGAAAGGCACAGAGAACGGTAGCCTTCTTACAGACCACGCGGCTTCATATATCGCAGGAATTGCCATGGAGGGCGCTGCAGATACCACGAGCAATACATTGGCTGGCTTGATAAAGGTCAGTGTCCGGTCCGCCCAATACAAGTGCTAATTGAATATCTGGCTAACTCCTCTCCAGGCTATGATGCTATTTCCTAACGTTCAACAACAGTGTCAAGAGGAGCTTGACGCCGTAGTTGGCAGTGGTAGACTCCCTACCATTGATGATTTTGAATCCCTGCCGTATATCCGGCAGACTACGAAGGAGGCATTGAGATGTAAGTGTCAGGACAGAATTTTTCCTGATCTTTCCGCGACCTCCTCGCACAACATCGCTCAGGATGTATCTCCTTAGGGCTCCCGACTGCTATCAGTGGTGCCATCCCGCACGCAGCGCTCTCCGACGATGTCGTCGATGGCTACCGCATTCCCCGCGGTGCAACAGTCGTCATGGCCGTATGGTCTGTGAATAACGACCCTAGCCTGTTCCCCAACCCCCGCCAATTCGACCCGAGCAGACATGATTCAAACCTCTCGTTTTCAGAAGCAGCTGCCGCCCCGGATTTTCGGGACCGCGACAATTGGACTTTTGGTGCCGGAAGACGCATCTGTCCCGGCGTCCACATTGCAGAGAGAACTCTCTTCCTGGCCGCTGCTCGGTTGCTGTGGATGTTTGAGATTCGAAAAGCCAAAGACACTTATGGGCGCGACATTGATGTGGACATGGATGAAGTCACTCAGTCAATTGCCGCTCGTCCCCTTCCTTTCCTGTGAGTCGATCACCATACCTCCAATTCTCGTTGCTTGACCAGTCAGATTGACTGATTGTCCTGGTACAGGTGCAACTTCGTCCCTCGTAGTGACAAGCACGTCCAAGTGGCTCAGCAGGAATGGGCGGAAGCGCGGCAATTGCTGGATGAGCATGGAAATTACAAGCATAATGTACTTCATTAGTTCTTGAGAACTGGCTCATTGGCAATGTCTCGTTCGTACATGTTCTCCTTGGATGTTGGCGCATCGTCACTGGTGCATAATCAAAGCTACTACTTATACGTTCTGCATCCTACTCCTTGAATTCCTGACCGGTTTGAAAAAGTCATTCTGGCCCCGTACGAATCGCAGCACGAACTTATTGTTGCAAATCAACCAGAAAGAAATCAAGCCTAGATCACCCCCCGTTGCAGCACCAGTCCTCCATCACAGGGAATCACTGCGCCATGTACGAAGCTCGATTTCGCACTGCATAAAAAAGCCATGAGCCAGGCGACATCCTCAGGCATTCCAAGACGGCGGATTGGCGTGATTGCGACCAGTTTTGGCGGCGCGTCGGCGGGGCTCGTCTGGCGAAAGAGCTCGGTGTCGATCATACCGGGACACACAACGTTGATTCGAACTCCATGGGGCCCGTAGTCCTGCGCATCGGCTTTGGCAAGTCCGATCAGCGAATGTTTCGAAGCACAGTATGCTGACATGCCGCTGGATGCATTCATCCCCGCAAGGGATGAAACTGTGACAATGCTCCCTCGCGTTTGGCCATGGCCTTCGAGGGGCGGCTGTCTCATCATTTGTCGGATCTCAGCTCGATGGCAGAGCCAGGTCTGAACAGGCAAGAATGGTTAGCAGTTGCTTGCCATGTCTTTGCAGACCCGGAGAGGATGTGTGCGGGACAGCAAAGCATGATTTGGGTGAGCCACACTTACTCCATGTACATTGACATTGATCACTTTATCGTACGTCTCCAGGTCGACCTCAGCGATACCTTTTCGCTGGGGAACCACACCAGCAATATTAAGAGCATAATCCAGGCGGCCGAATACCAAGACACAAGCATCAACCATCTGCTGCACAGAGACTTCGTCAGAGATGTCAGTGCGTTGGATGTGGACGGCCGTTGACGGATTGATCCGTTGTATTTGCTCCTTAGTCTCTTCTAGTCCATTATAGTCGATGTCCGCCAGCAGCAGCCTTGAGCATCCTTCCTCTGCCAAAGCTATTGCAGTGCCGCGTCCGATACCTTTGAAAGACATTGGCGACGCTTGTGCGAACGGATGTGGGTTTCTTACCTGAGGCTGCGCCTGTGATCAGACAAACACCAGGCAAGTCGAAGGTCATGTCGAATATTGCCAACCTGAATGAAACCTTCTCTGCGAACAGATCTATGGCCTGGGCGTCATCGTTCAATTGATATGATCATTGATCCACCAACGAACCGAACATGGCCCGGAGACGGCTGTAAAGGGAGGTACCATGCTCGGTATCGGCATCACATCATAGATCCCGAGAAGAGTACGCTAAAAGCATCTGGTCCGCCGAAATCTTTACGAGACCGAGGCTAGTGGGTGCGCAACCCCCGCTCTCGGGGCATCATATTAAGCTAATATGGAATCTTGTAAGTATAATCAAAGGCTTGGCAGTTTATTAAGAGCCTCACACGGCGTGGAGCAGTTCTCCCTTTCAAAAAGCTCGCTATGTCTATCTCGTCAGGTGTTGCACTTGTCATCGGAGCAGGCTCTGGTAAGTTGTCGGCCTTGCGTATCGCTAACCAGTACTCATTATCTTAGACGACGGTAGCGCTGTTGCTCACTTACTGGTGAGGAGTGGCTGTCGCAGACTGATCCTGGGTGATCGGGATGTTTCAGCGCTCGAGAAGGTAGTGGGCGAATGTCATCACCTGGGAGATCCGAGTTTACAAATCATCAGCGAGAGATGTAATACGAATGAACCCTCCGAAATCGACCGGCTCATTGCGGCAGGAGTCAAAGAATTTGGCGAAATAAATTGCTGCGCGAACTGTGAGAGACCTAGGAGCGTTGAAGGCAGGACAGCGGAGACGCTACGTACACATTTCGTTCAGCACACCGAAATTTGGCAGAGAGGAGTAAGTTGACATGAGTGCTGCTCCATAAGTTGCATGTCCGCTGTGGAAACTAATCAATGCGTTCCTTAGATCTGGCTGGTGATGAGAGCAGAGATCCGTCAGTTTTTGGCCCAGAAGGAGAAGGGAAACCTCGGTCCATGCAGCATAGTGAACGTGGCCGCTGCTCAGGGTCTCGCGAGCGACAGAGGTTTTCCAGGATATTGTGCTGCGGCACACGGAATTGTGGGAATGACGAGGGCAACGGCCATGGATTATGTGGCCAAGGCTATTCGTGTCAATTGTGTCTGTCCAGGTCCAATGGAGCCAATTGATGGCGATGCCGTCTCCATAAAGGGCTCGTTACCGCCGCCGCCCATTGGGCGGTATATTGCTACCGCAGAAGTGGCTCAGGCTGTGGTCTTCCTTCTTGGGGATGGCGCGACTGCTATTACGGGAATCGATTTACCAGTGGATGGCGGGTGGTCGCTATACCATCATTGACCCAAGTCTCTGTGGTGAGCGGATTGATAGTTGTGCCTCAACAATCCCACCCTCGCATTGAGAGCGCAAAATCCGACTGAGTAAGACCACAGACTGATACTTTCTCTCTTTACCCAACATAGTTGCAAAGGTGAATGCAAGTGTCCTCATCACTAAGCCGAGGAATGAAGAGGAAGAGGATGATCGCCTTGTATGTGGGTATTACGGATGACCTAAACCAGAGGTCCTGGAGGCTACGAGGCGCAAAGGATTAATCGCATTCCCGTCAAGAGGGAATCTGCCTCCTGATTTCATATAACAAAGCAAAAGAGACAGACTTTTGCAGTTGAGACGCAGGCGGTCGCTATACTGCGCTCCCTAACTTGACATGGGAATGGATCCTTTAGCCCGGAGGAGCGATCAGAGTCCCTTCCAGCACGAGGGCGGATGAGGATGCTTTGTCGCCGCTGAATCACACAGGATTGTGCGCCTCCGTGTACGTCCACCCCAGAGAGAAGACACCGGGTCCTAGCCATGGAACTCTGACATGAATACACTTGTCCCTCACAGATGACAATGAACCGGAGATCGGCCAAGTGTTCCGGACCTCAAGAGAATCGTTTGTGACTACGAAAATGTGTGCAAGCCTCTACCCTGGAAACTCTGCTTCTGGAATCCACTGCGGGTAGGATGCGAAATGTGCTATTGAGCCACTAGTAATAATGACCATGAATAGCATAGGCCCACATCAATGTTGCAAGTTCCAATACCAAGTACACTTTTCCGTCTCCTTTCACCACTAGCATGCTCTCGCCCGATCGGGACGACAGTGTTGCTGCCCTGTGCGCATCCCTTCCCTACCAAAACACGCGGAATACAAGTAATCGCGCTTCAGCGTTTGGCACCCGACGCCACCCCAGAATCAATGCTGATGCCGAAGACCTCACGGCATCTCTTGAGGAACGCGGCAAACCTTGATAGGCTAATGGTGCATTGGGAAATATCGTTGGCGACTGGCAGACAATATCTGCGGCTGAGACAATGTCTAATATAGCTGATGCAGCTTGTCGCACCTTGCGGCTCCATCTAGGACCAAGACTTCTGTCACTCCACTTACAAATGCTGTTCTTACAAAAGAGGCAGTGCGTTCAGAATTGTTTGATTTGGTTATAACCATACGTTTCCGACCAGCTATCGCGAATGAAACGGGGTATGCCTCCAGTCAATTGACCCCACACTCCACATTCGTCTCCCGAAAGACACAGCCTGATGCTTCGACCATCTCCATGGATGGCTACCGAGACCAAAACTCACGGCGAATACACTGTAGGATGGGTTTGTGCTCCGCCGAAGGAGCAGACTGAGGCGACTGCCGTGCTAGACAAGCGGCATGGAAGCTTGCCGAAGCCAAAGAACTTCTAGGTTATGTGCAGCCAAGTGATCTCTAGGGCGAACGTGCGATTAAAGACGTACTCAATGAAAGTTAGTGACTCATGTTTTGGAAAGATATATATAGAGATGCTAAAGCATATACTTAGGCAGTCAAGCGAGGTCTCCGACATATCCACGAAATAGTCGAAGACGACTTCACACGAATGTAGAAGAATCTAGGCGATCTTCTTGGAAGTACGGCTGCCATTGGAATAGCAGTCAAGGCTGGACTCATCCATACCTAGAAAACGAACTCGCAAAACAAAAGACCATCCTCAACTGGCCCAGTCAAACTGATTTTGCTTCTCGGCAGTATGGCTGTATCTCCAGGTGTGAGCCAGGGACGGGCCAGTGGCTGTTAGAGTCGACAGAATATCACGCCTGGCTGGTAACAAAGAAAGAGACATTATTCTACCCAGGCGTTCCAGGTGCGGGTAAGACTATCTGGACATCTGTTGTAATTAATGACCTGGTCAGCAGATTTAATGGCAATGCTGCAGCAAGCAACGGTCACGAAGCGATGGTCAAGTTGGTGCTCGTAAAGAAACCTAATCTGCACGCCAAAGACGGGCATGATCTAGCCTCATTAGCTCGAGCCGATATGAATGGTCAGGTGATCACGAAACTGTTGCTCGATTGTAAAGCTGACATTAGCGCTCGGGATGGCAGGGGAGCAACAGTTCTGCATTGGGCGACCTGGAGAGACCAGGACGCAGTGGTGTCGCTGCTGCGTCCGCGTGGCGCGAACGTCGAGATAAGAAATGCTGCTGGGGAGTGGGCCACTATGAATTATTTGTATTCTTTTCATGAGTCCAGACAAGTTTAGCCGTTCGACAAGGATCGGTGGGTTGCCAAAGAGAGTGCAAAATCTGTTGTCTTTTCTGAGGAATACGGCGAGGAAAACCAGAATCGATGCGGCATCTATGGATCCGGATTTGAAACCCAAGAGTGAGTTCCTGGAAGAGAGGTCGGTCCACTCTAGCGGGCGGTTGAGAGAAAGGACGATACAGTGGTGAAGTTACTAAAGGATCATGGTGCCCAACTGGACTTCTCGAATGACCCGGTTCTAACATGATTGCCGTTGCTGTGGCTTCAAAAACTGGACATGAAGGGGCGTCAGGTTCTCACCTGAGAGAGGAGTCGATGCCCCAACGCTAACGACGCCTCTGGCGCAAACCCAATCACACTGGCCGCGAAGCAGCGACACGAGGCTGTTGTTTCGGCTCTCGATTCCTCGGACACAGTTGATGCTGAGATGAAAGATGGATTCGGCCGCACGCCGTTCAAATACACGTCCCAGGATTGACAGCAGGATGTCGTGGCGGTACTGTTTCCAACTGGAAAAGTCGACCCTGACTTGAGGGATCACAATGGGAGGATTCCACTATCTCTCGTTGCGGCAGCGATGCTAGGTTTCTGCTCGCTTCGGGCGGAGTCGATATCGGATCAAGAAACAAGATCGGCCAGACACCACTGTTGCATGCTGCTGGCGACGGGCGGGATGACGTGGTCAAGGTACTACTCGAGTATGGTGCTGATCGCGAATGGAAGGACGAATCCGATCAGACGCCACTCGTGAGGGCCAGAGAGGGACAGGAAGCATTCCAAAAAAGGGGGAAGGAACTGGTAGGGAGATACCCAGGAAGGTATGAGCATGGCAGAGTCCTAGGTCTTGCTAGCACTGCCACATATCCCTATATAACACAGTCGACTGTGACGGAACAAGCGTAGGTGAAGCTGAACGACTCTCTGTCTTAACTATGGATTGCTCTCACACTCGACAACAACTGACCAGATCTAATTAGCTCTACCCGTATACTTGGGAATAACCTTCCCAGGTAGGGAGATGTTCGAGACTAGCAGAGTCTAGCCCCGCGGTACTTTACTGGTAGGCTAAGTAGCGCAAATCGATGCCTACTTGTGATTAGCGCATCTTTAGACCTCACAAGCCTCAATATGCCTTTACTACCAGAATTGAGTAAGATACATCATGTGATGTCTGAATAGGGTATGTATACCGACAATCAATATATGTGCTTAGTAGCCAGTACCCAGCCTCGCCAGTATGTACCGCTTGCGGGTCTGAGTCGCAAGGAGTGCTTGCTCGCCTTGGCATTTGCGGAGCACTTTTTGCAAGTCTCTTGCAAATATTTCCCACCTTGCGACGGGACACACTCTCAATGCTTCAACAGGCCCCGATCTTCACTTGCATTTAATTATTGTCTAGCATAGCAAGCCATGCCTCCCACCTCAGTCTCCATAAGGGCGCCCTCCCAGCCCAGCCAGCCTTCGCGCAAAGGCAAAAAGGCATGGCGCAAGAACGTCGACATTTCCACCATCACCTCCGGGCTCGAAACTCTCCGCGAAGAAATAATCCAGCATGGCCGGCCCCTGGCAGAGAAGGAAGAGAGCGAACTGTTTACGCTGGACACAACAGGCTCGAAAGAGGAGGCATTGCGACAGGCAAAACAGGTCGGGACGCACAAAGGGAAAATTTTGAAGATGGATGAGATCCTGGGAAGGAGGAGCGCTGTTCCCGCATTAGAAAATCCAAAGAGTAGCAAGAGGCCGCTTAATGCTGTCGTGACCGACGGGGTGCTTGAGCCCTTGAAAAAAAGGCAGAAGAAAGACTGGGTGAGCAAGACGGAAGTTGCACGGCTGCGAAACAGTCTTGATAAGACGTCCCATTTGGAGATTGACAACATCGACAATGCCACATCGACTTTCGATCTTTGGGGCGACAGCAACCTGCCCGACACGGTTCAAGCAGGAGAACCTGCTTCCGAGCCTCCTGCTACATCCAACACCAACACAACCAAAGAAAATGAATACATCCCCAAACCCCACGCCAAAGTCGCTCCCTCTTCCATCCGCCGTCCACCTGTCGCTCTGACATCAAGCGGTCTGCCCACCCAGGCCGTGCCAAAGCCCGACGCAGGACAGAGCTACAACCCATCATTCGAGGACTGGGATTCCCTCCTCACCCGCGAAGGCGAGAAAGAAGTGCAAGCCGAGCAGCGCCGTCTCCGGGAGGCACAAGTCGCTGCGCAAAAAAAGGCGCGGATAGACGAGCTCGCAAACCAGCCAGACCCGCGGCCGGAAGACAACCAGGAAAGCGAATGGGAAGGCTTTGAGACAGAGGACGAGCATGATCAACGAGAGCTTTTGAAGAGGAAGAGGCCCGAGCGGAAAACGCCTGCGCAACGGAACAAAATCAAGCGCCGCAAAGAGGCAGAGCGGTTGGCCAAGCACCAGGCGCGAATGGCAGAGCGGCACAGAAGGGGAGAGGACATGGTGAGGACCTTGATCGAGAAGCACGAGCACGGCGAGGAACTTGACAACGCAGACCCGGCGACAGCTGCGGCAAGCGGCCCGGAGACGGTGGTGCTACGACGGAAACCCACGCTGGGGCCCTCGAGCGCTTCGATCCCGCCCGCGCCGCTCGAGCTCGTCCTCCCGGACGAACTAGAAGACTCCCTGCGCCGGCTGAGACCTGAGGGGAACCTGCTGTCGGAGCGGTTCAGGAACATACTAGTCAACGGGAAGCTGGAGGCGCGAAAGCCCGTGTCGTATGCCGCGAGCAGGAAGAGGAGAGTCAAGGTCACGGAGAAGTGGTGGGCAAAGGACTTTGCCCTGCGCGTCTAACTACTCGTACCTAGCTATGTAATTAGTTGGTCGTTAATAGAAATCAAGGAGCCGCTTTGTGATCTCTGGAAGCCACATTTGAAATGGGTATCATTCATTAATGCAGGTTTCCCAAAAAGTAGCAACTGTTTCCGTTCTGTTAGCCTTGGGGGTATCTTTTCTGCTCGTTCCCCAGAAGACACCGGTCTCCCCGCTCGCCCGCCAAAAATGCTTTGCCCTGCTATGCTTGTGTCCATATTCGTCAAGCTGAAGCAGCAGTTCCTTCCGCTGCTGGCTTCAGACTCCAAAATACAAGCAAGCCGAAGCGAATCCCTTCATTTCAAGATCTAAACGCCCACCGAACACGAAAGGAATCGCGTCGTTCGATTAATAATAAATTTTCTCTTCAAAGATTGGCGGTTGTCCACCAGTCTCCTCCTCATTCCAAATGATCTTTCCTGTCTTCTCATCGAAGCTGGCCCCTTCATCTGTCATCGGCGTAACCTTGTTGGTATGCAGGCATTCCTGCCTCGAAACGCCCATCGGATCACGGGGCACCCACAATAGAGGTGCAACTGCATTACAAGCAGGATCTTGATATGCATCTCGCTCAACTTCTGGGGAATATCGAATCTCAGCAAACTCCTGTGGCACAAGTTTTCGTAGGATAGCGTAGCTGGCGTAAAGGTCCGGTCGGAAGAATCGTTTGATCATAGAAGCGTGCTTGCTGCCCCCAGGTGGCATTGTCTCTTTCGCTACCCGTAGCTCCTCAAGCTGGTCCTTCTCGTGCATGGTTGCTCGTGATGATTGGGCTTCCGGTCCGGTCATTAAGGCGGATTCCGTGTGCAGAAGGGCGGCTTCTTCGGCTTCAAGAGAACGAGGAAGATAGTGCAAGAGTGGATGGATGGCCCCGGTTAGAGAAATGTGGTAAAGGACCATTAAAATCAAGAACACCACCATGAGTGCCAGAGGTGCTGGGGCGGCCCGGATCCCGAAGAGACCGATTAGGCAGATGGCTGCCAAATAACAGCCGACCAAAGTATGCTGAAGGGCTTTCGCATAGACAAGGCCTTTGGTGTCGATGACGGAGCTGTCGACGAAAAGGAGGTTGTAGCGGTACGCGAAATAGAAGAGTGCCTGGCCTATGGCCGCGAATCCGAGCATAAGAGGCGCAATCGGGGCGTACGCTATCGATATCACAGTCATCAACCTATTTCTCAGTCAATGGGGAGAGCGGGATCATGCGTTCAGGGGATATCTTACTCGACGATAGGGAAAACGCTACCCCAGCCGACGGAGGATAGGCTTGACCATCGGTTGTACATCTTCCGAGGGGTTTTGTCGAGGATCTTTGAAAGCGTGTTATATAGAACCAATCCAACGATGTTGAGTAGCTGGCCAGAAGAGAACACAAGACCTTGAAGGATGAAGTATGAGATGTAGAAGTTGGAGGCTAAGGGGAGGTTCTGTGCTAACAGTGTCGTTATGGATCCTGGCTGTTTGATGATTTGCGGCACTGCTGCACTAGCTGCGCTGGTCATTGTGGTCACCAGGAAAACTTGGATTAGCTGGAACCAGAAATATGACTCGTGGCAGCGTAGTTCAACGAGCGACAGTGTCGGTATGCCAGCGAATTTGCCCATGAATCTCATGATTACTGCAAGCAGGCGTTAGCACGAACCGAACTGTGAGTGATAGTTGAAAGAAACTTCCTTCAAGGTCGCAATAGGCTCTCGAATGTGGGAGACGAAGGGAACGTACCTGGAACAAGCGACATGAGGATGGAAAGCATGACGACTGGCAGAAGATTCGTAATGACACCCAAAATGACCTTTGGGCAGTTGTTGATGAATCGAAGGAAAGGTGCAACCTCTGTCAAGTAGGATATCTGCGAAATGGAACCCACAACGGCGACTGGGATAGACCTAGTGAAGGCGTCAGAAATGTCCACCACAGGCGCAGCCCAGTCACGGAAACTGGGCAGTAATTCACAGAAAACACTATGACAAGGAGAAACCCAGCATCCTTCTTCAACCTCGAGGCGCCCACCTATCACCAAAGGAGAGACGCCGTATCGTGGGCCTCCAGATACGTATCTGTAAATCCCATATGCTGAGGTCTTGAAGCAGATAACGGACAAACTTACCAGAAAACGATCAAGGCGGCGACAAAAGCCAAAGAGATAATGTTGCGGATGGTGAGTGTTTTCCAGGTTATGCCGAGATTCGACCAGACGACTTCTTCCGGGCTGAGACCGACCACGCGAGGAGACATGTGCAGAGGCTGGTGGTGGGTGACCATTTGAAAAGCACTCTGCGCTTGAGTTTGATTCCAAAATTCCACGAAGACGGCATTCTTTGGCACAGCCTCGCCTGCACGGTATTTCTCCTGCTCAGCCTCGATCAGAGGATTCAGCCTCGCAATCTCCTCGCGGCACCAATTGATGGTGTCCACTTTCTTGCCAATCAAAGGTTTTAGGCGATGCGTTGGTCGGTCCTTCGGTCGGACCCATCGAGCAGCAGCAGCGCCAGACTCAGCTGCATACTCATCTTCATCGTAACTGGCCGTGGGCAGTTCAGGAGCGGCATTCTTTCCCTTGATAGATTTCAAACGTGCATCGTTGGCCGATTTGATCAGTTTGGTCTCGGCCGTCTCCAGTTTAATGCAATTCTTGTAACGCTCCTCGACCATTTCCTCCAATTTCTTTGCGTCCGAAGCAACCCAGACATTCTTGAGTTCGTCACCAAACATGCGGCGGATTTTGGTTTCGTTGGCGTATTCGTTGGGAACAGCCTGGAACAGCACAGTGCGCGAAGAAATCCTGGAAGCGTACAGAGGAGACAAGAGGTACGCCTGTCGCAAGTTGATGTAGTAAATCATTTCCCTGGTGACCAAGAAGAAGATAAAACCGATGAAGATCCACGCAATAAAGGTATGCGCCAGGTAGCGGTTCTTATCCACGATATTACTAAAACTGAGGATGTTGAGTTGCGTCTGACCCCCTCCACCGGTTGCATTTACGGGGAATAAGACTGGCCACGTAATAAGGCAGCCGACCAGGCAGATAACGATCGACATCTTGAGATAGCGTAGCAGAAAGTAGCCGTCGAGGGAGTTGTGTTGGAGAACATACTCATCGGGCAGCTACTCGAGCCGATTAGACAGAACGGCGGTTGTGAATGAGGGATACTTACTCTTCTCATAAACGGAATCCATCCAAACAAGGTATTCGGGGGCGCAGGAGTTCGTTCTTGCGGACGCAGAGCGCCCAGGTATGTCCTGGGGGCATATTGTCGAGGAAACCGGGTTCTCAAGAGCAGAAAGACGCCGAAATAAACGAGGGCGATGACCAAAGTGGGCACTAAAGTGGATATGAGGCCTGAAAGCGAGGGAGAGCTGCTCCTGCTGGAGCCAATATTCTTGTCGTCGTTTGCATTGGTATCAGGAGCTTGACGGACGCTGAGCACGGCATGGAGTGCGTCCATGGCAGATTGGCAGATTGTGCCGAAGCGCACACGATCGCGGGTGATGTCGACCTTGACAAAAAGAATTTGCACGAACGGAGAGGGAACGAAATGCAACGCGAAGCAAGGGTTAACCAAGGATTATGGAACAGTTGAAGTCTCTCGCGGTGGACGAGCAGAAGTTGGGTATAACAATGCACATCTGGAGATTGTCCGGCTGTATTTACAATGATGTCGAATGCCGCGTTGGTCGACGCATTGGGCCTTGTTTTCCCGCTGAGATCTTCAGGCGTGGCAAGCGCAGATGACGCCGACGTGCAGTTGAAATGGGGGTCGCAGGGGGTGGCCCTTGGGGCTGCCGGGGCTACTGAGACACTACGAGGCCGCTACCGGCCTCTATAGGGACTGCTAAGCCTGCTAGTGGCTCGCCAGTGCAAAATCCAGGCATGCACCCCTGTCCGCCTGGGCCTAGTTGCGCATAGTCCAGCTCTCTACTCGCAAGAAATGGAGCATCGACCTTTCTGCACATGCTTCTACTGATATTCATCCCGCCCTCTACATTTCACCGTAAAACTTTAAAAGCCCATGTGATTTCCCTGGTAATTAGAGGCTTGCTGCAAGACCTTTGGTACATAACAAAAAGATACTCTTTCCAGAGTTGGATCTTAGCTTCTCATCACCTTCGTGTTTTTCCACAAAGACTTTGATATCTCTTGTGACTTCATGCAGGTGAATGCGTCCGAGCTGACACACCAAGATTTTCATCCTCGATCTTCGCTTCCGATATCTCGATTTCGCCTAGCAGTCGAGAAATCCACCTAGCGGCCCCGCTAACCGAACTTCCAAGGCACCAAAAATCACCTTGCCAGCTGAAAAGGAAGATCCAGACCTTGCTTTTTCCCCCTTCCTCAAGCCACATCTCGGAACTCCCCGTGTCAAGGGCTGTCTGTGGCTGTGCTCTGTGGCCAGGTCGGCTTACTGAAGCGTTCTCGGCGCTGGCTACAAGCACTCTGAAGTTACGCGGGAGCCTTGTCGGTGGCTTACGACGTGCCTGGGCAAACAGGGTTCTTCAAACTGGCAGCTTGCGATGGTGAGGTGATCCAGTGCCAATATTAACCAGCTAGCCAGGAAACGCATACCTACAGGGGGGGTCAAAAGGGATTCGTAAGGGTACTTAAGAACTTCTTTGCTTCTGTGTTGTGGATAACTCCTATCACCAGCTCTAATTCAGCGCGTAGTTGTACAGAATGTTTTCTCCACGTTCGAGATGAGCCGCCCCTTGGTCACCCCTCACTTCTCGATAGCCAGCTTAAACAAATCACCATCTGTGTTACAGACAGTTCTTCCATTTCAGCTCTACCTAGCTCCAGCTTCAACATCTTGCCGTATGATCAAGATTACCATTCAACGTTTCAAACAAATATCAGGCGCACGCTCATATCACAAATATTTGTGCTGGTGTGATATTGCCCTGTCCAGTCCCTCCTCCCGTGTTCTTCGGGATAGAGATGACTGCCCCTTCCAAAGGGTGCGAAAAGAATGAAAACTGGACTATGTCCAGCTTGAGGGAGCCGTCGCGATGTGTCGCGGCTCCGAAGAAACTCCATATTTCGCCGTTTCGCCATTTGTGTCAGTAACTGTGCCCAACCAATCTCCCAAGTCAAGGTCGTAAGGTCATGAACTTGCTGAAGTTCCCAATTTCTCGAGATCTTTACAGCCATGGCTTCGCCATCGACCCGAGCTTGTCTTCAAAGATCCCGCCATACAAGCCGGCGATTTCGTCAAGATAATCTTCCACCTTGAACTTGTAAAGTCCCTTGCTCAGAATCTCTTGTTCTTCTTCATCAAGTAATCTTGCAGTAGCACCAAACTCTTCGGCGATCTCGTTCACTTGCGCCAGTTCTCTACCAAAAGGATGGCTGCTATCCATAGACGAGTCGGCATTACTTCGGACGGTAGGCTGGGCAATGTTGACAGGAGGTGGCGACATACGCTGAATCGATCGCTTTTGTGACAACTCAACATGTGCCTTTTTGGAATGAGACGGGGCTCGCTGTGGGACAACAGGTGTGTCAAAGGTTGGTGAAGCAATGGCGGGAAGAACGGGAGTGGTCTGTTTCACATCGAAGAATGATTTGGTGTCGTCGGTCGCAGGTGTCACAGGAGTTGCTGGGCCGCTGCTATCAACGGAGGAGCTGTCATTGATTGTGCTGGTGAGAAAGCTGCGGTCAATGGTCGAGAAATCAGAGTCGTTGACCGACGAAACCGACCCTGACGACGATCCGGAAATGCTGCGAATGTCTGGGGCGGTCAGTGCCTGGACATTTGTTGTCGAGATCAGCTCGGTCGGCAAAGAGATGAGATTGCGATCAATAGTGCCAGGGGCGTATTTGACCGTTGCGCCACGTTGCAATGGCCCTTGGTCCACAAAGTTGCGCTTGACGCGCTTGGTGAATGCGCGAGAAATAGACATTGTGGAAGAAGTTCTTGAAGGAGACAATTGCGAGGGATGTTCAAGTATCCTTCACTCTCGGCAGTGGGCACGAGATCCCAGAGGTGTGTGCGCGCTCGGTAGTGCGAGGGCGAAGAGGTGGTTTGTGCGTTTGTTTGCAGCTTTTCGGGTCCTCCCTTGGTTTGGTGTTGCAGTTGTAGTGATGCTGTAGAGTTTACCCCCCCGAATATCTCCAGATCGAATGGGAACGTCGTCGTTGTAAGGAATGACAGTGGAAGATTGCTGGAGGCAGGACGCAGTCCGCTCAATTAAAGTCGTCTTGTTTGATGGTGAAAGGCCACGGGGACAAAAGGCAGCCGTAAGTAAACACTTGGTTGGTGAAAGAATGAATGGCTTCGACCTGTGCGGTACCACGACGAATCGACCGTCGAATAATGAGTGTGACTTGTGATGGAAAGCGAGCAGGATGGAGGGTCAAAAGAATGACTGGGTGGTCGAGGTATTTGGGAAACGAAAGACTTTTTTCTGTCGGGATTGGACGTTGGGGGGACAGAACGGCAAGGGCGACAAAAGGGTCGAAGCTGCAGGAGAGAGAAGAGAGGAAACGAAGAAGATACGGATGCAGGCTGCAGGATGCAGCGAGATGGAGCAACTTGACATTGATTGACAGCGCCTGCAGCCCCAAACAAACAACACGGAAGGGCTCGAGAGGGCTCGAGGGCATGGCTAGTGGGCCTAGTGGGCCTAGGCTCCCCTGGGACGCCTGGGTTAACTGCCTAGGTACCTAGTAGGGCCTGCTAGGGCTCCACGGGCACCCACTGGAGACGATGTGAAAGGCTCTTACTGCCCACAACCACGTAAAATCTTGGATTGTCCCCGCTCACTTGAAGCGATGGCGTCCAACATCACCATCCTCTCAGTGGCCACCCTCCACGCCACTAACGCATCTATACCCCTCACAGCCTAGATCAACCCTAATTACAGCAAAAATCCTTCCACCAGCCAGGGTTCTCGATTCTCAGGGGCCACGCGAGAACAGAAAAACCCGGACCAGTCGTCCACAGCCAGTCAAAGCCGCCAGATTGTTTTCAGAGCCGCCGAGGAGGTGATGTGAAACGACAACCCTACATATCCTGCTCATGCACGAACCACTCAGGACACCTGCCAGAGTTCACGTCAGGGCGCTTCTTCAAACTTCAGCAATGCGAAGTGACTTGGCCCCCCGGATTTGCCTATGAAGCGAAGAGGGGGAGAAGATGAGGGAAGATTCAGAGAGAAACAAGACCCGATCCTGTCCCCTACGAGTATGGACGTCGTTGACGAACGAGAACAAACGTGCTCGATTCCCCTCAATTGGCTAAGGGGCATCGATCTCAGCTCGAGTGTTACGATTGCGACTTGCGCCTCCTTTTGTTCGTGTCCATTTCCAATTTAACAACGGGCATGACAAGACCCTGGGATGGCAGGGCAGACTGGTCCTCGGCCCATGCATCATGCATCTGCCTTGATCTACCCCAGCTCGACCTAGACAGATCTCCAACGCCGCCGTTTGAGAATATGGCGGTGCGGGAACACAAGCAGATGGCTAAGCGGAAACCGACCAAAAATGCTTACCTGGAAGTATAATAGGGTACATCGGATATGCCTGTTCGGAACAGTCGTTTCAGAGATACACCACTCCTGGACTTGGACTTGTGGACCTCCTGAACCCTTCCGAATCGAGCTCGCCCAAGTTTCATGTGCCTGGTGTTTCGAAAGGCGAGTTCAAGACCAGCTTCCCCGGAGGTAGGGGGTTCCAACTTCTAATGCACGTGTGCGTAGGTGTATGTCACCTTTTCCATGCTTTCATGCGCGGATAAACTACTCGTAGAGTCAGATGATTATGCGGTCGATCTCTCCACGCGGACGCGCAGTCTTGCCAAGCCCAATAATTAAATCTCCGAGGGGTACCTTGTACGAGCTTCAGCCTTGCAGAACAAAATGTCTTTCTCCGCAAAGACAGCAACCCGCAAAGGGATTTCCGGTCCTCGCGAATAATATTAATAATACTCGGTAATACTCATGGAAATAGGAATAATATTCAACCTTGAACTCCAAAGTCTCGCTGAGAGAGGGGAGAGGAGAGAATAAAAGACAATGGTCCGGATCAAACACCGCTATCTCCTCTTCAACATCCTCTATCCGTCTCCCTCCGCACCCGCGCCCTCGACTTCCTCAGCTACCTCAGCAGCACCACCACCATTGGCATCAAGTCTCACCGTGAAAGACGCGGCTACACCACCACCGCCGCCATATATCCTCTTCCTGCGCCCGTCGCCGAACCACCTCACGCCGGCATTGCTTGTAACGCATCTGCGCAGCCAGATCCAGACGCTGTTCGGCGACCACGGCGTCTCCGTGACGCAGTCGTCGCTGCGGCTCGTGTACTTCTCACCCGCGACCTCGACGGGGATCCTGCGCGTGCCGCGCGCCCACTTCCGTCTCGTCTGGGCTAGTCTCACCTTTCTAACGAGCGTCCCCGCACCTTCCTCGCTTCCTGCACCTCATCCTTCTCCCGCCGGAGGGCCACGCGCAGGAGGGAAACGAGGAAGAGGAGGAACAGGCGACGCAGCAGCAACAGCAGTATGGGGGCGTCAGGAGGTGGCTTGTGTGGTGCGAGTGGTCAGGGTGAGTGGGACCATCAAGAAGAGTGAAGAGGAGCTTCTGAGGAGGGCGAGGAGGGAGGTTGTCAGAGCGAAGCTGCAGGGTCGAAGTGTAGGTGACCAGGAAGACGACGCGGTTCTGAAGGGTCTGTTTGCTGGTGAGAACGGGAAGACGGCCGCGAAGGGGAAAGGGAAGGCAGATGGCCTGGGGCTGATGGGCGAAGAAAGCATTCTAGATCTGGACGAGGAGGATGAAGAAGACTTCGAAAATGATTCTGGTTGAGAAAGACTTCCCCGATTGAAGAATGTTTGGTTATCTACCAACAGAGCGACGCACCCGCTCGAGCAAGATGTGCTCACAGTCAAATGCTTCAACTGATCCCAGAACGCGTCACGACCGCACCCTTCCCGCGACATCTTGGGGCTCCGAGTTCCCTCATCATGGCCGTTGTATTCGCCATAGCTATCACCGCAATGACAGTGGCCAACCAGCTACCTTGGACGGGGAAAGTCGACTGAAATAGACTGTGGAACCGGCACTTGACACCAGCAGGGTCACGAATGCTTGTTCCCACTTCTCATAACTTTTACACCACCATCCTTCATCGGCGGTAAGCTCATGTCCTCGTCTCCATCCTCGTTCATTCTCATCATCCCCTCTCCGCTCTTCACCCACTCGACTTCCCTCCGCTTCTGCTCCTCTTCCCACTCCTTTCTCTCTAACTCATCGTATTCTTCTCTCCTGTCGATCCACCGTTCCTGGACATCCCTGACATCCATCTTGCCAAGTCCCTCCCTGACAGCGACCTGCCAAACAGAATCATTCGCGCCCTCGGCGCCGCCAAACGCATACCCCCCCGCCCTGTCAATCGTGTGCAATAAGCTCATCATACTCTTTTTATCCTCGACTGCCAATGTCTCGAAGCCGACTAACCCATACTCTTCGACGAGTTGGACAATCGCCTCGTTCAATGCCTGAAACTTCCCGCCGTGCTTGAACATCGGCGACTCTTCCTCGAGATAAGGGAGCAGGTACGATAGGTCCTGAACTTCGGTGTAAAAGTCCAGATTAAACGGTAAAGGGGGGTATTTACTGAGATTGTCGATTTTCGTGAGGACGTTAATATGTGTAAAATCGAGTTGGAGCATGCTCCGTAGCGACAGCAGGAGGGTGGAGATGTACAGCGAGGGCAACGTTAAGGCGTATGAGTCGATCAGGTTGACCACCACTAGCTGTTAACAAAAACGAATGGACAAACCCGTCAGCCCATGTACTTTGCTCTTAGGAATGAGAGATAGGAAGCAAAAACAGAAAGTCAACGAGCAGGAAGGAGAAAACATGGTGGATAGGAGAGGGGTAGGGCCAAAACACACACACGATACCCGATCTTTTCCAACCTGCCAAAGATCCTCCTCAGACTGCCATGGTGGGTAAACAGCTCGACCTGGCCGGGACAGTCGAAGAGGATGTAATCGTCGCCGAGGCGCTTGAGCCCTTCCTCAAACCAGCCGTCAAAGTTCTCCTCGAGCTCTTCCAGCGCGTAGAGCACGCCGCCGTTGGGGCCGAGCCCGATCTCCTCGTCCCGCATGATCGTGTCGAGCGAGATGAGGTCGCGGATGTCCAGGGCCGGCTCGTAGGACGCGTACGAGGACGAAGGGACGGGATCGTTGGCCGGGTCCAGATTCACGACCGAGCACTTGCGCCCGATCGCACCCATGAACTGCTGCATGCCGTTGCAGTAGGTCGACTTGCCAGCGCCCGGGGGCCCGATTACGAGTTGTGCAAAGGGCATTGCGCACGGTTAAGGAGGTCGTGGAAAGGAGAAAGGAAAACAGTCACACCGGTCACGTCTTCAGGATTCGCTTATAGGGCTCTGGGCGGTTCGATGGCTTTGGAAATTGTAGCGGTGCAGGCTGTACTCGATCGACGAAGGGTGGTCTAGAGTCCTTGGATATTATTGTCCTCAGCTGGTGAGTCTCATGAGCCTGCCATAGTACTCGGAGCCTGTCGGATGTCTGTCTGCGATAGATGGAGGTATCCTAGCTATGGAAACTGCGGGTGAAGTGAAGGGACAGAATATCTGCGGGAGGGAGCGAGAGCAGCGAGAAGCAGCGCAGACACAAGGCGAAGGCGGCGTTGGAGGGGCAGAATCTCTTCCGACGCTCCGCCAATCACATCGCTCACCTGCTCACTACTTCAGCCTCGCCAGCATCTTCTCATCCTGCTTCACATCCCCGCGCTACAAAGACGCCTTTCGCATGATAGATCAATATCTCCATCGACTAGGATATCAATAGAAATACATCAGAGCACAATAGCCTCCCATTTTCGTGCATCGATGTGTCAGGATCGATCTCGCCCGCTCAGTTTTCAGCACCAGCATCAATGGCTCTCATCTAGGCAGAAACAAGGCCTCAGTATCAGTCGTGCTCGATTGACGATCCCTTCCTTCTAATCTCAAATGAGTTTTCAACATTTATGTCCTGTTTCCACCCTCCCCCTCTTGCATTAGACCAACCTTCCGCTCCTGGGCGGAATAGACCGAACACTTCGCTCACCCAGCTGTTTCGCCCATTTCCGGCTTGCCTAGGTTCAGGGACATCGGCGTGCGTCGTTCCTGTTTCATTGCCAAGGTGAGCACTGTCCGGCATTGTGATGCCCATCATTTCAACATCAGATCCTTCCGCTATACTCTTGTCGCGCTCAATAACCGTAGCATCATCGCTTCGAGGGCGGGTAAGGGTGGGAAATCCAGCCAACGTGCTTGTGATCGGCGCCGAACTAGGTGGCTCTGGCCCTTGACGAGCCGAATCGACTGAACTCGTCCTCCTGCCGCCATTAACGCTGATGGACGACGAATTTTGGACAAAATCACCATGAGCAGGACGCCGAAACTCTGCTTTGACTTTCTGCTCAAACAACTCATCCCTGCAATCTTTTGCTTGGCTCTGTTGCTGAGCGCTGAAAAATGACAGAGGAACATATGTCAATTCCTTCTTACTCGATGTCGCATGTATGCTTCTCAACACCCGAACTGTTAGCAAGGTACATGTTGGTGAGGGGCTAGGACCGTCGCCCGGTCGACTTGCAACTCGGAATGCTTTAGCGGAAAATTTGGCCTGCATCATGGTATCGTAGTCACCGATGACATCAACGAGCTTAACGAAGGTATTGTAAAGCTGCCATCGGATCTCGTCGCCAATTTGTGATTCACTTGATTGGTTGAGAAGGATCCTGAGAATCTCACTGACAGTGCAATCTTCAAAACGATTTAATTGGGCCAGCTGATCTTTGGATAGATCACCGGACTGCACCGTGACGTGAGGCAAGTGGTCTTGAGAGGCAGCTGGCACCAGGATGTCGAAACTTTTGTACATGCTCGGGCGAAGCATGAAACAGGCTAAATGCACACCGGGTGGTAGAAGATGCCCGGACGATGCGCCCAATTTCATGCGCTCAATTTTAGCCACCATGTTGTCACGGTCGACTTGCATGCTCTTAGTCAGAGGTTCCGCGATTTGCTCAATGGTGGCAAAACGGTATCCCAGGGCGGCAAATCTAGCTGCCTCACCCTTGTTTATTTGTCGATGAACGAAAAAGTACTTTCCTCGAGACACTGTGAGCGGCGATAAAAATCCTTTCTCCGCATCTGCCGTCTTTTTGTAAGATCTGGCTGATAGCAGCCTGATGTCGATCCTCAACGGCGTGGACGCAGATGTTGCGCCTGTATCTAGATGTTCTTCAAATAGAACTCCTAACCTCTCCAGCGGTTCGTGAATGTGATTGGCTAGCTGCTGGGCCGCGACACAAAACAACTGCTTGAAGATTGGAGCGAAGTTGAGGGAGCTTGCCATGGCGTCGTGCGGTAAATTTTGGGAAATGTTGCTGGGCCGAAATTTCCTCGCTGTCGGGTCGTTTTCGATATACTCTTTCATGCTGGGAATGAGGTCTCGCAGCGTTATCCAATTGCGGGATGCTTGAAAGATCCAGAGGTAGGTTGGATGAGACCTGCTGAGCTCGTCTTCTCCAAAGGTCTAAAATGCCTCGTCAATACAAGCAAGGCTTGAGTCAAGAGGTGCCTACCTTTTCAATGTAGTGATTTGTTATCTTTTCGCTAGGCAAGGTTCCTTCCTGGGTGACCATCACTCTGCCCTCATCATCGAAGTACGCGCAGGCCAGCATTAGACGTTGTGCTTTGATTCTGGCAGTGAGCTTGTTGCGACCTCGGATGAAGGCCACCGCAAGAAGGATGACACAGGATCCCATTGACTGGTAGGGTGACATGTCAGCTGCAGTTCCTGCATGACAAGGTATTGGACTAACAAGAGCGGCTGCAATGACTGCCGTTTGGGACCTAGAGTTTCCGGGGATACTCAAATGACCTTTCCAATGGTATATTGTGCCAACCGCTGCGGTCCAATGCATGCCCGAGACAGCGGTGGCCAGAATGACGCCGCATAAGGCTCTTTTCCACCAGCCGTCTTTCCACGCGTCTCGTAACCGAAAAAAGATGCCAAGGGCGATAAAACTGGTCAACACTGCGATGATAGCGGCTCCAGCAACGTTCTGAGCCCGGTAGAAACAAACATAGTTCTCAACGCTGTATTGGCCAAGATAGTGCATGCCACAAACAGCGGCTCCAGTGAGACAAGCGGCAATTGCAACGTGAAGCTGACGAGCGCGGGTGGGCATTCCGAGGGTGTAGAAAGCGAAAAGAAGGACCAAGATTGGCATGAAGAAAGAGATTACGGTGAATCCGGGGTCGTAGAGTATCTGACGTTCGGGGTCTCCGTCTTGAAGCACGATAGCTCTATTACCGACGAAGTGCATACCCCAGATACCAATGCCACCCATGGTGATGGCGGATGCTACAAGGAGAAACCTGCAGATTGGTCAATGGTCCGGAAGTTGATGAGGGAGAGGCAAACTTGCCAATTGTATGCTCCTCTCGTTGATGTACGCCTTTGTAGGAGTTCCAGGGTAGTGGTACATCCTATGAGCGAGGTGAAAAAGGAGAGAGCGATATGGCCAGCATCATAAGAGACGGCAGTTTGGGAGGGATCATGGGGGCTAGCTCGAACAGCCAATTGATGCAGTGTGAGGAGGGCACTGTGATCCATTTGTCAGGGAAGGAAATAGGAGGGAAGAGAAAGTGGAAGTGGTGAAGCGAGCGGAATATTGTGAGGTACAAGTGAAGGAAGAACCAATCTGAGGGCGGTCAAAGAAGCAGAAAGACTAGAGATGAGGATGGCGGACAGACAGCACACAAGGTAGGATTCAGGGTGCAAAAGATAGAATTTTGAGGTGCGAGGAGGCATCAGTTGCAGTAGAGGAGCAGCAGTAATAAAAAGGGAATGGCGACCTTCGCGGGAATTGAGGCTGCACGTATCTCCGAGATGGAAGCGACAATGTGAACTAGGCCTTTCTTTGTCGTTCATACAGGGCAATGACGCAGGACTCAGGAAGCCGCATCCGATCAAGATGGCTAGTGCAGCTGAAGTCTGGGCGACATGGTGGGATCTCGGATCTGGGGATCACATACAGCACCTACATGGCAGGAGGGAGAGAGGAGAAAGGTGTCTAAGGCCTGGGCTTGCAGCGGTCGAGGGCAACGAGGACGAATGAGGGCGACAAGGGGCGCGTCGGCGACAGGCATGTCTGTCCAGATATAGAAGTAGAGGGGGAGGTGGTGGAGACGAACATGCACCAGTAAAGAGGACGAGCATCAGGATGAGGATCAGCACCAGCATCGGCATCAGACTGAGGTTGAGCCTAGAACCAAGGCCAGGTCTGAGGTTGTCAAGGGACGACGAGCTGGACGGGCCGATAGGTTGAACAGGTTGGACAGACGGCTGCCACAGCTGCAAGGAGTTGACGAGCTAATTGGAAAATGCACTGCAGGTCCACCAGACATTGACACATTGCCAAAAAGTAGAAGGCATGTAAGGACAAAGCGCAGTGAGTGAACGGTTTCGGGGTAGAACAGAGTAGAGCAGATTAGAGCAGAAGAGGGCATCGAAAGACACAACTGAATCTGAGAGCAAAGTGAAAGAAAAGTGAAAATGAAGTGAAAAGAGTGTCGGCTCTTGTGCAACTCCATGTCCTTAATAGTTTAGACTAGCAAGACCAGTCAGCTAATTAGGTACTGTACCACCAAGTTATCGCCCAGATGCTCGGTAGCTAGTCCGTCGCTAAACCATATCGGGAACAGGCCCCCAACTCCGTCCCCCTCGATCGCGCGACATCTTCTCCTCCCAATACGAGTACCTACCTCAAGGTTGCCTAGATATTTTCCTTTCTGCAGTTGCTCTGTATCTTTCTGCTTGCTAGCTGGGTCAATTTCTTGAGCAATACGCGTCTTCTATTATTGTCGAACTTGGAAAGTCACAGACTCCGTGCATAATGACTGAATCTTTTGCGGCCATAGCCATCGTTGCCAATTTTGCCGAAGTCATTGGAGGGGGACTGACACTCTCACGAAGCGTCTACGATTTTGCCCATATTCTCGGTTCAGCATCTGACGACGTCGAATCACTCGCACCCGATGTCACTCTGGTTTGCGCCGTGCTCAAGCACATTCTACCTTGTCCCATGCCAGGGCATATCGACTTTCGTTGTCTGCCTTAACTACGACTCAAAATATCATCGACCGATGCAAGATCATATTTGACGATCTGAGTAAGGCTGTCATCAACTTACTGGGCGGAAAGTCAAGACCTGACTTCTTGACCCGTGTTAATTGGTATTTCAAAGACAAAACAGTCTTGCTTGTTCCATGAACAACTCAAAACCTGTGGAGCTACCCTACGTTTAATGCTCAATACCCCAGTGCTGGCTCAAAAGCTTGCTAGCCGACGGTAAGCCAGATCCTCTATGTCGGGAACCAAATTGCGTTGATAATCAAAGCCTCTCTTTGATTGGGGAGGATGATGATCAAGACTCCCAAGCCCGTTTCATGATGCGTTCGTTGTTCCCGGCTTAACAAGCGGCTACTGAGCATCTGGTAACTGCCGAAGACAGGGCAGAAGATAAGCTACTGACACCACCGCCGAGTGAAACCTTGCAAAGCGAAGAATATCGGTCAA
Organism: Cladophialophora bantiana CBS 173.52; assembly: GCF_000835475.1. Classification (NCBI taxonomy): domain Eukaryota; kingdom Fungi; phylum Ascomycota; class Eurotiomycetes; order Chaetothyriales; family Herpotrichiellaceae; genus Cladophialophora; species Cladophialophora bantiana. The sequence goes on along the minus strand of NW_015971576.1, from coordinate 1,938,130 downwards.
GTCACAGACGAAATGGACCATCCAAAGCCATCAATAACTTTGTGCACGGCATAGATGTGCCTCGTGCTAGGAAAGTTCGGCCTGTCTCAACAATAATAGGAGGACATGTCAACCGCCTTAGCCTTATTCGAGACCATCGATACTCCCATCTGGCGGGGATGGATGATCACCATTGCAGAAAATTGAATTGCTTCAATAGTGGACCAATCAGAGCGCCCCGCTTGCCGCAGACGAATCTGGATTGAGGCAGGAGCTCCAGAATTCTGACAAGCCATATTGGAACTCATACGTTAATTTGGTTCGGCCTAAGGAGGATGCTGGGTCTCCGATGAAAAGTGAAAAAAAAAAAAAAAGGCACGGCTGGTTTCCCATGAATTATTCTGTTGAGCCACAAATATTGATGACACCCCAGGCCGTCTTGATGATAGTGAAACGAGTTCAGGGGCCGAGGAAGACTCGGATGTACGGCGGGGGAGCATAAGGAATGAGAGAAGGCTATCATCGAGGCAGGCGCGTCGCTCGCATGCTTCAAGGGCGCGGAATTCGCGATCTAATGGCGAAAGCGACAGCTTTGGGGAGGTTGGCAATAGAGTCCGTAGTGTGGGGATCCGCCACGGTTTCAATAACGATTTAGCCGCTGATAACTGTTTCGACCGCATGTATATCTAACATATATTGTGTTTCACCTTTTCGAGTATTGTCCCAATGCGCGAACTTCCCAGCCTCCCAGGAATGACGCGAAGCACGGAGATTGCACCAAAACGAGCCATGAAACTACCCCGTATCCGACGGCGTTTTTATTGAGCAGACCAATACCGAGGACACGAACCATCAGGTGCGACTCACATCTTCGGTATGTTAAATGGCGCGGCATATCATTGTATGGCCACGCCTTTCTGAGGGGCTAACCACGCATACGTCGTTGACATGGACGAGAAGGATCTGCGGTCAGGTGGTGGCTCGATGCCAATTACTCGAAGAGCCAAACAGGCGCATGTTATCCACGAAGTTCTCGAGAGTGACCCCTGTACGCCATACTAGGGAGGACTCTGGATCGTGCAGGAGGTGGCAGGAGACAACGACCGGTACTTAATGTACGTGACAATTTTCCATCATATGGTCAGAAGGACGGCCTTCTCCTCCAATGTGACAAGAGTCAAGACAGAGGGAACCATTGGCGTTTGATTCGCTTAATGAATGTTATTCATGACCTCAAAATTATCCGCGGAGGATCCCGAACACAGGAACGATGCGAAGGTTTTACCACCAGATTACTCACTAATGGCCATTATCCGCAAATGCAATATAGTGACAGTCGCGACAAGTTGGGACGGGACCATGGGCATGGTCAATCGGCTCAAAGAGATGCTTGTCGATTATGGGATTAGACCAGAGTCTATCATCAGCAGGTCGCTCTGCCACTTGTACGGATATAAGGGCTGGCGCTTTGAATAGGGTCTCAGACACTATGCACGCTATATCATCTTCTTTCCAGCTGGACTCAAAGATCATATTGTGAGACGAAGAGAGTTTCAGGGCTGCGAGATCGCCACCTAGCTCGCCATTGCCGACAGAATCAGCGGCGCAAACCAGGGCACGTCGACCGCGCTAACGGCGCCATTCACATCATGCCATTTGAGCTGGATGATGTCGTTCCGGATGATGCCGACATGGAGGGGCCAGAAATGCCTCTCTAGGCACAGGCCAAATGCCTATATAAACAGGAAAGAACTCGCTGAGATGACAGACACACGGACATCTCTGAGGATAAGGCATTAGGCTCTCTACCATCTTGACGGTTCTCAGTGTTACACCTGTCCCATGCTTGGTTGGAAAATTATGGCGACGTGACCTCAACTCATGACCTTGTATGTCACCATGGAGGTCTTCTGGTGATCACTGACATCGACGGCGATGCCTGGGAAGCTACTACAAAGGTCGCGCAAGATTTGCCAATACCGATCACACAGATCGTATCAGCACAGTGCCGTACATACATGATCGCGACGGGGAATGGCAAGCCTGCAAAAGTATCGAGGCTGGAGGCGCGATTCTTGTCCGATCGGATAATATCGTGGCGAGGAGATGTGTCACACCGTCGAAGAAGAACGGAGTAGAGCTAGTAGCCACTTTGAATTTTCTCGTGTCGGGAAAGTACACATTGATAACGGTGGTGGCTCCCAGACGCCTTAGCGCATCAGACATAGGACAAGAAGATCTGTGTCGTCCCAAGTATCAATGTGATAGCCTTCTTCGTTTCTCACACTTTGATGGGGATTTCATAAAAAGCACAACCGCAAAATTAGAGCAGTTAGATATCTCTTCCCAAGGCTTCAGCCATAGAAGATTATTATAGAAACGATACAGAATTTATCCAAGGAGTGAGGGTAACAGTAGCGTCTAGGCAACCGGCTAGGACTTGAACCATCTGAAAATGTGTCGCTGCAGAAGCCTGGGTCGACTTAATGCTCCTTTTTGCGAAACTAATATTCTTTGTTGGTGTGACACGCCGTCTAGAGCTTCCGCGAATTGGCAGCATTCATAATCTCTATGATAGATAGCCCCCATACGGTTCAAGCCAATTACTAAATGTGGGCATTCATGGTCTCTGCAGTTTCCCTGGAGATCTCCGTACGAGTGGAGAGTCTTTCGTGTTTGGATCACAGGGCTTTCAGGTTAAAAATCTTCACTGGGGCCATCCACCCCCGCTTTTTGTTGAACTAGCCAAATCAGGTAATATAGGAGATCTCTTGGCAAAGTGACACCTTGACCAACATGGGTGTTTTAGCCTCTTCTATTGTCGCAGATTGAACTTCTCTTTCCTTCTGAATCAATCAACTTATTGCCTATCAATGATCTAACACTCTTCCAAACCACACCGCTTCCGAAACTAATTTCCGACAATGGCCCCAATCCGGAGTCGATAGTATCAAGCCATCTACTACAATCTTCTGCTCTCTTCTGCTCTCTTTGGTCTTTTCTGACCCTGGCAAGATCTTATCCCATGGCTTGCCCTCGATAACGAAGCTTCCTAGTACGGCAGCTCTCCTCCACAACGCCGTAACTTTGCACCAAATATATGACGAGTGGGAATGATTATGACGGTGGCGGGAGCGACAACGGCGGCCTAGCAACCGAAGGAAACGTCCCATCCTGATTTTCCGCCCCAGTCCTGCGAAGCAAGTTAGAATTATACTAGCCGCCAAGAGATATACTTACTAATTGAAAGTAGCTGTACCGACCGTCAACGATGTGTGGTGAGGAAAGAAGTTAGAAAGACTTACCCGACAGAGAACCCACTCACCAGACGTGCAAAATTGATGAGAGACGAGACCTCGCCTGACGCCAACGAATAGTTATCCAGAGTGTAAGCGGTAATTGCAACTGAACATAGCATTGTACCAAAGGCCATCATACCCCAACCAAAAGACGATGGCCACCCAGAGCCAATGATTCCAAAGAGCTTCTCCTATGATGACTAAACCAGGAACATGAGAATAAGGCCAACGTAAATTGTTGGGAGACAATATTCAGGCACAAAAAGCCCCTTATGACGGCGGAGACTGCGTCGAAAGATGTAATCGTTGAAAAAATGGCCGAAAATTTCTCCTGCAATGATGCCGGCGATGGGTGCGAAGAATAAAAATCCCACGGCGTTTTGGCCAAATCCATATCCACCTTCAGCGCGGGCAGTAGCAAAGAGAATACTTGAGGTCTGGTTAATACCAACCAGCCATATGAACACTGCCATACTGAATTTGTCAACCACAGGTCATTCATGCGGTGGGGAGCTTACTAGTAAATAAAAACGAGAACCATAATCGGTTTGATAGCCACCTCGACAATACGCATGCAAGATCTCCTAACACTATCGAAATAGTGATGATGGACCCTGATCTGCCAAACACCCAGTATTCTAAGCAGCCTAGCTCCCCGGTCTGGCTGCTCAGACATCTGAATATCGCGCCTGTACCTGGTCTCGTCCAGAAAAGCAGCCATCATAAGGATATTTGCCCCGCCAACGGCAAATGGCAGCCACTGGACGATCCTCCAGCTCCCCGTCTGAGCAACAATAAAATTTCCTAACAGTGGACTGAAGTAGGGTGCAATGAGGAATATAGCCGCCCAAACGCCAATTTTGCGAGCATGTTCATAGAAGAAAAACATGTCCTGAATGAAGGCTAGACCGGCTGTGAGTGCGGGCTGAGATGTCAGGCCAACCAGTGCTCGAAGGGCATAGAAGGTGTTAAAGGACTGTACACGGGCACATCCTAACTGCAAAAATATGCTTATCAGAATGGACCAAAAGGCAACCAGTGCGCGACCCCAAAAATAGAGAGCGGGAATGCCCAGAATGCCACCAATACCACTGACATGACAGTCGTCAGCGAAGTCTCCCAGATATCTTGTAAGTGATGCCTGCGCCATGATGATATTCAAGTTTCCCGAGTAATTAACGTGATTTGGGGTGGTATGCCACTCTGCCGACTGAGGTATCAAGCACGGAACACCCGATGTGGCTTGGAAATCCGCCATGAAGACTGCAACAGCAAGAGTGATGAGGATGCGATGTTTCTTCGAAGCGGACCAGTTGAGGGGGTCTTGTGCGTCGTCTGATGGCTGGGGAACCACAACTGACTGCAAAATGTATCGTTAACCGCTGATACCAGAGTGTCGCGAACGTTCATTACATGTTCATCTTTTGCCAGTCTAGTCGTTCGCTGGAATCCCTCCACATCGCATTTGGCGCCAACGTCTAAGAGGATGGCACCATTTCTGGGATGATCTTCTCGGGTTGTCTCTTCAACATGGGCAGGTTCCTGACTGCGATGTAAATTGGGGAGCTCATCCCAGACTTCAACTGTGGAAGGAGGTTTATCACCTACTTCACCCATCTCAAAAAAACTTGACGCTTATCTGGCTACGCAGGGAAAATACTCTAAGGTAGGTATCTACTTCGTTGCGGGGGCTACCCCGGATTAGATTCGGTCAAGAAATTGGTCGAATCCAAGGCTCATAAAGCACACACCTACGGGGAGGCTGGTGGCAAATTCGCGAACATGCCCGGTGAGCGCTTGTGGACGTCGTATCGCTACCAGCTCGAGGAGTTTGTGAATGGGGTAAAGGACCGTCGGACGTAGTCATTGATCAGTGGCAAGTACTCAATTAACCAGATGAAGCTGATTGACATGGCCTATGAGAGGAGTGGGCCGGGGCTGCGACCGACTAGTTCGTTCTGGTAAAACAAGGAAACTCCCAATAGGGAAGAGGAAGATATTCCGTATTCCATAGACTCACGCTGATACCGCAAGAGACCAGACAAGTGTCTAAGACCTAACAGTTCCTCCTCCATAGTCCTGCAAAAGGGGCTTCAAGGTATTCGCACAGGCTTTTCGAAAGGGCGACATTGCCAGGGGGTCGGCTAGCGTAGTGTCGATTAGCCGCCAAGGCTATGTAATCACGGGGCAAGGCTGCGCGGGTTTCGAGGAGCTGTGGGTTAAAGGCAAAGTTGATGGAAAAGACAGGAAAAGCGGAAGACCATTGCTCAAGAACCAAAGATCACCATGCATCTATCATTAAAAAAAAGAATACCACTAATTTTATGTCCTTTTGGGGGGGTCTTAATTGGGGCCTGATTGCTCTCCCTTGCCACCACCACTTGGAACCACTGTATCTTCATCCTCACTATCGCTCGCCAAATCATAGTGCTGCGCATCCATATTCCCACGTCGCCGCCTTGATTCCAGGTCGTCCAGCTCACTCTCATCAAAATCCCCTGCTTCCACGTCCCCCCGACCCTTGCGCATCGCGCCATTCGTGAGGGGTACACTCATATACCCCTGACTTCGAGCTTTTCTCCTTCCTCGCCATACCCACCAACCAAACAGCCCCGCCGCAATAAGCACGAATACCAAAGCCGCCTCACCACTGCGATAGTAGGCTTTGAGTTCGGCGTCTTTCAGCTTCTGGCTCTCATCTTCAGCAGTGACAGTGCTGTTGGCTGGTGGTTCAACGTCCGCTTCAGGGCCCAGCTTTTCACCATCAATAAGGCTGTCGGTCGGCTCGCCACCAATACCCGTCGTATCCACGCCCATGAATCGATCAAGCATATCCCGGGTTCGTCGAGGGTAGTCGAACGGCACCATATGACTTGAATTGTAGAATTTGACATAGGTGAGATTCCGCGCTTCTTGATACACACCGGCCGGTTCGCCTTCGAATTCCCAATCGCGCTTCGGAGCTATGACCCCTGGAGAGAGCTCAAAGCCCTGGCCCCCTAGCCATTGCATCTTGTTGACGAAATCCTCCGTTCCTACATGGTTGCAGATCAGGTCGTTGGCGCCACTGAACAATAGCACGGGAACACCTTCCTCGAGAATGCCTGGGAGCAGTTGAACACTTGGCTTCGAGTGACTAGCTCGGAACGAAGAAGAAACGGCGCCTGAACATTCAACCCACCCAGTCCGCTTGTCGGGGTTCACATGCAATGCTGCAAGCACATCGTCCCGTCGCAAGTACGGCGTCACCGTCTCCAAATCCGGAGGCCAGGCCATGCCACAAGACGGCCACTTGTCTTTAAGGGTGACGTCGTACATGTTGTAACACATGCCGTTTACCTTGGACACATCCAGAATTGTGGACAAGACAGCCTCACATGCACTGACGTCCACCTTTTCCGTCCCGCCGGGCTTGGCAAGTTCCGTAATACACGCTGACTGCACCGCTTCGACTCGGGCCGCATCAGGAGTCCCGCCTTGGATGAGATTGGCCTGATAGGCAAAGGTGAGGTAAGATTGGTATTGCTCCGCGGGTGAAATCCAACCATTGCCAATCAGAAGGCCTTTGATGTTCCATATCCCTTTCCCTTGACCTTGCGCTTTGGCGTTGCGATCCAAAAGAGCCCTGGTGATATAAGGGATGTATTGTCCGGCATATGATTCGCCTGCAAGATAGAGATCGTCGTTTTCATACTGGGGAAACAGCTTAAACCATTTTTCCATAAATACGAGGAATTGGTCGGCCATCTCCTGTAGTTCATGAAGGTAGCTGTCCGTATTCACGTAGCTGAAGCCAGTGCCGACGGGGTTGTCCACGAACAAGACGTTTGCGAACTCGTCCCAGGAGCCTTCATTGTAGACCAGTTTTCCTCCCTCTCTTACTCGGTAAGGGCCCAATTCCATCAACGCCCCGTCCATCGAGCTGCATCCCGGTCCACCATTGAGCCAGATGACGGTTCGCGGTCGATCGGCGATGTGTCGATTCTGGTAGTGCCAGAAAAACATGTGTCCGTTGTGTTCCGGATTGACTTCAACATGTCTGCTTATGTCAATATCTCTTTTTCTTGAAGTGATGGTGCTGCATACCCGGCGTGCATCTTAAGGAGAGGACCATCGGGCTGTCCAGGCAGCGAATGAACAAAGTAATCAGCTGCGGTTTTCTCCGCCGCCCACGTCGAAGAGATAATGGCGAGCAGGGCGCATGTTGCCCAAAGCCTGGCCATATTGTAAGAGGAACTGCGAGAAAGGTGCTACCGCTCAGCTGACATCTCCGGGAAAGGTGAGCGATGGAGGCGCGGGAAAGGGGAGGGTGCGGAAAGGCAGAGCTCCGTCAAGTATCCGATCTCTGTGCCCGCGGCTTCTTCGACACTTTCGCCGGGAAAATGATCTGGTAGAGGATGATCTGTCTTCTGAATAACTTCAAGCAGATTGCCAAAGCCGCGATAGTGGGAATCGGCCGAAGGAGGGCGCAGTCTAGAACAAGTCAGATTTGCTGGAGGAAGACGTCCCAAATGCCGTCGGACTCGGGGAGTTTGCTGGGTGAGAATCACGGATTAGCTAGCGTTAGTTCTAAACAACTCGGGACAGTAGAGAAAAAGAGAGACGTTATCTCGAATGTAATTGATCGAGTTTTATTGAGAAACTGAAAACAGGACCCCAGCAAATCTGAACGCAAAAGCCCTGAAGCCCCTGGCTGAGCCAAGGTGTTGACGAATCCCCCAGTCGCGGTCGGCGAGTCGGATCAGCGTGGCTTGGCCTGGTCAGTGTCTGAGGCGCCTTTTCCGCGCGGCACCAACTCGCCGCCTCGCCGCCTCGCCGCCTCGCAGCCCGATCCGCACGCGCTTCAGATCCGACATCCCCTTAACCACCGTCCATTCCCAAGCCTGAAACAGAGTCTGCCAGAAATTCCATCCCACAGAATGCTGAAAGCAGAAACTTCCATGCCTGTTCATATCGGAACCCAGTCCATCCGTGCCTCCTTAGCTCCACCACTTAGTCCGGACCTCTTCCGTATTCCTCACCGTCGCTTCAGAAAAGGGCAGAAGAAGACAGGACATGTTGATACGTATGTCCCCAGAGACTCGAGGTTTCCATCAGATATTCCAGGCTGTTGTGGCATTATGACCCAAACCAGCGGGCGATAGGGAACACCGATGATCCAGGCCAGCTGCGGACGCGGATGACTTGTCCAGTCGATCGACAAGGTAAGTCCGTGGCTGACCATGACGACCATAGCATACCATCACCTTGGGGCGGCGCAGATGAGGGCTTCTTGAGCGACCAGCTGCTGCGAAACTGGCACAACATGAAGATGGCAGCGATGGTCGATATCTTCGGCCGGACTTCCCAAGCTCAATCGAGGATCGTATTGTTCTTTTCCACCACACCCTGATTCATTCACTGGTAAGAAAGGCAGAAATTTTCAATTGCTGCCCACCCATTCGCTCAATGAGATAGTCACCGTGAAGAAATATCATGCGGCTGGGAGGATATGATTCCAGATCGGGACCGGTGAGGTGAATACTTTCACTGATCGAACTCGAAATTTTTACAATGTCACCGCCGTCTTTGCTCTCACCTTCTCTACAACCCAGATTTCCTGGCAACTTCCAGTGCGTTGTTGCCTGTACTCCTGTATCTTTACTTGTTGTCATCTGAAAAGCCAGCTGTGAAATCAAGGCTCGACATCGGCTCAATCTCTATCAATTGAGATAGGTTCATCAGTTCGTCGGTGCAAGATGCCCGGCTTCAGTGCGCCTTACTTGGGCTTGCCTGATCCTGAGAAGAGTCCTGTGGAAAGCATGGAGACTTCGGTGAGCCAACCCGCCTCTCCTGAGCGCCGCGGCAGGTCTTGGTACAAGAAGCTCGGCTTCAGTGCCAGAGGCACTGACATGAGTGGTCATTCTTCCCTGATTTCGATGGACCTGGAATCCGAAGCAAGAAGCAAGGAAGAATATCTCAACAAACCACTCCCTGCTCTTCCGCAACCTCCATATTTCGAGTACCTGTTTGCGGATGCGGGTCTCAAGGCCATGAAGTCTAAGGAATCAATGAAATCATCATTCGAAGCGAACAGAAATGCACAGGGTAGTCTCTCTCTCAACCATTTCATTGACCTTTCTGACCAAGGTTTCTATAGCTACCACTTCCAATGGCCCGGACGGAGGTTACATCCTTGACACCCCTGATATCACCCAGTTCGCCTTTGCACATGCAGGCGTGGACGTAACAACGAAGGGTACGGCGTTCCGCCGGAAATTCTTTCCTGCCCGTAGCTAACCAACAAACCAGACATCGTCGAGAATCACTTCGCATCTCTTGGCACAAGCCTCGAAGGCTATCTTAATATTGACATCAATGAAGAGCTGGAGAGGGAAAAGGCCACCGAATCCTTCTTCGGCGGCGTCGAGGCTAGAGAAGGACCAAGCCCTAACCATGTTCCCGTGGTCGACGAAGACGGGTTTGATGATCGACGGGAAGGTCTGGAAGACTGGCCTCAGCTTTGGCAACCTGACAAAGAGACTCTCGCCAACTACGAGATCCCAGGATCCGAGAACTTCTCAATCCAATTCACTGAGACGCCAGCCCACTACAACGACAGCGACAAGCCCATCCTCAAGCCCAAGTCATTGAAGACTAAGGTGCAGGCCCGCCTCCAAGATCCTTCTTTTCCAGATTCATACCATACTGCTACCGGATGTACCATCAACGCTCTGGCTGTCCAACCAGTTCAAGCTCCTCGCCCATTGACAATTCGGAAGAAAGGTGATTCTTCGATTTGCGATGCTCATCCATCTAAATACTCACATTATCTCTAGTCAAGAAGAGAAACGCTCGTGACTCGTTCGTGACGAAATCTACCACATGGGATCCGAAACCCGGTGGTGAGTCTCTTACCCACCTTCACATTTTCTCATCCAATAGCACCCCGATCACTAACACATTTCCAGACCACTACGTCCATCTCCTCTCCACGAAGAAGATCCGCGTCGCAGAGACCCTTGTTGACGAAGATGTCAACAGCAGCCGCGCGGTCTCAGTGGGTGGCTCCATCTCCGACAGTTCTTCATCCGCTCTTCCCCTCAACGGCCGAACGAGCAGCAGCAGCTCCGCCACTGAGCTCACTGATGGCGATGATGACAGTTCCGATGCCGCTCTAGCTCTCAAGCGCAAGCGCCTCACCGCTGGATTGACTGGATACCCGGGTCGATTCGAATCCTACGAGGCTGACTACCTCCGCGTACGTGCCACGCGCAGCTCGACCCTCGGAGCCCCGACCCCATTCACAATGGGCGACCCGCTCCACCCAAACAACGAATTCACGCACACAAACTTCGTTGCGGACCCGACATACCCGTCGAAGAATTATACTAAAGCCGACCTGGAAGCTCTCCCCGTGCGTGCTCTCGCGCTCACCCATGCAGAAGGCTGTGCCGCGCACGCCGCCACCCTCAGTACCATCCGCACCGACATCGAAGAGACTCTCCGGCGCGAGGTCCACCGTGAGTGCGCAGCCGCGCGACTCGAGGGCGTCTCGGTCGGCCAGTACCGATACTACCAGGGCTTCATGAGTCTGGAAGAGTACGTCGCGGCGCGCATCTGCGTCTGCTGGGATTTCTGCTGGTGCAGCAAGTTGTGCACAATCTACGCCGATGTGCTGTGCCCGTGCAGCGAGTGGATCGGCGTGCACGGCGATGACTAGATCACCGGGCGGCGCAAAGTGTTAGGAGCCAGAGAATGAGAAGGGAAAAAAAATCTCAGTATCTCCGTCGAACTTCCTCGACGGCTTGATACTTCAGTCACTCAGTGACTCAGTCAGCTACCCTTCCACACAGCCAGCCGATTGGGACGGACTTGCATATGGAATGGTGTATGTGTGTCTATGCATGTACTGCATGTGCCTCCTGACTTCGTCACCTCACGAAACAATCAAGCAACCTACTTGGAAGGAGAAAGCTTGACCGAAAAGAACGACCCTCAAATCCAATATCACCCTCCACCCCATGAAGAACCAGACTTTGAGCGGGCAAATCTCGAAGCGGGGGAAAGAGAGAAGGAAAGAAAGAAAGAAAGCAGAAGAGGAGAAAAGGGGAAAGGAGCAAAAGGAAGTGCCAAAAACAAACAAACAAAAGCAGCGCAGAGCCGTTCCCATAACATGCATATCCAGCGCACCGGCAAGCTGAATTGACATGGTCGACATCGCCAATTTGTTCGCCAGTTCGCTGGTTGGATTTAAGCAATGATGGAGGGATGAATGGACAACGGGATGCGGTATGAGGCATGGACATCGATACCTACCCATCCAGACGTGGGAGAAACGCACGCCTGAGTAATTTCATTAATCAATCGATCGACCGTTCGGAAAGGTTCCATGCAAGGGCCAGCGCCACATGGCGGCGCAGCACAAGACATGGTCACCGACAGAACATGACTGATATGGGCGATATGGGTTATGGGATGAGACGATAACAACGCACTCCTCCCGCTCACTCACATGGCTATCCACAATATAATGAAAGGGCAGTGAGGGAGTGCAAACGAGAGAAAGAGAAAAACATAGAAGGGAGCCAAGGAATCATAGTCATAGTCCAATTGAAAAGCTATCAGATAACCGTCAAATGTTCAAGCTCTTTTCTGTGTCTCTCACCTCTTCTGATACCTTGAGCTCATACTTCTCAAGCATTGACTTGAATAGTGCAGTGCCCGCTCCAACTTCATCCCCAGGCCCAGCTCCAGCTCCGTCGTGATAAAAGCAGTCACGTCTCTTTTGAAGAACATGTTTTCCTCATTTTGAACGGTCTCCCGACGTGGTGTCTCAAGGCCCCATATCATATGCCAACGCCCGATCTTTCAAGTGTCGCAAATCCCCATCTGCTGTGCGAATTCCACCCCGCTCTCAAAGTCTTCTGCTGAGAATCCAAAGCAAGCAATGCTGTTTCCTTTCCTTATATACCGCGCATGTCATTGCCTCTTTCCTCACACCACACCTCTAGGTCTTAAGCCAAGAGGCCTGCCAAGAATTGCAATGTATTTCCCATAAAGCCGGTGGAAGAGGAGTGAGCTATATGAATCAGTGAAAAGGTGGAGAAGAAAGAAATGATCAAAGCCTTACCTGGGCGCACAGCTGATGAGTTGATAGTCTCCAGCTCTGCGCGAACACCTATATTGGAGATGCTGTCTTGAGGCCGGAGCTCAACATGGTCAGTTAAACCCTGCTGCAGGAGCCTGCCAGTAGAGTCTGCAGTCGTGGATATGCTAATGGCAGACAAGGTGGGCGTGGCTGAGACAACAGAGTATGACGGATTCTGCTTGCAGAGCATGCGGTCGACGGTTCCATTCGAGACCTGGACCCGGTCTTCAGGAGAGGGCGTGTGGAACGCCTCGGACTTCAGGCTCTCGACGGAGACGTCACTGCCTGCATCGGCTCCTCCTTGCTTGTTGAAGGTGAAGTCTCCGCTCAATGGAGTATCTTGGGGAGAGTGCTCGATGCTGGGAAGTGGCCTGTCCGAAGGATGCATGCTGGACGTGCCCTTCACTTCAGCCACAGGAAGAGACTTTTGTCGAAGTTCGTCGGCGTTATTGGGTGGTGGCACTTTTTGGCCGGCCGTCTTGGTTTGTGTCGCATAAGGAAGATTCCCAATTTGCAATCGTCCGGCCACAGTAGTGGTTGGAGCAAGACGGGCTTTGGGAGGCAATGGCCGTGACTTTCGGCTTCGCTTTGCCTTCGGCTTCAAGTCGTTTCCAGAGTCGAGCATATACAACTCATCATCTTCGGACTTGATCGCCTCGACATCGGCCACATAATCCTCATCGCTTCCCGCAGACGTGATCGTTGTAGAATCTTCTTCTTTTGACAAGCAAGCTCTGATGTCATATTTCAACTTCCTTCCCCGAGTCCGTCGTCGAGAAGAGGGCGGTTTGACATCAACATGACCGTCGACTTGAGGTGGTCCCGCATCATCCGCATCGTCCTCATCGTCGGCGTCCATCTTGCGCTTGCGAGTTCTGCTATTCTTCTTTCCCTGACTGGCGTTCGGTGCCGGAGAAGGTCGAGTTGACTTTGGTGGAGCTAGTTGCGCTGGGGTTGTGTCGCCGTCGATCTTCTTCTTGAGTCGCCTCCAGCGCATTTCCACAGCACCTCTCGTCGAACCCATTGCCACAGCCACAGCATTACAGTCGATCTATCGGACATTAGTCGAGACAGAGGGAGAGAGCTGCCGTCACTGTAGGTACCTTTCCATTAGAATTTTGCAGACAATGGTACAGAAAGAGGACGGTATCATCAGCCTGGAACGGAGGAGCCATGATGATGCAGTGGCGTTGGGTTCATTTATCCAGGAAAGAAAGACTGTCGAGCTGGAGGAGAAAGGCAAGAGTGTTGAGCTAGCCGTAGCGGCGAAATTGAGGAATGGGGGAGCCAGGGGCGATGGTTTATAACATGGATGCAGGAGTCGATAGTCGATGGTCAGGTGAATAGAGGACAATAGAGAACAATAGTCGATCCAAGTCATTCGCATGTCAAATCTGATCTTCCGATCCCTAGGAGCGTGGAGCCATTGAGGCCTAAGTGAGCTGGAGGTAAATCCAAGTCGGAAGGAGTTTGATGTACCAGAAGCCAGCGGTCTCGACTCAGGTGAGGAGTGAGAATCATCTCAAGACACCTCGTATCCTTCATTGGAATTTCAGATCATTCATGTATTCATCTCAACGTCATTTATTTCTCCTTGTCTGGTGTTTTTGAGTGCAATCTGACTTCCTGTCAGAGACTCCAGTAAGGCCTCGCTAAGAACAGTCCTAGCTCCTCGGGCGGCAGCAACGGCAGCATCAACCAGTCCGTCGAATCCAGTTGATGCAGTAACGTCTTGGGCTGATATAGAACCGTTGGACCATACCTCGACTATCTCATCCCTCGACGACAAATAGCCGACCACGCAACTCGAATGTATCTCATCGTGCTCGACAGCCGCCGGGTCCAGTATTCGCAGAGATTTCGAGTCAGGTCCAGGGACGACGGCGCCAACTCCTGCGGCCAATAGATCTAAACAGTCAATCTTTGCATCCGCCAGCGCCGCCATAGCCACGTTAATTGCTGCTGCGAGCAGGTTGAAAAGTCCGAGCCCAGCAACGCGATCTCCTTCCTCTTGGTCATCTTCTCCCTCGAGCACTGTTACTGCGATATCAACAGCACTTTTCGGCCATCTGTCTGCCAGGAGGACACCTTTCAATGCATTTTCCAAGTGTAATCCGAGGTCTTTTTCGGTCTGGGTCGGAACGTAGCCTTGCCGGACACGGGTCGCAAAGGGGGCAAATTTCACCGACGCGGTCAACTGCAAATTCGGCGAGAATGATGCAGTTCTCGGTAACGGTTTCGGCCCATGCACAGAGCATGACAGTTTTATGGTGGAGGATGTAGGTGCAAACGCAGGTCTCGCGGGCGGAGGAGTTTCGAGTTCGAGATAGGCTGATCCGCTGGCCGACGGTACGAGTCCGGTCTGTAGAACTATCCTTGATCAGTATAGACTCCTAGTGGGCAAAGAGGAACGTCGTACACATCTTGCGCAGTTCGTTTGGTTCCCTCAGTCGTTGTCGAGGTGGGTTCGCAGCCTGCGCGGAAGGCGCAAATGCCGGAGGGATGGTGGTGCCTGCAGGCCCATTGATTCTTCGTCTGTCACTCATGACATGGCAATTTCAGCGAGAAAATGAGTGGACGTCCTAGGAGGACCAGGACATGTACTGCATTTGAGAACAACATCGGCGGTGGCATTCATTTCACCTCGCCAAGATGAGGGAAAACAGTTCGCACCTAAGGCCCGATCGGGACGAGGGTGATGCCGCCCTGTGCTCACCCCCGGCTCCCCTGCGTTCCGCTGAGCCAGGTGACCAAAGGGACGAGCGCCTCGATGTGGGCTATGCGCCACTACGGCTATGGCTGGCCCTGTACTTTACATGTAAGGTGGATCTGTACCACCTTAGCGGTTAATTAGGGAATGATTGGTCCGATTCGAGAGAACCTAGATACGGGTTACATCCACGGTAACTGGAGATGTGCTTGAAATGTGTGAAAAACTTCAAATCTTAGATCTGTTCGGTATATGTGAAACACCTCAGCGGGTTTCCCTGGCTCAAGTAGTCAGTCGACCAAGGCGCCACGCATGGAGTCAGGTATAAAGCACACCCCCATAAACCCCCAGGTAGGCGAGTCAGAGGCGTTCAAGCCCCGTTGTCGCAGGATGAAAGGCATCTTACCTCCTAACAACGCAATGATAATGTCATCTTTGCGAGAGCCTGGCGGACAGAGCCCAAACTTTCCGTCTCTAGTACCGAACAATGCTCTTCTGTTGGACCCCGCCAACATCCTTGGGAATGCGTCCGAGTCGCTTTTCCCGGCCAAGGGGAGAAGAATCTCTCGAACGTGCTCACAATACAGTTCAAAGCTGGGATCACCCTGCTCGGATTTACCCCAACTGATCCAATGCGTAGCGAACATTTCGTACTAGGTACATCTCCGAATGCTGGAGCCAACGTTCTCGATGAACGCCTACTTCGTCGCAGCCACTGTGTGTTGACAGGGTCGCGAGAGCACCACTGGGGCAAACCACCTGAGACGCTAGGCGCTTCACCAACTGCGCAAACTGCCTCAACCTCGTTGTTCCTGCAGACCTGTGATAGGATGGCGACGGAATAGGAAGTTTCAGGAATGCCCTTATGGTTACAGGCCAATGTATATATAAACAGGCAGAGTCTCTCTGAATAGCCAGGGAGACAGAACACAATCAACCAGACAGTCCCACAACTCAACCTTCGTTCATCAATGACCATTAAACTATTTGGGAATTTCAGCTCCATTATATTCTTGTTGGCCCGACTTCTGGGTCTTGGAGCGGATACCTCAGGCGACCATAAGGCTCCGTCGGTCGGAGCAGAGCCTTATGAACCGGCTCTTGCCAGCGTTGGCTAACTGGGTAACTTTTTGGTATAGGATTTTTGATTTCAATTGGACGCCATAATCAAATCTATGCTCAGTATCGCAATTTTACCTGCCCCTCTCAGCTATTGGATACGTTATCTGTAGCAGACCGGTTTGGTCGCTCTCCGCAACTTCCTATCCGCATTCAGCCTGAAACACAGGTTGGGCTTACTAGCCAAGAATGATGCGTTTTGTGCGAGTGTGAACCTTTCCCCAGAGACCCTTTTCAACTTTCGCTAACCCTCTTCTGTACGCAACATTGCCAATCCAATCTATCAGCATGATATTGTGACTCCTAATGTGCTTGCACGGCCTCTGATGGACGATCCGCTTGTTTTCACGCTCCGGGATATAATCGCGGTGACAAGGTTCGTTAGAAGTCGCATCGGCATTCGAAGAGAGAAGAACGAATTCGCCGGATCGTTCTCCGTTGCTGTCGAAGTAGTTGCTATCGACCAGAATCATTGCGATGTTCTCCCCTGATGGGATGTGGATACTGGCTGATACCCACCGAGCTTTTGGCCACCGCGGCAGCTGTATGTCTGAATTGGCGGCCTGCTGTCCATCAGTATTTACCTCTCTTCGTATACATAGCTCTGCTACATGGGCGGTGAATTGCAGAAACCCGTATTCCATGATTCTTCGTTCAGAAGCAGACATAGCTATTGAAATATCAAACTGTCGGTCAACTTTCCGTCCGGAGAGCCCATTGGAAGGAGTCGGTCCGGGATAGTTTGCTTCAGTCTGGAGTGGTTCATGCCAGGAGACCTCTGAGACAATCAGATCTCCACATCGATCGATAAATCGAATTTTAGCCGTTGTTGAGAGCCATGACCACGATGGATATGGGAGGTGGAATCGGTTTTCTTCCTTGATCCTCCTGTGTCGAGAATCACGTTTGTGCACGTTATGACATGCCTCATCATAGAGTGCCCCAATTTCATGCCAAAGAAGTGTGGTGTCTAACCGTTCATATGGTAGACCCCATATAAAACCTTGTGGGAACTGAGAGTTTAGCATTCTGAGGATGCTTATGAATGCCCAAATCACGTCTCTCTCTTGCGAAAACCTTCTGCCAGAGAATTGACTGGCATAATCGCAGTATTTCCGAGTGCGGCAGATCGTGTCCTCTGGCACTTGGGAATGGAGTGAGTTGGTCTCGTCGGCTAAGAGACATGTGGTGGGCGATTCGCACCATAAGTCTTCTCGCCAGATGTCAGTTTTACAGTTCCAGTAGACCTGTTCTTCCGTGAAAACGAGAAGACGCCTTGCAAGCATTGCCTCCCCAAACGTCCATCCGCGGGAATTCCACACGCTGTTGGCCAGGGCTTTTCTGATGGAATGCTTGACTGTTATGAAAGGAATTCCATTGACCGTTTCACTTCGCTGATATGGATGGCGCTTGCTTTCTATCCCAGCAAGTCCAGCATGAACATTATCACCAGATGCGGCCACTATCACGAGACTTGCACAGTAGAATATACGATCCATGATCGCGAGTTGTGCCAGCTTGTCGTTGTCGTCATCTTGTACGATGCAAAGGGTGTCAACCCAAAGATAGCGCTCGCCAATATCCCGGACAAGCTGAATAGCATCATGAATAGTCCTCCCGATCATCGAGTCCTGTAAGCTGTTTTGTGATGAATATCGTAGGACAGTGTCCCTTCTTAACATCGGTGCTGTATTGGAGCCCCACACATAAGACAGCGCGACGTATCTCTGCCGCTGAGTTGCGAGAATAACCCTCAGCTCTTCGACGTCTATCAGGCGGATTGTTTGTTCCTCTATCAAGTGACTCTTGTAATCTTCCGTAATATGGTATCCAAAGAGATTGCATTTCGTATGCTGACTTTCGCAAGAATGAATCCAATACTTAATGAGACTCAGGTCGACGGTAGGAAGTACAGAACGACCTCGAATCAAAAAGTGCTCGGTAGAGTCTTCAAGGTCGGAAAATTTCCCCTCGGGTTGAAGCTTGTCACCAAGTTTGCTGCAATCTGATCGGATGATTGTTCCAGTCGCTTTCGTTCTGCGCTGAGATGGATTCTGGGTTAGAGTTACATCGATAAAGACACCCAAACACACGGCGAGTTTTGCGAGGTCAGGACCTCCAACTCCTGTTGTCGGCTCTATCTCCTCAAACTGTCCACATGATCTCTGTTGGTGGGCGAGCAATAGTCTTCTGCTAATGGTGATAGTCTGTTTGTCTATACTTCCGCTGCTCGATTGGCTGGCGCCAACAGCGGAAAGAATGAGGCGACAGCCAGGGCAGAATGACTCAGAGGAAACGTGTGATGCGAGATCAGTATGAAAATGCCAATCCTCTGGTTTGTGAGCACAGCCCTCACAGGTGAATCTATCGAAGTCAATCCCCTGGCATTGGGCGCAAAGTTTGGATGAGTTGTCACAAGATCTGAGCAGTGCTCTCTTTGCAAGGTCAGTAGAAGCCATAATTATCGAGCAGGAAATCTCATCCGAAATCAAATACAAACCTTTTACCTAGGAAAAGACTCCATTCGCAGCAGCACTTTCCTCTTCCGCAAGGAGGACCAACAAGTTTATGAGAGAGAAAATACGTTGACCTCGGTGCCTGGAGAAGCAGGCTGTGATATTTCTACATTTGAGGCTAGATCAACCGGAAAGTCTGTCTCGAGTGCCCTCAGCCTCTTACCAGCCCAGAGCCGTGGCCGCCCCCAAGTCAGGCGTCGCTCACGTCTCTAAGCGACAGTAGCCGACATCCTGCTGGTGCCTGATAATACGTGGGCCATTTACGAAATATAATTATCCAATGATGCAGCTGCGGCATTTTCTTGGGTACCAACGCATATTGAGGCGCAGTGCGTGGCAGCTAATTCTGCGTTGATAATTCGTTGTCAAGGTCATACTGAGGCGGGTTACTTAACCCGCTAGGCCAAGCATGAAATATCCGGGAGCAAGTTCGGGTATTGTAACAGAGCACTTTAGGGTTCGGCGTGTACGTGCAACAACGCACAGAAGCCTGTCAAGCAGATCGGGAATCGAGAACGCGTTTCTGGTTGACACTGACAGGGCAACACCACCACTAACACCACCCCAGAGAGGCAGCAGCTATGGCAGCGAGCGCCTAGCACGGCGACGACATTAGGAAGTAGGAAAGGGCCGATGAAATACTTAGGAATAGGTAGACAGCTTTTAAAAGCATAGGATACCGATACTCTGTCTAATAAAATGTAAAGAACGACACTCTTCCAGCACTGTAAACTGTCTCGCACTCCCCCCTACTAGCCCATTTTGGTTTGACATGTGACTAGACAACTCTCCCCTCTGCGACCACTCTTCCGGCCCAGGCCAGCATAGTCACTTTGCCTTGTTACAGTATATGAGAGTACTATCCTTCAACAGATAATGAGTCGGGATCGTGCGCGTGGATTGACCACAACACGTGGGCGTAGGTGAAGTCCAGCGCTGCGCAACGAGCATAACCACGTGAATGACATGACCTTGTGTCCTACTGTCTTTACTCTCTGCACTTCCTCCTGCTCGCTGTGGCTCCCCAGCGCTCCGTCAGGCGTCCTGACGCGCCGTCACCCCAATTTATGCCACCTCACTCCCATACCTCAACGAAAACGGCAACGAGCAATAGCCAGTTCGGGACATATATAATACATAATCTTGTCTTGAACGTACGGAGAATGACCTTTTCGGCTCCGAGACAAAATCACACCCCTTAGAAAACTAAGGCATAAACCTCAAGTTTCAGTGGTGTTTCAATGTAGTTCGATGGGAATGGAGACAGATCGATCTTGCCCGGCCGAAAAGAATGAGTAGGTCTTGCTAATGGCTGAGATCTTAATGTCACCCAAGGAAGTCCTGCGCCTGTGCAGACCAGATCGATCTTGGCTAAAAAGTGAGTGAATCTTTGGTGCTGATGACTTATTAAGCCGAACCGATTCTTGACATGACCAAAAAAAGGCCAATGGGAATTAAACCCACAGATAATCAGAGGAAGCATCTTGACATGAAGATGGTCCGTATGGGGATCGACCTGTATTTTGTCGACAGGTTTTTCGTTGGCGAGTACGAGGTAGTCTTGGTGGTCACGCGAAAGGTGCCAGTTTAGGCCAGTAGGCTTCCTTCTTGTTGTGATATCACTTCCCTACTTCCAGAGACTCGCCAACAGATGAATGACCGACTTGGGGCTCCAAGCGGATGGTCTTTGCTGCGTCGATTTCTTGCCTCTAGACAGAAGAAGAGTCTAAGAACTAATGAATGGGGCCACAAAAGGGTAGAGCCGACGCAGCAGAGCAACAAGACCATTGTGACCACAGTCCGCTCCTCGATCTTCCCAACGAGCTAATCCTCATGGGTGCGAGCTTTCTAGACCAGGAGTCTCAGCTCCTGCTGAGCCTCTCGTGTCGACGACTTCGTGCTCTTCTCAATTCCCACCTCGACTTGATGCTTAATGATGATAGGCCCACCAAGGTACGGTTTCCACAACTTCTAGAACTCGACCACCCGGTATATCTGACATGCCGCTCCTGCGGCCTTCTGTATCCCTGGCGGAAGATGGACTTCTTCCAGTACGATTGTCCGCGTGTCTTTGTAGGGATCGTCGACAAGATATGGCTGAACTTCGAGCAAGCCGTCACAAGCAGGATAGTCGGCTCAGAGAAATTCGAAGTGTTCAAGTGTTCCTTCTGCGAGACTGGCCATCAAGTACACGTGAAGAAGGGTGAGGGGGTCCGGACAAGGATCGTTCTGAATGTTTAGAGAAACTACAGACAAAGACACGGAAACAGGCTGTCAAATGAGCAGATCTTTCATCGAGCTCCTGTGTTGCGGCTTGATGCCGATACAGTCTCGCAGAGGGACGAACGAGCGGCCTTTGAGTCCAAACCAGGGTGTACTCTAACCATTGAAAACAAGGTCGCAAAGCATGGCTCGAAGACAAGGTGCTGACATCTTTCAACGTTCACGCCTGGCACACCTCAAAGTTTCGGCAATTTTGACAACTGTGGAACCGATCCTCTGCTTCAAAGATTCGGTTGCAGTCGTCACACTTGACGCTGACTGAGGATTTGTCGTGTCACGTATCCACTAACGATGCCATTAGTTCAACGGATGAGACGAGGTAGGATACATTGGAGAGAAACCCTTGACAACAGGGTCGGGAAGAGATTCTTGGAACCATGCTGCATTACGCAGCCACCAGTCAAGGGCTGATCAGAGTGACTTGGGTCTGACGCTGGCTAGACGACTGCCATCTTTATCGACGTCCAACTGCAGAGACGCCGGAAAAATGTTACTCCGTTACTTGACCCCGTGCAACGCTTAGCTCGCCTACCTCGCAATTCTCTCGCACGAGTCCGAACTTGTTGCTCTGAAGACGGGCGCAAAATCGCCAAACTCTCATCTGTGTAGGAAATAGGCCAAGAGGAGGATGAGTAGAGGGTGATCGGAGGCGGAAAAGAGAGTGAGTCTAGGCACAGGTGGTTCTTAAAGCGGCACGCAGGGGGTGAGCTCTGCCAACGTCCAAGACCCTCGACGCCGTCTCGTCGTCGGTGGATGCGAGAATCTGCTTTGAGATCCGATAGAGCGAATCTATTCTCCTCGGCCACCTACAGTTTACCTTCTTGGGAGGGGTTCCCAGGGCCTCAGACAATCTTTCCCAACACTGCCTCCCTGCCCTCTCCCCTTTTTCTTGCCTTCAGGCTCCATGGTGCACCCCATCACGAACTCGTCCCGGTGACCTTACTAATCCAAATCTCGGGATACACATCAGTATAATTCGCGACGTCCTTGCCGGACACCTCGCTCCCCTTAGCGAGCGCCTCCTTCAAATCCTCGACCTTGTCCCACTCGATAGTCGCCGTGACCATGTACGGCGGCGGCTTGGCGTCGAGCGAATCTTCGGCCTTGAACGACGTGACCGTCCACTTGCCCATGCCGAACGGCTTCCAGTCGCGGTCGATGATCTCGCGCATGTGCGTTCTCAGATAACTGGCGCCGGCATGCTTAGCGGTTCGCAGAAGGCGATACTGGTCTCGTGCTCGAACTTACTAGTCCATGTCGAAGCGGGCGGGCTTGCCCTCTTTTGTGGTCGACGGGTAGGCGACGACGCAGACGATTTTTTCGGCCATGTTTGCGCTCTACGTGCGTCGATGTCGGGTGTGTCGCATTCACGATTGATGTAAGTCTGAGAGATCTTTCTCCAGCCGGCCTGGGCTTTCGATATTTACCCTCGGCTTTCTTTCATGGACCTCGGGCAGTAGAGGTCAGTACCCCCCTCCGGAAACACAGCAACAGGGGAAGGCGTTGGCTGCTCTATCGCTTAACCCTCGATGACCGTCTCTTGCGAAGCACGTAATATGTCTCGTCATGTGTGGCAATTGTAAACCAGTGGCAGCGTAGAATCCGGATATGTTTTACCGCATCACGCAACCTCTCGGGATATAGGGACTCGAATGAAGCCGATGATGGCCATATCCTGCCATTGCGGTTCAGCAACAAGCTATACAAACTCTTCAGCGCTCCAACCTGAATTCGCCTTCGTCGTCCAACCCTTCCACCTCTTGTTCTACAACCCTTTCAGTCTCACTAGCAATACTCAACAACCAATGATCCCTTTCCGCTGCGGCATTGGTATACCATGTCCCTGCCGAAGTCCCAATTGCCCGACTCTCTTAGGCCTGGCTCTTGTGCGGCCTCTTGACCTTCTGTCGTCACCAGCAGAACCGCCTGCGTGTCGACTGCTCTCCGGCTGTTCGGAACTAGCCTTTCGTCCTGTTCATCTCAACGACAAAACAGGTCATCACATCACATCGACATCTGTGCTGGTCTAGCCATCTTCTAGATAAATGCGCGGGAGGCTTGTCAGGCCAGGGTGATTTTGCGTCGAATGTGCGGCTCTGGTATAACATCCTCGACGATCAGGCCACATAGTGGCCGACGACCGCTCCACCGACGTCGACACCATGCTCTACAGATTGCCGAGATTTTCTTTGCCACTTTACGATGACGGTGTCGAGCTTGCTGGAGCTGCTATCAAAGTACGACAAACGTGATGAAGGCGAAGGTAGACTGGCCGAGGGAGCATACTGACACTGTCAGTACTTCCTCGGTCCTCGCACCGATACCAGCATGCCTCGCGAAGCCTGTGACAGGCTACAGATCGTGGCCGATGAGCCCAATCCTACAGGAATGCCCATAGGACGACTACGGAGAAACTTACAAGCAGCCGTTGTGTTCGGGGACAAATACCAGGATTATGGAGCGGCTTGCTAGTACCTCGAGGCGGTCGAGAGCCGAAGAAATATATTTCAGGCACTCACAATGAAGTCGTGGTACTGAGAAATATATCAAATGATCATGGTTCTACTCTTTGGGCAGCACATGCTATTGATTCTCTTGAGCTCCCACATGAACTGAACTCAGAAAATGCGAGTCGGATTTCGGGCATCGACAAAAGCCCGTTGGCTCGAAAAGCCACTTCTCTCCGAGGAAAACGAAGTGGTCTGCTTTTCGAGAGTGAGTGTGTCTGCTCCTCTTCTGTCCTCGGACAGCCTAGGATTTGAGTGCTGAGACACCGCTGACCTTCCACTTAGGGAGATATTCTAGCACTGGCTTTTCTCATCCATTTCCCCTAATGAGGTATTGTGTGTAGGTAGTTCTTGCCAGCATAGCGTGAAACTACAATCAACAACCCCATCAATCCCAAAAAGATTGCGAGACGTCTCTTCAGTCGTGCAACCAAAGCAACCGTGCCCTTCTCCAGCCATGATCTTGGGAAGAGGTGCGGAAAAGGCTCATTCGGGACGGGGACATTCAGAATCTTGCACAGCGGCTCCCACCCATCCCGGACGTTGAAGAAGAAGAGCTGATTCGGCGGCACCACACCGCGAACGTACTCGGCATGCGCGTCGTAAAGTTTCTCTTGGTTGGCCATGGGCCAAGGTTCACATGGGGGCATGCCAACAGCTTGCGGCACGCGTCTCCAGAACTCGTAGGAGAAGACGCAGAAGCGCCTCAGACTGGGGGAGAGCCAGGACCAAGGGTACAGGTCGTGAATGCCCTGCCACAGTGTCGAATAGCTCGCCCACCAGGATTCTCGCTCTCGCACAGTGCATATAACCTTTGCATCTGGATACAGCTGCAGCAGCTCCTCGAGGAAGTAACAGCCGGGTTGGTCCGAACTTGCTACACAGCCTTCGGTCAATTCGGCAAGGCGATACTGGACAAAGGTGCGATCGACCAAAGTCTTCATCGGGCAGTGCTCCGCGAGCTCCAGCAGTCGTCGTTGCATAGCGGCATTGCCGGTGAAGGAAGCGGATCCCCCATCGAACACGGGACCTTCTAGAAGAATTTCAAGTGCTTTGGTCATGGATGTCGTCCCAGTCCGAGGTAGTCCGCCAACTATGACACGTAGAGTAGTCGGCTTCGAGTCAGCACCGGTGTTCGCCATATGTTGAAGGGATTCTTGTGCTTGGATATCGCCAATGTTTTATTGGCGACAGTGTCGTGCACCTTCGCTGTCTTGTCAATTCTTTTCCTTCATGTAATTCCAGATCTACATCAATGGTGATTTTGGGAAATCCGACTGGATCAAGTTCCGGGTAAGCAGAGACGAAGTGAGACGAGGTCTTTTCCGCACCATAGCCCACCAATTATATGTTCGCCCTCACATGGTGTGTGCGTCCACAACTGGCGAAACAGCTGTCTCTTATTTTGGTCAATTGGTCAGTGGGACAAATAGTGAACCTCAATCTCCTTGATACGTTCTAGTTCATTCTATTTTTTGAAACTACTCAGCCTACGGAATACAGAATTCGGTCTCATTCTCCCGTAGCCAAACTCGTTTCAGCATATTTCTGCCCCTGTTGTTCAGCGATAGCTAACGTGGACATGGTCCCTGTTCAAAATCAAGCATTAGTCTAAGCATAAATAGTCGCACATAGACGAGATATCACTTACCAATGATTCGCCGTGTTGTCCCCTCTATCGCCGTTGACGCAATTCGGAATGACCGTGCAGGACTGATATCGCCATTCACTCCAAGGTTGGACGCTGTCCTGGCCACGATGTCAGATTCTCTGGCCCCAAATAACGTATTCGAGGGAGAGGCTGCCGGCGTGGTTCATTACCCATTCAGCAATTGGTTCGCCCGCCATGGTTTCGACCTGTTCAAGCAGTGTAAGACTTCGCTTGGGGCGCCAGCATAATCCTCGTGACAGGAAAATGGACAATACTGGTAGAGGATAAAGCAGAGATACTTACACCATCATCGGCAACCATCATATCTGTCGCCATGCCCCTGCAGTGATCACTGGAACTCGGATCGCTGCATTTCCGAATACAACTTATGCTCTTGACCTTTCCTGGAAAGGCCGCAACAATGTCCTTTGCGCCGTCGATTGCCACCTGCTTGCATCCCGAGCTCGTGCTGGGGAATGTTGGTGTTGGATAGCCGCTACCTGCTGGCATACAGCATTTGAAATTGTCCGGGCCAGGGCACTTGTTTGTTTCAATGATTCCGGAGCTGCAAGAAGAAGTGAAGCGACAGTTGCCTTTGTTGCCTGTGCCGCATGATGTTTTCGTGCAGCACTTGATGTCCTCTGGGGTGCCGGGGCAGGCGTTGGAGATATATTTGCCCCCACGGGACGAACATGATGAGGTCGAGATGCAAACTCCTGGTGCACCGCTGGAGCCAATACACGGGCCGTTCACCTCGGAGCGAGGAAGGAGCGACGAGGCATCACTCAATGTAGCGAGGAAGGAAAAGAGCGGGAAGAAACAACTGAAAAACATTGGGGTATTTGGGGATGGTAAGATTGTTGAAAAATATTCCTCGACTGATTCTGGGTAGTGGATTCGTCTTACACCTCATCCTCCTTTCGTCGGGATATGGACATACTTTATACCTCGATGCTGTATGTTTTCCCGCTCCAGGATTGCGTTCCTGAATACTGCTTTGAGACTTTGTGGCACAATGGATCATAATTGAATGGCTTGAAGGTCATTCGCAAACGGGGACGGCGGGGATATCTGTGTCACTTTTTGTACCAAAAGCGTTACCGCCAACAAAGATCATCTTCCAGTCCTCAAGTCACGTAAAGTCCCGTGTTGAAACCGAACACGATTCGATTTGATAGGTACAGATCATACGTACCAATGCTTGGCCAGCGAAAGGAAAGGCTGGATCTTCAGCGGCAGGGTACCAAGGGCTACACAGCCAAGCACATACAGCCCTCTCACAGAGATTTGAATTGCTGCCGGCGATCTCATCTACATCTCGACGCATGACCATTCCGCTTCATCTTTGAGGCAGTTCTGCAGATCATTTGCCGTATTGGAGTGCTGGGCCGAATGGTGTCCCAAGAACTTTGAGAAAAATCAATCTCTGTCCCATTGCTTCTGAAGAAAACACTTTTTTTTGATGTGTTGCCACCGTGTGAGGTTGCTAGGAACACATCTTGCGTGTCGGTGATGGCGCAAATCGATAAAATCTGCGAGCAAAGGTAGCGCTTAGACTAAGAAAAGGATAGGGGAGGGTTGGAGAGGGTCAAGAGGATTTCCTACAAGATACCCAGTAATTACCTACCTGTGTTACCACATTTGACCTCAGACTTCTCGTAGCCGTGGTAACTAGCTTGTTGGCTAGCCTTGCGGGCTAGCCTCGTTAGTATATGTCACGGGATCTCGGCTGCCAAGTCTCCGATATTTATCCGACTCTGGAACAATTTTGTCACTTCAACTTTTGCTGCATCTCTCAACATCATCTCTGTCGTTCAAACTTCGAATCACAAATATCCCAATCGGGGCTGTGATCGTCTTCGATGGCTGAGGTCACAGATAGCCTTCCCCGAGCTTCTCTGTTGACAGGATTCTGATGTGAGTTACCCCTCGTATCCGTATCGCTCTCCCGTTCCCCTGTGTTACCTGATGAATTTCATCATACACTAAGTTCCGGCGACCCTTTTCATGAGCCTTGAACCCAAACATGCACTACCATCTGACTATTTGGACACAACGGAGCTCAATCAATGCCCATGCTCGATATTTAGGCCACTGAAGCTGACGTTTGTCTCTAGGAACGTCAATCGAACGCGGTTGAGACTGTTTGGTGGGTCATGCAGCAAGGTAAGATCTCGGTGATTTCTTTTCTTCTCTTCCCTCACCATTCCTATGATGATCAAAGGTTCTTATCAAACAGTTCTGCTTCTGATATTTCTTGAAGAGAGCATTGCCAAAGCTTACCATATTATCTGACTTTTACCTGCCTCAAAACAACGTTTCGCTCTATTCGAGGGTTTTGCTTGGAGCTAACCAATAGCTTGCTCACAGGGACACAATGTGCTGCTCTGCCAGTATATACAAGAAGCATGCAAAGTACGTCAGTGGCTCCATGCCCAGCCAACTCCACCGATGCTTTTTCCTTCCCAGCTTGTCAAGCTTTCTGTTTATGATGATACCAAGTCTATCCATTCTCCGAGTTCTCCACTTGGGAGACACCTTCCCCCAAACGCGACGACAACCTACCGATCGTGGCTATCGTTATGAAGCTGCGTTTCGGTCATGGTGCGTCGTTCCGGGGAAGGGTATGAGGTCGACGGCTTTTCTGATTTTCTTATACACCTTTTGCCGCCCCGTGGAAGTCTCGGCACGGTGGACATTTGATTGTACTAGGCATACCAGGCTAACTAGAGTTCCATATAGGGTTTGTTCGATAGTGATACACTCTCCACTACCCTTGATTCACTAGGGTCACAGCCACACTGTCGTAAGAACTGCGACTAACCCTAATGATGTTTCGTGCTTCATTCAATCATTCATTCATCAAAAGCGTCAACAAGGCCGACTGCGGCATGATCTCTGTCCTCGTCTTGCTTCACTACAAGACCATCGAGTTTCATGACTAACCGATCCACCGTCCTTGCCTGCCAGGGGACGAATTTGGTGCCGTTTCCGTTCAACTGAAATCCGCTTACACTCTCCTCGAGATTGCTAGTCATCAATCCAACCCCCGTGCGCTTCTCCTTCTCCATGTCACGAATTTTATCCACGAGATCCGAGAGTGAAGTCTCTATCGACTTTCTTGTGCGGTCCATTTCGACGAGAACATCTCTCTCGTCTTGCGCATAGTTTGAGAATGCGTCAAGCACACCCTCGTCCTCTTGGAGGTCCAGTCCCTCCCACACAATCTGCAAGCGGGAGAAAAGAGCGATGAAGTGGTCAACCTGATTCAATAGTTCTTTCAATGTTGCAACGAAGGCAACGTTCGTAAGGAATAGAGCATTGTTCAGGGCGTTCAGATATCGGCGATGGGCGTCAGCCATGGTCCGCGGATCCGTTGGAACTGTGGTAGCCTCCCGGTTGGATAATTCGGTTGTCCTCTGGGCAGTTGATGATCCTGTGCCTGGCCTCGACGACTTTGCTGATGACGGGTAGAGTCTATCATTGCCGTTCAGCCATTTCCAAAAGTGTGCCCAACTGCTCTGGATCACCTCCCCTTGCAGAAATGCCTCGAGCTCATTGACCGCGAACAAAGCTCTGCTGGCAGTTGTCCAATGCGCCCTTGTCCTTGTCGATCTCCTAGCGTCTCGTACTCTCCGAGCTACCAGTATCCTCCGTCCAGCTTGCGACGCACTTCTGGGAGGCCCGATTGGAGAAGGATAACATCTGCGATGTGATGACAACTTCCAGAGTGAAGACAAGTGCAGCGCTGCTCGATGGATAGAGATCAAATACGCATTAATGAATGCATACATCTGTACATCACTCGCAGACAGGAAGATATGCAATGGCGAGGATGTGGGGATTGTGAAGTGTAGAAGGGTGGGTGTAGGTAACAGCGTCGACACGAGATCCTGACCAAGCTGATTCCTATCATCAATTGCCTTGAGAGACAATAATTTCTTTGCTAGGCTGAGAGTATCGTCTTCAATATCATCATCGGCTTGTAGCGCTGATATTTCTGCCATCGTCTTGTTCAGTATGCCCTTCAGTTCAGCTTCCTTGACTGCCAGATCATCGAGTCTTTCAATCTTTCTAACCGGTCGAACAGTGTTTTGCGTTTGTTGGTGATTGGCGACCCTATCGTCGGCATGATTGATCAAGGACACCGCAAATTCACCTTGATTTAGGAGCGCGTAACGCAAGATGACTTGAAGCAGCTGCATAATTAGCGGCCGAGGCAGGATTTGAGACAGGGCATTCTCCGATATGGATTGATTGATGGAAGACAAGGTGCTCTCCAACAACGAGAGATTCAATGGGTATTGTAAGGACTCGAGCAACGCCAAATGTGTCGGTAGCAAAGACAAAGATGCATCACTCGACCCACTCAGTAATGGTCCAAATGACATTGTTTGCGAGTACAACTGACTCAGCGCGCTGCCGGCTGAAAGTAAAGCACTGCTTGCTCTTGGGTTCAAAAACTTCGGCGTCAAGGAAGGGTCGATCATGTATGTGTCCATGGCCGATGATGGCTTCGGGTTTGGCCTGATGCAGAAATCCTCCGCCCCAGAAGCTGGAAGTCTCCCATAAAGCACCCACAAGGACGCTGCTCGCATCCATGCCTTCTGGGCAACGGTCAAGAGAGCAATAGCCATGTCCTCGATATCAGAGTAACCAGTATGTGTCTCGTTTTCCAGTAAATCCAAGGTGCTGGCTCCGGAAGGCGAACGAGTCCTCCCATTCTGCTTGGACTGGGGATCCAGATGTACGACTATCGACCATAGCCACTCCAATCGTCTCGTCCATGGTGCAAATTCAGCCACAAGAGTACTCAAAGGCACGATTTCATAAGCTCCAACATAAGCAGCGTCTCTTTGCAGTATGCAGGATTCCACCTCTACAATCTTATCCACAAATCTACCCAAGTGGACGTCTGCTATTGAAGCACTGACTGCTCGACAGACCATTGACTGGTGAGTTGTGGACAACCTCGAGGTGACGCGCTTGATCTGAGCGTGTAAATCATGGAGATGAGCTAGGGTCGCTAGCATAGCCCGCTCTGGGGGTGAAACATATTGGTTGAATGTCTTTTCGTCGCCCGATCCTGCTGGAGACCACGCCTGCGACCAGATCGGTGACTGGAGACCGGATAAGGACAGGAGGATCTCGTGAAGCATGTCGCCGGTCTAACTCGAGGACGGGGCTGGGGATCGTGGCGCGAGTCGAACAGAGCAGGCGAGTCGTGCTGCCGTTGAAATTTAAGAATTAGCCGCCCGAACAGCTCGAAGCGACACATTGAAGGGGACTGAAGCCCATAGCGAATGTGAAATCTGGATCGCGGAGCTGAACCACGGTCAAAACGTGTGAAAGGAAAAGGAAGGGCGCGTCGGATTCCGTTGTTTTGGTGAGAAAGCTACCATCAAGTGAGCCTTTAACGAGAGAAAGGTTGCAGGGTTCTTCCCCCTGCGGCGAGAGAGCTCTATATAATTTCAACCTGGAAGCTCGTGGCGGGCGGTGACCTGTGGTGACCAATCTCTTCACGGCTGCGGCAGGCACTGTGATCGTGGGGAGCGCAGGCGGTCACACTACCCATTCTAGGTGGCAAGTGTGCCGAACGGCAGCCTAGTGGCCTAACTATTTAAGTGGCTAGTGCTCAGATAATACTGTATATAGCACGCCCAAGAGGCCTAATTAATGCCTGCGATTGCATCACTGTCTTGGGTGTCTGCCTTCTCACTAATTGCCCTCTGCATCAAATAACCAACTGCGGTTCGCGAATCTTCTTGACTAATATAACAAACAACCTTACGTTCGCCTTTGCCTCTTGCCTGCGCCATCTGCTTCTATCCTTTCTCCATAAATCAGCCTCTCGACGTTTTGTCCTCCTCGTCACTCATTTCGCCTCCCTCCCTCTCTCACGCGCCTCCCCTCCCCCGTCTGAAACGTCTATCTGAAGAAGCTGGTTGCGTTCTTCGGATCAATTCTACCGCGATCTGGGTCTTGCTTGAGGCAAGGCCACTGTCACCATTTCACCTCACGCCGAAATCCCAGACTCTATCAAGGCCGGTAGCAAGAGAAAGGCTTCCTCAGAAGACCTCGCCCGGCCAGAAAAAAAAGTCATGACGGACTCTGTGATGGAAGTTGACAACCCTGGGGCTGCCATTACGGAGCTCCAGACTCTGGAAATCGATGAATCTCTCTACAGTCGACAGCTTTACGTCCTAGGCCACGAGGCTATGAAGCGCATGGGCGCCTCCAATGTGCTCATCGTCGGGCTGAAGGGTTTGGGCGTTGAGATCGCAAAGAACATTGCTTTGGCTGGCGTCAAGTCTCTGACCTTGTTCGATCCTAACCCAGTTGCCATTGCCGACCTATCCTCCCAATTCTTTCTCCGTCCGGAAGACGTGGGCAAACCCCGCGCAGAAGTGACTGCTCCGCATGTGGCTGAGCTCAATTCCTACACTCCTGTCTCCGTCCACAAAGCCAAAGCGTTAACAGATGACTTGAATCAACTCCAACAATTCCAAGTCGTCGTTCTCACCACCATGTCTTTAAAAGATCAACTCACAATCTCCGACTACTGCCACCATAATGGTATTTACCTGGTGATCGCTGACACATTTGGCCTTTTCGGTTACATCTTCACCGACTTCGGGAAGGACTTCACGGTGGGCGATGTCACCGGAGAGAACCCAATCAGCGGCATTGTGGCAGATATTGATGAGACTGGTCTGGTATCGGCTCTGGATGAGACGAGACATGGACTTGAAGACGGCGATTATGTTGAGTTCGCAGAAATCAGAGGAATGGAAGGTCTTAATGGAGCACCTCCTAGGAAGATCACCGTCAAAGGCCCGTACTCCTTCTCTATTGGCGATGTCTCGGGTCTGGGTAGATATGAAGGAGGCGGCCTTTTCGCTCAGGTCAAGATGCCGAAAGTCCTTCAATTCCAATCATTGTCGGAACAGATCAAGAAGCCAGAATTTCTCATATCCGACTTTGCAAAGTTTGACCGACCAGCAATGCTTCATGTTGGCATTCAAGCTCTCCATGCCTTCAAAGAGAAGACGGGTTCTCTACCCCGTCCACATAACGACAAAGACGCTAAGGAAGTCCTGGAAATCACCAAGAAATTGACAGCGGAGAGTGCCGAGGAGGTGGATATTGATGAGAAATTGATCAAGGAGTTGAGCTATCAGGCGCAGGGCGACCTAAGCCCCATGGCTGCCTTTTTTGGTGGTCTCACCGCGCAGGAAGTTCTGAAAGCGGTTTCTGGCAAGTTCACACCAATTGTGCAGTGGATGTACTTCGATTCTCTCGAGTCTCTACCTTCATCTGTGAACCGCAGCGAGGAGCTTTGCAAACCCACCGGTTCGCGGTATGATGGCCAAATCGCGGTTTTCGGCAAGGAGTTTCAAGAGAAAATCTCCAATGTGAAGAACTTCCTGGTTGGCGCTGGCGCCATTGGTTGTGAGATGCTCAAGAACTACGCTATGATTGGGCTAGGTACCGGCCCCAATGGTCACATTACTGTCACGGATAATGACTCCATCGAGAAGAGCAATCTCAACCGCCAATTTCTCTTTCGAGCCAAAGATGTTGGAAAACAGAAGAGCGAGGTTGCTGCTGCTGCAGCTCAGGCAATGAACCCCGACCTCAAAGGGAAGATCACGACAATGACGGACCGCATCGGCCCTGACACCGAAGACGTCTTCAACGAGGCGTTCTGGCATGGCCTTGATATCGTGACAAATGCCTTGGACAATGTCGAAGCTCGTACATATGTCGATCGGCGATGCGTGTTCTTCATGAAACCACTTCTGGAGAGTGGCACCCTTGGAACCAAAGGCAATACCCAGGTCATTCTTCCGCGCTTGACTGAGTCATACTCGAGCTCTCAAGACCCGCCTGAACAATCTTTCCCCATGTGCACACTTCGAAGCTTCCCCAACAAGATCGAACATACCATCGCGTGGGCTCGAGACCTATTCCAGTCCTATTTCGTGGGACCACCGGAGACCGTCAACCTCTACATGACACAGCCGGACTACATCAATACCACACTGAGACAGCAAGGTAACGAGAAGATGATCCTAGACAGTCTCAAAGAATTCTTGGTCACCGATAAGCCAAGCGACTTCAATGACTGCATTGCCTGGGCCCGGATGCAATTCCAAAAACAATTCCACAACGCCATTGCACAGTTGCTATATAACTTCCCCAAGGATTCGAAGACATCAACTGGGGCCGACTTCTGGTCTGGACCAAAGCGTGCTCCGACACCTCTCACCTTCGACCCTTCGGATGAGACACATATGGGATTCGTTGTCCATGGAGCAGCCCTCCACGCTTACAACTATGGCATACCTGTTCCTCAGCTCAAATACGAAGACTACGTTAAAGTGCTAGACAGCATGATCATACCCGAGTTCAAGCCAGACGCAAATGTGAAGATCCAGACGGACGAGAAGGAGCCAGACCCCAACGGGCCAGCACCGACGTTTGCGGATGATGCGGAAGAGCTGGACAAGATCGTGGCTGAGTTACCCACTCCCAAGAGTATGCCCGGGTTCCGACTCAATGTTGTGGAATTTGAGAAGGACGACGACACAAATCACCACATTGACTTCATCACTGCGGCGAGCAATCTCCGTGCCTTGAACTACAATATTCCGATTGCCGACCGTCACAAGACGAAGTTCATCGCCGGCAAGATTATTCCTGCTATCGCCACCACCACTGCCCTCATTACCGGACTGGTGGTCCTTGAGCTTTTCAAGGTAGTGGATGGCAAGACGGATCTTGAACAGTACAAGAACGGCTTCGTCAACCTGGCGTTACCGTTCTTTGGATTCAGTGAACCGATCGCCAGTCCCAAGGGCACGTACCAAGGCAAGGAGGGCCAAGTGACTATCGACAAGCTCTGGGATCGATTCGAGGTACATGACATTACCCTCACCGAATTTTTGGCCCATTTCGAGCGCCTTGGATTGAGCGTGACGATGGTCAGCTCGGGAGTCAGCTTGCTGTACGCCAGTTTCTACCCACCCAACAAGACCAAGGATCGCCTGCCCCTCAAGATGAGCCGATTGCTTGAGACCATCAGTCGTAAGCCGATCCCGGAGCACCAGAGGAACATCATCTTCGAGATTACTGCCGAGGACACGACCGAAGAAGATGTCGAGATTCCTTATGTGATGGTGAAGTACAAGGTAGATTGAAGGTGAAGTCGAAGCCGGCATGCTGCAACTCTGATGGCGCGTTGAAACGGCGTTTGGCAGCATTGGCGGAACTCCGATACTAGACCAAGGCTCTGGGGGGGGTAGATCGTGTTTCTCTCACCTCTGTACCACGACTGAGGAATATTTTGAAGGTGGGCGTGGTATACATACATTCAGCAACCGGAACAGAATGGATTGATCAGACATAGCCAACATGAAAACCCTTGGGCCGCTGTAGCCGGAAAGGGGAAGCCCCTATTGCCGCATTGTGTGTCACCAATGTGTGCCTCTTACTGCATCTTTAGTCAGGAAGCGTCGTTTAGTCATCCATGCCCCCTCCTTAGTGTCCCTCAGTGATGGCTGTGGTCGTTCGCGAAAAACCCCACCATTGTGTCATCGAAACTGTCGGCTTCCGTTCCGCATGTTGCCAATGGATTGAATACCTGGGCATGGCGCAACGAAATACAAAAGGTCCTTCCTCTTCCCTCTACCCATTCGGTTGCTCCAACTCAGTCGGTCCATGTCCAGCGTCCTTGCACGGGCTCGACTGCAGCTAGTCCATCTGACCACGAAATCGAAACCGCAAGCAACGCCTTCGCAGTCGGAATCCACCATGTCATCGGTACGGAGCAGCTCTCTTTTTGCAACCTCTATCCTCGTTCTTCTTGTGTCCATTGTCGCGGTTTACTATCTCGAACTGGGGCTGAACATAGACTTTCTGTCACAGGGCAAAGGAAGCATTACCGACTGGGTGAAGCCGGGCGACAGCTCGGGCGAGTTCAAGAGACAAGTTTCTTCCTTTCGGAATTGGATCTCGAACGATCCGAATGCTGAATTTCCTGCGGAGAAAGGAAGATACCATTTATATGTCAGCTATGCATGTCCTTGGGGTATGTGGGAACCCTAGTTTGAACGTGAAAGAGAATGGCATTGTTGACAAGGGACGAAACAGCACATCGAACACTCATCGTGAGGAAACTGAAGGGTTTGGAAGACATCATCCCTTTCACCAGCGTGCATTGGCATATGGCCGAGAAAGGTATGTCCTCTTCCGCGGGATATTATGGTATCTTCACACGCAGTTACCTGACCACATTGTCAAGGCTGGCGCTTCGCAACCCCCGACGAAAACGTCCCCGGCGAAAATGTCACTCCCGACCCTCTACACCCTGACAACACCCACCTTCGCGATCTGTACTTTGCTGCAAACCCGAATTATGAGGGTCGCTTCACTGTTCCCACCCTCTGGGACAAAAAGAAACAAACGATCGTGAACAACGAGTCCTCCGAGATCATCCGCATGTTCTACACTGCGTTCGACGACATCCTACCTGAAAAATACAAAAACGTCGTGCTTTACCCGGATGATCTGAAAGACAAGATCGAGGAGGTGAACAAATGGACCTACGACGACATCAACAACGGCGTCTACAAGTCCGGCTTTGCGACCACCCAAGAAGCCTACGAACGCAACGTCCTCCAACTGTTCAAATCGCTCGACCGCACCGAATCCATCCTCGCCGAATCCTCCTCCCAAGGGCCCTACTACTTCGGCTCTCAACTTACAGAGGCCGATGTGCGGCTATATACCACGATTGTCCGCTTCGATCCGGTCTACGTGCAGCATTTCAAGTGCAATATCAAGGACATCCGAAGCGGATACCCGAATATCCATCGATGGTTGAGGCACTTGTATTGGAATATCCCGGCGTTTGGGGAGACGACGCAGTTCGAACATATCAAGAAGCATTATACCAAAAGCCACAAGCAGATTAATCCGTTTGGAATCACCCCGGTCGGGCCCGTGCCGGATATTTTGAAGGAAGAGGACGAGGTTGGTGCTGTGAAGAAGTAGACCGGGCTGACTGAGTGGGACGAGCTGAAAAAGCAAGCACAGAGCGCGAGATGGTAACGTCCATTGAACGTAGCTATCTTTATGGACGGGGTCGCTGGAAAGATCAAATGTTTGACAGCCCGAGCAACTCCTTTATCGATTTAATAGTTAAACGCCGGTTCGCATTCGCGACTCTGAACAGCCTCCTGCTCGCAAGAGTCTTCTTGGCTCGAAATATTTGCACTATTCCCAGCAATGTCGTTGAATCTTGACCGACTCCAGGAATGGTCCCCCTCTTACATGGCCTGTTTTCCGACGAGCCCTTCCGACAGTGGGACACATGACACAATTTCTATGCATTTCCCGCCCACCCGTTTATTCCCCCGCCAGGTTGCCCGTATACTCCATCCATCTCTATCTCAACTCCCCAATGCAGCCTCGACCCCATCGGCAATGACGCCAGGATTACTACTATTCCGACCATCGATTTTGCGCTTCCAATTCTCTACCTCGACGACGGCGCTGACGACGACCTGTTCAAAGAGCTCCTTGTCCAGCCCCTGTCTCCAGGTCTCGATCTTCCCGCTGCGCAGCTTGCCGTACAGGACGACGGTGCAGACCACCGCGCCCGTGCGGTCCGTGCACTTGAGATCGGCCTGTTTTTCATCCCCCCGGGTGACGGTCCAGAACAGCCTGCCGAGGCTGGTGGTCGTCGCGGCAGCGCCTGTGCCTCCTGCTGAGCCCCCGGTGGGTTCGAAGCTGTTCTTGTACGTGATTTGGCGGCTCGTAGCCGAGAAGGTCAGGTCGATTTTGCCGGACCAGGTGTGCCAGTTTACCGTGGCCACTTGGGAGCCGGAAGTGGTGGCGATGAGGGTGATGTCCAAGCCCGAGGAGTAGATCAGCGGCCGGTTGTAGGTAACTATATTTGTCGGGGTGGTGGAACCCAGGGGCGTCAGCGAGCGGATATGTTTTTGAGGGGTGGGCTGGAAAAGGAGTATGTAGGGTCTGCCTAGTTGTTGTTGAGGAGGAGGAGGTAGCTGTTGAGCCGACGGGGGAGCATATTGATACTCTTGAGCTAGGGAAGGGAGGCCTTCCGGAGGAGGGTATTGTGGTGGAGGATAGTGTGGTTGACCAGTCGGATAATCTTGAGACGGATACCGCTGCGACTGTAGTGGCAATTGATGATATGGACTTGGTGCTCGAGGCTTGCTGGTCTGCTTCCTCCTTGACTGGGCGGATAGAGCTGCGGTTGCGGAGCGTATTGACCGGGCAGATATGGCGAAGCCTGGCCGTACGGATATTGTTGCGGCATTGTTGGTGCCCCTTCTCTTGACTCTTCTCTTCACTTCTCCCCTGGCTTGTTCCACCCTTTTCCTTTTTCTCTTTCCCCGAAGAACATGCGTCTTTTAACTCACGAATCTCAGGCCCACGTGTAGTCCGACAAACCAAGGAGGGAAGAAAGCGCGTTGTCTCGTCTCTGGTAAATAAGAGAGAGGGCGCAGCGTTAAACGACAGGCCTGCTTACTTACAGAGGTAGCTTTTGTACGGGTATATCCAATAGCAAACCCACTCTTAACTTACCGTTCCAGAAACCACTTACATACAGGTTGCAGCTACTGCAGCTGTCGATAGAGGCCTCGGCCACTCTTCTATTTCATACCCAAACCCAGTGCAGGCGAGAAATTACCAGATCTGGTAAATGCAATAGTATTAGTAGAGGATGAAGGGGCGCGCCGGGGGAGGCCCAATGTCCCTGTACAGGAATATTGGCATATACTGATATGCGGGTACTCGGTTCTGAACTCGTTCTCAATTGCTCACAATAGCAAGAGGGATTAATCTACTCAGTACATAACACAATACAAAACATGGCGCACTAATTTTTTTTTTCAAAACTCAGGGGGTCAGGCTAGTGAGGCTGTCAATTAAAGGAGCGAAGCCTTGCTAAAAGCAGCGGGGGCTTCTCCCTTGCACAGAACGACGCACACCCAGCGGAAGACTTGGGCCTCCAAGGCATCGACGCGGTCTTCATCAAGAAAGCAATCATCACCCTTCCCATCTACTTTGACAATGAGTCTTCTATTTTGCAATCTTAATTCTTCCCACTTACAGAGCACATTGGTCTCGTCAGGGGTTTCCGGCCACCAGGATGAGCTGTAGCTGTTACAAAGTAACACAGTATATAAAGCCCGAGACCGAGTCTTCCACAATCGGCTCGACACTGAAAGCTACTTTATATGCGGTGAAGGTTTCGCCTATTGAGGTTCACTGTAAGGTGCCTAGTAGCTTGCCATCACAACTTGCTCTCCCCTCCCTTACAAACATCGCCATGATGAACCGATCATCGATCTGCCATCAATCATCAATCATCAATCATTGCCTTTCCTCGTAATGTAACAAATTGCGTCCGGCACAAGCCTTCAAGTCCAACCCACACCTAACCGTTGCGATTTTCTCAATTCTTGCAATGGTGAGCACCATCCAATTTTCGCCCTTCTTCACGATCGGATCACACTTGATGTTTTCCAGAAGTGTGTCATCTTGGCCACCGTCGTATCCTGAAGCATTTGGGATGCAAAACTGCCTCCCTCAGTTGGAAAAAGTTGGAAAAAGTTGAAAGGGTCTTTTTTTCCCGGGCGATCGGAAGCCGCTCTAGTGCGCGAAGGTTTCTGAACTGAATTAGAAGGTGAAGGGAGTTCCGGGTCAGGTGTTGTCGTGAGACCATGATTTCCACTCCAGGGAGGAGCGCTGTAGGGTTCTTTGCGAGGCCTTGAAGGTCTACCTTGTTGATTCCCTTGTACATGCCATGACCAGCGAGCTGGCTTTGCGACGGCTCAGGTTTGTGACATCGCTGGGTGTCACAGGGAATGGATAGAGATATGCTGAAGCCCAATTCTCCGTCCCTCCTCCCCCTTCCACGGAGGGAATCAACAAGAAATCCCAACGCTTGCGTCTCGCTAGATCGTTGTTTCCGGAGCAAAGAATATATTGCTTTTAATCTCTCCGCCTTCTTCCATATTAATAGGCCGCTACCGTTAAGAGCCATTCATTCCGGCCACCGATTCTCCTGTTTCTCCCCGAGCCTTATCATACCATATATGATCGCTTGTTGGTCGTATGCTTTTGTCCGTCACTGTCTCCACTTGATAGGTTGATTGATTAGTTAGTTTTCTCCTTGCATTTGTATTTGCAAATGCGGGATGTTCATACCAACCAATCATCGACAACCCCGGGTATACATATCTGAGGGAATATGGCTATGATACAGGGGCTCTTCCACTATTCAGGAAAACATGCTCCAACCACAAGGTCCGAATGCTACGGGGTTCTGAGGCAGTGCCTCATGGATTGCTCTAGCTTCAAAGCCATACATGCTTAGGACTAACAGATTGATAGCTCTTTCTTAGTTGCATGGGTGGCGGTGCATGGTCGTTCTTCGCTGGTGGCGTAGTTAGGGGGTAATTTCGTTGTGTCTAACCAGACGGCTACCTGTTCGCGTCTCCGGCAGTGGAGTGGTGGTTTGTAATGGCTCCTTGAACAGTCTCGTCTGCGTTGTGCCTTTCGATTCTCTTCTTGTTGGCCGCCCTGTCAGCGAGATATGTAGGGTCTGATTTCGCTTTTGCCTGGCAAAGTGCCCACTGGGGAGCATAGTTTGTATGTTCCTCTTTGGCGGTCGTAGGAAACTCTAGAGCTGAGATGTGCAACCCCACTTTCATCATATTGGTAATCTTGGTTATCTCAGCGACCGTCGGCAATGTCGACGTGAGAGGTACTAAATCTGGGAGACCCGCCTTCGCCAACTGTTGTCCTTTCGCTGAATGTGGCAACATCATGTCTTTTTCTTTGGCTACCTCTTCTAGGGAAGGCAGACGACCATGTTCGATTGTAAAACAGATCATGGTGACAGCCGTCTGCATTCTCTCCAAGAGGCCTTTGCCAATGACGGGCTTATACCGGATACAAAGATCTCCAATAAGCAATGTGTCGAGCATGTCCCAGCATTCTTGGTTGAGAAAAGCGCTCACAACATATGAATCCACAACAACCTCGTTCGCTTTGTCACTGCTTGCTCTCCTGGGGACTAAGAGGAGGCCCTTCGCCTCCGCATAAGGTACGTCATCCGAACAGTTTAGATGGGGCATGCCGTTGAAGGCAAATAATTCCCAAGACGATCCCAACTCGGGCACTCTCTCAGTCCCGTAGAAATACGGTTCTCTCCTCATGGCGATACACAGGGGAAGATTGCCTTTTCGGGCGATTTCCATTCTCCGGAGAGCGTACCATACATGGGCCAGCTCATGCACAAGAGT
The DNA here is from genome assembly GCF_000835475.1 of Cladophialophora bantiana CBS 173.52. Lineage (NCBI taxonomy): Eukaryota > Fungi > Ascomycota > Eurotiomycetes > Chaetothyriales > Herpotrichiellaceae > Cladophialophora > Cladophialophora bantiana. Next base: position 1,897,589 of record NW_015971576.1, on the reverse strand, counting down.
GATGGCGAGACTGACTAACATCAGGTCCTTGACATCATCTTCGAATGTGTCATAGTGGAGGTGGGTGAAGAATGTCGCGAATTTTGAATTCAGCTAGACAGCAGTGGTTGCCATTTGTCGTTCGCAATTCTTTGGATATACCCCGAAATAAGTTGATGCATATACGTCTGTACGGCTATCCGGGTGGTAACCAGTGAAGAACTGGACATTGTGGAGGTCGTCCATCATATCTGGGAACGTCCGAGATCGGTGCTTCAATTTCTGGAGATAGTCATACACGATCTTCCCGTCCTCACAAAGATCTTTTCCTATGTCCCCAAATAAAAGGATGTTGAAGAATTCAGACGTGTACTTGCAAAACCGTGTTGCTAGCACAAGTGCGGACCGGATTCGGTCATAGAATAAGTCTGAAATAGTCAATTTAGGATCAAGCCAGGCATCGACGGGTCGATCGAGGCCCCTAATTATGTCTAGTCGGCTGAAGTTGCACCTGCTGAAGGTTTTGTAAATCTTGCCACCTGGATCTGGGGTCGAAGGCGCGTGGCATATGTTCTCATGTCTCGCAGAAAAGGCCTGTTGCCATGATTTTAGATCTGGGTCTGGGAAGAGATCTCGGTCAGAAAATGAATCCGCGTCTGTAACAGTTGCTGGACTCATGGAGTTGGGGTCTTCCAGCTACTTTTCCCAAGGATCAAAGGCTCTGGTGAAAGTCTGGTTGATGTTGTTGGTTTGCCGAAAGGCTGTCCGTACAGTCACGAGTCCCAGGGTGACAGCATCAAATGCCGGACATTGCAGAAGCCGTGAAGAAAACAGATTTCGAGCGCCACAGGTGTCCGAAGGATATAAGGAGAGACGTTTTCTCCGATATTGCAAAGATCGGGAGTTGAGTCAAACGTCGTAACGCCGTTTATACCGTTTATTTAATGAGTGACTGCGCGAGGTAATCGAAGGTGACAGACGGATTTCTGTCGGGGGGCTGGTTTTGTGCGAGAGGTGAAATTCGAGCATGGTGAATATACATATATATGCGGTCGCGGAATGAACCAGGAATAAAGGCAGTATGGTGTTCCAGTGACCTTCCACGAGGACGACTGGGTATTTCGTATTCCATGTAGAGCACCATGTCGTGATTGGGTACCCAGGACATTCGAAGGTCTATCAATACCTGACTTTTGAGATCTTCCAGATTGACCCACTCGACGCCACACAGCCGACATTTCGGAGGGAGTGACCGAGGGAGATCCTGGAGTCGGCAGCCGGTCGGCTGCGGGGGTGCCCGCGCACTCAGCAAAGAGTCTTGATCTTAATTTTCTTTTCAGCACCAAGAGAAGTCAAAGTGCAACTCCAAGTTCTCCCAAGTTTCTTCCCCATCGTCAGTCAGGAATGGTCCTTTGCCAGAACGACAGCAAGCCATCCTGTCCTCAGAGGCTGCCAGGTCGCGCCTTTCTTCAAAGGGTGATCTCAACAACATGACGGGACGCTATGGTATCAAAAGATGAGAAATCAGTGTCGACCCCCTCCAGAGAGAGGGGAACGATGACCCTCTAGTTTCGCTGAAGAGGAATCATGCTTGACATGGTGAATGTGCCTCGTATCGTTGGGGAAAAAAAAAGTCGAAACGGTGCGCAGAGAATTCACTTCGACAGTCGCAACACTGAAACGAGAAGTAAAGAGCCGAGTTTTCTCTCTACGGGAAAACGGCAGTGTCTGACAGACGATTCGTTGCGGTCAAATCGTTCGCAAGATGGTCATTTTCGCACCCAGGCCGAGCGGTTGCAAGGAGGTAATAATGGTGTGATCGAACATGAAGACAGCACAAAGAGCTGTCCCGGACATATATAAAACAAGGGACGTAAGATCTCCGATTTCCCTTGAACAATCCAACTTTGACTCCGCACTGCGAGCATGGCTTTGTCTGACCAACGTCCCGAGACGGCCTTAAACTGCGCGTTAACAGGGTGCCCATCTCTTCTTCGACGGCTGATGCCATCACGTTAAGCTTGCCCGCTGCTGTCGCTAGACTTCTTGATGGCAGCTTCCTCGTCGTCCCCGGGTGGAGCGGTTTCGGTTTCAGCTTTGTCGCCTTTCCGGGATGCGGGTTTCGCTCTGATATCTTTCCATTCAACGCCAAAAGCAAGCACAAACGCCACGATGGCCGATGCTAGCGAAGCATACTATTCAGTCACATGTTAGCTGATGCCTTGTTTGCATAGACAATGTTGTTGATTTATGGTGCAATATATGTAACCTACAAAGACATTCGTGATTGCTTTGTTGTATGCCCAGAGTACAGGCCCTAGCTTCTCTGGGAATGAGCTCAATGTCGTCTTCCGAGCATGGCCTGATCCGGCATTCAATAATTGCTGCACTTGCTCGTTATTAAGACCCGCACGCTGCTTGAGTGACTTCACAAGCTGGTTCTGAAATATCGCCAGGGCAATGCTCTGAAACACAGAAGCTCCGAAGTACTGGAAGAACGCCACGGTCGAAATGCCGACAGGAATCTGTTGGGGTTTTGTAGCCAGGGAGGCTTGGACTGCGAGGAGTGGTCCTTGCATAGCAACTCCGCTCATGCCTTGGAAGACTAGGTATGTGATCCATTTTGCGTGGGGCGTTGAAGTGGTGAGGGTAGTGTAGAGCCCTGCCGCAATCGCCATGAAGCCGACACCGACGAATAACCAAGGGTTATAGTAGCCAGTACGATTGACTGAATGGCAAAATCAGCTCTAATGGCCGAAATCAGATCTCAACGTTCGGTAGATTGACTTACTGATTAATCCTGAAATGGTAGCAGCGATAATCTGAGTGCAGACCACCGGGAGAGTCATGACGCCGCTATGGAGTGGACTGACTCCCTTGATCACCTGGAACCATTCAGGCATGTAGTAAATGTTGATAATATAAGCGCCAAACATGAAGGTGCTAAAGAGACAACTCAGCAAAATCGAACGGTGGAAGACGATCGAGAACGGGATCATGGCATCGTCGCCTTTGTGATACTCCCACATGAGGAAGACCGTCGCAGATCCAGCGAAGCCGCACAGCAGCCCTATCACCGTGGCCGACGTCCAAGGCCACTGGTGGCCACCCCATTGTAGTGCCAGAAGAATCATGACGATGGTCGGGATGAAAATTGCGCACCCAACGATGTCAATTTGCAGGATCTTCTGCCCCAGGGGTGTTTTGTCGGAAGCTCGTATCGGTGGGTGGAATAACAAGGCCAACGCGGCTAGTGTTACCACCCCCACGGGAAGATTGATGTAGAAGCACCATCTCCACGATACCTTTGTCGTCAAGGCCCCTCCAATGATTGGACCGGTGATTGTTGCGACTCCGAACAGAGAAGAGAGGGCGGCAGTATAGAGGGCACGTTTGGAGAGCGGGGTCACAATCGCGAGGATGGACAAACTGCCAGAGAATATCCCTGCTGCCCCAGTCCCAGCAACAGCTCGGCCAAGGATGAACATATTAGAGGTGACGGCTGCACCACAGAGCAGTGAGCCTAGAAGGAAGACGCCGACAAAGACGAAGAAGGTCCATTTGAGGGAAAACGTTGCATACAGCTTTCCTGACAGAGGCTGCAGGGAGCACAGGCACAGAGGGTAAGCTGCTCCATACCAGCCGATGTCCGTGGTAGCGTTGAATTGCACTGTGATTGCCGGGATAGCCTGAGCCGCAAGTTAGCTGTGAGGAGAGATATATATTGGCGGAGTGTGGGACGCACTGTAGAAATGACTGCGATGTCCAGAGCAAACAAGTAGATGGCAAGACCAAGACCACCGAGAACAAGGTAAAGTCTTGAGCCAGTCAGATGGTGAGCAGTCTCCGAGTACTTGCTGATCGAATCCTGGCTTTTCGAGATGGTGCCAACGTTCTCAGTGATTGAAACTGACATAGTGGTGTCTCCCTCTACTCTTTCAGGCGGGACCATGTCGTTGCCTGAGCCGCTGCCCACTTGCTCGTCAAGTCCTAGAAGAATAGCAGCCACGAGGGCAAGATCGAAAGGGGATCCTAATAGACAAAGGAGGCTTTGTTGCCATTTTCAAGGAAGCAGAAATGAAAGGTCGAGGTCAAGATATAGGAGGGTTGAGGCTCCCCTGACCGCAGCCCTCTCGAGCATTGCACAGGCAACAATCTCGGGCACAAGCGGCGATAAGACAGACCGGAGAAGAAGTGGACGCCATCTCCTTTTCAGACATCGATATGACTGGAACAAAGTAGGTGTCGCAGAATTGAGGAGTCGAAGGACAAGGCGGACAAAGGAAGACGAGGTGAAGTACGGAGGACGGAGTACCTCGTATGAAAGAAATGTGATACGAGAGAAAGGAGACGGCAACGGACAAAAGGTGGCCCGGTCGTGTATGTCGTTTGATTGGTTAGGCCATGATTAGAGGCTGCACGTGATGCTGCACGTGAGAGGACATTCCGCCTCGAACGGAGATATTCAACTCCTTTCCCGTTCCCTCTGTTGCCAAATGCATTTCCCTCGACATTTCTGTCACCGTTCGCCCCTGTACCACCAGTGACTCCAGACCGGAGCGGCAATGAACGGGGTCGGCAATTCTGGAGCAAGACGGAAGGCCTGTGTTCGATGCGTCAAGGCCAAAGCGAAATGTTCCTTCAGTGGCGGGCAAGGTGTCTGTGACCGTTGTCGCAGGCTGAGACGGGATTGTATGCTCGAAGAAGCTCCCCGACGCCAGAAAGAGAAGCAATCGACGTATGAATGCCCGCAAAGAAACCGACCCCGATCTCCTTCCCTTTTCATCTTACGCACGGGGGGCTAGGTCTGGTCTAACCGAGCAATAGGAGAATCAAAGCACTCGAAGAAAAGGTCAACGATCTTCTGACATTGCTCACTCCTGACAAGAATGTTCTTGGAGATACGAATGTTACAACCATAACTACTACGTCAGCCCCACTGGAACAAGTCAACAGTGACAATGTCTCGTTCGCCTCGGCCACGAAGGCGCACAGCACCAAGACCTCTGCACCATCAACCGCTGAAGAGAACCGACAATTCGATGTGATCGATAGGGGTGTGCTGACAATGGCAACGGCCGATACCCTCTTGAAGAATTATCAACAAGTTCACTCGCAGTTCTTTCCGTTCGTGATAGTTGCTCCAGAGATCGATGCTGCTACTTTGCGGAGAGATGCCCCTGTTCTTTTCCTGGCTATCACGACGGCATGTCTCGAAGAAGACCATACGGTTCAAAGACGGCTTGGTGTCGAGCTGAAGAGGATGCTCTGCGAGCGAATCCTGATCAGAAACGAGAGGAACATCGAACTCTTACAAGCGCTGCTTGTTCACCTAAGCTGGATCCATTACCATTTCCATCCCATGAACAACAAGCAGTCATATATGCTTCTCCAAATGGCGATCGGCCTTGTCATGGACCTGGATCTTGACCGGTGCCCTGCGCATCGTGATCAGAGAGTGGGGAGTAATTTCTGCAAAATGAATCCAGAAGCGAAGTTGCCAACACAATGCCAGAGGACAACGGCTGAAACTCGCGCCCTTCTGGGTTGCTTTTACCTTTGTTCTTCGTAAGTACAACTCCTTGTATGGCCTTGACGAAGCCGGTCTCACCAAATCAAGCATGGCAATGACGCGCAAGGAACTCGTCATGAGGCATACCGAGTGGATCGAACACTGCTGTCATGTTCTTCAGGCCGCGCAGGAGACCGCCACGGACGCGTATGCAATAGCTTTCGTCAGCGCCAAACGCCTGACGCAACAGATTACCGAGAGATTCTCATACGGCGACCACACCTTCATCCGATTCCAGAGTGATGCTGTGATACAGATGTCCCTGAATGGTTTCAAGAAGGAAATTGCAGAGCTAGGAGCGAGCTCTTCATTCTCGTCCGCACAGGCAAATTGTGAGTGGACCGGATTTTTAAAGTGTCTCGCCTATTCCTACTCCCAGCACACATGAGAGGAAAGAGATTGCTAACGATGTGGGTACCGTTCAAAAAAGACGTGCTGATGGCTGAGTTGAGAGCTTTGCCAGTCGTAATGCACGAGGTCGCATTATATCGCGATCCGGCAATTGCATCGCAGTCGACGATTACCACCTCCCATCTCTGGGAGCTGTTGACCTCGACTCGATTCTTCTTGGACTATTTCCTGAGCGTACCGACAGACGCGCTGAGACATCTACCCGCCGCGTTCTTCAGCTTCTCCGCGTACGCGCTGATCATCCTGTCGACAATTGCGCGCCTTCCCTCAACAAGCGGATGGGACAGTTCGATGGCCAAACGCGAGGCGGACGTCCTGAACATCGCACAGCGTGTGAAAATCAAAGTCGGCGACGAGCTCACCCGGACGGGCCACAGCGTGAGCACAGAAGAGAAAGACGTCTGGGCATTCTTCGGACGAGGCATGGGCGGCTTGATGGCGTGGCACGAGAGGTGTGAGAAGGAGAGCGAAGGGACAGGAGCAGCAACAGGAGGTGGAGAGGGAGACTACGAGCTTCCAATCAGCCAGTCAGGTGTACCCTTGACGACAAGGTGTGCTGTGGCAGACATGATGACTCCGTTCAACGCATTGCGATTCCGCAAACCCGTCCATCCGAACACTGGTGGTGTTGCGACGAACGGGGCCCAAGGAGAGAATCCCAATGCTGCTTCAGGCGGAAGTGCATTCATCGGCGGCGGCGTGGGTGGTGGCGGCACTGGTGCCGCCGCTGATGCCCAGCCGACAGACATGGGGACCAGTTTCTGGGACGACGAGGTGTGGCAGTCCATTATAGATGAGTTTTCAATGTTCCCTACAACTGCCAGCTTCCCCACCGCACCAAGCGTGCAGCATCAGGTGGAAAGATTGCGTTGGTGAGCAAAGGGCTGCCCTACAACGGCAGACAAGATGCTGTACGGAGTGTCCCTGGGGTTAACTTCAAAGGTGCAATTCTGCACTACCTAGAAGGTTCTCTCGGTGTCTCGTCACCTGCTGAGCGGTTGTAGTGCATGAACAACTAAAGCTACAAAAGTGATTCGCAGTAGAGAATACCGGTCCATCACAGAGGAACGATCGCATAGTTCTTTTCACGGTCCAAGGCCTCAGCATCAGTATATCTCACCGCTTGTTCTCCAGTCACTTTCACTATATCATCTGTTGGCCCGCTCCTAGGATTTGCTAAGGCAAAATCAAGTACCTAGAAGGAGTTCGCAACCTCGATCGGGTTCAGCCTCACCTTGCACCCCAGCTCCCAGACACCCTAGTATGCCAGCACGACCAACAACACGCGCACCAGAGAAGATGCAACCGCACCAAAACATCCAGCCCAGTGGCGTCTGTATTCCTCGGTATTATACTGAGTTGCTGGCACGAAAACCCTGCTTGAATTTGAGTATGAACCCCATGGCTCATCTGCATCTGCCGACTCTGACGGTTGGATAAATCTTGTGCATTGAGGAAGGTCTGTGTGTTCACTCCAATCATAAGGTCGATATTGACCTCGTGGCTTGGCCCTAGTCTAATGTATGCGCTGGTAGAGCGTTGGAAGGGGATTCCATCGATGACTGCAAGCAGTTTGACGGTGGCCGCAAGGGCAGCAATGTTGAAATACTGCTACCAAAGGCCCAGGTGTGGTGTACATTGGCTATCGCCGCACCTTTCATTGCTCTTCTCCACCAGAATACAGCAATCCCCTTTGCCACTTCAATCGCAATGCAAACGCTAGCACCACTGTTGCATGTAGACAAGACGGTATTGGGAGCGATTTGCTTAGGCCACGAGGAGACGGGTGTGTCGTTGGATGCGACTAAAGTCATGGCCGCAACGACAGAAAGTACCGGCACCATCAGGAGACATCCGAAAACCAATCCATGGAAAGCGCTTCCAGAATCCTAGCAACCATTTCTCGGTGGGTATAAAACGTAGATCCTGGCCAGAGTCGTTGCCGCGGCTGCTCAGCGAAGGACTGACTTCGACAGCAGAGATTCCAATAGCGACTTCATTCTCGTTGTCGACTGGAGACATTGTAAAAGACCCGGTGCATCAGTAACCCAACACCGGATACAGATGACGCTATGCTATTTGAAAGAGAAGATACGTTGACCTGCCTAGGGAGTCTCCATGATTTGATATCCAAAGGACGAGGGCGACTCGGCCTCATCTCCTCCAGATTTGGGCCATTGACCCCTTTCCGATTCCTGACCGACAAGGCTTCATCGCAGCTGGCTGCTCAATGGGCACGATATCACCAATTAAAGACCACGGCAAACAGGCTCAGGCCAGACTGATTTAGAGGACTGCCAATCGCAATAGCAGTTGATGGGAAGGCGCTCGCTTTTCGCAACTGTAAATTGGCCACGTGTGGATCGCGTGGTCCAAATAGTCCGCCTTTGAAGACTCTGAGGGCTTGATGGTTTGCGATCGAAAGAGCAGACCCCGAGGTGTATCAGTATACGTTCCTGTGCAAAACGCAACAGGCATGCTGATTGAGTGAGGAGAGCAGAATTAATGAGGGAGTTCAGCCAGTGGCTTCATCCTTCAGCTGAGCCTCAGCTACACCAGCGCAATAGTTCTACATCCAGGGCCATTCAGAGTCGGCACTCGTGGCATTGGCTGGTGACTCTGAATAACAAGCGCCACCGTTCCTGCTTTCATTTCCATCAAAGTCACGGCCCATAGAGCGCTTCGGCGTCACCGGATGTCGCGTATCAAAATCCAGAAGGTAGCAATGAACATTTTGGTCGCAATTGACAACCCAACTCCAGAAATGCAACCCTGCAAACGATTGTCCAAAGGCGGTACTGGGACACCTTGCAGCGCTGACTCGTCCAGGACCTCTATCCCAAAAGAGAGCACACAGGGTTGGTCTCGTCCCATGTTTATCTGTCTTGACCATTGAACTCTACCAGATGCCGAACAATATCAAAAATCTCACCATTGTCCTCTCCTTCAACGCCCGCCCGCCCGGCAGGAGAATCGATTCTCCTCCTCAATTCATCATCCAACAATGCCCGTAACCTCGAAGCCAGAACACCAATCCTAGCCCACCCTCTCAACCTCAACCATCCATCGACTATAACCCCTCGTCCCGTTATATCGACCTCAATTGGTCCACCAAACAGCAACAGTCCATATGGGTTCAACGGCGTCAAATCTCGAATGAACGTCTTGCTCGTTTCCATCTTGGCAAAGTAACTCACAAAGTTTGCGTTGCCAGAGAAACCTTGAGCGTCGAAGAGAACACTGCTCGGGTGCACAAACACCCTCCCGTTTTCCTCGTTGAAATATTTGATCGTTTTGGCGTCTGGGTCCAGTTCCTTTGCACCGCTCATGGATGCGATGTATTTCTTGTCAGGCATCTGGATGCGTGCGATTTGAGGGTTTAGTGCCCCTGCGACTATGGCGCGCAGGAGCATGATGTTGCTTTTCTGTCGGTTGTGAAGGGATGAATCGCTGTTGTAACTGGCTGCTAACAGGCCGGTTTCAATGAGGGAATCGAGAAGCTGTCGTCGGGTTGAGTCAATGTCGCGGAGAATGTGCTGGGACAACCATTTCGACGAGCACCAATTCCGCACTTCCCCGTATCGCGAGGTCGCAGATATCTCTTTCCACTGTTCGCATGCTCTGTAGTCGGCAATAAGGTCACCGTCTGAGGCGGAGAAGGACAATCTCGCCTCTTTTGCCTCATCTCTCTTGTCACGCGACGAGATAAACGGGCTCTTCGTTGCCAAGATGGCAGCAATTGTCAGACAGGGTTCCACACAATCAAATAAGACACCGTAGATGAGAAGTTTCGCGCAACGGAGGTCAGCAGGAACCATCGCCAAGTACTTCCCGAGACCGGTCAAGCGATCGTTCTCCAAAGCACCCATACGCTCCAGGGTCTTCAGTGCGGTGGCGACAGCTCGGCTGTCAGGTGGAGATATGGTGCTTGCCAGAAATTCTTCCACGCTGCGCGCTGAACCAGTCGCTTTGACCGAAAGACACAACTGCTCCAACGGCGTTCTAACCATTTCTGGTGCGGGAACGTTCGCCATGTTGGCTTCGACATTCCTAGTGAAGAGCTTGTAGCATTTCCCCGCCCGGACTCTGCCTGCTCTACCACGGCGCTGTTTACAAGCAGCCTGGGAAGCCCAGACCTCTTCAAGACGCACGATATTTGTGGCAGGATCGTAGTGAGTCTCCTTGACTTTGCCGGTGTCGACCACGGCTACAATGTCTTCAATGGTGATTGATGTCTCTGCAACGTTCGTGGCGACAACCACTTTTCGTTTTCCCGCTGGCGGCTGTCTGAACACCAATCGTTGCTCAGCAGGCGTAAGTGAAGCATGAAGCGGTAGACTATATATATTCGGCATGGCGGCCAGAGTCCTAAGACAACGATCGATTTCCAGGGTGCCTGGCATAAAGATGAGAATACCCCCGTTTGACCCGTCCAGCTGCAGGTCAATCTTTTGCACAAGAGAAGCGATCAGCTGGTAGTTGATTCCAATTCCAAGGCTTTGGATTGCTTTGCCAATATGAGGTTCGTCGTCTGACTCCTGCGGTGATTCTCTTTTCCCGTTTCCCACGAGCCGCACGACTTCATCTAGGTAATAGTCCTGGACTGGGTATGTACGCCCTTCGATGTGGACTCTGCCAACTCGATCGCCACCAAAGTATTCAACGAAAGTGTCAGCATTGAGTGTGGCGCTCATCAGTACAATCTTCAATTGGGATAGTGAAGGTAAGGCCTCGCGCAACAAGGCCAGAAGAAAGTCTGTATCAAGGGAGCGCTCATGGACTTCATCAATAAAGACGTGGCTGACATCCGCCAGGGCCGATTTAATGCTGGGAGAGCTCTGGAGACGACGGAGGAGGACGCCCGTGGTTTGGAATGTGATTCTGGTTCTTGAGGAGACCTTTGACTCTCCCCTAATGATATACCCCACCTCCTGACCTTCTTTGTCGCACCGCTCCGCGCTAACACGCTCCGACAAGGAGAGAGCAGCGACTCTCCTGGGCTGTGTACAAATGAGATTGACGGAAGAGCCTCGCATGTTCTCGATAGCGTTGTCCAGTATGAATTGGATTGCTTGAGTGCTCTTTCCTGAGCCGGTTTCCCCTGTAATGAGAGTCACTTGCGAGTTCTCAACTACTCTAGCAATTTCCTCTTTTTTAGACCATGCAGGTAGAGTTTGCCGAGCTGCATTCATCGTCCGCTGTGTTTCTGAGCTCTGACGGGATTTCCAAGCCTCGAATATGGCCTGGTTAGATCGGTTCTCCTTAGCGTGTGTTCTTTCTGTCATTCTCATACGAGTCGAATTGTTCGTTGCTTCATTCTGGGTCTCCGCGAACGACTTTCTCATCGGGCTAGGAGCTATCTCCAAATCACTGAGCCTTCCAGGATCTTCGATGATGTTTGGCATCGAGCTCTCTAGCCATTCCAATAAGTTGAATACCATCGAGTCACCGAGCAGATGTTCTTGGGCATATCTGACCGCTCTTTTGGTTGCACTCAGGCGAATGTAACTCGGTATTTCAGGTGCTTCGATTGAGACGACGGGTGGCCTGTTTGGATAACCGGAGGTCGGGCAGCGAAAGTGAAACGTGCCTGAGACATTCGAACTGGGGTCAGCTTGAATAGAGCATCGGTCTGGACCTGATAGCTTGAACCTCTCGTCAAGGATGGCCTCTAAAGCCGTCATTTCCTCAGCCCAAACGTGCGTGTTGCTTTCCGCCTCCACAACTGACTCGACATTGAACGGCACAAGTCGTGACTGTAGAGCCTCTGCTGCGAGAGTTTCATTTCCCTCGTTGTCGCGTAGGGCTTGAAGACATAGCTCGCTCGGATATCCTCCTTGGCTCAGTCGCTTTACTTTGGCATCCGTTGCAAGGTCGCTGGTAACGAGAGTGATTCCTGCATTGTAACCAGGAGGAAAACTCCACGTGGGTAGACAATCTTCGGGAACGTGGATGAGAAGCCACTCCAATGTTTCCTCCCGCGTGCCACAGTTTTCAAGAGCTTCTTGGATGTGAGAGGATTGAAAGCCAGATCGGGACAGATCAGACACAATAGAATCCCTATCCGTCTTGGAAATGTGAAGTCTGTTCTGGTTCCAGATGCTTCGGCACCTGATCATTGACTCAATCCGTGCCCGAGCCTCCGGTCCTAGCTCAAGCCGCGGTGCTCGATCCCACGCTTTCAACGTCCCATTATCAGATCCTGGTCCGATCAAACTTGATGATCCAGTTTTGGGAGGCTGTCTCGCTTCTTCCTCTTTTCGTTTCTCTCTGGCAGCCTTGATTTCTTGTCCCTTGGATTCTGCAGCGAAGGGGTCCGCATCATATTTCCATGCCCTACCATCTTTTACATCTTCTTCTTTCAGACGCTGGAACTCGCCTTTCCAGAGGTCACGATAGGTTGGAGGTAATGCCATCGCCAAGTTCTTCATGCTGGACACGCGAAAAAGAGCATAAGCTGCCGCGAAATGGCGGGCTTCAAGGGCTGTTGGCTGGTCTGCGAGATGGGCATGAGTTGCAGGAAGATGGAATGGAGGGAGTTTCGTAATAGACCCCGTCTTTGGATCTGTTCTTGACAACACAACCCACGACCGGTGAAGCTTTTCTCCACTGCTGCCTGAAGGGACTTGCCGACCCTGATACTCGGGCTTGTTCCATTTCTCTCGCTGGCAGTGCTCCGACAACAGGTTAACGGGCAATTTGCCGGTCCACGAAGCTCCTCCGATGATCTTTTTCACATCAGGTCGGGGTGGAGCTCCGTCAGAGTCTTTCTGATCCTGTTTCTTCTTTTCATTTTTCTGCTTAGTGAAAACTATATGATCACTGTCTGGAACTGCAGGTGTTGCTTTTTTGGAAGAGCTACTCTTGCCGGAGGCAGTGCCTTTCTTAGGTGCCATATGGATCGAATTCGCGAGGTGACAGCTTTACAAAGCGGCAGAAAGCAGCAGCTCAGGGCATGCGATATTTGCCAGCGACTGGCTTAGACAGCCCTTCCCGTCAGCACGATTCCAAGGACTTCAGCAATCGCGATGATTGTACAACGAAGCAGTATCACAGGCGGAGTGTCAGAGATCAGTGTCAGAAATCAGGTTTTGATATCGGGCACCTTGCCATGGTGGATTTTCATCTTCAGCCGCGATCCGGTGGAGGCCAATATTCAGAATGGGATCCTGTAGATCGAGTGAGAGCACGACTTTTGGCAAATGCTGTTGATGGCAAATGAGGCGAAAATTATGCCTCTTCTCGGAAGACCTGCCGAAAAAAACCCGCCAAGCGAAATCCTGACCAGGCTGTCATTCAGCCTTATCTGGTGGGAATCCCCTCGCCCCTTTTCGGCAGCCTCGTCCAGCATTGGACTGTCGAATTCCAGGCACATACTGTTGGCCCAAGAAACTCGTTGTACTTGCGTTTCCTCGAGGTAGTATCTGCATTATCTGCCCTAGAGCATGTGTCTTCCCTAGTGATTAATGACCCCACTCTATCACGCCGAGCAACGCGGCGGTTTCCCTCACAGTGTGGTCTCCGCCACATCGCTCTCCAAAGCAGAACACAAGCTTCGATGGTGATGCCCATGAGTCATTCCAATATTCCTACAGAAGACCGAGAGGAGGTCATCTTCAGCTTCCTTGTTTTTTTTTCTCCCGGTCACTCTGCCATGAATGCCGATTACTTTGTCATAAAATCGTGTGTTCTCGTCAATGATTCCCACCGAACACTGAGAAGCTCTAAAACTGGAGACAAGTGAATACTGACAACCGAGCCACAACATGCCTTCGATCTGATCATGGCACGAAAGCTCACCCGGCAGAGAGCCAATGATGGACCCTCAGCATGAAGACGTCGAAACTCCGCCATTTGTGCGGACGAGTGTCTGCCCTTTGGCGCAAGCTTTAAATAATGATTTGTTCGAACGATATTCTCCTCACATGCGAAGATAAGGAACGCTGTCGTAGAATGAAATCATTGTGGACTGAAGGACAGATGATGGTGCAACCGCATCTTCCAAGTTGAATCCTCTCTGGATTTCGGTCTCGACGAAGGCTGATGCTCTCTTGTAGCGTTTGTCGCAATATTTGTTGAACACTGCATTGTGATGTTTTCGCGGATCCTCACAACATTCCAGTAATAGATTGATCAATGGTTTGAGTTGGGAGTACGTGTAACTAGCATAGTAGACATGATGAGCGGTCTGTGTCGATTAGTAAGTGTGTAATATCCGTTTGAGGAGCGACTTACCCATGTGCCTTTCCGGAGCATGATGCGTGCGAGACAATGCGATGCCGCCGCTGTGAAGCTCGGGGGACTGCCGATGAAGCGTTCATCCATCAAGGTCACTTCAAGGAAATATTTAGCAAGCGTCCTCGTCTCCAGGTCATAGTCGTCAGCTTTGCTAATTCGGCGCAAGAAACTCATGGGGCCGGGCCAGCCAAGCTCGAATTGAAGCATGGTAAGCATGAACCGCTCGGCTTTGAGAATCTCATCCACACTGTATCCACCATCAACCATGTATACAATTTCCTGGACCGAGGGACAGTTGATCTCTTCATATTTTGCCGCGATGAAAATGGCCGTTGCACCGACAAGCTGGAGTTTGCCGAGAGAAACAACCTTGCACGACAGGAACCGGTCAATGTAATTAACGGTAAGAAAGAGCGTCTCCGGTAGCAAGTTGAACCGGAGGTGAACTTGGACAAGCCAATCCATCAGAACCGCACGCATGGACCACTGGATTTCGTGCTGGTTGTCCATGTAGTGGGCGTTGGGAAGCATCTTCACCTCGAGCTGTCTCATGTAGTCAAAGATCTCCTCCCCATATTCGGCAACCATGCTCGTATCGTAGCTTTCATCTTCCACCTCCTCAGGAGAACGAGTGGCCTCGACCAACTGCTTTGCCGCAGCAATCTCTTTGCGGGCACGTTGGTTCATCTGTGGAAATAGGACGGTCGTAGCTCCGCCAGTGGTGTTGTCACCGCGTGATCGGAATGACCTGGCGGTTACATAATCGTCCTCTTCGTAGTTATCGTCATCCTCTTCATCCCAGTATTCTTCCTGCTCGAGTCGTTGCTGAATGTAGGAATGGTGAGGACTCAGGGGAGGAATGTTATCGACAGGATTCACGACACTTGCCACGGAAATCTGTTGCGATTCCTTTCGAACAGCGGTAAGATGGGGTCCCATGAAGGGGGGAGAATCTCTGGGGAGAGGTCGATCGTAGAGCTGTTGTGAATGTTGCTGAGCGACATTGCCTGAGGCATTGCTGCCTGCATCTTTCACGTCTGTCTCGTTGGGCTCGCTCGATAATGCAGGACCTAGGTTTACACCTTCAATGCCAGGTAAGATGGTATCTGAATGCAACTCTTGAATGTCTTTCACTGGCTCAGAGGAAACGGCAACAGACGCCGGTGGAGGGAGAAGACAAAGCTGAGACTCCACTCCAGCATTCGCTGAGCTCGGGCGCTTCCCTGTTCCTATCACATGCCCGTTCAACGGCTCACTCGACGTAATTTCCGTCTCTTGAAGTACAGCAAGACGATTGTCTTTGAAGATGGTGGTATGGCGTTTGGTCAATGTCTTTTTCGTCGCGGCAGGCTGCAGTGCAACTAACGTTTCTGTAGTGGGATTTGAAGAGGCTTTCGATGTTCCATAGGTAGTTGCTCCAGCAAGAATGGTTTTCAGCCCTTTTTGGGCGGGCCGGAGCAGCGCGATAGACCTTCTTTGCTCGAGGGGCTGGCTAGGTTTCACCACAACCTGGAGACTTGGCTTGGTCTGGAGTGTCGAATCATCTTTGCTCGGTCTTCCAGCAACAATATTGCTCACGTCCCCAAATGCAGTTCGCTTCGCTGCGGCCTTGAGCCCTTGGGCTTCAGCAAAAGTAGTTGTAAGTGCTGGACTCGATTTATTCCGATGATGGATTGTTTTGGTCACTTGGCCTTCGGGAGGGACATTCTCGTCGTTTCTGACGCGTATTGGCCGCAGTGGGCGCTGTGGCTATCAGAGAGGTGTATATTAGCTCTGATGTTCCAAGACAAAGCAGTGTGGATAACAGTGTCGGCGCGGCAAACCGCGGATCGATAGCAAGTGAAGTGGGAGGTACGCAGCAGAATCATTCTTCTCACCTTTATGTCCATGCTGAGCAGTCTGAAGGTTTGTCACAGGATGTGGAAGTATTCAGGGTGCTCGGACTGGGAAGGGCGATTGGTTCGTGACGCCCCCTAGATTTTGCAAAGCGCGACGGAGTCGGGCACATTCAGTCGAAGAGAAGGGAAGGGAAGGAACAGTGTCGTGAGAGGGAGAGGATGGTCAAGGCCAGGCAGGAGTATCGATGCAGAAGCTATGGCTGTGGAAAGGAGCACAGCATACGGGTTGGTCCTGGCAACAAACAAAACAGCATTATTATTATTATGGGATTATGCAAGGTTAAGGAACTTGCATGTAAACATTATTGCGATCGGTCATTGGGCTTGCGTCCACGGCTCTTGCCGCCCTTAGCTTGACCCAAGCTACACTAGTCCATTTCCAGCCATATAAACACTTCGCGTCCTCTAAAGTGCTGCACTTTCAGCTTTTTCCGACTCTGACAGCGCCCCTCGGGGTAAATTAGGGAGCCAACTCGGTCTTCTGTACTGGTTAAGGTGGCGTAAGAGGATCATGTACATGTTTCTCCTAATCCATGCCGCAGGTTGTGGTGAAAATCAGAACAACTAAATTATGACGTCAACGCGTCGCGCAAATCGCGAGATCACGTGCGAAGCTGTAGAGACTCTCATCCAACACATTGATTAAGTCAATCTCGCATTCTCGTCATCCTATCATCAACGTGAAGAAGGCGTAAATTTAGTTGGTGCATCGCCAGTGGAAAGAACAGCCTACTTCAAATGGTCTCCCGGTAAGTGGCGAGGGCTTGCAGGGCTCGGACTTTCCTTCTAGGCGCTTACTCAATCCCCAACGATGTCATCGGACCGCAAAGGACCCAGAATACGGATGACATGCGAGGTTGTTTGATTCAGCACAGGATTTGCGCTGCCGGCGCTCCACGTTCTGTCAGGTTGGCCAGGCAATTCGGCGATATGGTTGACATTCAGAGCGATGCTGTATGGATGATTGGGAGAGGCATTCCGTCCTTGTGGGCAGACTAACCCACTAGGTTTCCCATGTCCTGTTTTGGTCGCTCATTGCGCTCCCATAGATGGGTGAGAGACTTGTCCAAAGAACACTTTCCAGAGGAAGCCCGAATTGAATACACCGCGGACATATGTGCGACTTTGAGATGCGACCAACCCGAGGTTTCGGAGTTTGTTGCGCAAACTCTGATTTTGGCGGTCCAGGCATGCCATTTGCAGAGCATGTGATGGCCCCAATCCCATTGATCCTAATTGCGCCGAATTGCGCTTACTACTGGCAGACTCCTATCTCGAATGTTTCAGCAACAGAGCGCATCAGTCCGACCCAACGGAGCACACCTGGGTCGCATCAGCATTGGGTCCTTTCCAGTTGGATGATACAGCCCATGCGAATGGAATGTGGGGGATGCGACCGAAAAATTTCGTTAATCTCAGGCAAAGCTAGCGAGCTGAAAAGTAATGCGACCTCGACCCTGACAACGACCACGATGACGCTTCTAGGAATAGTAATGGCACCCGGCCCGGAGGGTGCAGATCGTTGGACATGTACATACATATTATTATATCAATGCACAAGCACAGGTGCCGTCACGTTATTGAGCAAATTGCGCCTAGTCTGGGGTCGCCGCCAGGTCCGCCATCCCGCCAAGATCCTGGTCGGTATGGGAACTTGTGGTTGAAACATTGCAGATCGCGAAACGATAGCCATGTCGTTGCCGCCGTGGCGGGCTTGCAACGAGTCAAACCCTGATTTAGGACGACCTTTATCAGCGGAGCCCAGCAAGCCATTTGGGCATTTGGTCAAAAGGAGCGAGGTTGACAGTGGGCAAGGGCTGCACGGAGAACCCTGTGAAAAGGGAATGCATCCTGTGGCAGCCACTGCGGCAGCCCACGCTCGAGTGGTCGAGGGGATTGGTTGAGTGACGGCGACGGATGCTTGCGTGTTCTTGACGACGGCCTCTTGAACGGCCTCGAACGGCACCACCAGACTCGTTGCCAGTTGGACGCTGGACTCCACCGCCAATACGGCTCAGCAAAACTCACAGGTCGCCAGCCTACAGGCTCAGACCGCTGACGCTTGCTAATCTTTGCCATACAAGTAGTGGCCATACAAAGCTCGCCAAATCCGCTACCGCTCCGGCCGCTTTCTCGAACATCATTTCAATCAGCGAGCAGGTGAGGGGTTGGTCTTCTTTCTTATTCTCGCTCCTCCTAGCAAGTTAGTTCCAGCACATCGCCGGGCCAGGCTCGCCATTACTGTCCTCACTTTTCCGAACCCTCAGCTCCAGCTCCGCCCGCTGACTGCCTCATGGTTCTACCCTCATCGCCCACCCTCCGTGATTGCCTGGCCTCGGCCCCGGCCCATACAAAAATCAAGGCATGCTCTCAGCCTGCCAGTCCCGAATGGCCAGCAAAGACACCGCTTCGGGTTGTCACCTGGGCACCGTTAGCTCGTAGCTGGGAAGACAAGCCGTCACAAGATGGTGCTCATGAGCTACTGCTGAACTCGTTCTGGGAAAGTCGTAGGCGGTCGGGAAAAGACACGCAGTGGAATGTTCTATCTCGTAGTCACCGTACAGCAGACACTGAGGCATTCTTTGCATTTTCGCTCTTGTCGCCATCGTTGACTTCCTTGTCGCCATTAATTTGATTTGGGGTATATTTGTGACTCGTTCGGAATAAATCACCTTCTGCACAATACCAGGACACAGTACTCGGACACAGTGCGAAAGCCACGTTCTTGTGGTACGAGTACGTACTGGCGTTTGTTGGACCGGGGGTGGGCCACCAGGGCCTCGTTTCACACGCCCGTTGACTATTGCAGTATCCCAAGCCTCAGTCCTCAGGTCTCAGTCCGCACCTTGACTTCCTTTCTTCCCTTGAACCTCTCTCCTCCCACTACTTCTCATTTCCACTCATCTACCGCTTCGGGCGCCCGTCTGTGTGCCAGCGAGAGAGGCTCATCCATCTATCTTTACTGTCGTGCACTCTGTCGCCTGCCGGATCCCACCGTCACCGCTGCGAAACATCACTGCAGTCACCATGCTCTAGCCTCCGACGATGCCTTGACGGTAGAGCCGGATGCTGTTGCAACTGCCGTTGCGCTTCTTCTCTTCTATCTCGTTTTTGTCTTAGCATCATCGCAGGTGTTGCACTTGTCACCTGAAGCCTCGACTTATTGTAGGTTGCTCCAAATTGGTCTGGGGACTCGAGCCCATTGTCCTCGCAACCAACATTTCACCCTTCCTAGCCACCATGCTGAATTCGCCCACTCCTCTCCAATACCATAACCTATCGCTAGGTAAACAACAGGCTAATTATTCCATTCAGTGCCTCCCTCGAACGAAGAACGAGCCGGGTCTCCTCCATAAAACCTCCTTCGCCCGAAGCGAACCCTTGATGAGCCCTCCAACGGTGGCAGAGGTATAAGAAGACAATCACATATATCGGAACCATTGAGCGCTATGCATGTCTCTAGCCTGCTATCGGCCGACGACCACAAGTCTTCGAAGACAAAGATGCCTCCTGCCAAGTCCATCTCCTTCGAGCTCCTGCTGGATGAGGGCTCCAAAACAAGGGCAAGAATTCCTCTGAGAGTAGTGCTCAATACGCACGACAGCACGGAGTCTATCATTACCACAGTCAAGAACTTCTATGGCATATACGACGGGAATGGTGTGAGCTTCGAAGATGCATGGGGCAACACTCTCATTGCCTCATACGACAATCTCGGCCATAACTCTACCGTCTATGTGCGCATTGTGCCGGCTCATCAGGCAGCCTCGAATGCATACACACATGGCTTACATACCGGCGAGGGCGGCTACGAACCTAGACGTCGACCCAGTTTGGGCGAGCCCTTTCAGATGTTACCACCTCACATGCGCGAGCAATCCCACTCCCCCTCCAGGCCAGCTTCGAGAGTTGCTCGTAAGCGAAGCATTTCTCCAACCCAAGGGAGAGGTCGTCGAAGTGCGTCGCAGCAGAAAGGACCATCTTATGCGACTGCCAGTCGGGGCTCAAGCGCCAATGGAAGCTACCATGAGGAGAATGGATACAGTGACAGTGAGGCCGGGCGCAGCTCAATCTCGGGATCCAAGAAAGCTAGAAGCGAGCAATTTGCTAGCTCTGACATTAGTACCGCGAACGTCCTTCAAGATGGTCGACGTGGACAACCCATCTTTGACAGTTCGGTGAGTTCCCTGCTGTTACCTTCTCTTGGCTCCTCACTGACTTGAACTTCCAGACACTTCCTCTTTTTGTTCCTCCCCAGGTTCCAGTGACTGCTTCCCAGTCTTCCATTTCGCCTCAGCGACGTTCGCTCCCACAGGAAGGCCCTTCACCCCTGCATCCTCCAGGCCAGAAAATCTATGGACTACAACACGTCCCAGTGCTCTCTCCGCAGAGCTGTGGACCTAGTCCCAGTCCATTTGGTGTTGGCGACCGGGGAACGGGCGCTGAGGCGGTTACACCTATGCCCCAGCATGGTCACCGGCTGCGCGACCGATCTAGTATGCAGCAGGTGCATGGGAGACAAGGATATAACGGAAACGGAATCCTCCCGACCCCGGACCCCACCGTTGCAAGTTGTATCTCAGACGAGGACGTGGCACGTACACTCATTGCCTTGGGCGATGCATCCAACTACTCTCATGGGCGGACCTCCAATTCGACCATGGACGAGACCTTCAGTGGCGTTGCTGATGCAGCCTCATCAACTGGTGCAACAAGCGACAGTGATGAGTACAGCGATGCAGAAGGCGGCCTCCCCAAACATAGGAAGTATCTTGACGATGAGGACGAGGAGTATGCTCAAGACGGCAATAAGGGTGATCAGGAGGATTACGAAGGTCTGCCCAAAACCAAGAAGATCAAGACCAAGACACATGATGGCCCATCTAATGGGTATCGACCGAAGACGACTCCTTCAATGAAGCATGGGAAATCCTCTAAAGTTCGGCCAAACTCCCTTCCAAAGATTGCCAAGCATCCGACGCAGCCGGGGCTTATGAAAGCACCGTCTGCACCAGCCTCCGCCGGCCAGGTTAGGAAGTCCTCTGGTTCAAGCCTCAACTTCCAACACCAGCTCGCTGCGGATGAGGAAGATCTGTCTTCGAAACCGCGATGTCAGCGATGCCGAAAGAGCAAGAAAGGCTGCGATCGCCAGCGTCCTTGCGGACGATGCAAGGACGCCGGCATTGGAATTGAAGGGTGCATCAGCGAAGACGAAGGAAATGGTCGAAAAGGGCGATATGGCAGACACATGGGGGTTCCGGTCAAGAAGGTTGCTGAGGGACTTTTACCCGAACGATCAGACTTTGTCATGGCTGCACCAAACATGTCAACCGACTCAATTGGGATCCAAGGCAGTCCCGACAAGAATAAAAAGAGAAAGAGGTGAGCAGCAGGGCCGAGATTGTGTCAAAGCAAGAGTACGGGGGAGATTCGTCAAATCGAAAGGAAGCAAAAGGGAAGAAATCAGAGCCACCAGGGAATAGACTGGGCATTAAGGGTTGAGAAAAAATTTTGGATCCAAATAGGCCGCAGGGCCGCTGTGTGACGAGATTGATGGACCGACAATGATGCGACAAGCTCCTTTGGCGTTTTTGAATTCGTGGTTGTTGAATTTTCCTTGACTCGAGAAACGGTTGAGCAATGCTCGTGTTGAACCATATCTCTATGGGGTTTCTTTTGTCTTGTGTGGCGGACGAAATGTGCGCATCTTTGTGATCTATTCTTCAACGCAAGGGGATTATTGTTTAACCACCGGGCTCGGAAGAATTTATGAATGTACGAAATGAGAAGGGTCCTATATTTTCGAATGCTGACAGGAAAGTTGATTGCCTTTCAACTAATCAGGGTGAAAAGTTCCTGATGCAGCCTCGTCGCATCCGATACCGTGAAGGGCCAAGGGTCTTATCACCCCACCCACGTGACAAGGCTATGAAGTATTATGTAATTTTCGCGGGGAAAATTTCACTGAAAGGATACCTCCAAAAACCAAAAATATAAGTGAACTGGGCAGTCAAGTTCCCGCATAGATGTTGCCCAAGCCAATTTCTTTACAATACCTTGCGAATTCGACTTGATAAATAGGGCCGTACTCGCTCTAGCCGACCATCTAGTTGATATTGACCTATTCAACTCACCAATTCCACCATCAGGTGAAATCACTTCCAGAATCGCTCCTTTCTACATTCAACGGCTTCCACTTAATGGCCTTCGGATGCGTAGCTCGGTAAAAGCTCTTCGGAAGGCGACGAAGCCCACCGCAAGTCACTTGCCATGCCGGGCGGAACAGCACCCACGCCTCCCACCGCAACTTCCAGGACTACTCCTCGCGGCGGCAGCGCAAAACCGAGACCTCGCGCAGGAATCCAGCGGAAGACTAAAGCTGAAAGAGATCAGTTCGCGAAAGAAGAAGCCGAACGTCAAAAGGCCCGAGCCGCTGAGCATGAGGTTGCAAATCGCGGTGCGAGGGGAGGAAGAGGGACGGCTCGTGGAGGCAGAAATGGTGCCGCAGCTGGCCAAAGAGAAGGACCAGTGGAAGGCGGAGGTGTTTTTGGGGCAGGATCCAGCACAAAACCTGCCGCCAAATCGAGAACAAGCTATGAAGGATACGGTGAGCTGCTAACAGGTCATCAAGACATTTCAGCGTTGGGCAAGGATGCGACAGGAGGCTACGAGGGGACTGGTCAAGTAGGGACTTCCACTGGTGGTAAAGGTGGCACATCAAGGACCGCAGAAACCCTCGATATGGACACAGATGATGAGCCCGATGACGAGGGCAAACGAGACATCGAGCGCATCTGGATTTCCAGCGACGAAGATGAAGAGATTGTCGCATCAACCTCGAGAAAAGGGAAACAAAAAGCTACAAGCACTAGCAAACGAATGCCTCGCATAGGGCTGGGCCTGCGACCAGTCCGTGCACCTCGAACACTGGGAGAAGAGGAAGAGCAGGAAGGAGACACCGCAGGGTTAGCCAGCAAGAAAAGCCGCACCGCTGCGGGGCCAAGAGCCGACACTGAAACTCAAGAGCTCGATAAGCAAAATGAGCGAGATGAAGATTCCGAGGATGAGGAAAATGAATTGTTCCAGTTTGTCAAAGAACAACCCTCTAGCCCCGAAGTGAAAAAACGGACGCTGAAAAAGCAACCTGCTGCTGGCAAAATCGGTCGGGATGTCAAGGGCTCTGCGACAGAGACGACCGAAGAGCGCGCAGAACGAATGAGAGCTATGCGTGACGTTCAAAAACTGAGAGATCTATTCGTGACAGCACCGGCAGCAGATGCAAAGATGGAGGCCGACGACGAGGACGATGAGGAACAGCCCGTGACCAGTCTCAAGGACGGTCATCTGTTCCTCTTCCAACTCCCACCACTAACGCCCTTCCTGGTCGACTCCGGCGCAATGCAAACAAATGAGACTGTAGTTAAAGTCGAGCCGACCACTGGTGATGGCATCACGACTATCGACCTCGATGGTCCTGACGTAGGCGCAATGGCCTCAAATACCACCACTGATCCCGAAATCAAAGTTGATCCCGACGCCCCGGCTAGACCCAACCTGCAAATAGACGGGTTGCTCACGGCATCCGAACCAATTCGTCTGCCCGCGGGAGTCGTGGGGAAACTCCATGTCCACAAATCCGGCAAGGTCACCCTGGATTGGGGCGGGACTGATATGGAGGTTCGCTACGGCACCGAAGTGAACTTTTTACAGGATGTCGTTCTCGTAGAGCCGGGGCAAAAACAAGAAGGCTCGGCCCGGGAAGGAGAGGGGACCGCAAATGGGGAGGACGAGCACGGGGACAGCGATCTCACCAAGGACGACGGCGGTGATGACAATGATGGTAGTGGGAGGGAAAGGAAGAAAAAGGACTTCAAGGGCACAGTCTATGCATTGGGCCAAGTAAAGAGGAAGATGATCCTAATACCGGACTGGGCCAAGCTGTACGATTGAATTTCCCCCCCCCCCGCTTTTCTCGATCGATCCGACGAGTGTCTGATAGACTGACTGATGGATCTACCACATCTACTGAAATCGGATGATATTCAGGTGAATGAATGGATGGATGGATCCGAACAGATGATCCCCATAATCTCCATCATCCCCCAAGGTCCTGGTTCTTTTTCACGGGGGAAAATAATTTCAATTACCGAAAAAGAAAGAAGCACGAAATCGATTCGACCAAGGTGAGGATCTCGAAAGAAAAAAATAAAAGGGAGGAGGGAGGGCAGGCAAATTATGTTGCTTCCTGGACCTTTTCCTACCAGTACCAACCCACGTAGGGCGTTTGATTGCTTGATACCCTGGCTTAAAAATGTAGCATAGCGTGGCATTGCATAGCATTGAATAGCATAGCAACGACGCGGGCAAGAACTTAGAATCCATATACAGGGGATATACCCATTAAAACAAGTATTTGGCGACAAGCCAGCCTATCGACTAGTATGTACTCCGTCGTACTGTGCCCGAGATGACGGCTCCCTTCGCCGTACCCAATTTGAGCCTGTAACTGTCGCTTGACCTCGCCGCCAAAAAGGTGAAAAAAAAAGGCCCTCCATGAGGATAAGAATGTCCAGGGCACCAGATTTGAAGT
Organism: Cladophialophora bantiana CBS 173.52; assembly: GCF_000835475.1. Lineage (NCBI taxonomy): Eukaryota > Fungi > Ascomycota > Eurotiomycetes > Chaetothyriales > Herpotrichiellaceae > Cladophialophora > Cladophialophora bantiana. The sequence goes on along the minus strand of NW_015971576.1, from coordinate 1,872,901 downwards.
CGGTATACCGCACGGAAGTTCCTCGCTTGACTCGCCCGTCACCAACGCCCTTTGAATTCGCATTCCGCCCTCAAAACAGATCCAGTAGCATATATGCAATTGTTCGTCTTCGTGTTTCAACATTGAGTCCCCCCAAACCCAAAACCGCCGCTGGGCATTTTGTAGTATATGTGTGGGATTGCTGTCATTTACCATCCTCAAGGATTTTGAGTTCTCCAAAAAAAAGGTTTGTCGCATCACCCTCTATTTACAGATAACTCACGCATATTGTAGCAATGCCTACAGCCAGAACAGCCAGTGTCCCTGCGTGGACAGCGCGGCGCGCATCGTTGGTAGCCAGAAGTAAGTCTGCCTTCTCCTGCTCTTTCTCGGGTAGCACGGCGTCCACGTAGGTCGTAGCGGGTAATTCGGCGTCCTCGTCAAGCAAGACACCGTGTTCTTCTTGCTGCATCGTCGGCTTCTCCGTCTCCTTGTTGGACAACAACTCCATCATCTCCTTGCCCGCTTTCTTCAGTTTCTCCATCCACGATGTGTTCTCTTGCCCTCCGGCATGTCTCTCATTCGCGTTCCCATTGCCTTCCTTTACGGTGTAACCCTGTGCCAAAGGAGCCTGGGTCGGCAAACTTCTCTTGCTCCTCACCTGGCCCACAGTGCCGGAAATGGTTCCCAACCCGATCGTGCCTGGACCGGCGCTAGTCCATTGATCCGGAATCGGTGCGAAAGTCTGGGTGTACACGACAGGCACCTGCGTGAAAACACCCACAGCGACTTCACTGTTGATGTAGTATGTCGTGATCGGACTGATTTGATTGATTGCCGTGGGAGCGGCGGCGGCGACGCCCTGGCCTGTTACTTGACGGACTTTTAGTTCGGGGACTGCGTTGGCGTCGAGACCGAGGGGGAGGATATGGTATTCATTTTCTTCTTCGAGAGGAGACGGTGTAGGTGTGGACACTGAGGATGCAGGGGAAGGTATATGGGAAAGTGGTGCGAGAGTTGCGATAGGAATCCAATGGACTGTGTCGAACTCAGAGGGCAGAGGCTGAATGTCGTTATTGTCTATAGGTGGGTGGACGTCTAAGGGAACGAAGGCATGGGTTGTGCTGTAGACGAGGGAAGAGAGGAGGAAGGTCGTGACGGTTTTGGCCGACATTGTGCTGAGAGTGGCTGTTAGATATGAGCGAACGACGTGCTGAAGGTGCAGTAATTCGCTATCGTTGTCTCGATTCACAGCATGCCCGCCTTCTCGGGTAGTCGCTGGATCTGACAAATCGTGATGTGTATCTCGATAGGATTGTTGATACGGAGTAGGAGGACAGGACAAAACCCCAAGTCAATTTGAGAGCAGAATTACAATGTCGCAAGGCGGAACCGAGTAGCTGACATCAAGTCAAAGCCTCCACGGTGGTCGGCGACGGCGCTGAGAGTGGTGTGGCAATACGGACACTCGAGTTGGGGGCTAACAGCTGCTCACGGCCATGCATGTAACCAAACAAGAGGCGGCAGCTGCTGGTGAGGGACCCTGTGAATAAGAATGATGAGTACAGGAAAGAGGCGTGCAGGGCTCAAGCGAGGGCTGTACAGGACAAACAGGAACACAGAAGAGAGGTGCTGACGCGTGGCAGGGAGGCCGGACGATCAAGAAAAGTAACAAGCGAACAAGGTCGGAGGACGGGGAGGATTAAGGATTGGGAGGATTGAGAGGAGTTATACCTAATTAGTAGGTGGAGGTCAGACTTGACCCAATCGGCTTCCGAGTTCTCCAGTGATAGAGCCGAACGGCCAATCAAAGGTGGAGACCATGTCGGGAGGTGAGATGATGCCTCCGGGATAGCAGACTAGTACTTAATACGGACTAGTACTTGATATAAATTGGTACATTCAGTACTAGTGCGTTTGTAGTTTGCAGCAGAGCAATGCTTCAACTTGAATCAATAACGAGGTCTACTGACATTGCTTCTGTATAGCGCAGATCAAGACACTCAAAAGTGTTTATTCTGAATGGGCAAGTCAGCTGCAAGTCGGTGGCACAAATCCAACAGTCCATCCCATCGACCCCATGATTACCACCAGCAGTGCCAATGCAACCGCTACGCTGCCAACCCCATATATCCAACCATGTCTTCGACGAAGCCCTTGAATTTCCGCAACCCACGTGCTGACGGTCGTGAGGCACCCGCAGAACCCTTCCATAATTCCTTGAAGCACCGCACAAGCGTTTGACCCGGATGTGGCGATGGTGCTCGAGTGTTGTAAATCAAAGGCCATACCGAGCACCGCCGTTCCAAAAATATTGACTGCGAAAGTGCCCAAAGGAAAGGACGGTATAACAGCATTCATGTGCTTAGATGCGTAGAAGCGGAGAAGACAACCCGGTGGTGCAAACACAAGTGGGAACACCGCGCGAAACCTCCAGTGTATGTCATTCCCAGGCGGCCAAATCGACAAAAAGACCGCTCCCAGCCAGCAGCCGAACCCGACAATGACGCCCAACGGATCCAAGACATTGCGACAGAATTTGAATGGTAACGTCGGCGTGACCGGTTGAAGTACTAGAGCTAGTTGTGCGCCGACTATCAACCCTGCTAAAGAGATGGCTGGGTGGACAATCAGGATGGCTAAGAGAGCCAGGAATGAGAAGCCACCATTCCTGTGCGCGACAATCGGATCCACATGGTATGGTACGGTCGGCGAGGGCGACTCGAGATCATTTGTCAGGGCCAAAAAACAGTCGCGGATGAAGGAGGAGAAGGACGTGAAGGAGCCACAGAAACCCGTAGCAAGGCCGATGTAGAGCGGAATGGTCTTTTTGACCTTGATATGGTCCGAAGCAGGTGCTCTGGGATCTTTTGATCCCCATTCCTCTCGAAACAGTTGGCGGTCTTCGGTGAGAAAGCCCAGGAAGAATGAGCCTCCGAGGTTGGCCCACAGAACTCGGCTCGCAAAGGGCGAATTCGGATACAGTGTGATGGCTTCGACCCCCAGGCGTGCCAACGTTCCAAGGAGCGAAAACAAGACCAACCAAGAAATAATGTATACCTCTGTCGCGACATATGAAGGGGTGCACTCTAGGGCCTTGGTCCCTTCCTCCCCCTCCCCCTCCTCTTCCTCATCCTCTTGTTGCGCCTCCTCTAGACTCCTGCGACGCGCTCCACTTTCTTCGTCAGTTGGCTTTTCGCCTGGTGCAACGGGCTCAGGTGCCGCCAGTTCCCCGAGTGCCTCGCTGCGATCTGATGTATAGCGTCGACTGAGTCGACGTTCCACGTCTTCTAGCGATGGGCGTCTAGGGTCCTCTGGTTGGGCTGGGGGGGGCACAGCCATCTCAGTCAACTCCTCCTCGTCACCTCCTCTTCTCTGCCTCTCCCCGGCCCTTACGACATGGTGATCGTGCATTTTCGCCACCCCGGGTAGTTCTTGGGGCTTTCTCGCACCGTTCGCTGGGCTTTCCTCAATAGAGGAACCCCGAAATTGATGGTATCGACTCCGATCTGACTCGGTCACGGAAGAATTGAGGCGTGAGGCGGTCGCTGCCCCTGCAAGACCATCGGCATCAATAGCAGGATCATGACAGAGGCGGATTGGAGAAGAATGAGAGTGTTATCATGTCCATGCTCTTCCCAAGGGTCCATAAGTACTCGTAATGTGTGAAAGAAAAGGCCCAGTGTTTGGGTGCAGCGGAGTAACTGCGGATTCGAGAGCAAATTGCCGTCCGAGCCGGCGAGGGAAAGCGTCGATTAAGCCTCCCATCGACAGATACCGTGACGTGCTGGAACAAAAGTCTGCGCCCTCATCCGTCTCCTACCAATTGGTTACTGGACCTTCATTCTGTCTTCAGGCACATATGAGTGGGTTGACCAAGGGTCTGGGAGTCTTGACTTCTCAACAACTTGAGCATGGACCGAAGAGCGTGTCCGCAAACACGAAGACGACGTGAGCGCTGGGCATCGGAATCCGCAGTCGAACATTGCAGAGCCAGAGCGCAATATGCGCCCCTTGTGCCCCTCTTCCCTGTTGCTCCTCCCCCCCACCATTCCTCATTCCTTGTGCAGCTATCGAGCTCTACTTTGGTTCGGCACCGTGGCGGGTGCTCGAAATGAGACTTGTGCAGTCCAGAGATTCATAGTCAAAAGGAAATACGGCCATTGTTGCATCCTGCTCCAAATTCTACGTACGAGTACAGTTACATCAGTACTTTCTATGCTTGCACGTCTATCCTACTTCTTTCCTCTTATCGCATCTCCCTTCTCTCCATAGATATGGCCTTGTCTCTACCTCCCAATGTCCATCTCTCAAAACACCCTTGTCTTCGCGCAAAGCTCAGTCAGCTGAGATCCAAGGGCACCAACGCTCGCGAAACAAAGACACTCGTCCATGAGATTGCCTTGTTGCTGGGGGCCGAGGCGCTGGCCCAACTCGATGTCGATCCGGATGGAACAGTGAGTCCCGTGTTTCTGTGTCCTTGGGAGCATTCGCGCTGATGGAGATCCAGACTGACCCATGCTTTATGATAGGATGAAACACCCATTGGATATGAGTATCCTTACGAGACCATCGACTGCTCCAAGCTCACCGTTGTCCCAATCCTGAGAAGCGGACTCGGTATGGTTGAAGGTATGCTAGTTATCTCCAGGAGGTGTCGCCTTGGGGACTGATGCATAGCGCAGCAATCCAAACTCTTCTGCCTGATTCCGTTTCGGTCCACCATCTCGGCCTGTTTCGCGAAAAGATGACTTTACAACCTGTTGAATACTATAACAACCTCCCTCAATCTCCGGGATCGGTGGCGAAGCTCGCCATTGTCGTCGACCCCGTGTGCGCGACAGGTGCGACAGCATGCGCCGCTATCCAAATCCTAAAGGATTGGGGTGTCGAAAAGATCATCTTCTTGTGCGTTTTGGGTGCCCTCCCAGGTATAGCAAGAGCGGCCGCGGAATGGCCAGAGGGCACACAGGTATGGGCAGGCGGTATGGACGATGGCCTGACCGATAAAGGCATGATTAAGCCGGGCCTGGGTGACATTGGTGATCGTCTTTTCCTAACCATAGGAAAATGATATGTAGACGCCCAGATTTCCTTCCCTTTGGAGCTGATGGAATTGCTGGCCAAGGAGGAGGTCCACTTTCCTGGATTTATCGGGTACCTTTGGTAGTCGCTGTATTGTGACTCTGCACCCTCTCTTGAATGTTTGCGGGCAAATGAAAGACCATCTTGTCACCTAAAGCAAATGAGCGCTTGATGTCCGAACACTCGTTCCACTGTGCCTTCTTGCTTCAGAAGCTCTCCAAGCCATCTCTTTGCACCATCAACCTCCTTCGCTCCAAATTTTACCAAGACGAAACCTCTTGTATATGCTGCGGTCCACAAGATACCATCTTGCTTCTCGCGTTGTCTAGCTTGCTCAGCCTGGTTGACTCCATTCGCTTGGGTTATGCGTTCGTTCGCCGCCCAATCCTGAGCTCCGATGCGAGGTTGGCTTGTAAACTCCTGCGTGAAGAACTCTCCCAGTTTCTTGAAGACAGGACCATAGATGATCAAAGTCCCAAAAATGCCCATGTTGTTGGACTTGTCGAATAGCCCCGTGCTTCCAAGTCCGTCCTCGTGGAGCATTAGTGCATCGCGAAGCAGCAGTCTCCCTTTCGACCGCTCGTCGAATTCTCTGACCTCATTCCTGCCTTTCCAACTCCATAGCGTCCAACTCTCGCCCCTCGCGCGGCGGCCTTCACTCACCCAGTCAAGCACCAACAGACTGCTGGTGGCATCTGGTTGCACATAGAAAGTCTGCTTCTGTTCGTAGACACTCTCCGCGAACGGCTGAGTCGGATCTGGCAGATAGCACAGAGAGGCTTGGGATCCAATCCTGACGTCCAGTTGTTGTCTGCTAACGACCGACCTCTGAGGAGATTTGAAGATCTTTGTACTGCCTTGCGTGACGAGAACAAGCCTGGTGGCATCCTGCAATTCGACTCTCAGACTGATCTGATCTCCTCCCACCAATCCGCCTCCATAGGTGAGAAAAAAGGCCACGGTCACGTGCTTTTCCTCGCTCGAGTGGTGAGGGTCAGGAGCAATGAGTTTGAGAGGGTATTGGTATGTACATCTCTGGAGAACTTGCCTCTCAGGTGGGAGGAGGGCCAGAAGGATTTCGCCGCTTCCCGCTCTGGAGGATGAGGCGGCGAACGGCGAAATTGGCAGAGACATACCTCGCATTCGCACACGCAACAAGCAAGAGAAGAAACGATCAGCCCTTCAAGTCCACCATTCTGTGTGACAGCCTTGGCCCTTGGATGCCGATTGACTTCAGGATTTGACAGAATAAGGGAACCAGTAGCTAAAAGCCTGAATCTCCCGTTGCAGGCTGTTGTTGATCAGGCTGCGTCTTCCAGATCAAGGGTACAAAATCTGTTGGTGGTGCAACCCACTTGCAGACTGGTGAAAAGAGAGAAATGGGAGGGATGGCATGGTGGGGTACCATGTGTCTCCCTGAGGATGCCTGTATGCGGGCCCCCATTTTCTTGCATTGATGGGCATCGTATCGCTACCTATTACCCACCTACTCGTAGGTACTGTACAAGTAGGTACTGTAGGTAGTTAGGTTAGGGAGCTTTAACTAAGTTGCAGCCCCCAAGACCACTAGCGGGCCACCGGGCCTAGGAACCTCGTACTGCCTACCTAAATCTTCCTTCAGCCGCCTGCCGCCACCTCTGCAACACTCCACTTCAACCGTCCTGCGCGTCACGCGTTTTCCCTGCTTGTTACTCGTCGTGGGAGCTTTACCAGGTAGCCAGTTCAATATCCCATTGCGCTTGAGTCGCAACCTGCGCATTTGCGCCCATCTACTTGTTCGTCTGCGTGACCTTCACCCCGTCCAAAGGCATCCCTTCTTTAGCCCGCCGCTGTACTCGGTACCTATCCGCCTTTCCGAACCCAGGAACGTGTCCATCCACCCCTCCAGTAGGGCCTCATGGAGCTCACCGCGAGCGCACAGCATAGCACACCACAAGCCACTCACGGTTCAAGCAGAGTACTGCGCAGACGCGCCATCAAGTCGCATGAACACCGCGACAGCAGTATTCTCACAAACGGGACCAGTAAAAGGAAAAGAGTATCTGAAGCAACCAACGGTGAAGAGGACGAAGACAGTGAGCCCGAAGAAGATGAAGAAGACGAGGACGAGGATGACGAAGATGAAGGCGACTCAGACGAGGAAGAACTGAAAACCCGCCGGCGACGACCGCAGAGGACAAAACTAGCGACTGCAAAACCAGCCACCAAGCGCACAAAGACAACCTCCAAACCGAGCACAACTCTCGCCATTCGCTCTGCTAATATTCAGAATAGACCAACATCCAAGGCATCAAAATCAAGCACAGCCCGCGCTCGACCCAGCCAAGCGCATCAGCAAGGACTTTACGCCGAAGTATTTGGGAGGGGCCAGACGCCCGAAGACGCCGCCTCTTGGTGGTTTGAAGAAGTACAAAAGGACAACGTCGAAGCTCTGCAAGACCTGGTCAACTTCATCTTCAAGTGCATCGGCTGCAACTCGGAAGTCGACCAACAGGATATTGAAGATCTGGACTCGGTTCCTACCAAGCTCGGCGATGTTATTCAGGAATATGAGCAGCAAAAGCCTCCAGATTACCCACTTATCTCAAAGCAGAAACAGTATGCAGGCTTTCAGGACGTGTTGGAGGAATTCTTCAGGGCCATCATCAGGATATTGCATACGTCCTCCGCCTTCTATGATCAACGCGAAATATATGACAACATCCACAACTGGGTTGCGACCATGTCAGGTGCGAACTACAAGTCCTTCAGACACACTGCGACGGTCATCTCCTTGGCTATGAGTACCGCGCTCTGCGAAGTGGCAGAGGAGTTGCAGGCCACCATGGCGACATTGAAGGCCCAGCTTAACGCCGAAAAGAAAAAGAAGAACCCCAACAAAGGCCGAGTCAAGGCCATTGAAAAGAATTATAGAGCTGCCGAGGATAAGCTTGAGGTTATCGACACTCAATTGCGAGACGCCTTTGATACCGTCTACGTCCATAGGTACCGAGATGTTGAGGAACGCATTCGCACTCTCTGTGTTGCTGCGCTCGGCAAATGGATGGTCCTCTACCGCAAAATGTACCTCGACGGCGAATTCCTGCGATATCTGGGTTGGGTACTGAACGATACAAGTGCCCATACTAGAATAGAGGACATCAAGCAACTGAAGAAGTTGTACAGCAACAAGAACAATATTGCCGCTCTCAGAGCATTCACTGATCGGTATCGGTCGAGGCTGGTGGAAATGGGCGCGAGGGATGCAGACATCAGCGTAAGGGTCGAGACAATTGAGCTGCTCGATCGACTCCGAGATGCGGACCTATTGGAACCCGATGATATCGATACCATTGGACGATTGATCTTTGACAGTGAACCACGGATCAGAAAAGCGGTTGCCAAGTTTTTTGTCTCCAATATCGAAGATCTCTATCAAGACACGATTGAGGAGTTCGACGAAACCCAGTATGATGCCGCGCTCCCGGATGTGGGAGACGTGAAAGACTTTGTGGCCCCCACGAAGTCTTGGATCAAGTTCAAATGTTTGGGGTCAGTCCTTGCCGGGTACAACAATGATGAAGAATCACTGGACGGAACGGCTGCTCAATCTTTGCCAATGAACTCGATTTCAGACTCCTGCTACACGCTGGCTACCCAGTCAATCTTCCCTCATATGCCAGAGTTGCACAAATGGGAAGAGTTGGCAGGTTATCTCCTCTTCGACCACTCTTCAATCCCATCAGCGGGCGACGATGATGACGTCGACTTCAACATTCAGCAAGCCTATAAGCTGAGTGCGGGTGAAGATGCCATCATGTTGGACGTTCTGTATGCAGCGGTCAAATCATATCTGCAGTCCATATTGAGAACCAACGCCACGAAAGATCAAATCCTGGAGAAACAAGAATCGGCAGCGCAGAATCTCACCACTCTCCTTCCTCATTTATTAAACAAGTTTGGCAGCACACCACGGGCTGCGTCATCCATTCTCCGCATCGAACAGCTGTTAGATATCGGATTGATCAACGAGCTACAGAGCGGCGAAGCCAGCTACGCTGCAATTCTTGATGACATCACCAAACAATTCACGTCGCACTCCGACAAACAAGTGCTCGCGGCGGCCAGTGCAGCATTCAGGAATGCTCGAAGCTACGAACCGAGCAAAGAGGCCGCCAATGCGAAGGTGCAGGAGATCTGGAGTGAATCCGTCGCAACGCTGGCCAATCTCCTCCGAGACAAGGCTGTCAGGACACGGGGTACGCTTGACAGACCTTCGCTTGCTGAGGTCGTGAACACAGTCATTCGTCTGGCCGAGCTCGCAGGTGTGCATGACTGCAGCCATGTCATTGAAAGCAGATTGAGTACTGGATCGTCAAGGAAGGGAAAGGACAAGCCAGGCAGCCAGAAAACTCTGCTCAGCCTGTTATTGCAGCTCTTACACCGGGGCGAGCCAGACGAGGATACCACGCCTGCCTTTGCGGAGCTGGAGGATCAATTATGCGGTGCCCTCATCGATCTCTTCTCGCGTTATTTCCGCTGGAAAATGTTCGGATTGAAAAAGGCAATCAACGCCAACGATGAGGCGCAGTTGTCGACTACGTCCTTGACAGAGTTTGCCACTACGCGAACAGCGTTTGTGGATAGCATCGCTCCAGTGATTCGAATGCGCAAGCCTCTTGACGTGGTGCGGTATCAAGCCATCCTGAATGTGTTGGAACTATTCGCCCTCTTCACCACAATAAGAAACATGAGGCCGGAGAAAGGTGACTTGGATGATGACATAGAGGAGAATCTGCGGGGTCTCATCACGTATGTCCCAGAGGAGATCGTCAAGGAGGTCATGATCACGCATGAAAAGATGGAGCAGTCTTTTGCGAGGCAGACGCATCGGAAGATCGAGTCAATCAGTGAAAAACGAAGGTCAAAAGGTTCAACCGGCAGGGACGAGGAAGACGAAGACGATATCGAGAAACCACCTGAAGATTCGGACGATGAACGGGATGACTTAGATGATGAAGAAGACGAGGGTGACGAGGATGACGACGAGGTAAAGAAAAGCAAGAACGCAAAGAAACAAGCGGCTCTCCTGGCAGAACAGAAGCTGTGCGAGTTGACAAGCAAAATCATCTTCATCCTCGTGGGTGGGGCGATCAGAGATGAAACGGCCGTGAGGGAGCGGTTAACGCTGAATCGTACGAAGCTGGGCAAGAACTACTCTGTGTTGGTGGGATATCTGGATGAGAAGAAAAAGTCAGCGAAGAGGGGAAGTGGGAAGAACCTGGCAGGAAAGGAGAAAAATAGCGACAAAGGGGGGAAGGGGACTGAGAAAGCAGGTAAAAAGCTTGTCTCGGAAGAAATGGTGCTGGAGGACGATGATATCGAAGATTCGGAGCAGGATGAGGAAGAGGCACAACAACAGCACGACTTACAGGAAGACGAGATTGAGGATCATGGGAGTGAAATTGACGAGCATGACGCCTGGAAGGAAAAGGGAGATCAAGGAGAAAACGAGGAAGACGACGAGATCATGGGTGATTAATGGGATGGAAGGGAGTCTCTCGCTGTCTCTACCTCCTTGCTACGATTCGGATTCGGAATTTGCTATTGCCTAAAGTACCTATCTGTGTGTTCCAGAGCGAGTTGGGAAATTCATTCCCAGGGAAAATGATGTCGATCGGGTTTAGAATCCAGTCCAAATGTGCACCATACGCGATGGCAACAATATTAATAATGGTGTCAGTTTACATCTACATACGTGCTCATATCGTGCTTCTCTAACCTGGAAAATTCACATGCTACGACTACATAGACACCCATAGTCCAGGTATTTTAGGTGCCGTGAATTGGGTTCAACAGGGTTAAAACATCCTTCCGTGCTACTGATTCTCATATTTTGTATTCTCTTTTCTACGCCGTACACGACTATCGATCGGCCTGTCTGTCCCGTTCGTCTGGCTGTCTGACGAGGTTTCTCTCCTTGACATCGCCGGAGAATCTGCCTAGGTCTCCCGACTTTTTGTCCTTTGGTCAGATTGGACGCGACTTCTCCGTGATGCACGCGCCCCAACATTTCCCAGATTGTTTGCACGGTCGGTTGATCGAAAGATCCTGCACCCCTGCAACATGTAATTTTCTCAGTAATACTAGTACAGCATGTGAAGCGCCATATGCAAAAAAATCTTTTCGTCAATGCCTGCTTTTCGGTGCGATGCTGACGTTCCATCATTTCTTGTGCTACTGTAGTTTTCTCCGTCGATTCTCCATCCAATGCTTCAAATGCTGTAACCCTGTCGAAGTCTGGCAGGGTAAGCTCCTCCCCCTGAGGTTCAAAGTTAGACCCCAGGCTGTTCTCGGCGAGCGCGACTCTACTCGGCCTTGCCACGACTCTTTGGCCTTGCACCACTCTTAACCCTCCTGGCCTCAGGTCGTTGAATGTGATGGCTCGGGATCCATTCTTCGTTGTATGCTTTGCCGCTCGAGACAGCTGGGCCATCAGAGTCCGACGTAACACCACTATCAACCTTCTTCGCCACATCGCTTCTCTTGCCGCCCTTAACGGCCTTACGCTTCTTGGGAAAGTAAGGGACAATCCAGATGGTATAGAAGAAGTAACCGACTCCAACAGCGCACGCGAGCAGGAAGAAGTACAGGAAGAGACTGGGCCATGGTATTAGTCAAGACAGATGACAACGGGAAAAGGGGGTATGCTCACAGCTGAGGGTCAAAGATGCTCGCGTCCGGCTCGACAACAGTGACAGTGCCATTGAACGCCTGCAAAGTGTAGAATGCATTCTGCGAACTAATCACGGCAGCCAAGTTGAGTCTCAAATCTTGTGGGTGAAGGTTCGTCTGGAAACGGTAGGGCAGTGTCTGCTTTTCGCCCGGCGGGATCTCGACGGCATATTGGGCCGTAGTGAGGTTTCGAACAATGCGAGGATTCGTGCCATCGAATGTCCATAGACTCCCACCGACGAATTGAACCGTGACCGGCTCGGGCTCTTCGTTTAGAAAAGCGAGACGCGATTCGTACGGTTTGCCGTTCGTGATCTTGATGCCGAAGATTTCCGCGTCAGGGAAGGTTGCCTCGACCGAGACGGCAAGGGCGGGAGATTGAGAGGGATTTTCGATCTCTTCTTCCACCTCCTAAGCACCACGTGTTAGCAGGTTCAATGGGATAGTGGGGATGGCGCAGGTCGGTAGCTCACCGCATCAGCTTGGGCGAAGATGCTTGTAGCCTGGAAGCCAAAGAGGAGGAGAGCGAGATCCAAAAAGCGACCCATTGTAGCGCAGTACAGAGGCAGTCCAAGGGGGAGGGAGAGGTGGTTGCAGAAGTGGCCAGTAGGCTAAGAAAAGAGACAGAGTTGTATTTTTGCCATTGGGCTCAATCGGGGCAAGGTGAGCTTGTTCCTCTCGCCCTCGTCACCCTCTAGCGGCGGCGGCTAGGCACCAGTTGGATAGTCATCTAGCCGCCACGCTAACCATACTAGCGATCTTGGTCATGTAAGCGCCGGCTCACGCGCCAAAAGCACCTTGCTGAAGCCTGCGGCAGCCTGCGGGCCACTCAGCACCCATACCGCCTTCTTGGGGCTAGTAGGCTGCCCACTGATACCCACCGATGCCCACCAACGCGTCGCCCCCAGGAAAAAAAAGGTCGGCCATGCGCCCGTAGTCTGTACTTTGACGTGCGCTTCGCTGCATTTGCCCATGCAGGCTCTCTGTTTCGCATTCACCGCCAACAAGCATAGCAACACAAATCGCACGACTCAAATCTCCCTCGTCACGCTGTCTCTTTCTCTCCTCCCTCGTCTCTCTTACCGTCACATTTTCACCATATAAATCCCCAACCATTTTGGTCCGAAACGTCTTTGACTCCCACGCAAATGCCCGACATGGCGCGTTACGATCCGTTTTCACCTACTTTCGACCATCCTCTACTTAATTCCAGCCCAGATTACAGTTCACGAAATGGTTCCTTGAGATCTAGTCGTCCCATCGGCGACATGAACGCTGTCACAAACCAGATGTCCTTTCGCGAACGCAATAAACGCCTCAGGAGCCTTGAAGAGGAGAAGAATCAGTTGATCGAGGTATATATGCCATATTGGCAGAGGTAGCCACAGCAGGCTAATAACAAATCTTAGGAATTGTTGTACCAGCTTGACAGCACCCAGAATCAGCTTGATCAACTACAGTTCGAGAACAGCAGAGAAGCCCGATATAACAGAGAGGGTCATCTGCGAGAAGCCGCTCTTCACGAGCAAATGGTTCAGGTCAAGGCAATCATGGTACGACTTCAGAGTGTCAATCTCATGCACGCTAGCAGCTAACTTCTCTAGGACCGAAATCCCTTCATCACGATCCTCCTCGATGGCGATAGTATGATTTTCACAAAAGAGTTATTGTCCAGAGGTGAAAAGGGTGGTAAAGAGGCGGCAAATTTGATCTTCGATGCTGCGACGGCCTTTGTTGCAGAGCATCTCCACCATCTCGACTCTCCCAAGATCCTCACCCGAATTTATGCCAACATTAAAACATTGTCCGACGCCTTGACCAAACTGAAAATCATCGACCGTCCGTCGTTGTTCGACGACTTCGTACGCGGCCTGAACAGCACTCAATTGTCCTTTGATTTTGTTGATGCCGGAACCCGACCCGATAGCACGAGAGAAAAGGTCTTTGATCAGTTCCGGACCAACCTCTATGATTGCCATTGTCACCAAGTCATTCTGGGATGTTCTAGTGACGGCCGTTATGCAAAACTGCTTGAGGACACGATAAAAGATACCACGATACTGAATCACATCACTTTGCTTGAAGGTGTACCATTTGAGAAGGAAATTGCCACCTTGAAGGACAATTTCAAGACTGCCAAATTTGACAATGTATTCTGCGTGACGAAGCTGGCAGTCCCATCTGGGACGCCCAAGGGACCACTGCAAGCAGTCACAGCTACCTTTCCCGCGCTGTCGCGTGTCGAGTCAAATGGCACGAGTGGGTCGGTCTCAGGTTCAAGTACGCCTGCCCTGACCTGGGCCACGTTGACCGCGCAACCTTCGGGGTCCGCCTCGAAAGCGCCCAGCACCACCCGGACGTCGACACCAACTTCAATCAAGAGCCCGGAGGCTGTCGTTGCGAAGCCCGTGACCAGGACGATCGAGAGAAACCGCCATGGGCAACGCGTCGACAAAATCGACTCCAGCATTCCGAATCACGAAATCCAGCGCATCAAGAAACTCAAACTGTGCAACATTTTCTACCTCCAGGGCGCATCATATTGCACAAGTAACAATTGTTCTCATTCACACACTTACCCTCTTTCAAAGGGCGAACGTAACGTGTTGAGAGAAGTGGCCCGCATGACACCTTGTTACTACAAGCTAGATTGTACTGACCCCGAGTGCATCTACGGGCACCGATGTCCGCAGAATAAGCCCGACGAGCCAGACTGCTGGTATGGCGAGGATTGTCGGTTTTTCGGATGGGGGCATGGGATCGATACCAGGGTGGTTAAGACGACCAAAGTTTGAACCGACTACAAGTTGGTGAGGAGTGGCGGTGGCGATGGCATTTTTTATTCATGACTCTGGTCTCTTATCTCTCGGCGGATGCTTCGCGTCAATAGCGATGTGCAATTGTTTCAATCTCACTTTTCTTTTTATCCTTTCCATGGTCTTAGAGAGCAGAAGCCTTCCACGAGGCGGTCAGCATCAGCAGTATCTGGAATGTGATTTGAGGCATGGTTTTTCCTCAGCAAAGGTCAGATCTTGTCTTGCAAGCGGTGGCAATTCCGAGATTCTCTCCCATGGATCCTAGGTACATTTCGGTCTGGAAGAGTCACTCAGTCGGGCAGGAGGGAGGAGGGCGCAGCGCGATAATATGTACTCATATAAAATGGTTTCTTCGGGCCAGAAGGGATAGACTCTACTTGTAGAGAGATGGGGAGATAAAAAGACCTTCAGCCCAACCCCGACAAGGAGGGAGCCGGAGCTGGAGCTGAACTTGATTTCGGCGAGTTATGAAATACCCGCATCTATCCCTCCCTCCCTCCCTCCATACCGTTGCTCTGCTTGTGACGGCGTGAGTTGATCCCTCCATGACACCCGATGTCTGTCCATCCACCATCCATTCATTCATCCAGCCAGCCAACCAGCCAGAAGTGTGTGTGCGTGCCTTCTTGCTCTGCCCTTGGGCACCAAGTCACACATTTCCAAGTAAGCAGCTCCGATGTGCACTCACAGCTCAGCTCAACTGTCAGTCCGGTGTCCATCCCGCGATCCTCTTCCCTCTTCTTTCACTTTCTCTCTTTTTTATTCCACGGACCCTCTCCTCCATTCCAAGACCACATCCGGGGCATCCCGCCAGCATTGAGCTTTAGGAAGCGTGGAAGCCAATTCTCGGGTTTGGCTCACTTCCTTGGGGTCCTCGTCGCTGTACAAGACAAGGGCCGTTCCGTATCGATCACTTTCGGTCAAGATTGAGAAGGACATTTTTTGTTTCTCTCCCTCTTTCCCTTTCCATGGAAATGAGAATCCTAAAGGGCGAGGGGGACCTCTGTGTTATACAAACCTCCACCCTCCGGGACAGTTGTCAGAGGGTGTAGAGTAGTGTGGTAGTAATCAACACCAAGCTGTATGGACGAGGAGAGGAGGTTCTCGGCAAATTGTAATGAGTTGTAGTATAATCAGGAAGGGATGTGCGCAGTTAGCTGCGTCGGTCCATCTGTCTTTCATCTTCCATCTTCTCATTCTCGTCCTCACCGTCGATGCCGTCGGCCGGTCCCGTTCACGGAATCCAGATATCGTCTCCATTTTCATCTTCAGCAGCCAGAACAACGACATTCCCTGCCCCCAGTGCATTCTCTAATTCTTTTGTTGTTAGATCCCGCTTGACGAACCCCACCCTTAAGCCTTGGATTTCCTGCACCCGCAGGAGTTGACGACCTTCGGCTTTCTCGTGGACAGACAGTGGGCCCCGGAGTCGAAGCCCGAATGGTCCGCTCTGGACCACAAGTTTATTCATGACCACGGATGAAGCAAATCGTGGTGTTTGTTTCAAGTAGACACTGGGCAGCCTGTATCTTTCAGCTGTCTCGACCCAGACTCGGCCCTCGATGAGATCCATGAGATCATCCAACTGGCCCCAAGCTTCCTTCTGTGAGCCATCCAGATCCTGGAAACGCAAAAAAGTAGCATCCGCAAATGGATATCTCAACGTTCTGGTGGTTGGAGCCAACACCAGTTCATTTACAGCGGAAAATAGTGGGTCTGTTACGAGTCCTCTTCTTAGTGTAAAGAATGAGAGTCGCTGCAGGTTTCGAAGTCTACCATTAGCGATAGAAGATTGAGCAATGAAAGCAAGATCTCGAAGACCGTTGGCCGCAATGGGATTTTGTAAGGGGGATCTAGCATAGGAGAGACGACGGGTACTAGATTCGATGGTGTTGATGAGTATCGTAGATCCCTCTGCGTCGTTCCTGGGGTTGACGTTTGTGTCCTCTGGGTGTTCGACAGGGCTCGTATTAAAAAGCTCGCCACACAGTCTGGGAACCCTGAGACGCAGGTTGGATAACGAGGGTATTCTTTCCCTCACTAAATGACAGAAGCAGGAGTGCTCCAAGGGTGGCAAGCATTGCTGAAAGTCGGCATCACCAGCGTCGAGTTCCAAATGCTTCAGCGACTTCGGCAACGCTCGCAGGATCTCTGGAATTGTACTCTCCACAGCCTTGCACAATGGCAGGCGCACCCTCGCACGAGCTGAGGCGACCAAACTGAAACTCTCCAGTCGAACCATGCCCTGTACGATCTGAGGTATGGGCTGTATGACTTTCTTCAGACTGGCTGCCGAACAGATATCGAGCAATCTGTCAGGATTACGGTAAGGCCATTCCATGTAGGAAATGCTGATGCTAAGGGAGCGAGTGAATGCTTGACCGGTAGACGACGATTCCACAAACTTTGCGATCTGAGCCTTTGTCAATGATATATCGGTATAGAGCAACTCATAGCCTATTTCACGCCACACCCGGCAGACAGTGAACGTCTTGAGGAGGGAGGGTGGACGCCGACACGCATCGAAATCTGCTTTGAGGTGAAGCAACACCTTGCGCACCAGTTCCGCAGGAAGATTGTCGGCCATGACACTGCGCGGCGGCAAGACAATGGAAAGGGAGTGTGGGTATAGAATGTCTACACGCCGTCATGTAAAGCCGCGCGGAGAGAGAGAAGGACGGCGGGAGAAAACCAGCCTGAAGGGTCTTAAGCAAGACCAGGCAGATAGGTGGAAGTGAGAAAAGTGAACGAGCACCTTTCCGTGATTGCTTTGCCTACCTTGTGAAGTCTACCAAGCGCAGCCCAGAGCTTCGTGCAAACCGACCTGTAGTTTCAGAATTGTACCGCGCCTCGATGGCTGAAGGCGTCTCTTGTGTTCAGTATCGTCCTGGAAAGCACCCTGCACTGGTGAGTGTCCGTGACAGCCTCCCATGTATTGTCAACGAGTTTCCGTCTCTTGAAGAGCCTTTTCTACTCCCAGCGTCGTTCCACAGTGTCGTTCGGTCAGCACCGAGGCAAAGGTCTGTATTGGCGCGACGAGTTTGTTATGGCACAGGGTGCATTCTGTTTGGGCATATTCTAGGCGGGTCTTCACCATCCGGACAAAAGCCCAATTGAACAACACAGATTCTCAGAAAGGATGGAAGTGGAGCTGGAGCGATATTAATTAACGACTGCGAGGTTGGGGCTACGGGGTCGCCCACTACTCCTACCTATCGGGTCCGTGAGTGTCCTATCACTTCGGGCGATTCGACATTTCACCCCTGCTAATGGGGGCTAGTCGATGGGCCACTACTTGTAGTTCTTAGTTAGGCCTTGAGTCTACTTAAAGAACCCCATATCGAATTTCGATGCAGGGGGCAAAGGGGACAGGCCTGCGCGGCCTTGTGGGTAAGCAAAACATACTACTCGGTACTACAAGGGGACTTTCGGACGAGGCACTTTTCGAGCGGTTTGCCCACGGCGCAGCCTCCTCCATGATCATTACCATTATTAGTGGATGTAGGTATATAAATGTTTTATGGTCTTTGGGGAGTTTCTATGGGTCAAACTTGCCATCTTCAAAGGCCTTGTGCTCCCTTTCAATCTCGAGCCTGACCCACACATAAGAAACGGCCGCCCAGATGGCGATATAGGAGAAAAGAACACCCAGCGAGAGTCCGAATGCGTAGTGGAATTCCAAGGTCCAGATGACGGCCGACACACACCCGATGTACGTGCACACGCCCAGGAGCCACCACCAGGTCAGGTAGCGGAACATGTGTCGAAAGGCCTTGTTATTCTCATAGCGGTCGTTGTAACGGACGCGGAATTCGCGGTCCTGCAGACCGTCGACGGCGATGAAGTCTTCGGCGGCGTAGTAAATGAACGGACGCAGCTTGGTGCCGCGAGGCTGCGAATTGATCCCAATGGGAATCTTGATGGGGAGGATCTCGGTGATGAGCATCAGGATGCCCAGAAATCCCATGATGAAGGTCGGCGAGTAGAGGTACAGATGGGGTAGCACCAGAGAGCTGCCGACGACGAAGGGGATCAGGGCCAGGATCATGGCGACCCCGTAGACCCACGACGTGGCATCCAGCTCCCACTTGCTCCTTGACAACAGGGGGGCGCAGTCTTCGGTGTGCACGAACAGTCTGTACACCCGTGCAATCAAGATCCAAAGCTCGCCGGCGCCGAACGAGATGATGGCGTAGCCAAGAATGTTTTCGTCGTATTCAGGTTTGGGGATTGGACACTCCCGTGGCGTGCTGTTGAACTGCTCGCGGCATTCTCTCTCCCAGCGGTGTTTGTGGGAGTTGTACCATGTGTAGTAGATGATGCATGGGACGATGATGTCGAAGAGCAAAATGGCCGGCAGTCCGAGCGTGATGCCCAGATGCTGCATTGGGTGCGCTTCTTTTTGCATCATCTTCGTCTCTTTGCGCTTCAGGCGCGGGAGTGTGCGAGTGGATGAGGCATACGTAGTAGCTCTGTTTTCGAGCCGCGGTCGTGTTGCTCTCGCGGTTGACTCGTTGTCGGCATTGGGGGAGGGCTCAGAGTCGGGTTTTTCGTCCAACTCATCACGGGGCAGCCCCAATGTCGTGCCACTGTCGGGAGTATCGCTCGAATCCTGTTGCTGTTCCTGGTCTTGTTGTCCCAGCATTTCTTTCTCCGGATCAATCACCGGCACCCCGTCACTGTTGTCCCGCCAGCTCACTCCTGTGACGGGCCGAGTCTCAGGCTCGTCGTTGTCCATCCTCAACTCGTGTCTGTTTTCTTTTTGGTGCTTTCACCAATTTCGAATATCTCCTCCTTCAGCTGCAACCTTATGGTGCTCTCCCGATCCTCGAAGAGACAGAATGCACATAGGAAAGTAGTAGCGGGGCAACGCTCATTTAAGAAAGCACATCTCCCTAAAAGGGGGAGCGGAAACCGAGCGTTGACTCAGCCAACAGCATTATATAAGTCATGGGATTCGCGGCAGAAAATTTCAGCCTTTGGCGCGGAAGATCGGGCCCATGATCCACCTCAGGCGCTTTTTATTCGCGCTCTAGGAGACTGGCGAACGATGCCCCTGCAGATCTGCGCGCCGGGGCTTCCGCTTCAAGCCTCGATGCATTCTGAGTTCCCTTCATCTGCCGGCAGCCAGTCCGCGGCAACGTCATTGTTTACCTGTTCGAGGCAATCGAACTTTAGTCCGGCTTTGAATTCAGCCACGCTTCAACGTATTAGGCGCTGTTATTGACTCAGCAGTCGGCGGAGGAAGTGATCGAGGCTGGAAAAGGAATCTGTGGACTAGGCCGTCGGTGGACTCGATGATATATATCTGGTCCAGGAGAGGAGCAGGACCTGTTTTTTAATTCTGCACAGATGGTGAACAATCGAACCTCTGTACCGAGTACTCGTCTGGAAAACAATCTGCACCGCTATACCTCGTACAATGGGTCTTGGTTCCTGCCATTGGCACCACCGTGTACATATGTACTCCGTATTGCGTTGCGAGTGTGCTAGTTGCCGGTTCGCAGAACATGAGGACCTTGGTAAGACCTTCATAAGCCCTTTGGGAGCCCCGGTGGAAAATATGGAACCCGTTTCAGCACCAAAAGCCCAACAAATGATGAGTTGAGAGTTAATAGCTAGGAGGCCGTGGCTGTTTTAGGCGTGTCGGACAACCGACCGCTTCCGCGCTGCTACGTCATCCTCGCCGGCCTCGTTTCGGCCAATTCTTCGACAGCAGTATTTGTACAGAGCGCCAACAATCAGGCCGGTATGTACCAAGGGTCCAAGGGACCAAGGCTCTGTACATATGCATTCACCAATCCATGAGCATGGCCACATTACAGAATATTGTCAGCTGGAATTCTTTGCAGCATCACAACGCTGTGATCACGACGACCAGCAACGATTGCCTTACTTTCGGAGTCCTACTGTGTCTGGCATAAACTGAATGTGCGCTTCTATCAAGTGGCTGCTGTTATGGCCGCTGCTATCCTCTGGCTCTCCTTGTAGTGGCTCACCGCCAGACACATGACAATGACCTCCTCCATCATCGCGCCGCTTGTCAGGCACGGCGCCAGCATTTCCATGCTCCCGCCGCGCTTCGGCCCCTTGTAGTTGGGCTTGTATCTGGCGATGGCCAATCCCTGGCCATTCAAGAGCACCATGTTCAAGTCATCGAGTTTCTTCCGTGGCGTCCAGGTCATCTTCTCCCCGCCAAGTTCCGGGGAAGCGTACGAGTACTGGGTCTTCATAAACCCCGAAGACTCGAGCGAGAGCGTCCGCCCATGCAACCTCATGTCAATCCGGGTCGTCAAGCAATGGAAGTCGACTGTCGCGACCTCGCCATCGTTGGAGTTAGAACGGATTGTCATCTGCGGCTTCCGGTATCTCGCATCCACGGTGTAAATGACCGTTGTCGGGTCTGTGTCCAGCACCCGGATTGTCGTGTGGTGATTCCAATAATCCTGGTACTGGACGTGCAAAGTACGAGATTCTGAGCCTAGATCTGTGCCATTGAACTGGAAAGGCTGCTGTGGCTGGAAACTTGCCCACTGGTCGTCTTCGTCTTGGGTCAAGTCGGATCCGACTGCTTCGGTTTCCTGATGTCTCTTGAAGGGGTTCTTCATTTCGTCGTGTTTGGGTGACTGGTCTTTGTTGGCAATCAAAAGTCTCTTTTGCTTCTTGAGAGATCAGATGAGAGCATGCAGGTAGCGAGTCCCTTGCTTTTATGCTACCAGTAGTCCATGGTAAAGTCCTCGGTGTCGCCACCGGAGCGCTGCATAGAACCTATTCCGGACTAGCTTCAAAAGCAATGGTGCACAGCCTGGTAGCATAGAGCCTTGTACATCACTTGGGGACCAGGCGGCCTTACTTGGGCGTCGCTAACCACCGAGCAGCACTTGGCTGGGGCTAAAACGGGTACCCTACAAGTACCTAGCTCGCTAGGTCGATACCACATTACTTAGAAGATGCCTACACACGACTTCGACGCGCCGGTATTGATATCCAGAGAGCAGTGCCACACAACTTTTGGGAGATATGGGGAGTTTGCCTGCAGAGCCCCAAGTTGAAATGCCCTGCTATCAGTGATTGTCACACAGAGTCAGTCACAACGGCCCTCCTACGAAACATCCGGTGTACATAGTAATAGGGCTTACAAGGCTATGACCTCTTTCGCCATCGCCTTAGCAAGTTGTTACCCAGTCAGCGACCTTTAAATCCCGTCGTCTGGTGTCCAGAATTTGTTCCACCGTTCGTGTGTGGCGCTTGCCTCGACATCTTTCTTGTCATAGAAGCGGAGATCAGTGCTCAACCGAATGCGACCATGAGGATCGTTGTTAGCCGCTGCCGTATGAATCGTGTATGGCAGACGGAAGACCACATCGCCAGCCTCGAAATCAGCAACAAACCAATTGAATTTGGTTTTCTTAGCGAGGTGCTCATGATCTTGCTGGAAAACCATTGGATCCATCGAGAGGACGCCCGTGGCGGACATGTTGCGATTGAATGCCGAGACCTTTCCTCGGGAGCGAAGTCTTTCGCGCGTACCCCGAAATCATCCTCGATGGCCTTGGTGAGACTGGTGCTGTCTTCCAGATAAACAAGACCTCCTCCTGTGGCTGTGACGTCCCCGAGGGGCACCCAGGCGGTCAAGAAGAAGGCATCACCTCCGCGAAGGAAGAGTTTGTCGTAATGAACGCCAATGCTTTAACCACCAGGGATATTGTGCCGAAGCATGGTTCTCTTGACGAGGACTTCTTTTTCCCAACCCATGATATTGCGAACCATTTCACGCAACTTGGGGTGCGCCGCGAAATCCAGGTAGGGCTGCTGCACATGGCCTTTACGAGACGCTCCAGTTCGTCGTTAACTGTTGGACCTCCACCACCAACGCCATTGTGCAATGAGATGTCTTCGGCCATGTTGTATTTGCCGTCCACTGGATCTATGTCTGGCTTCAGCAGACCCAGGGATTTGAACTGGGAAAAGTAGTGTTCTCGCGTCTTCAGAACGTCGTCTCGTGGTAGGAGACCCTTGACAAAGACATACTCATCCTCAAACAGGCGACGACGAATCTCTTCGATCGGGGTCTCGCTTGAGGTTTCGCATAGCCAGCCGAGCATGGACTGGGGAATCGAGTCTTGGATGGCACGCACATTTGGAGGAAGAGGCTTGGTATCTGGTCCTGAATCAACTCTTGCCATCGCGAGTCCTGGTCAGGATGAAGTTCGTCTTAGACCTTGACCCCGGTGGAGTCTGAGATTTCAGAAGCCAGAGAAGGAGCGATATCATCTTGCTAACGGACGCCAGTGGGTGCCAGTCAATTGAAGTACGTCCCAGATCCAGACGAGAAATGCGTCGGCCTCACCGGCCTTCAGGCACTAAGGAAGTGGGAGAGTCTGGAGAGTCACTATGGGGGAAAAATTGGCTGGGTTGGACTGGATTTTGGGGCCGTTCGGGGCGAGACGTCGGGCCACTTCGGGGCCACTGGGCCGTTTTCCAAGCTTAAGCGCAGGCTAGTGAGGCCACTGCAGCGTGACTTAGCCTAGTGCTACATACTCGCCGCTGCCTCTCACTCCCTTTCCTTTCTCCTCACATCTCATTCTCTCCTCGTTGTTCGTATTAGCGAACAGAGTCATGCTTTCCAGGAGCACCACCAGCACCCTTCTCTATGCTGACAAAGATAATCAACCTCATGTGAAAGCTACAAGATTCTGTTCCCGAATCAGCAGCCGACAATTCTCGATCTCTCATTGACTAGAGAGCCCTTTTGAATATAACCTCGGCGCGAAATTGGCACTCCCGGCCACAAGTGACTTTGTGTTACCATCAAGTAGACTATGCTGTGGACAAAGTTGAACAGCGTTCATATGCTGATAAAGGCCATTTGCAGCAGCATTTGTAATACGCGCAGGCTCTAGTTCCTTCCTGTCCGGGATCCAAAGCCACAAGGCAAAGAGGGAGGAAGAGGGCTGATCCAATGGTCCAAGCATTGCTCAATCTTGCGCCAGTGCACGCCCACGAACACCATCATTAGAACATGGTTGCAGAACAAGCGCCGCGTTTCCGCAAACAGGTAGCAGGACAGCACTCCCCTGTTGCCAGTGTCGCAAAACCTCTCGACTAAATTATTTGTCTTCCTCGACGTCGTTAATTGACCCAGAAATATGGATTGTGAGCCGTTTGTGGGTCTCTCAGTCTTTCAGAGTCCTCAAGCCAATCAATTACTCCCATTGCATGCCCATATCGGGTATCAGTTCTAAATGTCGTTCGACTCAATTGCAACGTCGCAGATCTTCTTGAAGGGCCTGAGAATGGGGATTGGCGGCCTGCGTACAGGGGTTTTCAGATCTTGTCGCCCTAGTGCCTTAATTCGACGAGATATCATCAAGAGATCTAGGCCGTCCGTGGTGCCGAAGCATTCAAATCCTTGATAACAGCTCGCAGCAGGCCCCTTTGGTACAGGTCGAGGTAGGAAAAGCGGTCGAAAAGTTTCGCAAGCTCATCCTCCCGAAAGAGTTTGTGGGTTTCTCGACCATTCGCACGCTCCATCTGTAGAATGGCTGCGAGAAACCATCCTCGATTGCTTGTTCCCGCAGACACGGCACCGACTAGAAGGACCCATAGGTGGGCGTCTCCAAAGTCGATCCATTCTCTTGGTCTGATACCTTCGAGTCGAAGTCTCAGTTTCGAGGCGAGGACTTTGCATGTTCGTCGTCGACCAGTAACTGTCATTACCATGAATAACCACACGATCAAGACAATTCTGATGGCATCCACTTTACCATCGTCAACTTGGAGTTCCAGAAGTCGGTGTCTGAGTGCACTTGTCCGGAGAAGGAGCCAGTGGAGAATTGTTTTGGATCCAGCCGGTGCATTTCGATCTGACGGCGGTGGTCTCAACTGCCGCTGCATGATGTGAACCGTGGTGGTAAGATCTATAAGCACGCGCTGCATCTGTGTTGGCAGAAGTTTTTGATACCTGGGTTCTTGAAACCAGTTCGCGGGGGGATTAGAATGGACGTGAACCACGTCCACGTGCTCCAGCTCTAGTTCGCCGGGGTCGAAACACGAAGCAGGAAACAGAGGCTTCTGGAAAAGTTCTGCTGCTAGATAGCCGTCCCCAATCACTATCCATTCCCGCAGTGAAGGATCGATTCGTTCGATGCCCCCGAGCTGTGATAGAAGACTTCTGGCCGCTGTGAGATGAATGAGAGCAGAGTTCAGTTCGTATCGGTAAAAATCCGTAACAGCCATTTGATGTATGTCAAAGATAAGTCTTTGGTTAATAGGGGGCGAAGATCTGAGATGCCGGCGTATTGCGTCGATAGCTTTCGTTACCATCTGACTAGTGGTGTCATCGTCTCGGTTCATCTGCTCGAAGTACTGCATTTGACTTGCCATGGACGCCAGCAAGGTGTAAAAATGCACCTCTTTCTCGAGGCATCCTTTGACCAATGTTAGGACATCCTTCTGAAAGGTGTAAGTATGATCGTCCTGCACTTCAGAATGCCATGTCCTAGGATGGGAAACATGGATGAAATATTGGAGAAGACCATGAGCTTTGCGGTCGACATTAACCACGGTAGTTGCGAAAGGATCAATGATGTGCAATTCATCTGTCGGCACACGGGGGATGCCATGTACCGCACAAGGCTGTTTGGAAATCACAAGGCAGCGGCACAGTGCACTGGGGTCTAAGGATCGCGACACTGTAGATTGCGGTGGTCTTTTGTTGGATCCAGCATCCGCCCGTCTACGGGTGGTGCCAGATTTGACGCCCGGCTTGACTTCAATGAATGGTAGTTGCTCGGTCTTGTTGGTCCCGTGAGGAATCGACGACTGTCGGCGATGCATGCTGTCGATCTGGACATGGCGGTGGATCAGCCGCCTTTCCTTGTCGTCGCTCCTTGAGAATGACTGGGATTTCGGATCTTTGACGACGAAAAGATATCGAGAGACACCCTGGTTGATCTCTCCCATGGCGCCAATCTTTGCACATTGTCGCTTAGAGAGTGCCTGATTGTACCCAAGGGGTTGAAACGATGTGGGTAGTTCACGTTCGATGCAAGATGTATAGCAAGCACTGCCAGTCGCTAGGAAAAGAAATTGCCCACTCGGGAAAGGGATTATTGGGCTCTAGGGGCATGTAGGATTTGTGAAGGAGAAATGGAGCTGTCCAATATCTACCTAGACAGGTAAATGGTTGGAAGTACGAACAACTGAACGAGAAGAGCGGAAGACTGGTGCGCATTATCGCGATGGGAGTTTAGGGACCTGGGAGCCTTGACTTGGAAGAACATCGGCAGACCAAAGTGAGAAGTACTGTAACACACCCGACAGAGACCTCCATAGATAGAAGTCAGCTCGCGGGATTTATAGAAAGACTGGGACAATTTCCAAGGACGCAGTTTTCCTGGTTGGTGTCGTGAGGTAAGTGACCTAGTTCGTCAGTTCAACGATGAATTGGGTGGAACTACCTCGTACAAAGGTGTCAAGCGACAAGCTCAGTAAGAGTCACGTGCCGGCCAAGAGCGCGACACGTTCGAGTATCCAGCACCCTGCAACTTGGGTTTGAATGAGGCACCGGGGTGCGCATCCCTCACCAACTCGACACCACTGACACCATTGTATGTACCCGGTACTCTGCACCCACTGACATATCGTCCTTTCGACGATTCATACACAAACTGCCTCCTGTGCACCCTCGCCACCGTCTTTCGCCAGCCAAGTGTCCGGCGCCCGCTACCAGCCTCCAACCTCCACATTTTCGACCCCATCTCTCTCCAGCTTCGACCGAGGTTATATGTCGGAAATCGTTCTCCACTCTAGCGGCCTCGACAATGCCTATCGCTCCAAGACCGGAAAGGTGCTACATAGAGGATGTATATCTCCAGCCGCCCTATCAACTGGCCAAAGTGCGGAGGACTCGGCTTTATGTTGGACGCCGCCCTGAAGGTTCATATTCGTTGAAGAATTCCTCCGTTTCCGTCGACTTTACTCGGTAACCACTGCAAAGATCTCTAACTCATCGACCGAGTACTCTCTCTCAAGAGTCGGCAGCAAAAATGCCCTACACATCTCCCCACCCTCCATTGGATATTCCCAAATGCAACATTCTCTCATACGTTTTCCCTCCTGAGAAGGCTCCCTCCAACAAACCACTATGGATGGACGCCGAGAATCCCTCCAACAGCCTCTCGCCAGCCCAGATGCTGTCGTGGGTCAAGAGATTCGCGGTTGGCCTGGATCGACTAGGCGTCAAACAACAACAAGCCGTCATGGTCTTCACACCGAACCATCTCTACGTTCCCATGGCATATCTCGCTGCTGCCGGATCTAAGCGCTTCTTTACCGGTGCCAATCCCATCTACACCGTCAATGAGGTCGCCCACCAGATGAAAGCAATTGAAGCTGCGGTTGTGCTCATCCATCCTTCCCTGCTCGAAACCGGTGTGGCTGCCGCTAAACAAGCCAATATCCCACTAGACAGGCTCTTCATATTCTCCGACTCCGAGTGTCCAGCCACAAACGGCATCAAGGATTGGCGGTCAATGGTCGCCTCAGAGTCAGAGGCTGAGTCTTGGAAATGGGATCCTCTCGAGGGGGACACTGCCCTGGAAACCATTGCCGCCATCAATTTCTCTAGCGGAACTACTGGCCTCCCCAAGGGAGTGTGCATTACGCATCGCAATCTGGTTGCCAACTCTGCGCAAACAATTTTCAACAAATACCATGGCACTCAGTACTCCGAGCAAGATCCTGGCCCCGAGCGTTGGCTGGCGTTCCTTCCTCTGTATCACGCCTATTCCCAGTTATGGACCATCAACATCGCCTGCCGACTTCAAGTCCCGGTCTATGTCATGCCCAAGTTTGTGTACGAAGACTTTTTGAAGCACATTCAAAACTATAAGATAACGACACTACAATTAGTTCCGCCGGTTCTTGTCATGTTAAGCAAACGGCCAGAGACAGCCAAATACGATATCGGCAGCCTTGAACAGATCCTTTGCGGCGCAGCCCCGCTGAAGAGCGATTTGCAAAATGAAATCATGACGCGTTTCAACGTGGTTGTGGTCCAAGGCTGGGGCATGACTGAGACTACGTGTGCCGGCATTATGATGCCGGGAATGGCCAAGGACCTGACTGGCTCGATTGGTCATCTGCTGCCCAACACTGAGGCGAAGCTCGTCGATGATGAAGGCAACGACGTGACAGCGGAAGGCGAACCGGGTGAGCTCTGGCTGAGAGGACCACAGATGCTGCTGGGTTATTGGAGAAACGAACAAGCCACCAAAGAGAGTAAGACGGAAGACGGCTGGTTTAAGACCGGCGACGTCGGCGTCTGCAAGGGCGAGAAGTGGTGGATTGTCGACAGAAAGAAGGAACTCATCAAGGTCAACGGATTGCAAGTGGCACCTGCTGAATTAGAGGCAGTTTTGCTTGAGCACGATGATGTTGCAGATGCAGCTGCTGTGGGGATCGTTGTCCACGGCGAAGAGCTCCCACGAGCCTATGTGGTTTTGCAAGAGCGGGCCAAGGGCAAAACCACAGAGGAAGATATCAAGGCTTTCGTGGCAAGCAAGGTGGCTAGGCACAAACGGTTGGCCGGGGGCGTCAAGTTCATCGATGAGGTGCCCAAGCTGGCCAGTGGCAAGATTGTGCGCAAATTGATGAAGGAGTGGGCGAAGCGAGACGCAAAGGAGGTTGAAGGCATAGTAAAAGCAAGACTATAGAGGAGAATGGGCATGCGCTACCGGTGCGTGTGCGGGATCAAGATGTCGACACACCACCGGTCTGACTCGACAAGGAGGTCAGCGCCCTGCCTCGTTCCGCGGGCTACGAATTCCAGCCTAAAGCTCTCACAGTGCGATCTGCGTCTGTGAAAAGCCGCCAGCATGGTTGCAAGAAACGGCAGAGAGATCGTCGCATCATCCCCAGTTCAGAGACTCGATTTCTTCTGCCTTTCTTGCGCATCATTGCCATGCCAGCAATACCACTTGTCTTTTCGAGGCCATGACTCTGGTCCAAACGACACACGAAGGAGTATTGGCATGCAGCAGAAGGTACGTTCAAAATGATGATAAACTGGGTTAGAGCATCTGCGATCTGGCTTTAGAAAGAACTGAGCAATCATCCCAGCGGATAATACTACACTTTCTTTTGCCTGCGCATTGATCTATCCTCTCATTTTCAGTTGATCCTAGCTGGTCTTCCGTCTTCACTCTCGGCCGTACCACTTTCCTTCGACCCTGGAAATCGCATCTCCCCCCTGAGAGTTCTCTTTTGCTTGCACCTTTCCCTTAACTTTTCTTCCTCGCCGTCACAAAACATTCTCTGCATGCATCATCCTGCAATCATCGCCTGCTCACTTATCAAATCCCTATCTATCAACCTCATCAACCGCCGTTCTGAGCCATAATGATGGGCTACTTCTGCCACTGTCGAGTCCGCGATGATGCTGTCCAGGTCCGTCGTCGAACTGGTTACGAACGAGTCAACATTTCCTTCAAGCGGACGGTGAGAGCATCCTACAACTCTGGGAAGTCCGGATTGCCTCCAGACTTGGGTAACTTTCCTCTATACAAGGTCAAAAACCTACGCCAATTCTCTTCCTTGCGAGGTGGTTGCAAGGGGGCCGGGAGGTACTTGCCGATGTAAACGTATGTACCTTCATCTTCTGCTAGGTTCGAGCCAACTTATATCTCAGAGCGGGAAACATTGTGGATCAACTTCATTGCAAATTCGCCCCTTGCCGTCAAAGTATATCTGGGCTCCGTTAATGCAGTCTCAGCCGGACCGGCTGCCGAGGGGTTCTTTTACAGAACAGCGCCGCCAAGTCCTTAGGTCTCAAGGAAAATTCGTTCAAGAATACATAATCCTCCTGGGTCAGCATTGGCTAGACGGGATCGTGTCTAGCAGCGGATTAGTCAAGCAATTCGTCGCTACATGACTAGGAGAGGGTTACACGGTCGAAGCGCAGATTACAGGCCATGAAGCACCCACGGGATTGAGATCACACCAGGCGTTCTGAGCCCTTCAGCCAATATTCGAGCGAGAGTAGTTCTCTGGAACAAAACGACCCACTTGGGTGTCCTTTCGGACTCGAACTTTAGGTACATTGCTTCCCAGTGAGCATCCTGACCGGTGTGATGGAACAAAGCTAACCGCATCGAAATCTCGGTGAACGACTCGTTCACCATGGACACTGCGAACCGGTTCGCATAAGCGCTCTCAAGTATCAACATCTCCCATTCATCCTGCGCTAACACTGGTCGTAGATTGAGACGGTTTACTTGGACGAGGTATTGACGGGAGGCAGGGCTGGACACATACATCCCTGGAAGACTGCTAAGGAAATGGGGATTGCTGCAGGTGGGAGGATCAGACAATCATCAGGGACTCCTGGCCACCGGCAACTGGCGTAAGAGCGTTACTATTGCCTTCGACGTTCAGATGCTGAACGCCGATGTCTTCGGGAATGTCACGGGTCTCCCAGCGCCAACTACCCCAATCACGATAGAAACCCGCGCGAGTTTGGCCTCCCTTTTTCAAGCTATACGAAGAACTAAGCAACGTGCACGGTTCATCCGACAAGGTTAAATCGGTCAACGAAATCGATGAGGTTGAGGACCGTAGCTTCGCTGTCCCGACCAAAGCCCTTGATAACCCGTTTTACGCGAAATCAAAGTCCCAAACCAGCGTCGGAGTTAACAATGATGAGGACATTTCGAATCTAGCAGGGCCGATAAGCGAGTTTCGCCCCGTCTTTGAGATGTATCACGAGTGGAATCACGAGTTCCAGGGCAGGAACATCGCCGCCTCGTGAGCAATTTGCTAGGTCACACGCCCCTGGGAATGGGCAAATGTTGCAAAAGGTCTGTCAACGATTCAGCCTTCAATAATGCAGGTTATTTTTGTTGGCCGGGCCTTGGAGAAGCACGGGTGATTCGATCAGAGTTGTTTCCGTGGAGGAGAATTGCCGGAGCAACGACAAGCACGGAACAGGGAGACTCGCTTTTCGGTAACGGTTTCAACAGCTAGGAGCGCTGGCGGGTTGGGGCTTGTGGACAACGAATAGAGCATATGTGGTTATCAAGAGGATGTGCTGGGGACTTTGAAGCAGGTGTGAATTGTGCTCGTGATCGAGTGGGAGGATCCATGGTGATGCCTGTATCCAATTCATCAACTCTGCTGATCGTCAAGCATAGCGCAACTTCCGGGCAATCAGCTACAGCAGAGCCCATCAGTCGTGACTCCTTATTTCGACATGCTTCTCTCGAAGCGAAGATCTTGCTGGCAGTCTCAAGGCA
The DNA here is from genome assembly GCF_000835475.1 of Cladophialophora bantiana CBS 173.52. NCBI lineage: Eukaryota > Fungi > Ascomycota > Eurotiomycetes > Chaetothyriales > Herpotrichiellaceae > Cladophialophora > Cladophialophora bantiana. The sequence goes on along the minus strand of NW_015971576.1, from coordinate 1,842,012 downwards.
TGACTTTCTCGTCTCCAACCCTCATTCCATTCTGATTCTCTCCACTGTCGTCGCTAGTCGTCTTCTTCTCCTTGGGCCTTCCTTTCCTGTCCACCCTCTCATCTCGAGGGTCAAACCCACCATTTCCCCAAAGTGCCCACTCGGGGGTCTCCTTGCAGTAATCTTCCGGTGTAAAGTCTCGTGCACTCTCCAACAAGTTGAAGAACTTGTCATAGTCGATGAGGGTGTGCCACTTGGCATTGATGAAGAAGCGCTTGCTCGCGATCAGCACGCAGCAGCTGTGTTCATGCTCGGCCGCGATGCCGTATTCCAGACCTCTCTTTGCGAGGGCCTTCTCCAAGGCCTCGACGAACTCGACGACTTCCTCGTAGAAGGGGACGTTTTGCATCGTCAGGCCCGCCCCGGCCGAGGAACTCGTGCCGCAGTACTGCCAGGGAGAAGAAAGATCTATTAGCGCATGGCTGACAATAGATGGATAGGGAGCAGTGGCAAGACGATGAATGACCCGCTTCAGATAGCAGTCATTCCGAAAAAGAGTCCTTTTCAAACGAGATGAGGGAAAAACTTACTGTGACGCCCTTAATTTCGACAAAGCAGGGTAAGCCTTTAGCCACTAGGTGGGCATACCCTTCTACTTCGTCCTCAATGTTGAATCCTTTGACGAGCGTAAGCCGGAACACGGTGCGTTGCTCGAAACGCTTCTCCCGCAAAAGGTCCAGGCAGGAATTGAACCGATCCCAAAAATCCCGATGTAGAGGTCTGTCGATCTTGCGTAGACTGTCTTTGTTGCTGGCGTCGATACTGACGTAGAGTTGTGTGACGCGGCGCAAGTCACGCAACTGCTGCGGATGCTGGGCGTTGCAGACGAGGAAACTGGATATCTTCTCACTGTGCAGGAGACCCACGAACTCATTAATGCGCGGGTAGAAGATCGGTTCGCCCACTAAACTCAACGCACAGTGTCGAATGCGCATCGCTTCTTCAAACCTTTCGGCGCGCACGCCGGGGACGCCACGCATCATTTTGATTTTCTTGTAATGGCCTTCCTTCGCACCCTCGAAGATCAGTTTCGGATCATCAACTTGCCACCGCCAAGTCGTCGAAACTGGGTTGGTGCCGTGCCTCCAGCAAAAGACACACTTGTTACTGCACGAAAGTGACGGAGTAGTTTCCATGCACAGATGGGAGGCAATGCCATAGAAGGAATTCTTGTAGCAGGATCCACGGCCCCGAAGGGCCGATTTTGTCCAGCGGCAGATTTTCACCCCCGAATGAGTGCCCACGATCGTGTACCCCTGTTTTGTCAGAGCAGCGTGAGTCGGAGATTCCTTGGGGACCATGGCCTTCAAGGACGTGGGTGCTGATGGCGGAGAAGGGTAGGTCGTGAAGTCAATGGCCATGGGAGCCGCGTAGGAATTGGCCTTCCCGCCCACGTCCTCGAGATCGGGAGTGTTGGCAAGCTTCCGTCTCTTATTGCGGCCAGAGTCAGGGAACTCAATGTCTTCATCCACTTCCTCTGGCTCATCCTCGTCGCCGCTCTCCAAGGGTTCTCCGCTTCCAGGAACTCCTTCACCGAGGGCACCGGTCTTGCTCACCTCCTTGAGAATGCTGGATACGCCACCTATCCAGTCCTTCAGCGATCTGTCGAGATTGCTTTTCACGTCACCGAGTCCCACAGGGTACGCCCTCTTCCTGTCAGTTAATTTGGCCATCCACTTGTCGACCTCTACAGCTTGTGAGCAGAATCCCTTCTCTTCCGTAGGCCAGCCTTCCTTGTCACCGATACCAAAGACCGTGTACCCTGCCAACATAGATAAAGGTGCGGTATCGATGCGGAAGTCATTGTGTGTCTCGTCTAGATGGGAAAGGAACGTGTTCAAAATGGTGTCGATATTGTAGGATGGTATCAAAAGGAGGTAGAAGTACAAGACGCCTGTATCCGGCGCAGGTGTTTTTGGTCCTGATATGAAGTAGTCGTCGAGATCAATGTAAGAGATATCATGTATTTGAGGCCTAAGGAGGGCGGGCTGGGCGATTGAGACTTCCTCGAGGTCCGCAGCTACATTCTTTGAAAGGCGTTCAGTAGTTCCGGTCAAGGAAGAGAAGAAGATCAATGGCTGTATTCGAGACGGCTCTCTTCGTCTCTGCAGCGCTAGTTGGCCTCCTCTCGAACTTGGCGGCTTGCGGCCTGTCACAACACGGGGTGCTGCCACCGTTGTTAGAGGTTTTCGAGCCTGGCCAGATGTGAGTGAAGAGGTGTTTCTTGGTGGAGTTTCAATCCTTCTATCCTTCGCAATCTGGAGACGGGCATCATCATTTTGGGAAAGCCACTCTGCCTTCTCCAACGTTGGCGAGCCGCGCTGTGTGATTTTGTAGGCATGCCTGCGCAGCACGATGACAGCGAGAACGCATAATCCGAGAACAGTTGACAAAACGACACGGTTCTCATGCCAGGAAGTCAAGAGCCGGCCCAGCCAGTCAGCCAAAATGACTGGCGCCGCCCCAGCGTCACCGAGATCCATGGCCATAGAGTTGGCTGGTTAAAGTCACTCGAGACTTTGAAATTCTCTCGGTACAGAGTGGGATGCGCAGGCCACGTTCCTCGAGAGCCTTGGCATCAAAGCCGAAGGACTTTGCCCTGGCCACGCCGCTTTTATAACTACACACCCACCTCGTCCCTCACCCTCTTCCTCACCTTGCTCACCCACTTCTCACCTTCCACCTACCGAGCACTCACTCACCGTCACTCACCGTCGTCTTGCCAGACCAATCCCTTCTACGGTCCCGTCTCTATGCCACCCACTCAACCAGGATCTAACATCTGCGGACGGGCGATATGATCCCCCTAGTACAATCATGTAAAATGCGCCTCCAGGTCACCCTTGTTCTCTCTCAGTTGATGGTTCAGAGCTCTGGTTAAGTTTGCTTGCCACAATCGGACAACCTATTCATCTCACAACGCCATCCGCTGGCCGCCTATCCTTGGGGATCCAATACAGATTTTTGCGGCCGAGAGCGAAGAGAAAGCCCTTTTCCTCCCCCGGGAGACGCGTCTCATGGTAGCAGAATGATTACAAAAAGATACATTGTGATCCACTTCCGTGGACTTGGTTGTTCGTGACCAGGAGTTGCACGGAAATTCCTACACCCTGTGCGTGAGAGAGTAGAATGGTGACCAAGTCGTCCATAAATTGTCCTGTCTACTCCTAAGCATGGCTTTTTAATTTGGGCCATAGCAACCTTCTCGCCTTCGCGCCAAAGATGCCCTTCCTCGTCTCGTCGTTAAATATCTCCGGCGCCTGCTGTTCCATGATTCCGCCCAACCGATACACGGCCTCAGCCTTGGAAAAGGGATAGTCCGTCCCGTACAGAAGCCTCGGGGGCTCCGTGAAGCGCAGCAGGCCATGAATCTGGTCCGGGAATGGGTAGCCCGCGAGGTCAAAGAAGAAGCGCGTTTTGAACAGGTGTTTGACGTCGTCGCTGGTTAAGGGCATGCTGGGGCTGACCGTGCGCGCCGTGTACCCAACACACCGCTCGATCACAGGGGGCAAGGTGGCGCCGCAGTGAGGGACGACGAACGTGATGGACTGGTATCGCGCCACGGTGCCGGAGAGGATCAGGTTGCTGACAGCACGGGTGGTGTCGAAGAGGAATTCGAGCATGGGTCGCGGATACTGGGTCAGAGGAGCGACCGCTTGAGGAGCAGCGCCGTTGGCGACTGGAAGATTAACTCGACAACAGGTCGGATGCATAAATACCACGGCGCGTCGCGAGTTCAACTTCTCGAAGACCCTGTCCAGCGCTGGATCGCCTAGGTACACGGTGTGTGCGTTCGTCATGACCGAGAAGCCCACGGCACCGAGGTGGTCCAAGGCATGGTCGATCTCGGCGAGAGAGCCCTCAATATCCGGAAGTGGTAGGCTTGCAAAGAAGGCAAATCGGTCCGGGTGTGCAGCACAGATCTCGGCGAGGTCCTCGTTGGTTTCGCGAGTCAGCTTGCGAGCAAAGGCGTCGTCCCCTGGCTTCAGGTGCGTGCCAGGCGAGGTGATGCTCAATATGCTCTCCGAGATCTTGGCATTGTCCATGGTCGCAAGGTGCGCCTCGACGGTCCAGTCCTGGAGTTTAGCTCACAGTCAGTCCAATCGCTGGTCCTTACTTGCTCAGGATTGGGTTTCTTCTGGGGTTGTCGCAGATGCACGGAATCCGCCTCGGTGGCCGGCTGGCCTACTTACCTGTACCATCGAGATGCCGTCGGTGTCGCCATAACCCAGGTCCATACAATGCTGCCGCCATCGAGCTGGGATGGCATGGCTGTGGGTGTCGATGCGCTCCATTTGCAGTTGTGCTAACCAATTCACGTGGTCTCCAAGCCTATCAGACACTATTAGAACAGTGAACTGGTCTTGTTTGGCTAGTCTTCAAAGCGTCCCCTCCGGAACCAAGAAGGCTAGGCGGTCGCTCTTTAGACCCAACAGATTAAAAGTCAGGCCATGGCGGTCGACCTCAATATACATACCTCAGCAACAATCGATCATTGCTCTGACAACCAATCAGGCTTACACCTATCCTGTCTACTGAGATGCGATGCCTGAGCGCCAATCTCCGACATGTGGGAATCGCCCAGATCCACACTTCTCGTATGTTTGGGGTTGTCGTGAAGCACGGCCGAACTCGTGGGTCGAACACAACGGTGTCTCGAGGAATCATGTGCACGATCGTACATATTCTACTCGTATGTCGGCAACACCGACCGCTCTAGTGGGACCTATGGTCTGTATTCCAGGGCAAACGTGACGCGCTAGGATGCCAATAACGGGAACGAATCCGCGTCGTTTGCAACCACATCGTCGTCCCAGTCAAAAATCCCGGCATCAAACGAGAACAGATCCTCCGTGCCGCCGTTATCGCCTATATCCACGAACCGTAGCTCCTGGGGACGGGCGGGACTGGGGTACAGCAGCCTCGCCAGTTCCGCCTCCTGCTCTGGGGTATGCGCCGTCGAGACGGGTCTAGACCGAGTGAAAATGGCATCCAGTGGTGGACCCAGCAGTCTCTCGTAGATGGCCGCATACTCCAAGACTTCGGTCCAGCCTTGGCTCGAGATGGTCAGCAGGTTCGAAGTGAAGAGCTTTGTCATCTCAAAGATCTTGTTGGGGCTGAATTGCAGCGCAATCGCCTCGAAGTTGTGTCGTAAACAGAACAGTACCACCAGGGCCATTTCGAAGGTGTGATGAGCCGCATGCCATCACCGTGGGAAATACCCTGACCGGATCTGCCCGCGGCAGCTCTTGGCCAACGAGCAGGCGGCCTCGAAAGCCACGGACATGCTCGTGGAAGATGGTAAGGGCACGCGAGACGAAGGTCTGTGTAGCATTACCAGGCCGTGCATCAACGCGAACTCAGTCCACCCATCGTGCGGGAGATCGGACTGATACCATTCCCACAATCGTCGCTCTGTTGTCGCCAGCCACTCCTGCCATGTCTGTGGGGGTCCAGCTGCCGGCCTTGGAAGTGGACTTCGATGATGGTGGACTGCACTCGTCTATATTTGATCCCGCGAATAGCCAATTTCTTGGTCGCTTGTCCCTGGCGATCGAGTCCTTGTGAAGCGATGCCCCGATCTTCGAGCACCGACATGATGCTCGTGTCGGTTGCCGGGTCCGGATGGACAGGGGCCTCTGGAGCGCCGCACAAATGGACCGATCCATACAGTGTGCGGCCCAGAAGATACGTCTGCGTGAATCGATAGTCAAGGGGTCCAGATCCATACTCTCCGACACTTCGCGATGCAGACCCAGCTCGAGACAATTGCGCATGGCGAACCCACTGAGGATCCACACATTTCCCAGCTTTGGATTGATGGATGCGTACTGCAGAATCAGCAACGTGACTTGGATCCAAGCCATGTCTGAAGGATACGCCGCATTCTGCGAGAGGTGACGAATCCCTTTTTTGAAGAGCGCTTCAGAGAAGGCCATGCACCGGGCGCCTTGCCCTACCTTTGCACTGCCTAAGGTTGTAGACACGGAGAGAATCAAGTAGATGACGAGGACGTCGTAGTCTAACCTTACCGTCTGCGGACAAGACTCTCCTCCTTCAGCTCGTGGAATCTTCAAGAGCACGCGGCCGAGCTGTTCCCATATCGTCGGCTCGTAGAGAAACAGGTGAACGGGGAGCATGCGCTGCACGTACTTCTTGACCAACGTGTCGACGACGTGAGACGGCATGCTTGCCAAGATCGACACATCGACCTCGGGCTCGCTATCACGATTCTGGGCTGGTGTCTTGCTTTGGGCCTGCTCTTTCACCTCAGGTGAGAGCACTAGCGACGGCGTGAGTCCCATCCGGACTGCCCTACAACGTCTGTCAGCGATGGCCCGACTGGCAAGGTCGCACTGATCATCGACTGGATTTCGGCGCTGGCAATCACGCGTTCCTTGGTCGCGTCTCGCGTTCTCGATGTTCTCCGATGGCTCAAGGCTGTATTCAGAGCGGGACTACTCATCGCATGCTCGACCGCGACGTATTGCTCTCTGATCTCCGTCTCCAAGGAGGAGATCTGCGGTAGCTCATCGATCATAGTAGCCGTAGCAAGGACAGAAGGGCTTGTGTTTGAAGGTACGCTGTGATCGATCTCTTCTTGGATCTCGAACTCGTCGCAGCCCAGTTCTGTCAATTTCAACTCGAGGCTGGCAATCTCGTTTTCGAGATGTGTACGATACTTCGCGGAATAGCAGCGCCGCGGGCTGAGTTGAAGCCCCTGCATTCCGCGCCCACGGCGACGCACTGGGGACATGCCGGCAGCTGTCTGTCGCACTTTGCACATATTTACGTCAGTGAGGATCCACAGTTTGAGATGATCACTGGCTCCATCTATCATGTAACAAGCAAATGGTATGAATATACCTTGGATTTCCTCTTCCGACACCTGACACACGACAGCACGCTGCGTCTACAGGTGGCAGTGCTCGGTGTATTTGGCATAGTGGTCGAGGTTCTCCGCCCCATATTTGCGATAAGCATAAGGGAACCTCGTACACGGCCGAAACGGGCTTCATAACTGTTATGTGCTCGGCGCACCTTCCCATCTTGTCAAGGGCCTACCCCTTTAATAAGGTAAGCCCCTCGCTCTCTCTAGATAGAACTCTTCACTCATTCTACTCTAGTCTCAGCTCAGCCCTGCGTTCTGGCATTAATACTGTCAGTTCTTGATCGGTATCTGAGACGAGCACATCGGAGATTCACGACCTGTACTGGGTACGTGGCTAGGGCTTCAGTCAATGGAAAGTTGACGACGAATTAAGGTTCGCAGAATGTATCCACCTTGCCCCAGATTCGGAAAGTCAAGCGACAAAGGTACCTACCGAGTTGGCTTTGATTTGCTCTGATTTATCATCCACTATGATCTGGCCGAGTCGAGAAAGTCCGATGCTCTTATTCCGCTGCGATTGACCAACACGATCGGGTTTCTCCTGCAGACAGACCCTGGATAGGCATGAGCGCAGCTGTGTGACAATATCGACTTTCTCAGAAGCTGACATGGCCTCCCTCCTGTGGAGTTTCCATTTAAATGACCTTTTTTTTTTCTTCCAGCTTCGCCCGATAGTTGCACGACGCGTTGTCGGATAGGTTGGATTGCACTGGTCAAGATGAGGTCGAGGACGCATTTTCTTTGACCCGTTCCTCGTTTCGTACATCCACATCCTATATATTATTCGCATGCATGACTCGGGACTAGTGTTAAAGTCGCGGCACACTCGTTACTTAGCATTTGCCTCGCTGTTCTTGGCGTGCTCCCTTCCTTTGATTTCTCCGTGTCTTTGACGGCTAAATCAACTCCCGGAGATGGACTTCTCATCCGTCTCCATGAGAATGCAGATTGAGCGAGATGATGGCACTAGGTTGAAGGTAAGACATCTCTTCCCGGCCGCTGTATGGCACCTAACAGGGTCTAGATCATTGTGGTTGGCGCCGGGCTTGGCGGGCTCGCCACGGCAGTATCATGCCAGCTTGCTGGCCATGAAGTCGCCGTCCTCGAATCCGCAGCCGCAATGGGCGAGATCGGGGCAGGCCCCCAGACGCTGGCGAACTCGTCCCGAGTTCTCACCTCTTGGGGAATGGGCGGACAACTCAGCAAATGTGCAACGACGCCGCGGCTCTGCAACATGATCGGATGGCGAGGTGAGACCATCTCAACGTGGGATATCCACAAGTCTACGCGCGAGGAATGGGGCAGTCCATACTGGGATTTGCATCGCGTCAGTCTGCATCGATGTCTCTGGAATCGAGCGGTGGAACTGGGTGCCGAGGTGCGGGCCAATTCACGAGTGACCGATGTCAGGATTGCAGCGGATGGAAGTTATGCGACTGTGGTTGTGCGACAAGGCGAGAAAGGTACCCGTGCCTCCATGGACGCAGATCTCGTCATCGGCGCGGACGGCATCAGAAGCTACTGTCGAGATCTTCTGGTTGGGAGAGATGACCCTCCGGCCAAGTCGGGCGACATGGCGTACAGAGTTCTCCTCAATACCGACGACATGCCAAAGGATCCCGAACTGAGAGATTTCGTGTTGGATCCGCAGGTCAACTACTGGATTGGACCCGAATGTCATGTCGTGTCGTATGTCTTGAGAGGAGGCAAACAATTCATTATGGTCCTCCTGGTCCCCGATGATATACCGGAGGACGTCGTCACGCAGGACGGGAACGTCGAAGTTATGCAAGCTTTGTTCAAAGATTGGGACCCGAGGTAAGATGAAACCAGGGGCTGCAGCAGGGTCCCCATGGTCAGACGTATACATGTACGTTAGACTAACCACTCAAACCCAACCTTAGAGTCCGCAAAATTCTGTCTACCTGTTCACAAGTCAAGAAATGGCGCCTCTGTACCCGAACGCCCACCCCAAGCTCCCCATGCTGGTACCACCCTAGCGGGACTTTCGTCCTACTCGGCGACTCCGTCCACGCCACTCTCCCTTACCTCGCGAGTGGTGCCGGCATGGCCATCGAGGACGCCTCTGTCCTAGGCCTCTGCCTCTTGTGCATATCCTCCAGCTCCACGCCTCAAGAGAAGCTGCACGCTCTGAGAGTGTATGAGATGTGCCGAAAACCGCGGACCCAGCGGGTCGTCGAGAAGGCGTACGAAAGCTAGTACTTATATCATCTTCCAGACGGTCCAGAGCAGAGGGAGCGGGACGGAAAGATGAAGGCCTTTGAGGACGCATATCGCACTCAAGGGAATGGAGCAGTGCCTCAGGGGCTGAAGCAGGGGGACGATCCGTGCGCTTGGAGGAGCGGTGGGGTTGGGAAGTGGTTATTTGAATATGACTGCGAGTTGGATGGAAAGAGATGTTGGACATTGCTCCAGGCGGAGGAAGAGGCTGCTGCAAGGACGGCTGCTCGCTCAGACTCAAAGAAGCTCGGCTTAGGTCTAGTAGCAACTGCGAGACTGTAATGCTCGACGGACATCTAGCGAATATTTTGTGGCCTTATGCGCATAATATCTTCATTACAGATCGTTGATGGACGCACTGGTGTTTTGGAACAGCATCATTCAATAGGTGCTTGTAAAAAAAGATCGAAAGGAAAAATTAAAGATAGAAAACATTGCACAGAATATTGTGTCTGTTGTTCTTCCCTCTACTGCGAAGGCTTGCTCTACCTCCCAATGCACCTCATTGCTGTCCTAGTAGAAGACGGTATTTAAAAAGACATGAGACCTCCTGTCTATTAAAGCGTCCACAGAGTCCTTCAGCGCTCTCCCTCCAAAACCCCTCCCAACCCACCGTGAAGGCCTATCGTCCAATATACTTCAACTCCAGGCATCTCAAACCGGGATAGATGATAGCCGTCCATGACGCGGCGACAGGCAGGCCAATCTGAGGAGTAAAAGTTAATCGCGACATTACAATCCGACAGATTGAGCAAAGCTAGCAGAAAGTGCTGGTCAGTGGACTTACATCCGCACCGTCTCCGATCAAGGCAGCGATCGGCCCTGTGTAGTAGTCTTGATCCATGCACATGATGGCCCCGACCCATCCGATCACGAAGGTCGTAATGGCCGCAAGTCCAATGGGGAGGAGTTCGCGAGTGTTCCATGCGCTCCAGTCGTACCCGCCGCGTGTTCTACGGAAAATAAATTCCTCTTCCAGGGTCATGGTGATCCAAATAATGGTCCAGTACCCGATCAGCGAGAGGAAGTTGATGAAGATCTGGAGCAAGTGGGCGCGACCCGCGATTGTGGTCACAGTGAAGATGACGGTGGAGAGGGTACACCAGAACACACGTGGGACGCGGGCGAATCGCGAGTCAAGCAACTGGAAGGACAGGGCGGCAGCGTAGATTCCTGCGACGTTGTTGGCGACAATACCCAGAGCTAGGAGGACCGCGCAGAATTTGCCGAATTGGTTCAACGGCGCTAGGCCCTCGACGTATAGGAACATCTTTCCCAAACTGAGACCCACGGTTGTCCACAGGAAAATTTGCCAGCGCGAGGTCTTGGGGGGGAAGTAGACGAAGAAATCGCATGCACAGGCCGACCAGCCCAGGGCACCGGAGGCGCTGAGGAAGAAGTAAGTCAACCGGTGGCAGGCGAGGACAGAACCCTCGCCTGAGCTGGCCGAGCTGGTGTCGAAGAGCGGGCCGGCCGTGCCCACCATGATGAATAGGACGCAGATTTGGGGAAGCCAGGCATATCTAGGACAGGTTTTGGGTCAGCATCGACATCCGGTTGCCGGTATTACTCTCAACGAACCTCTCATAGATATGAAACCACTTGATGCCGAACGTGATGATGAGCCAACTTTTCCCAATGCTGCAATGATAACTCCGACAATGACGGTCATGCCTCCACCATTGACAGCGGATAGGATCAAGCCAGCAACCAGACAATCAACCAGACCCCATCCAATTTGCACCACGACGTTGAAGAGAGCGGCTAGTCGAGATGGGTACCACCCCATCGTGTAGCGTGCATTCATCTGGCCCCAATGTCAGTTCCACGGTTCAAATAAGGTCGGGCTTCACTGAGGAAATCGAAGCTGGGAAGCATACCAGCGTTCGATTACCAGATACGGGTCCGAATGTACAATGTATGCCGTGCACATGGCGCCGAATATGTTTCCAAATGCGCAGATACTGGTCTCCTGTTCAGCGCGCACTTCTAACGCTTCGCAAACTGCCAAAATCTTACAGCATGGCGTCCTTCAAGCCAAGGTCGAACTCGATTGGACCGAGAACACTGACGGTCATGTTGTTGGCAGTGCAGTTGGCCGAGAACCAGACGATGCCAATTTGGAAGAAATCCTTCATCGAAACCTTGCGTTGACGACTGCACTCCGGCATGCGTTCGATACCGCGGACTTCGACGCTGGTACGAGTCTCCATCCAGTTCGCGAACTTCTGCCACGACGTTTTTGGTCCACCATCTCCAAGGGCTTCTGCCGTCCCCACCTCCGCAAACGAGGCGTCAACAGGGCGCTGGTCCGCCTGCAGCGACAATTTCTCTTCGTCCATGATTTGTATCGAGGTCCTCGTGGCGTCCATCTTCACCACCGACATGGCTAATACCAAGCTATCACGAGATATCGAGAAGAAATTCGAGAAGAAAAAGCAAGTGATCGAGGGCTCTTTCGAGAAACAGGCTCGTAAGACAGGCATGTCTTTCGCTTTTGTAATATAGAAATTGTAGCTAGGCTAAGAAAATGCGTGAGTGTGTCGTTTTTGGCTTATCTGGGACTAGTTCGTGAATCTCCGAAGCAATAGCGGCCCGGAGACAGGACGCAGTATTGTTCCAGGCTTCGTTCGCACCCTTTAGTATCCAGCCAACTGCTGGGATTGCTTTGCTGGAACTGGAAGCCTCTTAGATATGTTATCGACACCTTCCGCACCATTAGCGAAGGGAGAGACCTGATGAAGCGGCATGGTCGTGATATCGTTCAAGCGCGTTGGCACACCGGGTTGACTTCCCCCAGACACGGTGCCCGGGCCCTTGGAATCGCTCACATCAATCCAGTTCAAAATCGAGCAGCTGGACTTATCATTTAGCTCGGCGGGTGGCAGGGACACGGTAGATAAAGGAGGAAGAAACGGGATGAGGCGATAAGCACAGACATAGGACTTTCCCGAAAGATGATACCTAAAGGGAGAGCCTGTGCCACGATCCGCACGGGCTTCTCCTGAGAGTTGAGTCAAGGATTGGGGCTAGCACGGAGCACTGACAAGACAGAGTGACAGAGAATAATGCACATTGTCGTTGTCGACAGGAGAGGAACACAAACAACACTGAGGCAGTGAATGTGTGGGAGAAAGACCCCCGGGGCCAAGAAACACGGGGGGAGCAATGTTCGAGGCTGAATTTACGAGGCTGATGGCGAAAAGGATAGGCACGTGACTATAAAGCATCGAAGCCTTCTTGAGGCGGAGGGAGGTACAGGAGGCTCAGGAGGCGCTAGTCCCAAATAGTCCCGTAATGAAGCGCTCGTAATATTATTACCTCGTAAGTTCCCGCCGAAAGCCATTGACGTTCTCCGCTCACCACCCATACAAATCAACAAATTCATCGATGCATATGAGCGGAGAGCTGTTTGGCACAGCACCGTGACAAGTCATGGAAGAGCTCCATTATGCATTGCAGTCGCTACCGTCTTGTCAACGGTGTCAGCGGCTGAGAAAGAGATGCGATCCTCAAATGCCTGCCTGTCGACTGTGCCAAAGGGCCAAGGTCGACAGCACCATTTTTGACCATGCACTACAGCAGACGTTGTCCCGAAAGTACGTCGTCCGCCTGGCCAAATGAAGGCTCCCGTCTCTGATTCGAGGTAGGTATATCCAGGCTCTCATCTTGCGCCTGGACAGCCTCAAGGGAAAACACGCCCGCTGTTACACTGGAGGCCGATGCTGGTCAACAAGCTCTGCCAGAGGGTAGTCCCAATTGATTAAAAATGCATCAAGCGCGAAGCGACTTCCCTCGCCTCCCGAAAACAGAACCCGATGCTGACCATGGGGGAGACTTTAACAACCATTTCCCTGTTCCCAGCGTCAATGGGTCGACTTCCCGATTCTATGGTTCGAGCTCCGTGTTTGCGCTTATGGTCGAGGCCCTGGCGTTGGCCTCCGACAAGAATCTCTTCATCCCTTCGGGTCCACCGGAGCCTCCTCTTTCAGGTGAAGGACGGCTATGACCGAGATTTGGATTCCGTGGCCCCCACGGCCGTCTTTAATACCGAAAAAGATTTTGCGCAATCACTTATCGCGGATTACATGGCATCCATCAATGTCATACATCCATGCGTTGACGGAACTCACCTGGAAAAGGACCTTGATAGTTTTTTGGCAACGAGTGGAGCTCTGGAGTTCGACGCAGACAAGCTGCAACGGATCGAAAAGTATCAATGCTTCCGCATCGCCATGATGTGTTCCATATCCTGCGCCTCCAATTGGGCTATCACACTGAACAAGGACACTCGGTATTGGAGAGTGAAGACAACAAAACCTGGAGGAGAACAGCCTTTTGGACCCTCTTCTCCATAGAGCGATTGGTAGGGCAATGTTTCGGTCGACCTTCAGATCTGCCCAGTTCTATCGTTACCACAGAATCCAATCGGGCGCACAGATCCGGCATTCTTGGACAATGAATCAAGACGGAAGATGTCAGCCGCTCAAGTATTCCACTTGATGTTCCTTCGCTCAGAGATCTACACAGACATTTACCTTTCCACGACCACCTCCCTCCCGAGGCTGGACTAGTTTCTCGAGCAACACGCCGCGTTGCGACAATGGTACCAAAATCCCAGCCAAAGCCCTCTCATCAACGACAGCCAAAATCTCGTAGGAGTTGGCGAGGTCACGCGCGATATCATGTACCACTCCTCGGTTCTCTTCCTCTTTCAGCGCCATCTTCTCGAGGCTCTGGCCACCATTCGGCACAATAATCCATCACAGCGAGACCTCTCCCAGCCGAAACACTCCCTTACCATCGCCTCGGAACCCTACCACTCCTCGAAAATCCTTCTAAGGTTGTACACCCTTATTATCCGCTCGACGACGTCCAATTCATTCCTATCCATCTTTCCCGTAACTTTCCTCGCCGCATACTCGATCTTCCAAGCGGGCATGACGCTTATATCATACGCCCTTCTCTCTCTTGAGTCAGCCATCGAAATCCAAGGCCCCTCCTCTCTCACTCCCGAAGACCACCGAGACTCAGAGAGGGGAAGAAACGAAGAAACGAAGCTTGATTTCTCGGACCTGCTGAGCCTTTCGAATGATTGCCTAGTATTACTTGCCTGGTGTAAAGAGCAATGGCCTGGTATGGAGGGCATGGTGGACGCGTTTGCAAGATGCAGTGCCGAAACAATACGGAAAGTGCTGAGAGTGCAAAAACGACGAGATTGACGCTCCTGCGTCAGAAGAGAGAAGGCAGAAATAGCGTCCGCCGCTACACCTAATGGCAACCTTCCAAGTCCATCCTGAGCAGGTCTCATGATGGAAGATGCGATTGACGAACTTCGACAGACTTTAAACCTCGTACAATAAAAACGAGGAGTCATCCATGTTTTCGTGACTTCTGTGCTGTGGAACGGAGAGTCGACCTATCTTGCCATGCAAAAAGCTTGCCGCTCAATATTGATCATTGTGGGGTTTCGTGGTTCGAATCGGTCGGGCTCCAGACCTGGAACGAGGAGGGACGCGTCATGTGCTGTGCAGATGAAGACGTTGTCGTTCTCTTTGAGCTCACACATAGCCACACACTCTCCGCGGCGAGTTCTTGGTCGACGAATGTCGACTATTCCCCGCGCAACAGTTCGAACCCTGGACTCATCCGCGATCTCTCCATGTCGGGGAGTGAAGGATGGAAAGGGGCGGATGGCGAACACGGACACGGAGTTGGGAACGCGAGATTTAGCTGGTCGGTGGGCGCTGGAATTTTCACAAGTCTCGCGTACCCAGACGTCCGCAGAACTACGCATAAACCGATTAGTACACAGGGCAGAGGGCAGAAGTCGCTGTACATGGCCATCAGTGTCCTGCTTTGACGGATATGGTTTGATGGGTACTTAAATCTCGACGATGGTGGTGAAAGTGCATATAGAAGCGGTCGCGTGCTATGAGTTAGGGCAATCAACAGGAGTAAAGAGTATGCTGTCCTCGGCACCCATGGGTAACGAGTGGACAGAAGTTCACTGATTCTACGATCCGGACTTGATCCCAGACATCAGCGCCCATCACCACGAAGTTCCAAGAGTGGACCATGAACCTGGCAATGCTCTAGCTGTAATCCCAATGATCGATACCGACCCTGCAAAACCTCACGTCTTCCTTATAGCAGACTGCTACTAGTTTTTCTCTATGTGGGGGATGAAATCCTGGCGAAATGGAACAACGAGGTGAAAGTGAGAAGCCTGGAGGCCCTCTAAAGAACGGTTTATCTGTGCATGTCCATCACATCTTGCCGACTCAGACTATTATCACCGTTGCCGGGGACGACTGGTTTACTCGACCCAACTTGGCGCTCGGAACATGTATCAAGGCTTGGGATCCAAAACAGTTGCGTATCGCCCCTGCACGGGCATCTTGGTAGGTATGCTATCTCACCTTTTAGACAAATGCTTTACTCCAAGTCGAGTTTTTCAAGCAATGCGTCATTTCGCCTTTGACCATCAACCCCTGAAACATCAGCGCGAGCACTGAGATTCTTATACGATCAAGCACCGCTAGCCTTCAGCATGCTTTGCTGTTTTGCCTCTTCCACTATTAGTGGATCCAATCCTTTAAACACTCCAAACCCAGCAAGGCTGCGATCACCGTGCTCACCACCATCGGCGGAACAAAGAAGTAAACGTAGCAAAGCAGCATATTGACAAAGTTGCTGAGAAACAAAATCCACTTCAACGTGCTCAACAGCTCCTCCAGGCGCATTCCTTCCTGGCCCCTCGTTGCCGCATTCCCATCGCCATCATCTGCCCTCTTCGCCTCTCCTTTCGGCTCACTTCGAGGCGCAAAACGCAGTGCCATGGTATGACCAGTGGTGGTTGGATGAGCGCTCAAGACCCATGATAACGCGGCGCTCATGGACAAAAACACCGTTGCGCCTAAGCCAAACCCCATGTAGAAATCATGCAAGGTCCTCAGGCGGCCCATGAAATTGAATCTCACGGTCTGCATGGCGGAGAAAAGAGCGTTGCCCTCCACACCGAAGTCGTTAGGGAGGAGGAGGCCGCCGATCGTGTGAGTGGTTGCGAAGAAGATGAGTAACGCAGCGGTGAGTTTGTACATGTTCATCACAAGCAATCTTGAGAAAAGCGACGACTGCGATGGAGATAGGGTATTTGACGAAAGCGGTTCTGTCGAGATGTGTTTAGGACGCACAGATTGGCGAGTTGAGACAGGCATTGCTTCAAGTTCTGGAGCCCTTCAAGAAATTGGTGGCTAATATCAATAGAAAGGGACTTCCTCCATGTCACGCCATCAAAAGCGCGTTGTTTAAGTGAATACTAGGCAGATTGTGAAGAAGAAGATCTGGCGTTTGGTGAGACGAAGGTTAGAACTGGATTCGAAACTATACCCAGGGAGGTGTAGCCGACTCGTCGTATTCGTATTTCTTTTCTCTTAGATTAATTGCACATCGATGTACTCGGTACCAGCTCCCAAGACATTATTAATACACTACATGTTGCACCTAGAATCCCTAGTGGACATGGACAATGACGTTGAAAAGGCTGGATATTTGGACAACGCGCTATTCGGTGGTTATCCTTAGATAATCCCGCTGAGTCAGCTCACAGCTAAGCATTCGAACAAGCCGTTCAGGGGCTGGCAGCCTTGTGCTACAGTGGCGGCCTGATTTCTCCATGGAACTATCACTCAAGTCCTGAGTACTTTTAGAAGGAATGTACCGTCTTTGATCCTATTTCCTTTCCATTTATTCACACTGTATCTACAAAAGTCTAATTTATAGCGATGCGCTGCTTTCACCCGAGCGATTCTGCCCCCAACAACAGAACCCTTTTCACAACTCCATAATCGCTCCGTCATACTGACGTACTGGGTCTTCTCCCTATGTCATCTATCTCGTGTCAGTTCTCTACCATATCGTGTACATATATATCACAAGCTCGCCGAAATTGCACGGCGACTTCGGCTGCGAATGTTTGGTCCCCACTTATACAGTACCCAAGGAATGGGCACCATTGCGGCGGAACAGGCTCCCAAGATGCTGGTGGCTTTTCCTGTGCCCAAGGACTCGTACACTAAAATAGACACAACGATCAGTATGCTTAATGTATCTGCTCGACTCCTCTACGCTTACTTTGCACGGCGAAAAGAGGGAAAGCCGCCGCAAAGCCATACCGGGCGAATGCGTTTGCGGCTCCAGCTGAAGCACCATAGGTGGGTCCATAGATGTTGACCAGGTAGCTGATGGCGGAGGCCTGGAAAGCAATGTCAGTTCTGGTAAATGTCATGGATAGTATTGCCTTACAAAGATACAAAGATTGCCCCAAGCGAATGGGATCAAAGCACAAACGGGGCTTGCCCAATGGATATCCGGTCTGACAGTCCAGGCAAACCAGAACAGGCCGATCGGAATTCCAAAGCTGCCAAAAACCGCTGGCACGAGAATATCTTCGAGCTGGTTCGGCCGCGGTTCTTGAAGACCTTTTTGCTTTCTCCTTAGAACCAAGTCTATGCCGACACCCGTCGCAGTGGCACAGAAACAGCCGATTGCGATGGCAACAAATGCGAGCCCCGACTGGCCCTGATTGAAGCCATAGGTCCTAGACAGGGACCAAGGGACTGCCGGAAAAAAGTTGTACAGGATGCCGAAGTTAAGGGCCACGTAGAGACTGAGAAAGAGGACGATCGGCTCTGTCACCTGCATCTGGAGCGGCCTCCCTAGAGTGGTGGACACCCACGCCTTCAAGGCCTTGAGCATATCTGCAGCCTGGATAGACTCCGCCTGAGACTTTGCATTGGTAATCAGCAGCTCCCTTTTAAGTTTCTTCAATATAGCCTTCTTGTACGTCTCAGACATTCCCAATGCCCAGATGTACGTCAGCAATGCGAGGAAAAGGGAGACCCACTCAAGCCACCTCCACCCTTTGTTTTCCTGGACGAAGCCACCTATCACTGGACCTGCATTTTATTCTCGTATCAGTATTAGATTGTCGTCAATCAAGCCCGACATACCTAAGCTTGGCCCAAGGTTGGGTGCCATCACAAAGACCGACGCGGCTCGATTCCTGTACCGTGGTTGCCATATGTCTGCAATCGTTCCTCCACCGACACTTAAAGCAGGACTTCCAAAGAATCCAGCAAGGAACCGACAGATGAGGACCGACGCAAGACTGTCTGATAATGCAGCCCCCATCACAAACAGAGCGGCTATCGGTAAACTGAGACGGTAGATCAGAAGCCTGCCGACCGTCTCACTCAAGGGAGCTGCAATCATAGGTCCAAACGCCAATCCCAGACAGAACAGTGATACTCCTAGGAGGGAGACAGTCGAAGAGACATGGTATTTCTGCATCACTTCCCTGTAACCGGACGAGTAGATGGACGACATAAAGGTACTAAGGAAAGCCATCAGAAATTACCCCATTGGATCAGTTATGGTTGGATGTGCATACATGGTAAAAGCATACATCGCGCAGATACTCGTGTGATAGATTTTCTTGCAAAGACTCCAGTTGTTTGGATTGGCAGGACTGGCGTTCCACTGAACTTGTTGCTCGTTGCCGTGGTCTGCCATGGCGACAGGCTTGTCGTCAATGTTGAGAACGTACTCATAAACTTCCGTCTTCGTTGCTCTCGAAGACGATGCTGTAACAGGCCCGCCAAGTATTCTTTTCTCTACTTGAGGGGGAAAAAAATGGAGGCCAGAAAGCTGATAAATCGGGTTTCAAGCCACGTCAACACTCCTGTCTAATCATTGTTCTAGCTATTTGCCTACGCGCCTCAGAGCCCTTTCACCCCGCTTAAAACCCCCGGTTCGACAATGGTTATGGCCTGCATTGTGGTGCAGGCCGGCGAAGTCTCGGGGATGGAACCATTAATGATTAGTATCGCAGGTTCGGGGAGTGACCGATATGCTTCGAATTAGACATCCGCATCAGTTGTCCCGACGCGTCCACTGGTAGTCCTATACCGATTCGGCAAAGCCTCGATTGCAACAACTGATTTATAAGCACTTGCCGATTTCAGCGCCGCTATTCCTCCACTGCGTTGCCTACGGCTATGCAGAACTTCAGAGCAATTTACAGGTCCTGAATTCAGAGAGCTCGGAAAGCAAGATTGAGAGCTGCGAGTAGTTCATAGGAGTAGAGTAACTAATATTACCTGTCTGATCCGTGAGCATATTCTTGGGCAAGTAACACCCAGAGTGAAGCAGTATGGCAGTTACTTCGTTCCAGCATTTCAGTGCTACATGTAGGTCGTCGTAAGTTTCCGGAGTTACTGGACAAGCATGGCTGGCAACGTCCACACAAATTTCATAAATTCGCCCCCTTTTGGTCCTTAATGGCCGCCAGCCACTGTTTGAGAGTCATGACTTCCTCGAAAAGGGTCGGCCACACAACCTCTCCAGCTTCCTTGAGCTTGTTACTGAAACCTGCTGTGCAGTCCGAGAGTAAGGTGACTTTGTAGCCCAACTCAATCGCCTCTCTGGCTGTCGCCTCGAGACAAGTATTCGCCACCATCCCTGCCATGATCAAATGATCTATCTCTCTCTGGCGTAACTGATAATCGAGATCCGTGTTGCGAAAAGAGCTGGAGTTCCAATGCCTGCTCACGACAACGTCTCCGTTGCTGGTGTTGGGTTCCAGTCCCTCGACGATCTCGGCCCCCCAGCCGGCAAAGACCCTTTTGTCTCTGTTGCGAGTGTGATTGGTGCGCATATGTAGCCAGCCGGCGTAGGTGCCATCTTGGGTCATTTGGTGAAGGCCATAGTAGATAGGGATGTTCGCAGAACGGGCACTATCTACAAGTTGGCGGATGTTGGCCAAGGTGCCTGTCGTGTCAAGGCTTTCCTTCAACGACAGATACAACTTCCCTTCTGGATGTAAGAACTCGTTGAGTGGATCAACCAACACTATCGCTTGACAGAGAGTCATTTCAGCTGCAGCAGTGACATAATTGAGAGATAACGAAGAGCTTTGACCCAAGGTCTGTTGATTGAGGATAAATAGCACGCACAGAGTTGAGTCACTGAGCAAACCTCCGCTGACTTGGCCACCTTATACCCCCGAGGTGAACAATCGACGAAGGACCGGTTATTGAAATGATTAGTTTGTCAGCATATACCAGAGTTGCCGAGGCTGACATTTGGGAAACTGAATCGAAGCTCTTTCACGGCTTGTTCTGCAAGGAGTCCGTCCATGAAACGACTCAGTATCTTGGCGAATTGAGAGCGCCATCATCTCCAGCGGTAACTCTTGCCTCGACAGAACTCTTCACTTGATTGCCTATACCGATCAGAGCATAGACTGCTCGGGTTGGCTGTGGCTACTCGCTACACGAACCAGCACGAACGGAATGAGCATGAGTTCTATGATGATTTGTCAGCTTATTCGCCTATCCAGCTAGATACCTGCCACACCTCTTATGAACCCACCTAGTCAGTCTCGCAATGGTTAGCAACTCATGGTATAGAAAGTGAAAGTTCCTTCACTTTCGGAATGGCAAGTAGAAGGAGAATGTGCTCAATTTGCTCCTATTATCTTCAGATTGCATTTTGTTTCAATTTGGCAAGGCTGTCAATGTAATAAAGGGGAGGACTCGCTCGGTGCCCCGGTAAAACATCAGTGCTGACAAATCACCCCTTTAAAGTCTGGTCACGTGCTACCACGGGGGGTACGGGTCTGATTTATCTGCGACGAGAAATGCGACTCAGCAATTGATTGATCCTACGGAGTAGTAATCACTAGACTGAATTTGAACATTCTCGATCACGGCTGCGATCCAGGACCGTACTCCCTTTCTTCGACCGTCCTTGCCGTGTGCTGCTAATTTGAATGCGCAGTCATGGTCCGAGGAGGTAGTGGTAGACGTCGACACAGCGCAAAGCGCAGGAAGATTGACGCGACAGAGACGCTTGCAATCGACCTAGAAAGAGAAAGTGGAGCGCTGAACGATGATATGAAGGATCCCTTGCTAACTTCAGCAGTCAGATGCACGGAAACCACGCGTGGAGCAGCCAGCCAGACTGAGAAAATCCCCTACTCCATCGAGACCGCCGACCCATGCGGTGCCAATCGTCCGTCCTCCAGACGCGCCCTTCCATTCTGGCGCGATACAGCTCTGGGTTGTGCGCAATTCAGAAGGCAAAAAGCAGCTGGTTTCGGAGAGGGTGCCGGGATGTCGACATTGGAGGAGTAGGTGCCGCTCTAGACTCATCGCCAAGGTCAAGAATATACTGACACAGTCTTTGAGTCGGGGACCCTAACGTGTCTTTCTGTTTCGAATGCAAGAAAGAGGGTGACGTGGTGGGGTGTAAGACATGCAAGAGGTCGTATCATATGGCTTGTTTGGGTGAAAATGTACCAGCAGAAAATACGTCGACAAATGCATTCTACTGCCCAGCTTGCATCGAGCGCGGTTGGAATGTGCAGCCTCCTCCAGAAATTCTACCGCTGACGCCCGCCTCATCTCGTGAAACCAGCCCGGCCCCACAAAGTGCAAGAGACACAGCGGCCTCAGATTTTCGCCAGCAACCTGATCAAGTGGCAGCGGGAGAGCAAGAACGCCATGTGCACACTGGGCTGGACCAGTCTTTCAAGAATCCGCAGACTATCTGCGAAAGCTCTGCTCCCAGAGCCTCTGTCACAGTGCCTGATCAGATACAATCACAACAGCAGCCTTCACAAGATCACAATACGTCATTCGGAACACGACCTAGCCAGGTCGTTAAAGCCCAACAACAACAACAACAACAACAACAACAACAACAACAACAACAACAACAACAGGAAGCTTTATTGAACAGGCTAAGAGGAGACCGCTCCTCAGCGTCCTTCCGGTCCCCTATGCCCATTGACAGTACTGTGAATCAAACAACTGCTGCATCTAGATCGAACCGGGCAAAGTCCAGGTATCAAACCATGCCTGATGAGGTGGACCAAGCGCTCACAGTCATATATCGTGAACTGGAGTCCGTCACAGCTCTGAGGCAAGACATTGCTGAGCTTCAAGATCGAGTCAGGGCCGCCGAGCAAGCGCGTCAGATTTCAGAAGGCCGTCTGGCTCTTGAACGCTCAAGTCGAGAGGCCACTGCCAGCAAGGATGCCGAAATAGACTCTCTAAAGCAGCGCCTTGCTGCGCTAACACGGAGCCACGAATTGCTCGTGCAAGAGAACAATGCCCTGAAACAACGCATGCAAGACGAACAGACGTTCACTAAGGCGAGGCTGGAGGAGATGCAAGCCCTGAAGGCGAGTCTTCGCCGGTTGCTTGGTGATTGAAAGCGTGCAGCCCCAATGTCGAGCAGCGACTTTATCAATGATTCGCAGACCATGTCTCCACCATTGGGGACGTTGGAAAATCCACAAAGGATAGCCAATGATACTTTGGAAAGCCTGAGGAAGCTGGTCCGACCAGTATTCACTGCTTAATTGCTCGAGTGTGCTTCAGAAACACTCCATGACAAATGAGGGAGCCGGAATTCCAGCTGGAGTGTTGTTGAACAACCAAGCGAGGGCCGGCCAGTACGTCTATTAGCGTTGGCTGTGCTTGAGTCCTGGGATAACACTGACAACGTGGTAAAGTCCTTGCCATAAAATCTGTAGACCGTCGACCGTACACGGGAAGACCTTGAACCTCAGCAATAACACATTTAGAAGGGGTTGCAAGATTCCCTGCAGAATTCAATGTCCTCTCCCACAACGATAAGTTAGGTATCCTTTATAATTACACCCCATCAACTCTACAACTCGCATTCATTTCCATCTGTTCCACTAACATAGTCAGCTCAGATCATTACCGCATGATCTTAATAAGTTCGAAGGCTCAGGTTTCATGCTTGGACTCGGGGCGAATGCTCCATGAAGAACATTCAGGGAGCACCAAGGTGCAAAGCGCAGTTCAGGGCACAAGGGCACATTGTTAACAGGAGGCTTGATTGGTAATCACGGATGGTCCCCTTTAACCGAGCCTTCCAGGGTTTGGCGGTTCCAACACTGACCAAACCGATGCTACTTTCTCTTTGGGTTTTTTATCTCTGGAACCCTCGATGATAGGCATCCATTCACCGCTTTCGTGTCAAAGGTAGCCGGAAAAGCATGCCCAACCTCTTTATTTTTCAGGAAATATAGTTAGTCTACTGTACTTCGACCTTCAGGTAGACAGGGAACAACGCTTCAACCTCTCATTCTCTGATATTTCGGCCTCCATGCCGGTGTTACGATCTCCAATCAAGGAAGAGCTAGGCACTCCATCTCGACTTGTGCCCCAAAGGGGAGTCCAACGACTTGCACGCACGTCCTGGTCTGAGAGCTCACGGGTCAGCAATCAACTTTGAAACCTCGTTCACCACGGTATTTAACGCCCAAGATCTCCGAGAAAGAGGAGGGTAGGTTTAGAAGAAACTCAACTGGCTGTGGATCCTCAAATGCGCCCGTATACGCCTCGTTTATGGTTTCGAAGTCGCGCATGTCGGTCACGAAGACGTTGACCTTGACCACCTTTCCAAGTCCCGATCCAGACGCCTCTAGAACAGCTTTCATGTTCTTTAAAATCTGACTCTTCAGCGTTGGGGAAAAGCCGCATCAGTCACAAGTAGCTCTCCTTGGGTGGAAAGGGGGAAAAGGAAGAACGATCATTGACACACCGTCTGCTCCTTGACGTCTCCAGAGACGAGATCACCGGTGCGTGGATCTATGCCAACGGTCCCGGACACATAGATCGTATCTGTCGTCTTGATCGCCTGGGAAAACACGGGCAGCGGCTTCGGGGCAGCGTCGGTGAAGACAACATTGTTGCGGCGCACATTGACACTCTCTGTCGTCGACATGGCTGAGAGAGAGACTGACGAGGCTGCAGGTTGGCACAAAGTTCGTGTTCTTAAATCGAATGTATCTCGTCGAGTAGTCAGAAAGACTCTCTCCACTTTCTTTGAATCTGTAGTTGTGTCTCACGAGACTAGCAAGCGATGGGCTGAGGACCACATCCGCCGGGTGCGGGCCGCTGTTCTGCGTATTCGATGGGCTGGCGAGGCTGCGTATTCGTCAACAACCGGCCCGCTGCGTATAGACGAAAGCGTTTCCCGGACCACGATTTGTCATTGGCGTTTTCCGGACGCTCTCTCCTTTGGATGGGGTCTCCTTTCGTGATAATGTTTTACTTCGCGGACAACGCTCCGATTGCTATTGCCCTTTGTCTTCTCCAGATAGAATAGAAATCTACAAAGACTTTCGGCCTCACAGTCTCACCAGCAGTAGAAAAAGATGCCTATCAAGAGCGAGACACCTTCTCAATCCGATATGAAGGATAGCCTTGACGGGCTCGTTGTGCAGATGACGGCCTTAACAGCCTGCAATGACAACAACAAGAGCGGGGAGCTTGCTAGAACCACATTTGGCAGTCCGATGAAGGACAAGCACTTCCTCTTTGCAAGGGATTATACGAATCTCAATCAAGGTATCGTCCCTCTACGTCTGGCCCTTGGAAACTCTGTTGCCCCGACATCCCAATCCTAACAATCAACTCCTTCGTAGGCTCCTTTGGCGGTTATCCTCGCCCCGTCCAGACCGCCCTGCGTCACTATCAAGAAGCTGCAGAGGCGGAACCCGACATGTTCATCCGCTACACCTACCCTCAACTCCTGCGAAAAAGTCGAGCTTTGCTCGCGGACATGCTGCATTGTCCCGTGGATGAGCTGGTTCTGTGTTCCAATGCCACAACCGCCACGAACACGGTACTCCACAACCTCCGTTGGGAAGAAGGCGACAAGATCGTCTATACTTCTGGTGTCTATGGGGCACTGGAGAAGCTCATAGATTATGTCGTGGAGACAACCCCGGCTGAGAGCGTGAGGGTTGAGTTGGATTTGCCTCAGAGCGACGACAAAATCGTGCAGCTCTTTCGCAAAACATTGATAGAAGAAAAGCTCAAGTGTGAGCAAGCTGGGAAAGGACGAGTTCGGTTGGGCGTCTTCGACACAATAGTCAGCATGCCTGGCCTGCGGGTGCCATTTGAGAGACTAGTGCAGTTGTGCCGACAAGAAGGCGTGCTGAGCCTGGTAGACGCTGCACATGGAGTGGGCCACATTGCTCTGAACCTCACTGAGCTGGACCCGGATTTTTTGGTTACCAACTGCCATAAATGGATGTTTGTTCCCAGGTCAGTTGCGGCCTTTTTCGTGCCAAAAAGGAATCAGCACTTGATTCGAACGACCCTTCCGACATCTCATGGGTTCCAACCACAGAGGAGCAACGAAATACATGATCCGATGCCTACCTCCGAAGAGACAAACCCGATGGTGAAACAGTTCGAGTATTTTGGGACCATTGACGGAGCCCCGTACTGTTGCATCGAGGAAGCAGTTCGTTTTCGCAACGAGGTCTGTGGCGGAGAAGCAGCCATTCGAACATATTGCACGTCCCTCGCGAAGAAGGCCGAAGAGGTGCTTGTGGAAGCTCTGGGGACGGAGACGTTCGACATTCCAGAAACACATCGTGTTTTCTTTGCGCATGTTCGACTGCCGATCTCCGTTGGGAATGGAGCTGGATACGATGTGCTCCCAAGCGACGTCCCGGTCGTCACCCAATTCATGAACAAGGAGTTTGCGGAAACATATAGAACCTTCTTTTTTGTGTTGTTCTATCGAGGAGCATGGTGGGTTCGCATGAGCGCCACAGTATACGTTGATATGGAGGATTGCAAATATGCGGCCTTCGTCTTGAAAGACTTGAGCGAAAGGATATGTAGGAAGGAGTACTTGTCGACTAACGCAGCAAGGGAAGAGAGATGACTTTTTGCAGTAGCCTTTGATGCTTCGGATCAGAGTTGAGAAGATGATTCCAGAAGACCGGTATGTCGACTGCAAGAGCAACTTTTCCCAGTGATACTAGCAAGGAGTAGTCAGAAGCCGGAAGCTGGTGCCAACATATCGCCGGTGGCAAAAGCATCTCACAAAGCCATTGGACCAGCTTCCTTCCTTCGACAACATTTCTCAGAGAATTTTGATATAGGAGGGATTAGACTCACTGGCCAAAAAGCTTTTGGCTCGGCTCTGTCCAAGCTGACCGCGCTAATATCGCCCAAGCGTCAATTCCGTTTCCCAGAATAGCCCAACAGACACTATTTCCCTGGATCATATCTTTGTCGTCTCCAGCCCAACACCAGCCACCCTGCGCGCATCTAAACGGCGTCTGCGATTGTAGACATATGGGGCCATGATTTCCCAGTCCGACGGTCGTGGTGTCCCACCTCTTTCTCTAAGCCGGCAGAGCGGCTCGCAAATCTCTGGCCCATCCCAGAGCTCCTTCGCTGAAGATCTCCCCGCTTGCACCCAAGGCATGGCCGCAATCAAGAAGGAGAGTCCGTACGATCGCTTTGCTTGGATCCCGTTCCTGCACATGATAGATGTGGCTGGTGCACTTTTCACAATAGTAACATGATACGTTCTTGCCACTCGCACCTTGGTATTCATATACCCTCAGACGTTCACGGCCCTGTGATATGACCAAGTCCTCGCTGGAGATGATGTAGTTGCATGTGTAGGGAGCTCCAGATATCTTTTTGCAAGTGTCGCAATGGCAAATCACATGCGTGGGTGGCTTCCCGCTAGGTGATCTCATGTAGAAGTCGATCAACCCGCACTGACATGCACCTCGATATGACCGGTAGTTATCACTTTTCGACTCAGGTCCATGTCCAGGACCAAGTAATGATCCGTTCACGAAGTCTTGGATTGGACGACATGTCAATATAGAGCCCTCAATCCGTAACAGAATATCATCCAGACGTACCTACAACCACAGAGTCCTCAATCAAAGGGGCAGCATCCACACTAAAAGCGCGATGAACGGGATCCTCTAGTAGATAAAAGTCTCTGTCCTCGACATTGGCAAACTCCAGGACGATACAATGCGTCATTCCCTTTGCGAAGTTTTCCCAACTGTGATTCTTCCCCATGGACATCGATAAAATATATGGTTTTCCGGTGGCAGCAGGCTTGACACATGTTGATTTCAATTTGGTCAAGTCTGCGAAGTGGTGCTCCAGTTCTGTCCAAGGCACCGAAGAGTGATAACGGAACAGGACAATTTGTGTAACTCGGTGTTGGTCGGATACTGCCATGATGTAGCAAAATATTGGGAAACGTGATAATGTTGGACCTTCATGTTCGCCGCGTTGATGCATGTTTATACGTCCTGACATGTCTAAACGATGGTGCATGACGATTTGGAGTATGATTCGCCACTAATTTCCCTTTTGAGACATGAACTTTCTGCGAGACGCTTTTTGGCGGCGGAAGAGCATTCGGAATAACCTACTCCTATAAGCAGATCCAGAAAACAATGGTGGTACTCATACTCCGAGGTTAGCATTCTCTGGATGCAGCTCTTTGGCCCACATGCGGCACGCGGTAGATTTCAACAAACCCCAGGAAACTCTCCGGAGCGGGACGACCTTGTTAAGAGGGCATTTTTACCTTCAAGTTGCATACTACTTCTAAAGTCTCCGAATGAATTACCAGGAATTAATCGTGTAAGCAGTTTGAGGTTCAAAGTTGTGAAGAACCAAACGAGCTCGCTCTGCCAAGGCCACTGGCGCCTGACTCGCAGACCTGCGGATAGATGACTCGTGTGCCCATGACGTGCTTCATGCGGTCCTTCAGCTCGTAGATCCTCATTTTGACTCAAGGCAGAATAGCCTACAACCTGTGAGTGTCCGAGCATCGCACAGGCTGCCGCAAAGGCCCCAGACAATGGCGGACGCAGATGAGGATGTCATCCCGCCAGCCTCTGCCTCTGGTCCCGACGACCTCGAAGACGAGACCCAAGATTTCCGCTTCCTCAGCCAGTTGACATCCGCGTCAAAGACTGGTCAAGCCATAATCCCCAAGCGTGGTACAAAGGACTTCGAGCCAAACCCCACGCGATCGCAGGCCTCAGCCCTTGATGCTTCGCGCCTGGCAATGCACACCGCCCTTAGCGCGGTACGTGTACAGACAGCCAAAAACCACGTCGTGGGACAGTATCTCCCTGACGAAGACGATTGGAGATGGGATGGCGATGAGTCGGCAGGCAGAAACGGCCGGTGCGTTGTGGTGTACAAGTTCAAGAGCCCGCATTTGAAGGTGATGGGACAAGCGGACAGGAATAACTGGGTTTGGCTGTTGCCTGAAGAGGCGCTGTTTCTGTTGGAAAGGGGGAGCCTTGATATCAGATGGCCGGATGTCAACAACGAGGATAATGGTGTGCTGACTGGAAAGGAGGGGAAACCCTGCAACGTCGCCACCGCAGAGGAAGATGCTGCTGCTCAAGAACCACTGACCGTCGCGCCAGAAAATGAGACGGATACTACAACGACTCCGAGTGTGGAGCCTTCCGTAGGCGAGCTCCCGATGAGTCTCCAGGGTGCCTACGCCAGCTTCATCGGCAAAGATGGCTTGACATTAGAGCGATATACGGTTTACGCAGGGCTCAAGAGAGCGGGATATATTGTTCAGCGGGCCCCGACCTGGAATGATACACATCCTTCCCAAGCGAATGGACACGGCTGCCAAAGTGTATTGTCGCGCATTTCACCATCTCCACCGTCGGCCTCCGCTTCTGGCAGATCTCAATATCGAGGGACAGTCGCGACCCTCGTCAACAGGTTGGTATCCTGGCTCTTACAACCTAGTCAAGATAGGTCTTGTCCTTCACTCGGGCCCCTCGTCGCTCCAGGCCTGTACAGGAACTATGCAGATATATTCCGCGCGCTGGCATTAATTCCTTATCACGAGCCTTCTAGCACCAATACAACTCACAACTCACATCCTCTGTCCTCGCCACGACAACAGGTCCCCGAAGCCCCTTTCCGCATCCACTTCCACGTCTGGAAGCCCAACGTCTCTGCAACCTACAAGAAGACCTCACCACCGCCAGAAGACTACCGAATCTGCGTGGTCGACGCTCGTTCGACGCCCTTGATGCCATCCTTGTCAGAGATAGGCCCTCTTCTGGATGTTCAGCCTGAAGATTCTCTCTCCAGAGCGCAGGCAGGCAGATTAGAGACGAGGCTCAAATATGGACGAAGGAATGTGCTATTGGCGGTGGTGGACATGGGTGTCGTGAGCTATCTGAGACTGAGTGACGCATGTTTCGGAGCTGAAAAGCTGTACGAAGAAAGAACCAGGGCAGGGACAAAGGGACGATCCAGGAGACCACACGGTCAGGGCCAGAGCCGGAGACAAGGACAAGGCCGGAAGTAAGACGAATTCAGATGACTACGCAACGGGCGCCTCGCTAAGTGCTTGAGGCGTCTTTCTCGAGGATTTGGTTTCTCCAGATGGAGTTGCTCCGTGGCAATGGGAGTTTAAAGAAGAGGGAGGGTCGGACCTGGACGAGAGGAACAAATAGCGTCTTTCTTCTACCTTTGCCGCTGCAATGAATGGATGCGCTACGCAACTTGCATGGACGGACGGGGGGACGGTTTTTCTGCGAAACGGGCATCTCAGGAACAGGACTGGACGCATAGATACTTAGACATGATACCCCACTACCAAATAATATATATAGACGGCGTTTCTATAACAACGAGACGAGACGAGACGGGAGGACTCGACAAATGCAGTGCATGAACGGACCAAGGTCCCATGTCTCGCCTTCGAAATCGATGATCGATCAACGACATACCATAAATTTCACACCCAAAATCCAACACAAAGGCTCAATGATTATAGAACAGAGATCGGTGAAACCTTTCAGGGCAAGGAAAGGAATAGACTGAGAAAATCTGTCTCCCCGAGAGAGAACGTCCGCGTTTATTCACCACGGCGAATAGGGCGAGCGGACTGCCTGATGATCTAGGGAATTTCGTCATCTTCCATCTTCTATAGACGTCGGCCTGTGGGAGAGTAGGCAGGTTCTAGTGTCGCGACGTATATGCTTGAGATGGGTGTGGGATGTGAAGCATGATGAGAGGAATTTTAGAGGGAAGGGGACTAAGGGCAGCTGTTTCTTGGTCTGGGAAAGCGAGAGGCGATGAAAGTATTGAGCTGCTAGGAGGAATTTGGGAAACGAGAGTGGAACAAGAAGCCAACTGGATATCAGTAGTGGTGTAAGGGGTGTCTGGGAAAAGTTGGGAGGAATCGTGCTGAAGATTTTGCGACTGTCGCGGGTCAGCTGTTCCTTTTTTCCTTCTTTCTTTTCTGTTTTCTTTAGTCTCATACGGCTCAGGCTCAGACAGACCTTGAGCTCTTCCGAGTCCCCTCATTTGCGGGTTGCTCGGCGACGGCGGGAAGCGATACTCAACACGCCTTTAGTTTGCACTTGGAAGCGCACTTCATCTTCCAGTTCTGGGTCATCGCATGAGTCGTCGCATAGGAGCCGAGCTCCCCTGCTGCTTCTCCTCACATCGTCGTAAAAGGGTCGTCCACGACACGAGGACCTAGATGAGACTGAGTACTAGACTAGATCCTTAGTGCTGGTACTGGATTCATGCAACTCCCAGTGCTGTACTAGCCGACCGAAGCTCCTACGTTTGGCAGCATCCCCCAACAGCATCGTCATCAGGGCTCAAGAACCAGAATATCGAAGCCCCGTCTCCACCGATGGTGTGGGAGATTTCGCTGTAGGAAGAGAGTTCTGGGGTTCGTAAGTCGTGCCATGACCTCGCCTTTAGGGCTATCTATCGATGTTATATCCTATGCTTGATGGGTGTCGCCTAGGCTCTCTGGATTCGTGCAAAACGCCATCTCGATTTCTGTCAATTCCGTACCGAAACATCGTGACTCATTGTGAGATCATTAAGTCAGCAGCAAGAAGTCGGCCGCCATGAGTAGCTCCAGGCATAGCTCCGAGGGAATGTCCATATCTGGCACGCCCTCACTGTTCCGATATTTCTCATTGTAGTAAAAGTACTCGACGACTTTCTCGAGGACGTTGCCGCTGATGTTCTCGAGGTGGCAGACCCCCGTCTGGGCTTCGGCGAAGTTACCTACACAAGGACCTTTGCGTTAGCTCCATCGGTTTCAGAAATTGAACGGAGAGGGACACATGCAACGTACTCTGCAGGTCAAGCATGCGCCTGAGTGTGGGAGACACGCAGGCAGCGGAGCGGCGGACGTGGAATTCAAAGCCATCAGACGAGACCAGCGTCACAAAGGGCGAAGGGACGCCGTTGGCAGCCATAAGTGACAGAGGATTTTGAGAAAGAATGACAGCAGATGTTATTTGAGAAGTGCGTTACCGAGTACAGGGTCAAAGGTTTAGCAGAAGGAAAAGAATACACACAACGCGAAATGGGTGCGTGGTGAATTAAATCAAGGCGGTCAAGGACGGCAGAATTGGGTAGAGCACTAAAGCGGCGAGTCTTCGAACAGCAGAACAGGTATTGAATCTTCACCCAAACCACTCGAGACCACTCAAGGGAATGGATTCTGACCGCGTCCATATCTGTCTTCATGTCTTCGTTCGTTTCTTCTCTTCTCGTTGATATATCTTCTGTTGAATTATCCCCCTGGAGGAGATCACGCCCACCCATGATCTGTTCCAATGGCAAGCCAGCTCCTCCAATACTGAGCTCCATGTCCAACGAGCTTGTCTTGAGACCACTCATGCCCATTTGTTCTTTCCATCCGATGCGAGCACTAAATGCCCTTTTGAGTCTAAAGTACAGGAGTAAGTGCTGGCAAAATCTCACCTGCGGTGAAGAGAATGTGTAAGATGTGAGGGCGAGATACCTGTCGTTCCACTGTCAGTCACAAAGGACCGTCGACATGACCCGTCTAGTCCTTCGGATCTGTAGAACACATCGCCAACGACGCTCATGTGATCATTCCCTTTTCTGGATCAACCTAGTCGTCATCCGCGATCACAAGCGCCCCGTCATCCTCGTCGATTACAATTGCTTCCGTACCCCGATTATTCGTGAATCCCGCTGATGACAAGCCTTGCAATTTCTTTGCCGGCGTAGCTCCCTCGTCTCCCTCGTCGTCGAGGGGTCGCTTCCGCTTGCCTGCTGGAAGTGTAGTCGCGCTTGAAACACCGTTCGCAATAATCAAGCCATCGGCATCATCATTGTCGGCCTGATCACCGTCAGGGACGGGTTGTTTCTTCGGTTTCCGCGAAATCTCCAATGCCTCGCCTTCGTTCTCGACCAGGAAAACGGCTTTGGTTTCGTCTTCTGGTTTCTTCGCTTCGATAGCTATTTGGAGGTCGACTCGGGGATCCTCGTTCTCGTCCTTGACCAGAATAAAACTCGCGTCCCCAATATTCAAATCGGACAGCTTTTTCTCCAGATTGTCTTCAAGGTCTGGGTCATATATCAGGCCGGCCTCACTCATGACAGTTACTTCCTCTCCATAGCCTAGTCTGGTTCGTAGAACGTCTTGGACCAAATCTCCGAGCGTGGCTTTTTCAATATCGACATGCACCCTTGCCATGGCAACGCTGCAAACAGGACACTCCGGGTTGGGTGAATCCAACTGGTCGGTTCGCAGTGAACCAATCCCCAGCCAGAGCCACCTAGTCCGGGCATAGTCGCCTTTCAATACCTTGAACGCTTGCAATACGCAAAGACCGGCGACCATGGCATTTGTGGTGGCAATTGCGGGGATGATATTGCCTGCCATCTGCTTGATGTCGAATTTTGACTTAGGTTCGATGCCGAAGATGATCGCTCGCAGATTACCCGCTGCGGCAACAAAGTCCATCGTATCATCGTCATCTTTGTCGAACGAGATTGAGGGTTGCGGTTCCCCAGACCTCGATGCAGCCGCTTGTTCCTGTGATAGTCGTGTCACCAGACGGTCGAGGCTATCTTTGAACACAACAAAATTCTCGACCGCAGACCATACTCGTTGGCCGTTCTGGGCGATTGCCTCGTCAACCACGCTGGCTTCTTGCTCAAGCGCGTCGTAAGAGAGTGGTTCGGGCGCTTGCTTGTCTCTCCACATATCCTCCATCTTCGCCAGTCTCTCGACATCCTCTTTGAAGACCTTGTCGAACACCTGTTTCCCGAAGGCGCCTGAACCCATCAACGCTCTGATTTTCTTCAGGGCCTGTGCCTCCTCCTTTAGTTTTTTGATCTCTTCAGCATTATCTGCATCTTCCGATGAGTCCAATGCAGCTGCCTCATCTTCACTCACACCGAATAACTCCGGCAGGAGATAACTTTTAGCCCATACGATGCAGTGGATCGGTTGACTGGGCGTAGAACGGATCGTACAGACAGGATACGAAATGGGAGTGGTCTTGGGAGTGCAATCGTAGCAAGCAGTCTTGCCCTTCTTGATAACCTGCACTTGACCTCTGAAGCCCGTAGTGCCTGATTCAACCAAGGGCACATCGACAGCCAAGCACATTTTGTTGACATGCCGTCTGGCGTCCATGTTGTCGAGCGCATTGAAGACCATGTTGAAGCCCGAAAACCACTCCAGGTTGAATTTTTTGTCTTTTATATTGGCATGGTGCGCGAATAGTGTGACATTTGGGTTGAACTTCTGAGCGATGTCCTTCGCGACCAATGCTTTGGGTTTCTTGATATGTTCATGTCGGAAGAGAAACTGACGGTTCAAATTGCTAAGATCGATCGTGTCAAGGTCTATGATATGTATCTCACCAAAACCGGTGAGGACGAGGTTCTTGAGCAGCTCGCAACCAATGCCGCCTGCGCCGACAAGGAGGACGCGGGACTGTTTGGTCGCAAGGTCAAATTCAGGTTCCTTCGGCGAATGTTGGAGAGTAACTCACCTCTTTCACGAGTCGCTGTGTTGCGCCCAGAGACTGGCGGGTATACTTGTCGCGAGGCATCGGGCTGGCTTGGAAAGAGGACGAAGTTGAGAAGTGGTAGAGCGAAAGGGATGCGCCTAGGGATCAAACGAGATCTAATGGAGGCCGACCATGTGAGAAAGCTTTGACACAAGAATGAAGACACGGCTGAAAGTGAAAAGGAAAATCGAAGTAAGGTGGGACTGAACGCTCATTGACGCCGGCAAGGAGGAGGCAATCAGATACCAGACCAAATTGTTGTTGGGGACAAGATACGGATGTGAGAGATGGGTGTATGTTTTTGCTCCAGGACGGCCAGGATTTGAAGCCGCTGCGCTGCAGGCCGCAGACGCAGCAACGATGACTTCTGGGTTTGCGAAGGGAATGTGATAGCTGAACCCTGTAGCAGTGGCTTTCCAGAGTTTCCCCAATCAGGGGCGACTTGGAGGCTCTTTGGGGGGTCCCGATTGGGGACGCTTGGTGCCCCTCGGGCTAGTGGTTTAGGCCTGGGCTTGGGCTGGTGGGCTTGCGTTAGTGGGAGAATAGGGGCTAGTGGGCTTAGGGTCACAAGTGGTCCGCCCAACTGCACAATCTCGTCATGCAGCCTGCAGCAACAGTCGCGTGGGATTAGACCTCCGTTTGCCTCCATTTGGCCAGATGAGAAACACGACACATTGAACCAAATTTTTTTTCTATTCCGGCAAACAACTGATCGACAAGAGCCAGGGCACAAATGAGCTTCTTTACCAAGTGGTCGATGACTAGCATATCGAAAGCAATGATCAACATCAATGGCATGCTGCAATAATAACAAGGCTTCTCTGGTGCTGTCGGTCAATTGTGGCTCGAGGAATTATCTACCATCAGTCTCGGGTCTGGTCAAGCAGTGCCCATCAATCCTGGTATCCAGGCGTCTACCTTGAGCTATCCAATCTTCACTGAACCGCCCAATGAAGATGTCTGACGACGAAGCCGACCCCGAACTCCTGGCCCTCCTCCGGCAGTCTTTGGGTCTGGGTGGACATGAACACGCCACCGCACCACCGTCGACGGGCGTCTTAGAGTCGGCGGAATACATCTACGACAACGCCATCGACGTCGCCATCTCCAGCACCGGCACCAAGAAAGCAGCAGAACACATCTACCGTCTCATGCAATCGAAAGGTTACTCCACAGGGACATGGTCAACACATGAGCTGCACCCCAAACTGTCCGAAACCGGCGAAGAGGAGACAGTGAATTTCATATTTACCATGAACCTACTGAATTTCTCCTTTTGGTCCGAGCTGCCTGAAAGTGAGAGGTTCGCAGTTGAGTACAGGGGCCGGAGATGGACGGGATACTGGTCTCTCATCGCGGCACTGCAAAGAGCCTTGAATGAAGGGTATACGATCACCAATCCGCACTTCTGGCAGGACCGTGATGCTTGTCCGGATAGTGTCTTTGAACACATCTTCCGGTCCGCCACGCATGAGCCGATACCTTTGCTTAAAGAACGGATCGCCATCCTCCGCGAAGCCGGTTCCATTCTTTACGAGCACTTTGGCTGCAAACCAGCGAACATCATCCGTCGCGCGAACGGATCCGCGCCAGTCTTGGTGAACATACTGGTCGAATACTTCCCCAACTTCCGGGACGTTGCCTGTTTCCAGGAGAGGGAAGTGCGTCTGTACAAACGCGCGCAGATCCTGGTGGCAGATCTCTGGGCGTGTTTCCAGGGTACGTCCTACGGCGCCTTCTCCGACATTGACTCGTTGACCATGTTCGCCGACTACCGCATCCCGCAAATGCTGCAAGGACTGCAGTGCGTGATGTACTCGCCCCGGCTGGAATCAAGGATCTCCCGTCAGGAGATGCTGAAGGCGGGAGCGGAGATGGAAATCGAAATCCGAGGGTGCAGCATCTGGTGCGTGGAATTGATTAAGAAGGAGATTCTGAGAAAGCATCCCGAGGCCAAAGGAAAGGTCAATGCCATCTTGATAGATTTCTTCTTGTACGATACGTGTAAGGAAATGGAGAAGGGCGGTGAGATAGAGGAGTTATTGCCACATCATCGCACGAGGTCGATCTTCTACTAGATATCTTGGGCCTTTTAGATAGAGCATTTGGATAGACTCTGGCTCTCTGGCTCTAGGGGTGGAACTTTGATAGCATAGGAGTTTCTTGGATAGATGCTGCTCCGACTGGCTGTCCTGCTTTGCTACCAATTCGGGGGTCTGTCAAATTAACATAGCATTGCGCCTGCTCTTGCCCTTCTCCCTTTGGGCCACACACAGATTTTGGATGTTGGATTTTGCTCTTGTCCAAGAACCAGGGCCATACTCCCCAAACGCGTAGTTACTATCATTTTTCTCTCTGTGGGCGCTGAATATTCCGAACGGAGGCGGGTCCCATTCAAAAGTTATTACACTCTCCAACCTCAGCCTCAACCGGCGTACCAGGCCCTTTCGACCTCGACATGGTAAAAGGTGCCAATACTTTCTTCGCCTCCCAGATCCGCCATGCCAAATTCTCGACTTTCCCATCCGCTTTGACGACTTCTGCCGCAAATTCAATCCCGAACATCTGATGAATGACATATACCACGCGCTTGGCATATTTTCCATCACGATCGACGAGGCTTCCAAACGGTTCTTGGGCCGTATGTGGCGCAATCTCAGGGTCGCGGTCAAAGCAGTTCTGCACGATCGGCAAGAGAGCGCTTTCAATCGTATGGCGAATCACTGCATCATTCTGAAGAGACATGGGTGTCGACAAAGAGATGCTGGCGTCGAAGGACTCCAGATCATCGTCGCTGAAGCGTGGGATACGCACTTCGAAAGGCAGAGAGATAGCCATGACATTGTGCTTGCCGTTGTGATGGTATCGGAATTCAAAGACACCTTGGGTCCACCATAATTTGTCGCCAGAGAAGACCATTTCCCCAGTGAAGCATTCCTTGATTTCGCCCGTTTCGGTAGTCGTCGTGCTCCTAACGTCGCTAGATAGGATACCGACCTCGGAATTTAGGAGTTCGTACTCATCGCGGTTCGTGGCGATCCATCTTCCGGACGAGGACAGTCTTGTAACTTCACGCGAGTTGTTATCTGACACCATGTACAGACCGACCCAGTCCTTCTTCCCATGATTGAGCGGTGCGGTCCATCTGACTTTGATGGGCGCACCATATTCGAAAAGGAGTGCTTTGAAATCGTTTGTGCGTTCTGCCGGAAGCCTGGCTTGTTCGGACTCTCTATCGCTCGAGCGTTGAGAGTAGACGAGAGAGGATGCCGGCGTTCCGTCGATCTCCAGTTTGTAGTCTTTCGGATCCAGCCCAGCAAGTTCCGGCTCCAACCGTGTCATGGTCAAACGATGTGGGTTCTTAGGCAAAAGGCTTTTGGTATCCTCCACAATGCTGGTCACGCCCGCCGCAAGTTTAGGTTTCGCCGCGTCAAAGAATTCTTCCAGGACATCAAAGGCGTCGCCTAGCATTTTGTCCATTCCGTCTTGCCATTGTCGCAAAGGTGGTGGAAGTGATCTGCGTAGACTCCTGACTAGTCCGGCATCTTGTCGAAGGCTCCTCCCGTACAGTTTTTGCATATGCGGCCTCTCCACGAATTGAATAAATGCCAAACTCAATGTATGGCTGAGCAAGGCGAGGCAGAACATGGCTTTGCTGCTGGTGATCAGAGCTATGCCCCAGACTCCTGCTGTTCCAAGGACTCGCTCTGGATTGTTGAGGAAGCGATAGATGCCACCGTACGTCA
Organism: Cladophialophora bantiana CBS 173.52; assembly: GCF_000835475.1. Classification (NCBI taxonomy): domain Eukaryota; kingdom Fungi; phylum Ascomycota; class Eurotiomycetes; order Chaetothyriales; family Herpotrichiellaceae; genus Cladophialophora; species Cladophialophora bantiana. Next base: position 1,804,352 of record NW_015971576.1, on the reverse strand, counting down.
ACTTAGAGGATTGATCGAAGAAGAAGTCTCCAAAAAACCAACCAAACTCTCCAAGCTGGTCGTAGATACTGAATGAAACCCAAATTTGCAGAGCAATCAGTCCTAGTCCGATGACATGTTTGGGCAGTGCCATTCCGCCGTCCCAGTTCAAAGGTATACGGTACATCTTCCAGGCAGCAGCGGCAAAACTCGCATAACAGACAGTCATGCTGAGGTGATAGATGCCTTTCCATTGTCTCCAAGCTTCGCCCGTACTCTCACCGTACTTCAGAAAGTGGCGGGTCCATTTCTTCTTTGACGATTGTCTGTTTAGGAAATAACCAATACCCACGGAGTACCAAATCCGCCAAATGGTGGCGTTTGTGACGAAAATTATCTGATAGAATCTTGTATTGGGTGTGAGGACAGTCAAAGCAAACAAATAGAACTGCAAAAGAAATACTGCAGTGTCTGTGGTTCGATAGAGATCGATGTTGTGTATGCCCAGTAGGTTGTGCGTTTGGGATGGTTGCGCATGCGCCGGACTGGGCCACACTTCTGCCGTAGAGCTGTGATCTGCCAGAGATTTTTCCATTTGCGCTGCCGCCGGTAGCTCGTTGATGGCTCTTCTGGGAGGCGGAGAGTTGTAAGTGCGGTCGATATGAGGGCTTTCGACCATGACAAGGAAAGCAAATTGAGCAGCATGAGCAATGATTGAGATAAAGAGGACCTTATAGCTAGCAGCCATCAAGGAGATTCCGTAAAAGCCAGCGTAACCGATGCTGTACATTGCTGAGAGTTGCTGTTAGCTGGACACCAAGCAAGGATGAAAATGTAATGGGCGTGTCAGAACTCACGGTGGGGAGCCATCTCAAAAACTCCGTCGAAGGTCAACTCTTGATCGATAAGGAAGAAAAAGTCACCCCAGTACCAGGCGAAGTCTTTGACCACACGATGTGCGTCCAATTTCACCCAGATGTTAAAGAGGAACAGGGACATGCCTACAATCCATCGAAGCGTTGTGAGGAGGATTGGCTCGGCGGCAGGGATATGGGCGCAGGCTACTGCGAAAAGCATGTAGGTGGTGAAGTCGCACATTAGAATCAAGTCGACGAGGCGACGAAAGATCAACCACGTGTTGTACTCCAGGGGAGCAGTATCGAAATCGTAATCCGTGGGGATCTTCGTTTCCAATTCTCTCTTGACGAACGCGCGGAGTTTGGGATGAGGATTTTCGCCGTTGGACGCCACCGGGAACAGCTTCGATTTTCGGGCCCACCTTACCAGCAGCTTGTGATGAGATTGCATGTGAAGGAGGTAGCCAATGCCAATATTGTACCCGGCTCTCCAGCACAAGAAAAGGGTGGCAAGAACTGGTTTTCTCAAGGCTGAAGGTAGGTACCATGCCAAAAGGGCGTGAAGCGACAGAATCAGGAGCACGCAGATGTCTGACAAGTTCTTGGGTTCCTTGGGAGACAGGAGCTGGGAAACCATGTCATGGGTATGTGGAACAGTGAAGACTAGAACGACGTATGAGAGATCGGATCGTTAAGCAACGTAGCGCAATTGCAATATACGTACCAGTCCCATCGAGAGTGCGGCCAAAGGTCTTGCGATCTTTTTCATCTTTGGCTTCCTTTTCTTCAAGGGCGTTCAACTCAAGCACCGCTTTTCTAGCATCTTCTTGAGTATTTGCTCTGATGGGAGCGTTTCTCTTCCGCAGGTTCTCCGTTGCGGAGTCCACCGATGATGGTTTGGCCATGAATTCCGTCATGAGTGTGGGTGTTCACCGCTGATGGTGAAAATATTTCTTACACTGCAATTGAGAGCGACACAGAGTGGAAGGGAGAGATGGCTAAGGCTGTTTGTGGATTGGGTCTTCATTCGAATCCATGTTACTGTCCACATGGACGCGGGGTTGAAGCAGTCATTTGAGAGGCAGTGACAGTTAGACCATGTGTAGTGAAGGAAAGCAGAGGTTGGCCAAGCTGAGTTGTGTGAGTTGAGTGAGGTGTTCTCCCGCTCATTTGCGGTGTCCAATCGCGGTTGCCCGCAGCGTGCCCCCCATAAATGACGACACTTTTGCCTGGAGAGCCCAAGATCTCCCATGGATCTCCCTCACGCCGTCGACTGCGTTGTGACGGAAACATCATCCAGACGCAATAAGAAAGCACACAATGTCCATGTGCCGATATACAGGGATGCCAAAGGAGGCCGAAGGGGAGGGGGGGGAGAACAATTCGACAAGCATTCCCCTGGTCCGTGGGGGAAAGAGGGCAACAGGGGGTTGAAGACGAGGCTGAGGAGTGGCAAGGCTGCTGATCAGTGATCAGGCCATGCCCGTTGGCTTCACGGCCAATCGGCACTCCCCCAAGCCATTACCAATCCATCTGCTTGTGCATACTTTTTGCCAGAACCACGCCTGCTCGAAAACCTTATGCCTTGCCCCCTCTATCTAAACCTCCTGGTCCGATTTACTTCCTCCCTGCCGAGTTCTTTCGTTCCCTACGAATGGCGCCCTCTTTTGAAGAGCCGGTCACCGAGGCCCTAGAACACCCTCTCAAACGAAAGCCCGATCTTGTCGCCCCAGAGCCAGGTGAGCGACTGTCCTTGTTGTGTATATCTGATGTGCGTCTTGCTGACTTGGAGGCTTAGAACACTGCCCTGGTCCCGAATCCGAACAAGCAGGCAAAGGCGACGCATGCAACGGCTGTCCCAATCAAGCAATCTGCGCCTCCGCACCCAAAGGCCCCGACCCAGATATCCCTCTCATTACCGAACGACTCGCTGGAGTAAAACACAAGATATTGGTGCTGTCAGGGAAAGGCGGAGTGGGAAAGTCTACGTTCTCATCCCTCCTATCGCAGGCGTTTGCCGCCAACCCTGACTCGACAGTGGGCATTATGGACACGGATATCTGCGGCCCCTCGATACCGAAAATGATGGGCGTCGAGAATGAAACCATACACGTTAGCAATGCCGGATGGAGTCCGGTCTGGGTGACAGATAACCTGGGAGTTATGAGCATTCAATTTATGTTGCCCAACAGAGACGATGCAGTTATATGGAGAGGTCCAAAGAAGAATGGTATAATAAAACAATTTTTGAAAGATGTCGAATGGGGCGAGTTGGACTACTTGATTGTCGACACGCCACCGGGCACATCAGACGAACATCTGTCGGTTAACTCATTTCTCAAGGAGTCCGGGGTGGACGGTGCGGTGGTGGTGACCACTCCACAAGAAGTGTCCCTCCTTGACGTGCGAAAAGAGATTGATTTCTGTCGAAAGGCAGGGATTCGTGTCCTCGGGCTGGTTGAAAACATGTCTGGCTTCGTCTGTCCCAAATGCACCCACGTGTCTCAGATCTTCCGAGCAACGACAGGAGGAGGTCAAAAGTTATGTCAGGATATGGGCATACCGTTCCTAGGGTCAGTACCCCTCGACCCTCGGATAGGCATGGCATGCGACTTTGGCGAAAGCTTTATGGACAGTTTTCCCGACAGTCCGGCTTGCAAAGCCTTACGACAAGTGGTGAGATCGGTGGGCCAAATGATTGGTGAGGACCCCGACCAAGTTCTTCCCGACGGACCGATATAGGAGCGCAGCCGTCCACCATCCACTATTCTTCATAATGCGAGCTCGTTGCTCGGTCTGCAGCGGAACGCATGCGGGGGATTGTGGTTCGCTTGCGCAGTCCAAAACCTCACCTCTCATGGTAGAGGATCGATCTCCCATCTGTCGCGCATGAAAACCCTGAGGCAGGAGAAAGCATAGCGTCAATGTCTGGCGGCAGATGAAGCTAATGGGGGAATGGGGCCCGTAGGATGATGCCGCGTGTTTCTGTGCACTGTCACCGTCACTCTATCACTGGACGCGTGCGCGTGCAAGGCCCAGTGCCGATGCGAGCTTCTGGGAGCCTGGACACCAACTGGGAACCATACTCGTGTACGAGGCAGGCGTTCCTACACAGTACCGGGTACAGAGAGTGCAGATGGGCACCGATGGGACACTAGCACGAGGCGCTGCCAAGCCACCCTGGCCCGTAAGGGGTTAGTCCCACAGTCGTGCAGCGCAGCGGAAAAGGGAAGATCAAGAAGATGAAACTCCAACTTCTACGCCTTCTGTTTCAGCTACACCCTTTGACCCTCTTGACCCCTTTTTCCTCCCTCCAGACCCATCATTTCTCATGCGCTCAACTGACACCCACTGATCCCATTCCTTGGTGCCCGCTCTCAAGCCCTTAAGCCCTTCAGCCTCGACAAGCAAGCCAAGCGGCCTCCACAACCAGTGGCCTTAACGTCACACTGCCACCTCCATGCACTCCTGTCCGCCCCGATGGTTGGCTCCTTCGACGTTCCTTCAGATCTGGCCAGTCACAGATCCATGCCGTCAGTGGAGAGCTCCCTCTTTGACACCCAGATCCCCTCTTTGGCTCCAGGCCTCAATTGACCTGTTGACCACAATCCTGAGACATGCAGATGGCGTGGCCCAAGACTGTCTAGCACAATTCGAGACAAGGCCGCGCATGTACGCAGCACCACTTCTATTACCTACATAGGTACTGTTGCTGTGACTTCTTGTTAAAATGTTGGCCTTCCGTCCATTTCTTCACATTTCCTATCTCTGTTGGCCCGCGAGCCTCGTTCCTTTCCTTTTCGCGTAGTCTATCCTTTCTGTTTGGTTCATATCGAGGGCAGGTCCTTCACTATATTCTTTCGTCAACCGCCCTCAAAATTCAACCTGACAGATTTGTGCCCAGGGGGCTGACCTATATCGATCTTTTTCTTATTCTGCTTCTTGTCCTGCTTTCAAGGCGCTGATCGACATTGGCAATCAATATGCTTCAAATCCACCACTTGCTCTTGGTGATTCTTTTCTTGACAACCACCTTTGCAAGCCCCGTCCAGAAAAAACAGAAGCGCTCCTTCAAAGTCCCTCGGATACAACAGCACAACTACAAGCCAAATGGCAAAGCCGCTTATCGAAGAGCATTGTTCAAGTTTGGATTTGGCGACATCGAGTTCTTGCCTGGTGGAGAGGTGGCTACGAGAATCAAAGCAGCAAGCGAGGCCCAGATCAACAACACGGCAAGCGAGGACGGCGAGACAACTGCCTCACCGACACAGAATGATGCCCAGTTCCTGTCTCCGGTCAAAATTGGGGGACAAACTCTGATTATGAATTTTGACAGCGGCTCGTCGGACACGTATGATAGGCCCTTGTGTTTTCAAATTTTGTTTTTTTTTGACATACTGTTACTGACACAGATACCAACCTACAGATGGGTCTTCAACACCAACCTCCCCACCAATTCCCAACAAGGTCACACAATCTATGACCCCAACCAATCACCCACCTTCCAAAACACCCTGCAGGGCAGTACCTTTAACATTTCCTATGGCGATGGCTCCTCTGCCTCCGGTCCCGTGGGTGTTGATGAAGTCGATATCGGTGGCGCCACTGTACCTGCTCAAGCAATCGGCCTCCCCGACACCGTGGCCGACAGTTTCGTGACTGACTCGGCGTCAAACGGCCTCGTCGGGCTCGCCTTCTCGCAACTCAATACCATCCAACCCACCCAACAGAAGACATTTTTTGACAATGTCCTCCCGGATCTCACGCTCCCGGTCTTCACCGCGCAATTGAAATCTGGGGAGGTAGGTTCCTACGAGTTTGGCAACATCGACACTTCGGCATTCACGGGCCAACTGAGCACCACACCTGTCGATTCCTCGAATGGATTCTGGGAAGTCGATTCCACGACCGCCGCCGTGCAAGGGCAAACCGTCAACATTGCCAACGGCAGAGCAATCCTCGACACGGGCACCTCGCTCATGCTCGTGCAGGATGAAATGCTCGTCGCATACTGGAGCACCGTGCAAGGTGCACAGCTCTCTCAAGATGCGGGTGGCATCATCTTTCCATGCAACACGCAATTGCCGGATTTGCAAGTCGCCATCGGAGACAATTATATGGCTACCGTTCAGGGGGACGGGATGAACTTTGCGAACGTTGGCACGGACACGCAGACCGGGGAGGAGTGTGAGTAGCCATATTTCCCTTAAACCCCCATTCCTCGATATTTCTTCTCCGCCCGTCATTTGACATGTATATACCACATACCTGAACCGCTCCGTTCGCTGGGAAAACGTGACCGCTAACAGTTTCATGCGATGCTAGTTTGCTTCGGCGGTCTTCAGTCCAACCAGGGCCTCCCCTTCGCCATCTACGGCGACGTCTTCTTCAAGTCTCAATTCGTTGTCTTTGACGGCTCGGCGCCTTCAGTCAGCATTGCACCGCACTCTTAGAACTTTTTTGGAATGCGGACGGACGGACGATCGTTGCATAGCGCTGGAGTTTGGATGCCATCTTTGCATGAGCCCTCGGGAATTGTAGAGGTCAAAAATTAAATTTTCGTCGTCGTGCGTCTCGTATTATCTAGCATTGCATTGTATCACGAACATAACATACCATGACACGGCATAGCATGGCCTAGCATAGTACAGCGATATCCATCAGAAGGGATATGCGTATGACTGGGTGGATAGATGGGATGGGATGGGATGCATGACCCCAACAAAAAGAAAAGATATACTCATGAATATACTCCGTCCTTTCTATAAGGGAGGGAGTGACGGAGAGAGAGGCACAGCTCTCTTTTTCATACTGAGATTTTCTTTTCCTTCAAAAATATACTCTTTCCTTCGCGCATATGCACATACACACATGCTGAAAGACATGTATTCATACCACATGTTCTACATATCCCGTAAGTGCAAGGGCAATTGTAGGTTTCAGGTCCTCTCCATTCCTCCCCTCGTCCTCGTCCTCGTATTTCTTTTCGTGGTTGTAAGGTATAGAGAGATAACAATTGAGGCCAAGTTTCCCCTATCTGTGCAACGCCAACGCTATGCAACAATTAAAAAAAAAAAAAAAAGAGAAAAGCAACGTTGTCATCATGACGGACGCTTCGTGAGACTCGTGCCATAATGAACTGAGTCACGCTCATAAGTATGAACAAGAAAAAGGAAATAGACGTAGACCTCGAAAGTCCCCGCTAGAAATGACCCAGTGACGACCTGATTATGACAATGGACAGTAGGGCCGATTCTTTCTAGATGTAAAATTTACCCTTCACAGGATGGTCCAGCACCCGGTCACTAAAGCAACAGTGTCCGAAGCTGGTTCCGTCCTCGTCCAGATCACCACTCTGGAAGCCATAGGCGTAAGGATCGTGGATACCCAGGTCCATGACTTTGCCTGCGCCTGGCACAGCACCCCAATTCAGTGGCCTGAGAACCATCTCGTCGCGCTCGTTCTGGTCGGTGCCGGGTGGCAGATGGCACGCGGCGCTGATGGCCATGGAATTGCTCCCTATCAGAGGCATCCCAAAGGGGAGCTTTCTAAGCGCCGTGGCAAAGAGGAAGATGAGTAGAATGAAGCCCAGGAAGAGGAGAAAAAGCATGCCTATCGGCGAGTACGCCACCGTGGTAATCTCGTCTTGCATGGGCACTGTCCCGTCGCGAGGGATGATGGCGATATTGGCGAGGAAGACGCTCTGCGAGACAAGCCAGTGCATCAAGCCTGAGCCAGCAAGCAATGGTAGGCCATATTTGAAGGGCAAGTTGAGGAAATAGGTCGACTTTTGCTCGCCCCTGGCATCGCTGACACGCAGATACTTCCGTCCCCGACCAGCCGTAACACTGAAGCGCATGACTTCGCGCGAGAGGAACATGACTGTGAACAGGCTGTTGTAGCAGACGTAGAGGAAGGAGAACAATGTTTGCGGAGCGTTGGCGATGAGTGTAGATATTGCGATAGAGCTGTTGCCATAGCCCGGTAAGTTCCACCCCATAATCAGGTTCTGGGGCCGCACCGTGTTCAAGCCGATCGACCACGCATTCTGGATCGTCTTGTCGCCCTTCAGATTCTCGATACCGAGAGCTAAGCAGACCGCGGTCCCAGTGCCCGCGAATGCGAACAATCCGAAGAGAAAAGCCCATTGCTTCCAGGTCGCGGCTTCGAAGAACCGATGCTGTCGAGGGTCATATCTCATGGGCATAGATTTATATCCAAGTTTGGAGGAGGCGACGATACTCGAGTGGCTGGCTAGACACATTCCCTCCGTGGTAGATTCGGGGTGACGCAGGAAAGATTGCAGTGCATCCCCAACGGTCACCAGGGGAGACTCTCCCAACCCGAAAGTGACGTAGGCAATGCCAGCAACTTTGACAATGTTAAAAAACAGGACGACTCCCATAAGGATGAGGGAGAAATGTAGATGGCATTGGGATTCGACGGGTTCAGAGAGGCAATGATCGACTTCAAAGCCGCCTGTGGACCACTGATCTGCTATATCGACCAGTTTCGGCGTGATCTTCGAACACGGGACGAAACCCCATTCATTCTCACAGCATGCGTGTGTTTGATTGACGACATCGGGGTTGTCGCAGATCCACGCGAAGGCATTGTACTTGCTGGTGATGACCTTGGGAAATTCATTGTCGGCGATCTTGAACAGTGAACCCCCACTTGCTGGAGGATTCTTGACCACTACGACCACGTTACGGCGATTCTCGACAAAATCCCGTGCATAGGCGTGAATGCAATCTTCGTTGTTGAGGACAACAAAGTCCTTGCTGGCGCGGGCTTGGATGTCGGTGACGTTGCATTCTTCGGTGTCAGGGAATTCGTTCTTGTTGTAGCTGGCACCCTGGACGAAATTTTCGGAGGCGTACAGGATGCTATAGTTGTTCGTAGCGAGGGCAGAGTAGAAAACGGAATTATAACTGGGGTCATTAACTCTATGTAACCTGGCTTTGGGATCCTTGGACGAGACTCACACTAGATGAAGGGGAATCGATGAAACTCCCAGAAGCCACCACAGAATGACTTTTTTCTTTCGCAGGAAACCGAGATTTCGTATGCTTGGAATGCCAACGTCCAACCACTTGTGCTTCGCATGGGCCTTGTCCAGCTCGCTGCGGGTGGGAGACGAGAGCAACTGCATGCAGTAATTTGAGCTTGCAAGCAAGACGGTGGCCACAAGGTTAAGCGCCAGATGGACCCAGCTGTCCTTCGTTTCGGTCTTCGTACAGCTCCCGGCATAGACCATGTAAATGCCTGAGTTGTGTCAATACTTCGACCCAAGTCAAATGAGCAGACCTTTCAGGCTTAACGGTCAACATACCGCCCATCATGTCCATGCCTGCCGTTACCACCCCAATTGTCAAACCGACATTAGCCACCAGGACCAATACTGCGCAACCCAACGCTATCCGCGAACTTGTCTTCCATCCTCGATTTTGCCATTTCGACCGCGCAGTGCTCGACCTGCTCGGCGATTTCAAGAGGGGTTGGGGTGTGCTGGCCAGAGGGTCTGGGGTGTAGGCAGTGTTGCTGTTGAGATCGGGACTGAAGAGGTTCGCGCTCGGCAGGCTCGAGCCGCCGGTGAGAGGAAGTGGAGTTAGTTGGACATTCTCTGCAGAGCCCAGTTGTTGATAGGGTTGTTTGAAGGGTGGCCAATGTGGAATATGTCTCCTGAAGAGGACGGTCAGTTACCCTCACTGGCCAAGCTCTTGGACATTCTCTCCTGTGTCTTTTTCTCTCACCTTTTGGCGCCAGACTCCATGACGGGCGTTGATCATGGGTCATGAAGAACAGCAGATCATGCGAGGAGAATTGTAACAAACAACAATTAATGGTCTCACAAGCAGTGAACTTACCAACAAGCTCATGGCATCACACAACATGGCTCAGGGCTGACACCGACATCCCGACGCAGTCAGTGTTTGCGAATTCAGCCGTTCAGTTCTGGCCTTGAAGTTCGGCCCAAAAAGAGATAGCTTACGGCGTGGGCTGGGAGCGCAAACGACTGTGGTCTTCAGCAAGTGGGTTAGTGAGCCCCAAGATAGAACATCGGGCAGGGGGTTTCTTTGGTAAGCAACTTGCCTTCCCGCCTTCCCACCTCCCCTGTCTCGACTCTCCAGCCTCACTAGCCTGTTGGCGCAGGACTGCCAGCTGGCCCCAAGCCTAAATCAAAGTCCAAATTGGCCGACACGTTTTACCGACCTCGTAGTCCCACGAGGACCAAATAACTAACCAGGCACGTTTCAAATCCAACACCTGAGGCTGACCCGCCATTGCATCCGGTACGCAGATGCTTGACTACGAGCAGCTAGGTACTACTCCGTCCAGACAAATCACCTTCATAGGTAGGTAAGTACTTATTTCACGCGGGCCCCAGGGGCCCAGGCTTTACGGGTATTTCCCCATCCCCACGAATAATACGGGAGTTGGTCCAAGGACGTTTGACTTATACAAATCAGGAACGTGGATACGTCAAACTGCGAATAATCTTCGCCAGTCCTCCAGGCCTCCCAAAATGTGGGTTGAGATTTGCATCTGAAGATCTGGAACATCGCCGATCATGATTCACAACCTCGTTTGGAAGCTTGGAATTCAGACCAATAGCAACAGAGGACTTTCTCGTGTTTGCCTCGCTGCGAAAAAGCTCCATAGGTACTCTGTATCCGGTACACGAGAGGGGGAAGTCTGATTCAGCCTCTATATTCATTTCCCGCGTTTCCAAAATCCACAAGCTCAACTTGGCCTACAAGTATGAAGGTGCCAACAAGAAAGCGATCCCAAGACACTGTTCGTATATGATGTGGCTGCGGTCGGAACATTGGCCCAGATTGAGCCGGGCAAGCAGGTCAGAATTTGGGCTGCGCCATCTCTCTGCGAGCTGAACGACGGGGTTGTTGGACAGGTACCGAGTACGAGTGGACGTCGACACCCAGAGGCATCGTCCTGTTCCCAGTCAGAGGAAGCATTGGAGCTGACTTCTCGTACTTGAACAGGAATAGCCCTTTTGCCATTACCGCTGCTCCACAGGAAGACGGTAATCAAAATCGAATGACTCGTCCGGGGTGCCGTACTTTCTCTATCATGTTCCTTTAAGCGCCGTTTTGTCCGACCTCCTTTTCCTTGTCAACCTCCTGTGTAATGATATGCCGGATTCCCGCTAGCCCCTCCGTCGCCGATACCTTCAAGACTCTGCGCTCCTTGTCACCTAGTCCCACGAATTCTTCTGGCAGAATCTTACCGAAGTCAAATCCCTTCTCTTCCTTCAAGGCCAGTTCAACTGCGCCAGCGAATTTGGCTGGATGCGCGGTCGCCAACGTCACAACTGGCACGCTGTGTGCTGGGCCAGCTGCTGAGATCTCTCGCAAGCTTGCGGCCACGCCGATTGCAGAATGAGGATCGAGTACATATCCCTTATTGGAGATGGCTTCGCCTCTGTAGCAATCTCGGATAGCGTCGAGAGTCTCTGGATTGCTGACCCTATAGCTGCCAAAGATCTCGCGTGTCTTGTCCAGGACTTCCCCATCCACAGTGAAGGATCCAGTCTGCTTCAACTCTTGGAACCAACCATCAATCTTGGCCCCAGCGACTCTCACCGAAGATTCAACCTTGACATGGGGATTCAGGTCGAGCTCATGTTCTAGGGTCAAGTGCCAAAGAAGTCGTTCGAAATTGGAAGAGACAAGAATGTCCATGGCAGGACTGTATGTCTCCTTGACGCCATCCTCATGCGCCTGTGCACCATCCTCCCAGACACCTTCATGCGGTTCGGCTGCTGGCTTCTGCTTCTTCGTGTAGGAACCCGTCTGCCAGAACCGGTGCAAGATGTCATTCTCGTTTGTCGCAATCACAAGTTTGGCCACCGGAAGTCCCATGCGTTTCGCGTAGTATCCGGCCAGAATATCGCCGAAGTTACCGGTTGGTACCACAAATTTGACCTCCTTCACGTCGGGTTGCTGCTGGAGGAGCTGAAAGTACGCATAGAAGTAATACGTGATCTGGGCCAATATCCGTGCCCAATTGATCGAGTTCACAGCCGCCAGGTGGTGGATTTTGTTCATTTCTGGATCAGCAAACAAAGCCTTGACATAGTCCTGACAGTCATCAAACGTGCCTTGAACACTCAAGCAGTGCACGTTAGGGTCGAGCACAGTCGTCATCTGTGCTTCTTGGACCGGGGATACTTTTCCATCAGGGAACATGATAAAAATGCTGACATCCTTCTTTCCCCGCAGCCCGTAGATCGCAGCTGATCCTGTGTCGCCAGAGGTGGCACCAATGACTGTGAGATGATGGCGTGCATGGCCTTTCTCCAGGTTTTGGTTCTTGCGCACAAGGAAGAATTCGAATAGATTTCCCAAGAACTGGAGGGCGACATCCTTGAAAGCGAAGGTAGGTCCGTGGAAGAGCTCCAGCAGATGGAGGTTCCTGTTCTCATCCAGCGTAACCAGCGGCACCGTCTTAGGGTGTTTGAAAGTCGAGTAACTCCGGTCGACGATGGAGTCTAGCTCTTGATTCGAAATCTCATGCTCGTCGATGTATCGCCTCATGACCTGGAAGGCCAACTCTGGAAAGGAGAGATCTTTCCATTCCAGATACTCTGACCTGACATTGGGCACCGCATGAGGATGGAACAAACCTCCGTCTGATGCCAATCCTTTGAGCACGACTTCCTCGAAGCTGAAGAATTCCCTTAATGAATGGTCATGATAACGAGTGCTGGAGTATTTCGGGGTACCGGCCACCATGGTGGAGAACGAATCACAATTTACAGTGGTGGGACAATTGGGATAGACAGATCCGGTTTGATATTCTCTTTTCAGCACCAATTGGACACCCTGCTACACAATTAGCTGGGCTGCAGTCCAAAGAACAAGCCAATGCGAGAAAAGGCGTCGTTGGGGAGCGACTGCTGTCATTATGGTCACACCAGTGAGTCCCATTGTAAGAAAAATTTCTAGCATCGCCAGGAGTGGAACTCCGAATGGAGGGCGCTGACCCACTCACGTGGTTGCCAAGGAGAAAGTAGAGGCTATTGTAAGACTAAGCCTAAAATGAGTGGCGCGCTTGGCGTGACCGAAAAAATTTCCATAGTATAAAAATTGACTGCGTCTCCCTCAATTCATTCTTTTCTTTTCTTCATGTCGACTTTGTACGTTCACCTCCCCCCCCCCCTTGGAACGATGCTCAAATTCCTCTTCACAATGACTTGCTAACAATCATCTTCCAGACTTCATAGAATCATTTCTATAGTAAACGTCCTCTTCTGAGCTCTTCACACGAGCCACAGAATCCTCAACCTGGCTGACGAAATAAAGTCCTCGGTACCCTGGAGTGAAGCCTTATGTTTACTCTCGCTGCGTTCTTGTTTGCGGTCTTTGGATCAGAGCAAGAACAAGAGAGTGGTGATGATCTTTGACCTGCGTTTGGCGACTTGGCTTCGTGCCGGCCTGCGTAGGAGGTACCGACGGATTTACTCTGACAGGCAATACTTTTCATGAGCTTGGAACCCTTGTTGGTTGGAGTTTGAGAAGAGTGTCAGTCGTTGATACAATAGAGAAATATGGAGGTTGAGTTGCACATTTAATGAACCCGTGGCTAGTCGAGTTGGTTATGTAGGCAATTCCTCGACACAGCTCGTCGTCGGCCGCTCTCGAGACGTGCAGACAGCTCCTCAAGCTGTTATTATGGATCCTCTGCCCATACCCAAGGAGAGAGTCGTCGACATGATCAAGCGTGCTGCTCACGCAAACCGGACACCTGCTTCTACATTATGGTAGCAAATATACAGCAACCAGATTAGCTATTGCAGCGGTCGCCGTTCAGGGAATGAGCATCTCATTATTGACGATTCACCACCCCTCTATCTGCGCTGTCCTCGTTCTACAGAACGAAGGAATCAATGAAAGATGCCGGAAGACGAGATAGCATTAAGACAAGCTACATGAAGCCACTCGGTCTGTGATGGCACAATTCCCCTGGCGACACAGATCTCACAGCTTTCCCTCACCCTCGTCATCTCTCAAAACCCACTTTACAAACGTCTCAAGCTTTATGCTCAACGCGTTTGCCGCGTCCACCAGCTCCTGCTTCGCGCCTTCATAACCAGCGATTAAAGAAGTAGGCTTGTACCACACGATCTTCACGCCTCCCTCGGCTTCCTCAACGAGGCACAACTCTACCGGCACACAGAGGCCCGCGCTGAGGTCGTGCTGCAGGATGGTGATGGCGATCATCGGATTCCCTAGGACGAACCGCTTGCAGTTCAGGTTCTTCTTCACCCCCTTGACAGTAACAGTCGAGCTCGGCGGCTCGTAGAACGGCAACCAGAGCCCGTGGTTGAACTCGTGGAAGTACATGAACCCGTGCGGGCCGACCAGCGACTTGACCCGCGCCTCGTACGACTCGCGATCCGTCGGTCGCTGTGCCTGGCCCTGGCCCTGCGGTGCGCCCCATAAGGACGAGCCCGGCGACGGCCGAATGGATGAGCGGAGACGAGATTCTGCCGTGGAAAAGGGAATAGACGACCGGTAGACGAGGCGCTCAATCTGGATGGTCTGTGTTTCTGTGGTGAGGGTCATGGTTGCGATGTATGCAGGCAAGAGCGGGATAGTGGGTTCGGTGGAGGTGCTTGTGAAAGGTACAACTCTTGCTTTGATTCTCCCGTTCAAGTATGATTAGGAAGTCGCCCTCGAAGTTCGAGACGATGCTTCATACATATATACTCCCAACTTCGGTCGATAGAATCCTTCGGTTACGTCTCCACGTCGCCAACAGAGCAAGCCGTTTGGTGAGGAATTGCGCAACCCGCTCGACCCTACCTCGAGAGGGAATGGGTTCACCAGAGAGTCTGCTCTATGTGGAATACCATCTGATATCTTTAAACGCTCAGGGACTAACATGTCGGCAGCATATGGTTCAGTAATCCTCTTTCCTGTTTTCCCGGCCGTTGCGCGCGGGGAGGAGAGGGGGCAACCCGTATTCCTCTTGTTTCATCCTGTACTATACCCTGAGAACCCACTTTCTCAACAACCGGTTTCCTAAAATCTGCGAAAGCCTGTTTGGAGCACGCACGGAGAGGATTTGTCGTTTTGAAACGTTCTGATCTCGGGGCCCGGGAGTGTAGATCGCAATGAGGTATTAGTCGGAAAAGGCACAGATTAATCGGATTAGTATTGTCAGTCCGGTCGAAGTCCTTCGTGCGTCAGGCTAAGGCAAACCCCCAGTTTTCGAAGCCCGACGGTTAGCTTTTCGGCAACGATCGATCCATGGCCACTTGAGACACAAACAACGTTTCGTGTCCCGGGTAGCCGCCCGAAAAGGCTTTATCAGCATGAAGAGCCATCAGCATCGTCTTGAACGTCACCCGGCAAAAATGTTTTTCTCAATGGACTCAGCAAACCTGGTGAGCGTCCGCTTGATTTTGACGATGTCGACGGTCGTCTGATTCCTCGGGTGTTGATTAGCAACTTGGGAGGTGCCGCGGCGCCATCTTCGGCGTGCGTAATTGGAGTATGCTCTTCTCTGATGCTGGGCGTGTCGGACAGTAGAATCTCTGGACCTGAAAGCCGCCTAGAATGAGCTGAAGACAGCCTTGCCCTGGCTTCTTGTATATGGCGCATCCGATCCTCCGCTTCCATTTTCGCCTTCTTCTTACTATCCTCCAGCCGCACAAGAAAAGGGTCTTTCACTGGAGAATTTCTGAATCCTTTCAACGCCTCGTGAGTTTCTCGGGAAGCTCGAGTTGCAGCGCCGGGACCATTGATTATCTCTTGAACCAGGGCATCAACACTATCCATCATGGTTGCGTTGTACGGGGTGGCAATCGGTGGCAGGTGATGGAGATGGTATGAAGTCGTGACGGGCGGTGAATCGCCTTCAAGGAGCGGGCCTTCTTTCATGTCCTTATGGTTTATGTCGTACATAAGATAGTGGTACAGATCACTCTGCCGAAAATTGGATCTGTCTGAGCTTGGGGTTGATGTTGTTGGCGCCGTGTCGTTATCGGAATCGGGCTCACCCGAGCGGTATTCAATGTCACGGGTTTCGGCTGGTAGATCTGGCTCATCCCACGCCTCAAACAGTCCGACGTCTTCATGACGCCGGAGGTGCCATCTCACCCTCTGAAGAGATTTGTAGTTCTCGTCGAGGTTCGTTGCTTGTATGAAACATCTCAGTGCATTCTCATCATCACCACTAACGTCGGCAAGAAATCCCCTCAAATACCAGCATTTTCCAACCAGGGCCTTGCTCACAGAATATTGTCCTGACAAACACAGCAAGACTGCCTCTTCCAGTACTTCCTTGCCTCGATCAAATAGATTCTCCCGTGCGCTGACATCGTCGTGGTCTGAGTTGAAAAGGAGGAAATGCGCTCGGCTCAACAAGATGTCCGCATATAGCTCGAGAGCGGCGTTCTCAAGGGAATTGCCTTCAAGACGCCGATCGCTCTCCGGCGGGGATTTGTTCTCCAGAAGGTTGGTAGCAGTGCCATTGACAGAATGCCTGTGTTGGCTCGGTTGTCCGTATGGTGGAGTGTGGCGAGGCGGTCTCGCTCCGTCCCCATCCATAGTGATGATATATATGATATTGAGCCGTGTCCAGGAATTACCTGAAGAGCGATATTGCGAAAATGTAGATCATCACAGCAGAAAGCGGTACAGCAATGAATCATCTCATTGTTTGCGCCGGTGCTGCCACCCGTCCGAGAGCGGGATCCAGCAAGGGGGACAAAGGCGACAAAGGAACTCACCAAATTTCGATGCAGCGCTGACCCACTCCCGCCATGTCTGACTTGAGATCTTGCGGTAGCTTGAGGCCATGAGACGCGAATACTCATTGTGAAACCCTCCGTCTCACGCGTTTTTAAGGTCTTTCAAGGAATTTTCAGGCAGGATTTGCGGTAGATATACGGTCGATTTTAGGAATAGCTTATTTAAAGATGGTGCTCGAGCTAGGCATGCTGCCTCAAACCGTGTACACTCAATCTAATATTAGCTGTTGAGCAAGTTACCATGGTTTCATAGCAAGAATTATCCATCTGAATACTCTTGCTGACATAATCACGGACGGGAGTTCCTCCCTTCCTCGTCGAGGCGAAAGCATGCCAAGGCCGTTCCGTGTTCCCGGCCCACTAGGATGCGCTCGGCAGATTCTGGCCCCCAGTGCCACAAAACTTCATAAATCCATATTCTCAACTTTTCTTCAAGAAACAGCACAAACTGGCCGGATGGTGTAGTGTGAGTGATTCGCCTAATCAGCATTCGCCTCTTCCACCGACTAACATCTAAACAGTGGTTATCACAGTATGTATCCGCCAATCCGATAACAACGATTCAATTCTAATGTTCAAATAGTCTCCTTAACATCATCAGATGAATCGGAGAAGGTCTTGAGTTCGAGCCTCAATCTGGTCATTCTTTTTTTCGGCTTTTGAAGCATTAGAAAACTTTTTGCAAAAGGAAAATCCCCCAAATTTTTTGGTCCCGGAGAATGCCGAATTGTGCTAAGACATCGAAGGAGTAGCCATAGAGTTTGGATGTACCCAGGTACATCTGACCAAGTCTGTGTTATCTTGCCATTCGATCCAAGATCGTAACATCTAGCTCTATTTCTTTCTATATTTCAGCTCTGGCTAGTCTATACAATCTCCATCAATATTATTCCTAGTCCAGGATGATACTACCGTTAGTCAGCGGCTTATAGTCCTCCTCTCCAGCCCACTGTGCCTCATACAAGCTCTCATCCATTTGAGAAGCATCCATTCCTACATTGACTTCTCTGCCAAGCTGTCAGCGAACTGAAACAGGTACTGGTACTGGGTCATAACATACTTATCTTCTGCGAGGACCTCGAGGCCCGGAATGCAGTCAATCAAAGCAATGATCACGAATGATCCAACAAACGACCAGATGAAGCCAATTAACGCTTCGACGATCTGGACACCTAGTTGACGAACGTTGCCGTCAAAAAATACTCCGCCATCCACCTCGACCCCTCCATAGGCTGCGACTTTTTTCTGAGCAAAGAGTCCGGTGGCGATGGTGCCAAGAAAGCCGCCGACACAGTGAGTCGCAAACGTGTCCCCGTTGTCGACCCATCGCACCCTTCGCGCAAGATCTGTGAACTTGATTCGCAAAGCTTGACGGCAAACAACGGCTCCAAAGATCCCGAAGAGGAGCGAAGTTGGAAGGTCTATGAAGCCCGCTGCGGGGGTAATCATGACCAGACCGGCTATCGCGCCCATGAAGATTGAGTCCAACGACCAGCGACCAGTCTCGAAATAGGTGATTGACGCCCAAGTCAACGAACCTGCCGAAGCACACAGATTTGTCACGCAGAGCGCCATGACCGATTGAAAGCTGAGGGTGAGAGTAGTCCCAGCGTCGAAAGCCAACCAGGAACCCCAGATGATGATCATTGCCAGCAACTGGCACATCGAGTTGTGCGGTCGGTGCAATTTGAGATGAGAAGGCGTTCTGACATCCGACTTTCGGGACCGGAATATCGGGTAGGAGAGGTAGAGACTGAGAGCACTGGCCGTTGCACCACTGCAGATATGCACCGGGGTTCCACCAGCAAAGTCGAGCACACCAAGCTCACCGAGAAAGCCTCCGCCCCAGACCATGTGAGCGAGAGGACAGTAAATGAAGGTTGACCACAGCTGTATGGACCCGGTCAGTGGGAGCGAATCGAGTGATCTAGTGTTGCCAGGTAACGTACGAAGATGAAGGGAATTAAGGGAAGAATGCGGCCACGTTCACAAGCTCCTCCCACCGCTATAGCACAGACGGTGGCCAGGAAGACGAGCTGAAACTCACTGAACAGTACGGCCGGGATGCTTCCGACCGGTTCAGCAAGCACACCTCGATGAAAGGCAAACTTGAGGTTGCCAATGACCCCTCCAGGGCCCTCTCCATAAGCCAGAGCATAACCAACAATAAACCACTGGATTGAGCAGACGCAAACCGTCAACACAGCCGGGATGAATGAAGCAAGCCCGCTTCGCCGTGTGGAATATCCGCTGTAGCCGAGTCCGACGGCAGGAATGATAGGCCAGCAGAAGACGGTACAAACCAGAATGAAGACCGTATCTGTTCTGTCACAGGCCTCCCAGGCCTTCTGCACGTCTGAGACCATGGCACAAACGCGAGAAAATTGCCTCACTAGACGGGAGACCGAGGACGATACGGACGATTAAGTCTCGAGATGAGAACAGTTCACGAGGCTGCGGCCTGAGCTCTTATCCTCGTCGCCCCCGTCTTATCTCTCGCATGCAATCTGCCAATCGAGCCATGGCCTCGGCATACTGGGTCTGAATCAGCACGTCGCCCACGTTATTGGACGTGCCAGGCTGGTGCGGCCGGTTCCTCGCTGTCGCTTTCCTGCTCCACAATTGAGTTCCGAGATCCAAAAGTCTGTCACCACTTCGATAGTTCTGCAGTTCAGCTCTCGGTAGCGCTCGGGGACTACATATGTAAGGGCATTTGGCAGCAGCTTTACGGGGGTACCTGCGTCGACGGACACATGGGATTTGGTCACAGCGACACTCCTGCCAATAAGTCAAGCGGACATTCTCCTTGACAACGGGGTTCTCCAGAGTACCAAACAAGTCCATGACAACTTTGTCGTGTCGTCTGGCTTCTCACCAACCCACATCCAAGATAGCTTCCAGTGGGCTAAGCAACGCTGCAACGTTATGATTGGGTGCTGATAAGGGCCTAGTCTGGAATCCTGAAGTCGGGGGGAAGCTGATACGAGAGCATAATCAAGCATCCACCAGCCCTAGGCCGGAAGAGGGTATGTTTCCCAGTCTCCCATATCACACGAATGCTTTATCGCGCTACGCTTGCTTGCTCACCACCCCCTCCCCCATTCCAGGTTTCTGATTTCGGGAAAGGAAATTCGCCTCCGCATCCTCCATGTGCTAGCAAGCTCATGCTTGACAACCTCGATAGCATGACCGAGAATTCGTCGTCCTAGAGCTTCGACAGTCACAATAATAAGAAGCCTCGGCCCGCCTTGTGGCTCAGGAAAACACAGCTCACTTCTCGCCCTTATCCCACCACCCCCAAGCATACAGTACAGGTGTTTTGGTCCCGAGTCTTTCCCAACCACCATGGCCATCGACGCAGAAAAGGCCCCTCCCGTGGGCGACGTACCTATCGTCGACGGCAGAAAAGGTTCTCTTCGAGCCGGCAGCGTCGACGACATTGTTGTCATGGACAAACTGGGGTACAAGCCAGAACTGAATCGCAATCGATCAATGGCAACGCTGTTGTTTCAGTCCCTGGCCATCGCTGCCATCCCATACGGAGAAGGTGGTCCATTGATCTCGGCCATCTACGGGGGAGGCCCGCTTGCCATATTTGTCGGCTGGATTGTTGTCCTTATCCTGGATGAATGCATTGCTCTCTCCTTGGGCGAGCTGGCTTCGAGATATCCTACCTCTGCTGGACCGTACTATTGGTCTTTTCAACTGGCAACCAAGGGGAAGACCACGCTATCGTTCATTACAGGCTGGGTATGGCTCGTAGGGAATTGGACAATCAGTGAGTACTCTCTCGCGCCCCCTGTCTTCCGTCCCTCCTGCCCGGCGTCGTTACTTCTTCGTGGAATGAGCTCTATGTCTTCTGGTTCATCTGAATGGGGTCCACGAGCGTCTGGTCTGTGCTTCATTGGGAAGTGTCCAGCTTATCATCACCGTTTGGGTGACGATGCCGACAACGAATGGGCCCTTTGCATTAGTACGAACATGGCGACATGTGAGGAGTTTGGTTTATCTTTGGGGCTCGAAGTTTTGACGCGCTGCTTGAGCCGAAGCGCTGACTGTTGAAACAGCCCTCTCGGTCAATTTCGGATTCGCTTCGCTCATTGTTGCGAGCGTCGCAATGTATCATCCAGACTGGGTTGCAAAGGACTGGCAATTGCTCCTGATTTTCTACGCCATCTGCTTGATGACCCTGGTCATCTGCACTTTCGGGAACCGGTTCCTGCCCATGGTTGATACGATCTGCGCAGCCTGGACTGCGGTGAGCATCATCATCATCCTCATCGCACTCTCGGTCAAGGCGGACGTCGGGAGACACAGTGCGAGCTATGCGCTCGGCCACTACGACAAGTCTTTCTCCGGCTGGGGAGGATTCACCTTCTTTATCGGTCTGCTTCCCGCGGCATACACGTTCTCGGCTATCGGAATGATATCGGCCATGGCAGAGGAATGCTCAAACCCCACCGTCAAGGTCCCGACGGCCATCAGTCTCTGCGTGCCCGTGGGTGGCTTCGCCGGCCTGTTCTTCATTTTGCCCATCTGCTTCACCCTGCCTCCGCTGGAAGACATCATTGCAGCACCGTACGGTCAGGCGCTCCCCTATATCTTCCATACGGTCATGGGCACACCTGGGGGTGGTCTGGGCCTCATCGTAAGTTGCTCCTAGTCCTGTGCGAAAGACCTGTTCCGTTTATGGGGCAACAATATCATTCTCGGGCCCCAGGAGCTAACAAAGACGTCGCAGTTCCTCGTCTTGATGATCACCTTGTTCTGCAGCATCAGCATCACCGTGGCCGCGTCGCGGTGTACGTGGGCATTTGCTCGAGATGACGCCATTCCCCTCTCTCGCGTCTGGTCCAAAGTCAATGGCAACCTGGGCGTGCCCGTGTATGCACTGATGCTCACGACGGTCGTGCAGATGCTGCTCGGCCTGATCTATCTGGGCTCGTCGTCGGCATTCCTGGCCTTTGTGTCCGTCGGCGTGATTGGCCTGGCTGTGTCGTATGCGATCCCGATCACTATCAGCGTCCTGCACCGACGGAAAGAAGTCTCGACGGCGCGCTGGAACTGCGGCCCGATCATTGGCCCGATCGCCAACGGCGTGGCCCTGTGCTGGATCACGTTCGAGGTCGTGCTCTTCAGCATGCCCACCGCTCTGCCCGTCACGGTGGTGACGATGAACTACGCCAGCGTCGTCTTCGTCGGCTTCATGTTCATCTCGGCCGTGTGGTACATCGTGTATGCTCGCAAGGCGTACAAGGGCCCGCCTGCGTCTGATGGGATTACTGCCGAATGATGATGGCCTACCTGCATAGCCATAGGCCGGCCGAGCGCCGTGCAAGAGCGTTGATGTGAGAAATAAGAATCAGTAAATAATTCTCTGTCGCTGGAGACCTGGATCCGAACTCGTTTTCGGCCGGTCCCCGAAACATGCCGACATCGCGCAGCCTTTTAGACTTTTTGCCCCTGAGCTTGTTGACGTCCTCGCCGTCGGAAAATACCTAAGTACCTTGGTAGGGGCAGTACTTATGTACTAGTCGAAGCCAAAAAACCACCGAGGGACGGCGAGGCGTGTGATTTAATTAAATTGTGATTAGTATTTTTTGGACGGATTCTTTTCCCGTTCGGGGGGTCGTCCTCCCCTTTTTATCTTCACGGAACTCGGTACATACTTGTGTAATATTACTGCGTACTCCGTACGTCTGAACAAGCGAGGATCTCTAGGCATTGCAAGGCCCAAGTCTTGGGTCCCAAGTCCACAAGCTCGAATTCTTTCATCCGGTAAATTTGCCATCCCATCACATCCCACTAATATCGTATCACACACACTGCATTGTACTAAATCTACTCCGTACTGGCCTCTGCTCTGGCGAGTCCGCCTACAAAGAGAGAGGTCGGAGAAAACATCAACGTACGTGCGTACGTGCGCATCTTATATCCTCGCGTACGGCTTAACGTGGGTGAATAAGCGCCGCATCCATGTCCATGTCCATGTCTGCTTATGCGCCCCAAGGTCGGTTCGAATTATTTCGCTGGTGCTTTTATTTCGGTTGTGCATATATCCATGCATACGACCGATATTTCGGTGGGTCGTCAGAAGGCAAAGGAAGGGCGATGGACAAGTGCAGATACGTAGAGAAAGGTGTGGGCGGTTTGATCGCTCCAGGACAACGATCGAGTGGTAGTACAGCAACAACAAGAAATAACCTACATCATGCGAACACACCCGCAGGGTTTCACTGGCAGGAGGTCAAACATTTGTGTGCGAGAGGTAGGTAAGTTTGTTGATATTGTTGTGATGGTCCCTGTATTCGTCTTTGTCCTTGCCCTAGTCCTAATGCTCGTCCTCCCACCCGACATTGCTCCGAAAGCCAGGCCCATGAATGAATGAATGAATGAAGCAATCAATGCAGCTGCATCAAAAGAATCACACAGAGCTAGTGGGCTCAAGGTCCGTGAACATCCAGGTGCTGCGGGGAGAGTCTCCGAGGAAGGGTAACGCAAAGGCTTCCGTCGCAACAAACAACATGACGATTGTCCTCTATTTTCCTGATTTCGAGGTCCCTGCGCGAAAGTTTGGGGCTTTTTCGCGAGAAGATCGGTTAGGAGGGGTGGTGCAGTACCTACGGTGCGGGTACCAGTTTTGGGGGGACTTGCGTCGGACAAGGGACAGGGACAAACAAGGACTTTTGGTTAGAAAAAGCAAAAACTCAAATACTAGTGCGGCGATCCCGCGGCGGTGGTTATTCTCCGAGTTTCTTCGTTCGCCGTGATACTAGTTAGCCAGCGGGCCAGTGTACTGATAGGTTGGTGTCCTCGTAAGGAGCTTGGTCGGTAGGTATGGTGATTTGGTATCTGATCAAGAACCCAGAAAGTCTCTCATTTGCAAAAGCCTCAGAAGCAACCAGCCGGATGGCCCGCCACTCCGATTCGTTTGCGCTTCGGCAACCAGGCACGACGCGCTGGTGTTGGTGTCAGAGCGCTGCTGGGCTACTCGCGAGGGAGGGGGAGGGTCTTCGTCCAGGCGGTCCGTTGGCTCGGTTGTTCCAGGGTGCAGGTTGCAGGTTGCAGGTTGCAGGGGTGGCAAGCAAGCAAGAAAGAAGGGCCAAAAGCTGGGGGCCATTTGCTAGCATTATCACTTGGGAGAGTGATCTGTCCGCCCAGCCCAGCCCAGCCCAGGCTGGCGGCTCCTCCTAGACGAGTCGATTCGAATCGAGTCGAAACCAGGGGCGTTGGTACGAAGCAGACGAAGGTCGAGATTTGCGTGGCCAGCAGCAGCAAGAACAGCCTGGGCTTCCCCTCGCTCGGAGAGCGATACTCCGTTATACTCGTACTCGGCACTACTAGCATGAGTACTAGGACGTGCCGTAGTCGAGACCTGGGAGGGTCACTAATCGGAGGCCCGTCGCCCATCGCCCATTGACCAAGCCGTTGGAACAATGATCGCCCAAGGGGAGCAGCAGGAGGAGGAAGAGGATGGCTCCGTTGGTGCCGTTGCACAGCATGAGCATGCGCAAGTAGCGTGACTCAGTCTTCTCGCAGAGCCAGTGCCAGGCCCAGTCTTGCAACTGCTTCTTTGTCCCGGGTCTGGTACGGGGGTACTTCCAAGGCCAAACCAAGTCGTGGCTGTGTGGGATATCCTGTCCCAAGTACGGAGTACCTCCTGTACTACTGTGCTAGCCGGGTGGGTGTTCTAGAGCTAAGTCCTGCGTCCTCCTTACTCGGTCCCGAGTACATTGGTAGGGCATTTGGTAGGTGTCACGGCTGCGCCATGGGATTTCCACAAAGTCCAGCCTCCTCCTTCTTGGTCTCGTCCTCGTCTTTGTCCTCCTGTTGCCGCTCAAGCCTTTGGTACCAAGTAGGCTAATAGGTGCTAGGAGGAAAGGGCAGGTACGTTCTCCTCAGATGCATGAGTGAATGAGTGTGTGAGTTGAGTACATGGCTGTGTGTAAATGAGTGTCTCTGTCAAATCAGGCGCGCTGATCTCCGGATTTGTCCATTTTATTGGTCCAATGCTGACACTGGATGTGTGTCCGCGTGGGAATACAAGCAGTAGCGGTGGTGGCACATGTGTCCAAGTGTCTGTGAATGTGAGTGTGACACAGAGTGAGGACAGCAGGGCTTGCATAACCATGGGCCTTCTGCCACCATCCCTCCCCCCGTGCCCATCCCCGTACCAGTACGAGGGAGAGGATTGTCGAGGCGCGTCTGGCTGCTTGCTGCTCACCTCGAGCGATTGCGGCGTGGGGAATCGTGTTGCAAAAAGTGGGTTTCGCGGGATCCGAAGCTGGGACGAGGTTCGGATACAGCTGGGGGTACGGCCACACTTCGTCCAGTAGTCCAGTAGTCCACGAGGTAGAACAAGTGACATGTCCCGCCATAGCGGTTGGCTCGGTCGAGGGCGCAGGGCGAGCTTCATCTATGGAGTAGATTCCAGGCTCTGATGACTACCTCTACTGGGAAGTGCCACTGGCCTCCCGAAAATCTGTGGCAACCCGCTCTCTCTCGCTCGCTAGCTAATGGCATGGCTAATGGCTAAGTAACCAACTCGACCACCACTGGTAGCAACAAGCTTGCCCTGCCTTTCCTTGTGCTACTCCAAAGCTGTTTCTGTTAAATGTAATTATATTTGAACGAGCAAACGACCAAAAAGGACCCCTCACCCCCCCCCTTTGCTTCCCTCAATGGACTAAACAGTTCATGCCTACATCTTCTTCTATCGACCGCCCTTGCATACTCCACCAACTCACCTCGAAATGGTAGCCCAGCTACCCCGTCCGCCCTACCCTCTTCACCCCAGCGTCAAGGATAGACTGCATCCCGAATATGTCGCCTTCTACAACAAGTTCATGCTAAATGAGCAACAAGTCCATCATCTGCCTCTCTCGGTGGCTCGAGGGCCCCGGAACCTGCCTCCTTGCCACAGCAAACCGCTGCCTGTGGGCAGAGTCCAGGACATTTCCATATCACGACGAGAAACCGCTGGTCCGAACATCCTCATCCGTTGCTTCACCCCACCAGGCATACCACCCCGATCTGGCTGGCCGCTTGTGCTGTATTACCATGGCGGAGGGTGGGTGTTCGGCGATATCGACACCGAAAACACCGTTTGCACCAACATGTGTGCCCGAGCTCGGGCTGTGGTCATCACCACTGACTATAGGTTAGAAGCCCTCTCCCTCTGTGTGGATGCCCCTTCCCCCCAAATGAAGAACCAAAACTTCAGCCTTGAACTAAAGACGAAAAAACAAAAGAAAAGAAAAGAAAGGAAAAAGAAAAGAAAAAAAAGCCTATGTTACTTGGTGAGCATTGCCAATGCTAGGATCTTTCTCTGACCTCGCCCCTTCTCGAGAGACAGGCTCGCGCCCGAGGAACCGTGGCCAGCAGCAATCCATGACTCGTGGGAGGCCTTCCTCTGGTCGACGTCGCAGGGCGAGGATCGGCTCGACTTGGACCTGAATAAGGTGGCCATCACCGGGGCCTCGGCCGGGGCGAACATCGCGGCCGTCATTGCACAGAAGGCTGCACTGCGTCCGCAGCCAGGCGTCTTAATCCGGTCCCAAGTGCTGGTAGTGCCGGTGACAGACAACACGGCGACGCCCTACTCGAGCCCCAGCTGGAAGGCGTTTGAATTCACTGCGCACCTCCCCGCGAAAAAGATGCTTTGGTACCGGCACCACTATCTCCCGAACCAGGCGGATTGGTCGCATCGCGAGGCGTCGCCTCTTCTAGCGCCCGACGAGGTCTTCGAGCTCCTGCCCCCCTCGTACATCATCGTTGGGGAGCTCGACGTGCTGAGACACGACGGCGAGGAATACGCGCGGCGTCTCCGCGCCTGCGGCGTCGAGGTTCGGCTCACCGTGATGGAAGGCATGCCACATCCCTTCCTAGCCATGGACGCTGTGCTGGAGGCTGGCAGGACAGCTATCGCAAATATATGCGATGAACTGTTGAGCGTATTCGCGTGAGGAGACCCAACCCGCGGCAATGGTCAGGGCGGAGGCGTTAAGCGGAGGCAGGCATTCGTTCTTTCATTCGGTTACGTGCTAGCGAGCTGGTCAGTTGGTTGGTTACCTAGGTACTCGGTACTAAGTCGTGCTGCAATTGGGGGAGCTGCCGAGGAGAAGGAGGAGAAAGATCAAGCGGAGCAAGAGGAGCATGAGTGCTCGGTAGAGAGGAGCAGAAGGATCACGAGGAGGGGGAAGGGAGGACGGCCAAGGCGCAATTCGGGTCCCCTGCCCCTTATGGAAAGGGCGCAGTTGGGGTGTGCTGTCACGTGCCACACATCTGTCTGGTGGAGGCTGGGTATCAAGGCGGGGTGCTGCAACTCTTTCGTTTCCATCTCTTTCACCACTCTTTTCAAAATACCCCGTCCCCTTTCGTTCTTGGAGCGGCTGATCTGAACACCACACAACAGACGTACATTCACACAGACACGCAGACACGCAGACACACAGTCAGACTCACAGACAGATATATACTAGCAACAATAAAAGAGAAGAGAGAAATCTCGTATACTTGGTTCAAGCCACATTCTGATTCGCTTCGTTTGGTGGACGGATGCATTACTCCATTGGATCTAGGAGGCCTGGGGTAGACTTTTCCCTTGGTCATAGTATTTGTTACATGGTTCATACGTACCACGCCATGTACGCCATACTACGGGCCATATTACTCGATAGGTGACATGTGCATTCCTCTAGCTTGGAACTCTCTTGTCGCCTTGGGCACCTACGCGGATACATATGAACGATGCATCCGGGCACCCACCAGGGCATCCAATCCGGTGTTCTACCCCCCCCCCCCCTTTCCAGAGACAGACATCAAAGGGAAAAGAGCCTGCATTGAAATTACTATGCCTGAGTTCTGGAGTTGTAATTGTATGGTGCGTTAATCATAGTATACAAGTGGTTACATCAACGATCGCTTGCTCTGTTCGAAAGCACATAGATTCTCTTTCCCGCCCCAAGGAGAAACACCTTGCCACCCAGGAATGCCCAAGTGAAGTCCGTAGTAAAGAAGTGAGAGAGATTCGTTTCGTCGCAGTCATAAGTTACCCCAGATCTCAAAAGAGCCACAATAAGCTCAATCCCATGCTTGTCGTCATTGGCGTGCAGACATCCACCGACCTTCATTCCAGCGTGCATGCCAAACCAACAGGAATCCTAACAGAGGTCTCGAGGCGCCTGAGGAGGGAGAAAATTCCCGTGAGCGTGAGACAAGGCCGCGAGTGTCGCAGTGTAGGAATAGGAGCTTTCGAAAAGCTCCAACAAGAGCCCCAATCGTTTCCCGTCCGTGACACGGCTTTGTTGTTTGTTGTTGTTTCATATCTGTCATATCATAATCGCCAACCGTTCATACCCTGCTGGTTTTCCTCTTGGGCGGCGAGCTCTTCAAGCCAGGCACAATCCACCACTCTCGTAATGTCCCAGCGCAAGGCTTCATCCATTTCAAGACATCCACTGACCAGCTCGTGGGCGTCCGTTCCTCCTTTGTCCGAAAGCAGGGCACGGTTCCAATCTCCACCCAGAATGGCCATAACTACACGAGGCTGAAAGGAGTTCTGGAATGGACGCGAGCCTACAACCATGCTGTAGACACACACGCCGTAGGCCCAAATGTCAACCGCCGGCGACACAATAGCACGCTCCACGGGCACATTAGCCTTGAGGCGTTCTGCAATACGCAAGATCTCGGGGGCGGCGTATTCAAGGCTCCCACCTGCGAACGCAGAGGTTGAGGTGTCGGCCGGTCCGATGGGTTTCCGCGGAGGCCGATCGGCATCGTTGAATTCAGGGCTGGGAGGGCCAGACATACTGTCATTCGAGAGCCACTCTGCCATACCGAAGTCACAGAGGCGAAGAAGACCTGGTCCTCCATCACTGCTGAGCTCTATCAGGCAATTTTCTAGCTTCACGTCACGGTGCACGACGCGGGCGTCGAGGTGGAGATAACGCAGTGCTGAGGCAAGTTGGTAGGAATAGCTCTTGGAGAGCGCCTGCGGAACACCTTGGCGGTTGGCGCGGACAAGATCAAAGAGCGTTCCACCTGTGTTGAGTGGGATGAAGCAGAAAGTCGCTTCGTCCAGTTTGTAGACTGCCTCAAGGGGCAGGATATTGGGATGGTTGAGGAACCTCCATAGCTCAACCTCGTGCTCAAACTCGGCCTGAGCTTGCTCGTTCTCCGTCTCACTTTTACCCTCGATCTGGCGGCGGACGATCTTGACAGCGAGTATACGGTGCTTACTGTCTTGAAGCTGCGTCACCTGCCTAATCGTGCTAAACCCGCCGTATCCAATCTGCTTGCCGAGCACGTAGTCATCACCAATGGTCTGGCCCTCGGAGTCGCAGGCGAGGAGTCCTGTGTCAGTTCCCTCACCATTCGTCCCGCTACTCATGGAGAACGCCCGCAGATACGAGGAGGCTGCTGATCTGGGTGATCGTGTGGCGGAGCCCGATGTGTCCCGACGAGATGCCCGGCCTGCGATATCTCGCATGCTTTTGTTGCGCAAACTCCCTGCTCGCGCAAAGAAGTCCTGCGGAGAGGCGCTGGTATCACCCTCTCGCCATCGCTGAGACGCAGTGCGTCGGAATGGCTTAGGTTCTTCGTAGGAGAATGCCTGACTCGCGAAGGGCGAGGCTGTTGCGGGAGATAGCAAATAGTTGTCCTCATCTGGAGCTGCGATGGCTTGCTCATCAGAGGATAGTGCAGAATCGGACAGCATCGACATGGTATGCCGGAGATCTGGTTGAGATTCTCTTGCTAATGCATCCACGGTGGTTTGCAGCAAAGGGAAACGGCCCTCACCAACACGGGCTTGTTCCCGTGGTGGGCTCTGAGAGTATCTGGGCAGGTGCCGGCCTGTGACAGGATCATAGTGTGACCGCTCTGACTCACTGTGCGCCCTAGATGATTTCTGTGCGTCTGCCATGGCCTGGAACAAGGAGCGACCGCGTTCGCGAGTTTTTGAAGGCTTCTCCAAGGGCTCTTGCATGCTCTGACAATGTCCTGAATCCAATTTGATCTCGTTGCTGAAGCTGACCGAGGGGTTTCGACGGCGCATGTACTGATCTATGTAGCTCCCGGGGCTACTAGGATCCCCTATTACGGCGGTAGAGTCGCTAGTAGCCGGTATGTCCACAGGAGGAGTGGCCGTTGGCCGAATGGTGTCTTGACTGGTACCAGAGCTCCTGAACGGTGGGCGGCGTGGTACAGGAGGTCTATCCGAGGACCTGCTCATCTCGCCAGAGATGTCGTCCGTGGACGAGGGATCATTATCGTTGATGTCATTTTCGTGACTTGACGAACTCAGACGCAGGCTTTCGAGAAGATGGCCGGTGTCAGCCTGCGCCATTACTCGCAAGAGGAAGGCCGGAAGATGCGCTTCAGCTCGTCGCTCGCTGGGAAGCAAATCTCTCGGTGGTGACTTTGTGGATGCGAGAGATCTGAGAGACCGGCAGGGTCTCACAAAGCCGACGAGCTGATATCATAGAGTAGAGGGCTGTGGTGGTGAACACATGCACGGACTGAGGAACAAGGTGGTGGTGGTGGTGGTGGTGGTAGTGGTGGTGGTGGTGGTGTTCGAAACTCGCACGTGGGGCATCGAGGCTGCAGAGTCGCGCAAATCTTGGTTCGGTGAGAGAAAAAAAATATTAGGCAAGATTTGGAGGCAATCCCACCCAAGCCGGGCACTTGGGCGTGGGCATTGGGCACTGTGGCGGTCTCCAAGGGCTAAAAGCGCCTTAGATAGGCCTGGCCCGTTGCGGAGGGTGCCGTTTCAGAGGGCGCAAACTCATCGCGTGCTTTGTGCCAGTGCCGTCAGTTTGCCCGAAAAGGACGAAAAAGCAACAAAGCAGTCACATGAGATGATTTAATAAATGAAAAAGAAAACTTTCTCCGGACCTAATCAGGGCATTGAGCGCCATGAAATGCCATCTGGACAATAAAAACAGTGTGGGCATCTTGATAATTGGTGGCCTGCCTCTGCCCGCAGGGTGCAGATGGGTGGAATGAGGGTCCTCTAATCCCCACACAACGCCCTCAGTTATATCCTAGGCCTAGTGGCCCCAAAGAACCACCCAAAACAGGCGCTGGGAGTCTTTCGAGGGCGCTAACCAACCTCGCCAACGCGACTCCCGTGGCCTCGCACCCAAAATACTTGAATACCCTGAAGCTGGGCGGCCCTGGGCTGCCCTGGTGCCTGAAAAATAATTCGCCCGTTCCTGAGGGTCCCCTTCCACTCCCCCATGTCGATTCAGCAATTCCACCCTTGAGCAAGACTCCGTCTCCCGTCCCTGCACCTCCACCAAATCCTGAAACAACATCCTCCTTTCCTTTTTCGCTCTTTTCAATCATGGCCTACTTTTAACAGGGGAAGTCAGGGCTTCGTTTTTACCCGCTGCTCCTTCATTACCGTCAATTGAATCTATCCTACTATTGCCAAACGACAACGCCATTTGCGGTACTTCAGCATCTGCGCCTGCGCACACAACTGTCATTTCAAAGATCCTTTCTCTTCTCTTTGCCTCGATAATCCACGCGTCACTGCGTTCATCGTCGACGAAAAGGCGGCTGGCCACCTCTCCGCCCTCACAGTCATTACCGCGTCTGGTCTCGAGGAATAGGTCCCCCACGACTTTTCTCTTTCGCCCAGCCCCTCGATCGCTGCACTCCCGGAGAATCTCTCGTTCGCGCCTGTTTCTTCCTCAATCGATTCGCAAGTGTCTCTATGCGACCTGTATCAACCCGAAGCCCGTCGATTCTGGTGGGCGAACACACAACGCGACACCCAGTCTTCCCGCATAGATGGTTCGCGCAATGACCACCTTGAAGCCACAGCTTGTCAGAGCTGGTAAGATCACATCGATGGGGAATTCCATTGCTGTAAGGAGAAGTGTGCTCACCACGTCGTGCTGCTAGATACCCTTGATTTGCAAGATCACACCTCGCCGTCTGCGAAAGACCACTCGAGACAACCCGCCCACCCTTCACCATTTGGTTATGGCCCTGCCGCTCCACATCAAGCCCAGACTTTGAGGCACGCCGAGCAAGAATCATTTCAGGAACAACACACCAGTCCCAGGGCCTCAGAAGACAGAGCCAATGGAGAGTTTCAGCAGTCAGACCAACATTTCTACGATGACATAGACGACGACCGAGACGACGATCACCCAAACCCCCAGAATACAGCGAATGGAGTTGGATACCATGGGCAGGACCTGGACGACGCGGATGGTGGGGACTCCCATGATGAGGATATGGACGACGACTTGCTGGACAAAATCTCAAGTTCCCCTTCAATTGAAGATGGTAAATACTCCCTTCCCCCAAGGTCACCCCGGGTCGATTCTGTGGATTCTGAAGCTTCCCCGGCTTCTCTATCGACGCCGACTCGAGGCAACCCCTTATCTTCATCACCGTTCTCTTCTACACCTGAACATTTCCCTCTACATCCATCGCAATTGTTTCATGCGGCAAGTCATCGTGGTGAGTACATCGAGGACCTGGGTCAAGCGAGATCAGATCGAGACGTTGTGGGTCAACGGTCACAACCCCGTGAGATCTCATCACCCTCGCTAGGACTGGGCTTGGCAGCATCGCAGACCTATCTTCCACTGTCCGAATCCCAGGAATTTCGGCGATACTTGTTACCCCTTGAAGATCCACTCTTGGCCGGCACAGTGGAGGACTACGGCGACGAATTTCCCTATGACGAGGATGATGAGTGGGAAGACGAAGAACCTGGCCTCCTCGGGCTTGAGGAAAGTTCTGATGATGACACCGATGAATTTCAATTTTCTCTCGACGATCGCTTCATAGACTCTGGTTGGGGAGGAGAATGCTTACGAGAAATAGAGGACATCGATTTCGAGTTTGTGTATGCACTACACACTTTTGTCGCGACGGTTGAAGGCCAAGCCAACGCTACAAAGGGCGACACCATGGTGTTGCTTGATGATAGCAACAGTTATTGGTGGCTTGTTCGGGTTGTGAAAGATAGCAGCATCGGTTAGTCAAGCTGGAGTTAAGCAAGGCTTCGTACGCTCATCATGGAATCAGGCTACCTTCCCGCCGAACATATTGAAACCCCGACCGAACGACTGGCCCGACTCAACAAGCACAGAAATGTGGATGTACGGGGCTTCCCTACCTGTCTATCTGCCATTACTGATGTGACCATAGTTATCCGCTCGAATGCTGGGGGATAACCCCGAAAAATCGAAGAATCCGCTGAAAAAGGCTATGCGGCGAAGAAACGCGAAAACAGTCCAGTTTGCCCCCCCCACTTATTACGAGCCTTCAGATTACGAGTATTCTGACGAGGAGGAGGAAGGCGAGGACGGTCAGCATGACCAGATTGCAATGGACAATTCTGATGACGGGGATAATGCTGAAGACCAGCAAGAGGCTTCTGCAACTTCGGCTGAGCCTCAGGAATCACGAGAATCCATCGCAGCCAATGGTATTCAGCGGGTTACTAGTAACGACAGCTTGAAGAATGAATCAGCGTCAAGCCCTGTCAAGGGTCAACAGTCACAATCTAGCTCAGAACAGAGGCAGACTGACGAACCCGTCCAGCGGTCTAGGAAAGGGGTTGTGAGAAATACCGATTCGTTCTTTAAGGACGACACGGTCGAGACGAAGAAGATCTCTCTAACACCCCGGCTATTGCGAGGTGACTCTGAGTCTGGCGGATCCACGGAACAGGAGATCCGCCAACGTCCAAGCTTGGAGACTTTCGATAAAATAGTCGGGGCGGACGACAAATCTAAGGAGAAAAAGAAGGAGAAAAAGGGTATGCTTAGTGGGTTCTTCAAGCGAAAGAAGGGCACCACACAGGAAGAAAGCGAAAAGACTATCGAGGATCCTCGTCAATCTCCAGGATCGAAAGACTCGGTCGAGTCCTTGACCATGAAAGCTGAAACCGGCCCGGAACGCAGGCCGAGCAAGTTGCAAAAGGCGCCACCAGGCACGTCACCGAAGGCGTCGCCGACTGAGGCAAAACCTCCGCAACAGTCCCTTGGACAAGCACCTCCAGCTCCGAGTGGACCTGCGCCCGAGCCACCAACAGTCCGCAGAGTCGAATCCGACAGTCAACAGCCCGAAGCCTCGGTGCAATCTCAGCCCGCACAAGTCAATCGCTTCCCTTCCCTTACCGAAAAGAGGACGATTTTATCGCCGGCCACGACTGCAATGAAGTCTACTCCTTCGACGAGTCCAGATGGCGGCTCCCCGTCCAAGCCGCTTTATGCAAAGCGAGCAAAAGAGCGCTTTGCGATAGACGAAAGCGATTCGGAGACAGACGACAAGAATGCAAAAGTGGATGAACAGGGTCGCCGGAGCGTTTCCCCCACCACCGAGTTACAGGGGTCGCAGCCTCGATCAGACTCTGCTATGCAAGCCTTGTCCACTGCAGCCGTAGCACCTGGAAGGTTCGGGGACAGTAAATTTCAACCTCAACCGCCGGCAGTTTCGAGTTCGTCTCCCCTACCACAGGAGGCTAACCCATCAGAGTCGGATGGGACTGCTAGTACATCGAAGCCATCACCTTCGACTACTACACATACACCATCAACTTCTAGGTCGACACCCACGTGGTCAGATGCATCGTTGAGATCATACATGGAAAACAGTCAAGACATCAAAGACCTTCTGATAATTGTGCATGACAAATCGAATGTCACGCCAGCGGGCCCGGACCACCCCCTTATGCACAACCTCTTCTTAGATGAGCGGACGAAACTGGCTGAGATGCAGTCACAGCTCGACACCATGCTGATGTCCTGGATATCGAGGAAGAACGCGAACATAATGCCTACAACGACCTGATCAACAGCGACCTTCGAGAAAATTTTCTTGAGTTGGGTTGATTTTCATGTTTACTCTTGTACAGTTTCGATTCTCGGCAAGTTAGAGCGGCTGCTTGATATTGTACCATTAGGGCTAGGTGTTCTCTTTATTGAACTGTGTCACGACGATATACCTAGGAAAGAATGAACGATGAGCGATCGGCGATACACATATGGTACGCATGTGTACAGGCATTTCTTCCACGACACTGCGGACGGTCTATTCTATTGGAAAGGCGGAAAAGGTGGGACAACCGCGGTATGGGACGGGTTTTCATTTGTGGATATTAGCTTCGAGTTGCCAGCGATAGCTTTGACCTGGCCCGGCTCGACGGGTGACAAGATATATTTGCTTGTGAAGGAAAGATGCTCTCCGTAGAGCAGATGTTTTCGCAGCCTCGTGTGCCATCGACGAACGTTGAGTGGAACCATCTCACACGTGACCGTCCAGTTTTCTTCGCCCGGCAGCAGCTGTCCGTTTCTTTTTTCCGAGTCTAGTCCATGAATCGAGGGGTTCTTCCTTTCCCTGTCTCTTTAGTGAGCCTTCACAGAAGCATCTGCGGGCGCGCTGAAGTCGCTCGTCTCCCGCAGTTTGAGGTCAACCCACTTCATGGATTCTTTGCTACAGCATGTCTGTCACGGTAGGTACCATGGCCCCCACCACACTCAGAATTACATACTCATACAATTTGCCAGCTCCATACTACCCAGGGTGACCTGAAGGTCGAAATCTTCTGCGAAGCTGTGCCGAAAACAGCGGAGAATTTCCTCGCATTATGCGCGTCTGGGGCCTACGAAGGCACTCCCTTCCACAGACTGATACCCGATTTCATGGTCCAAGGCGGTGATACGTCCTTGTCCCCACGAAACGCGACTGCAGACAAGCCCGTTGTGAAGGGCGGGGAATCAATATGGGGCGGATACTTCGAAGATGAGATCAAAGTGCCTGCGTTGAGACATAGCGGGCGAGGTATGGTATCCATGGCAAACAAAGGGCCCGGCACCAATGGAAGCCAATTTTTTATTACATTCAAAGATGCGGCTCATTTAGATGGCAAGAATACAGTTTTCGGAAGGGTCATTGAGGGGGCTGAAGAAGGTGGCACGCTGGACAAGATGGAGGCCGTGGAGGTGGACAAAAAATACCGTCCCAAGGAGAAGATCACTCTAGAGAAGGTGACGATCCATGCAAATCCTTTGGCAGGTTGAACCAAAGTGAAAAGATGGTGAGGGGAGGGACACACGAATTATCGCCATACGACTCGTGCCCCATTTGCGCAATCTTTGACGGCTGGAACCGCCGCGATCAGACCCTAGGGATGGGATATACGACGACGGCTAGAGAGGGAAAAAAGTGACTGAGCAAATGGGATGCAGTTGATGGAGGCTGAGAGTCGTGTAAAGGCAACAATCCGGCAATTTCGATCGTCAAGCAGAGCGCCTTGCTCTTACATTTCAAAATCGTGGCCGATCCCGATGTCAGCGGAGGCTCGAGCATGCACCCCAGAAAACTATTCCGAAAGAAACAGGGTGACAGAACATGAAACCCCCAGTCGCCGCGGATCGGATCGGGGGATTAGATACCATGGGTGTCGACATATGTAACGGGACCAAACGTTGGGAAACATTCACACGACGGTAACTAACTCGAGCCATCTTTTTGTGTTCCTTTAACCGATGACAGCTGAGGAGAAATATCACATGTTGTGTGCCGTTCGGATAGCCCTCTCCAGATGGTGTTCGTGGTTGGCCGGGCCTAGCGGTCCAAAAGGCATGGATGTGCTGTCCACAAGCGTCTCCGCTGGCAAGAATGTCAGCCGCTCCGTGGACGGACTTGAAGAGTGGATGGAATCAGGCAACCCGAATTGGCATATCGATACACGGCGAGACGGGTGCCGCGGTGATTAGCGCAGGACGGAGTAGTTGCCGGAGATATTGTGACAGGCAGGACAGGTTAGCAGATCTAAAGGGTCTTGAATACCTACAAAGCTGAAATGCTGAAGGGGAGGAGAATATGCGGGACAAGCAGGAAGTCGGAGGATTATTGCCTCCAAAAGCCACAGTGGGTGACGACAGACTAGAAGAGGATACGCGTCGAGTGTCCTTCGCAACATGGGGCAAGGTGGGGGCACCAATGCAATGGGGGAGGACGGCGCCTCTGGCGAGCAAGTTGTCGCTCTGGCTAAACGCTTATAAGGCTGAGGCGCCCTGCAGATGGCCCAAGTACGCACTCGGAGTAGAGGCAACATTTGACCATTGCGGGAAATAGTCGGATGACGGCGACTCAACTCGAAATATTCCCTATCGGGTATCGACATGAGTTACTTCGATAGTGCTGACTGGTGAGTAATTGTACGGAGTAGTACCTCGTAAGTCTGTCCATGTCATCATCAGAGCCTTGAGCAGGTGCAGGGACGTGGGTGTTGGGTGAGCTCTAGTTCAGTACTTGTAGTCATGGAGCAGGCACGGGAATCCCAAAGAACGGGTGTCTAGGGAGACAATTGGGGGGTCTAGATCGCCAAACACCACGAGGATCAATAGGGATCATTAGGCACTGGGCTTCTATGGACAAATGCCATACCACCCTCCTATTGCACCCAACACCGCACCTGGTGCCTGCGTGTCTTCTGCAGTGTGCGGGTGCAAGGTGCAAGGTGCGCGGTGCATGCTTCACGTAATAAGCCGGCCGACGCTGTACCGACCTACGACCTACAATCTGCGACCTGACAGACCGGCAGACTACTTCGTATTCCAACCATCTGCGCCTGAATCCAGCCGCGCTCATATTCCAGCTCATCAATCCCCATCTCAACTCATATCTCATCACCTATATCCTTCAGTCTACCACCATCGACTATCGTCCAGTCCGTCGCCCACGCCCTCCCCGCTCCTGAACCTAGACGCTGCGAACCTCTGACCCGCCCTTGTCATCACTCAGTTCGGCCCCCAAAACTACACCGACGTCCAACTACCCACAAGCCCATTGATCGTACGACAAAGAATCATAACAACGAAATCCGCATCGCTCTGCATGTAACATCCTCTGGCGCCTCATGGGCTTCATACTGTCTCTCAGAAACAGGCCGCCGCAATTCTCTCGTCCTACCACTTCCATCCGAGGCCGCAGTCAAAGGACAATCTCACTCCCGCCTCGTGGTAATGGTCCCAACATAGGCTCGAGCTCAACGAGAAGATGAGCGCTTTTGTGCGAGTATCTGGCCGCCCGAACACAAATTTTCTGGTCGGATACCCAGGGATCTCTGCTACCCTGGTGAGTTGGACCCAAAAAAAAGAGAGAGAGAGAGAGACTTGCGCCAGACCCCCCCGGGGAAGATTCGTCGCTGACATTTCACAATAGCCTCGCATTGAAGGAACCGTCGAAATACGCCCTGGCGTCGGCATCTCAAGTCCCGTCAACGTCTCCATCGTCACCATCTGCCTACAGAGAAGGGAAAGCATCCATCCCCATGCGGATTCGGTCACAAAGAAACACCTGGCCGCACCCAGGAAGGAGTCGACGGAAACGGTGGGAAAAGAGATGCTCTTGTTCCGATGTCCGGCCAATAGGGAATATGAAGAGATTATGTACATGGACTTGCCCTTCGTGATATTCATTCCCTTTGGGCGGGGTGGGCAGGAGACTGCCCGACGGGTGCCGCCAGCCAGTCTACAACTCCCCCGGCGGACGGCCGAAACATTCTACGAGATGGTGGTGACGGTAGGCTATGGAGGAACAGATCGCAAAACTTATGCTTTTCCCGTACCCATTGCTCGGTACGACACGCTCTCGACCTTCGGCATGTACAATCGGCCCGAAACTGCAGAACGAGTTTCGGATCATTTGGTGACACTGGGAATCTCCTTGCCGCGATGGTCCTACGGACCCCTGGACCCGGTCAGCGTGTATATCAAGCTATCTCCGAATCCCGACTGGCTGAGCAAGGCGCGTAAAGTGACCATCAAGAAGATCGAGATCGGGATCGACGAGGAAGTTATCTACAACCACGAGGGCGACGAGCCCCAGAGAAAGACAAAGAGTCTAGTCAAGAAGACGGAAACGGTGGGCGTGAAAATGCCCGAAGCCGGATATTTCACCAACCTTGGTCTTGTTTTCCCCTCGAGCGACCTTCGCGACGCGGATGGGATCATGCCTCGTGGCAGATCGGCGTTTCCTACCTACGCAGTGACGGGCTTTACGACCACCGCAGGTCTTTATAAGGTGGAATACTACCTGACCATCAAGGTATGTAGATGAACTCGTAACGAGCCGCAACATGCTCGCAGTTGATGGAGTTCTAGACGGCTGATCATCAACTTTAGGCATCCATGGCTGGCGCGAAAGATATCATCCTGAAACAGCCGATTGTCGTCTGCCCCCTGGACCACGCAGCATGCAAAGCGGAGATGGAAGCTATTGAACAGGCGGCTCGAGACGCATCTCATGTCAACGCGGAAAATCCCATGTTGCCTTTAGCCACCATAATACGCGCTTCCGATCCTAATGCGTTGAGCTGTCTGGGAGTAGCGTTAGTCGGCTCGGTGAAGAAACCTTTGATTGACTGAGCACTTTTCGTGAGATCTCGGGGAGGAATATGGCAAGTTTCTGTCGGCCTGCAACCGACGTGGCGGCGACCAACTTTTCAATTTCGAGACGCGGTTCTGCAGAGGGTTGTCATGTTCCTCTGGTCACTTTGGCCCTCTTCACCATGAAGCAACGATCCATAACGAGACACTCGATTTCGGATGGAGACACGACATAAGCAATTGACGGCCGGGTTATCACGCTCGATGCCCGAAAATTACGAGGAACGACGCAAAAGCTGCACACAAGGGTGCAGGCATATCTCTGTTCCACGATAGATCCCACAGAGTTAGGATCGCCAACAGCGCGAGGCGGAATGCGTTAATCTGGGTCAGGCAAGCAACTTGCCGGCTACAGACGTACCGTCCTTAATGACGCTGAACTTTTGAGATAAAGGAAGCGGCCCGGCGAACAATACGGCGGACCTCCATGCACAAACTGGGAAATTGGATCTGTTGCGGCTCATCATTTTTGACATGCAAGGCGTTTGGGCGGAACATTTCATTTTGGGGGAAAGGCCACGGCAAAGTGACGGCTTGGACTAGGGATAGCCAGAGGCGCTAATGAAAGATCTACTTGTCTTCACTGAGACTTGCAGGCAGCCAGATTGGGCTCAGGTTCGAATCTCATGGACAATTGACAATGAAAGCGATCGCTGCCATCACTGCCACCACTGCGGACTCGTGCTCAAGTGGCGCGTAAGCTAGAATCGGTTTACGGCCGCAGTAGACTCTCGGGCCACCGACCGTGTAGGAGCAATACGTAGTCCTTTTCTTATTCTCACTGCGTCTTGCATGTCGAGAAGGATGGGAAGAGAACGATCGAAGTTGTTTGGATCGCACCGTCATACAAGAAGACAATAGGGGGAGGGAGGAGGGGAGATCGGAAGGATGGAAGAGAAGGAAAGGAACATAACGAGGGCGTCTCGACGCATACCCACACATATATATGGTATGTCTGTACACCGTACCCATAGAGGTACGATATGTTCTAGGTATCCCCATGCATGAACGGACGTCGGATTCCCCAGCCTTGCGCTAGTGAGGGGCATATATGCACTCCGTATCCTCTCCTATCTAGGGTATTAATACTGCGTAATTCTTGCCCAACTTCGGACATGGCTCAGGAAGCGATCTGTATATATACATGTACAAGGCAGGCAGGTAGGAGACCTGAACCACCCAATACCTACTCGTGAATAAACTCTCCATGGTCTGCAAGGAAAGAGCGGTCATGTCGAGAATCTGATCGGCCGCCCTGTCTATCCTCGTCTTCCTTCTGCACGAGACGAACGAACCACGAGAGCACGGGGGAACGCGACAGGACAGGCAATGAACAAACGAATGAACGACCATGGGCTCGAATCCAACAGCGCATGCGAACCCGGATCCGACTCGACATCCGGGGTTAGATCCACGCGCCACCACGCACACAACCACGCTCCCATGCACACACAGCAGCGCACCGGCACGTACGACCGCGGCGGTCGCGCCCCTCGACCCCGCCCTCGTCACAGACATGCTGGCCACGATCCGCGGCAACCTCGCGCTCGTGGCGCACACGTGGGGGCCAGAGAGCAAGCAGCACCGCGAGGCACGGGGACTGATGCTGGCGTATCTCGAGGAGAATGTGTTGCGGCATCGGCAGCAGCAGCTCCGACAACGGGATCAGGGCCGATGTCAGCATCAGTGTCGGCACGGGGATCGGGATCGTGACCATCGGCACTGTGACGCTAGGGGTGAGGGCCGGGGAGGGGGTAATGAAGGCCATGGCGGAGGAGAAAGGGTCGTGGAGGAGGGGGGGAGAGGGGGGGAATCAATGGCAGCGGACGATGTGCGGATGGAGGCGCCTATGGATGTGGATATGCGTGTAGAGATGGAGATGGAAAGGAACATGGAGAGAGAAAGGCAAAGACAAATAATGGATAGAGGCATCGAGGAGATTCTGGCGGAGCTGAGACTGTCGTGATGCTCTCTGTGCTTCATCTCTAGCGTGGATGAGTAGATTGATGGACTCATTCATGGTGTTTCCTTGAGCGTCTCTCACCGTCCGTAGAGTCGGTGAGAGCCCCTTCCCTCCTGGGTGTATCGCAAGGCCACAGTTCGTCGAAACAACTTCGCACGGAAATGGAATGAGTGCACGCATGTTTGTTTCCGATCCTGTGTATTGATTTCTGCACCATGGCTTCTCTACGTGGCCAGATATGTTCACACACAGCATCCCTGGCACAACAGCAGCCTGGGTTCATAATAATACATGCGTTCATTCCCTCCCTCGCTGTCATGGGTAATTGGACAGCAGCACATGTCAAGCCTTGCTTTCAATCAAGCTCCAACGACAACTTGCTTTGCCCTGCAAACCAAGTCTCGCCATGATGTGACTGCTCCAACAATTCCCGGCTCTGAGAGAGGTCTCCACTTCATCATCCCCTTCGTGCTCATCTCAAAAAAAGCAAAAAAGCATATCTTACTTGTAGCTCAAGTCGTCTCATAACGGCCGTCATCTGCATGCATGTTGTTCATGGTCGTTATCGTTGCTGTTCGTTGTTACTTGCCGCACGCCGAGGGTTCCCTAGACATTAAGTGGTGTTCCATAATCCAACTCGATTGCGCCTCCCCTCCAGAATTATGTTCTTCCTCGCTGGCGCATAGCATACACGGTGCACCCGTTTCCCTGCGAAAAGGTAAAGCGTAGCACTAGCTATTCGCGAACAGTCGGGCACTGGGTATGCTCAATCCCTTCCCATCGACGTCTGCTTTGGGCCATTGCTCCAGATATCAGCCGACATCACCACATTGCCAAGACTACCAAAGATGAACCAGCAAAGACCAATATTGCAATTTGCAGTTGCAGAGCCCTTGACGAAGCTGCTGAAGAGAAGGCCCCATCGAAGGGACTGCCTCCGCCACTACCTCCACCTGAACCTTGCGTGTTCGACGTCTTGCTCGACGAAGCTGCCGATGAAGTGCTCGAGCTCTGTGAGGATGAGATCGACGTGACGACTGAAGTCGCGGATTCAATAGAGGTTGGTATTGAGGT
Organism: Cladophialophora bantiana CBS 173.52; assembly: GCF_000835475.1. Classification (NCBI taxonomy): domain Eukaryota; kingdom Fungi; phylum Ascomycota; class Eurotiomycetes; order Chaetothyriales; family Herpotrichiellaceae; genus Cladophialophora; species Cladophialophora bantiana. The sequence goes on along the minus strand of NW_015971576.1, from coordinate 1,762,265 downwards.
TGGGGTTGAGGACGATTGCTTGGAATTTGTGCTAATACTCGTGGTCTTGCTCGCAGATCCAGTCTGACTTGGAGACGTTGTGAGTGTAGAAGCTAGTGAGGATGTGTCGGTGGTGCTCGTTTTTGGTGGAACTGTGTCTGTTGCCATGCTCATTGATGACTCTGCAGCGGACGAGGCCTGCGTCGTGCCCTGCGTTGTCGTCGCCATTGTCGCACTTGTGGCAGTGTCGTCCCCGCACAGGAAGTTCACAACGTTCCCAACGAAAAGTTGTCCAATCAAAGAATTCCCATCTGCTTGTTCCCCTGAACAGAACCGCTGGACAAATCTCTGTGACGCCTCCAGACTCAATTGACAGTCGGTTGAACAAGAGCCCGTTCCTCCTAGGCCTCGAAAGTCATTGATATCGCAGTCGTTGACTGGGGTGTCGTAGGCAAGGGTACATGACGTCGAGAAGCCGATGATGGCTTGGATTGATGGGAACGACACAGTAGCAGATGAGCTCTGTGCTAATGCATAGAAGATGATGACCAAAATCAAAGGATGCTGTATCCGTACCTCCATGGCGAATGCAGATGTCGGTCTCGGAGAGAGTGGAGAATGGAGGCAGGCGTCTTGAAGGACTGGACAATTGTTGTTCTGGTGGACGGTTTCAGTTTTGTGTACCGGGTGTGGCAGAATATAGTGGTGACGGTGGGTGACTGGTTCACCCAAAGGGAAACCTCCAGATATGCCGAGAAAAGTGAAAGATTGGATAGTCAACCAGATGAATTTGACGTGTCAGGAAGTCAACATGGCCGTCACCGCCTCTGGAATGGATGAGCCAGCATCGCCTTGGGTTTCTCAATAAAATAGATGGAGGTGATGAAGCGAATCCCAGCCGCACGGGGTGGTCTCGATGTTTTCGACAATGTTGAAGGCTTCCTCAAAGTCCCATCCAATGCGTTGCCAGCGGGAGTCGATCGTGTCCTTGCAACTGTCGCCGAGATCAGACGATACTCACATCCACCACGGTCCACTCGTAAAAGATCAACACCCCCTCAGCGTCAGTTCAAACCTCCGGTAGCCAGGATGTGCGACTAGGTAATGATGATCTGGTAAGGGATGACAACAGACGTCCGCCGATCGCAATCAAAGGTGTGCTCAGCCTCGCAGGAGGGCAAAAGCTTTGGCGACGGACTCTCGAGCCGATCCAACCCAGTTAAGGCTGATTCTGCACCATTGCAAGGTGGACAGACAGTAGGAGCAGTTTGGTCAAGATGGTTGGATGCGCCTGGATATATCAGATCTCCGTCTCTTGTGACCTGGCCAGAGCGTTTCTCCTTTTTGCGGATGATCGCCAATGTTGTAAGGTAGGTTGGGGAGGGGAATCCAGCCGTCCGGGGAATCCGCTCGCTTCTTGAGTCTTGTCAGCTGGTTCTTGTGCTCAGTTTCGGACCTTTTAGGGGATATGGAAGGCTCAGCCTCTTGCCTCAACTGCGGAGGAGAGGAGAGACAGGGGATCAGTCGTGTGGTTCACGATTCCGTGGCCGTCGCCTTTGGGACAGCGCCAGGCCAACGTGCTCTGTGCTCCTGCATGGTGCATAGGCATCGGTGGCAAGGCGGTAGGGCGGTAGGGCGGTATTGCTCGGAGCGGGTGGCATGAGGCCTTCTACGAATGGTGAGAGGAGACCAAGCTCATTCTGCGACAACGGCCAGCAAGGGTCACCCTGACGCTATACTGAGGAGGCGAAGAGGATGGTCGACGATGAAAACATGGAGCAGGAAGTGTATGATCGCCAGGGACAAAGGACATTTGATTGGTGAAGACGCAGGCGTCAGGGGTGCCAGGGGTGGATTCTGACACAGCAACACGGCCCACGACGATGACAGCGGCAGCTTCGCCAACCACCTACAAGAACTCGATCCCTAGGTACGTACCTACTATGTCATTCCCCCCCCCAACACATTTCGGACGGAGTACGGAGCACCGAGCGGAATTCCTCGTATATGTTGGATGTGCAGGATGCTCCATGGAACATACATGTTGTGTGTTTTCATCGAATTATCCGGGACACACTATGTAGGCTATGAAGTACTGGCATAACACATACTCATAGCGATCACCAATCCCCCTAACCTATGGGATGAGCACCCCCCGGAACCTGACCTTGCCGCTGGTCATCTTCTCCATGGCTTCGTTGGCCTTGTCCAGGGGGAACTTTTCAATCATGACATGGACGCCGTGCACTTGAGCAAAAGAGATGGCTTCTTCGCTGTCGAGAGCGTGACCGCTGGGCCATGCCTGGATGCTGAGGCCCTTGGAAATCATGGACGCCGTATTCACCTCGACCGGGCTCGACGCTGCCAGAATAATCAGCTTGCCCAACGGCCCCAGTCCGCTAAGCAGCGAAGGAATGAGTTTTTCGTTGGGCGCGGTGAACAGAATGCACGCAGCGCCTCCCAACTTCTGGAGTTGTGCACCAATGTCGCCCTGGGATGCGTCAATGTATTCATGTGCCCCCAACTGTGTGGCGAATTCCTTCTTGTCGGAGCTGGAGGATATGGCAACCGTCCTATATCCCATCTTGCTCGCGTACTGCAACGCAAGATGCCCGAGACCACCGAGTCCCTGGACCGCGACGAGCGAACCCGCCAGGACCTTTTGTTGTCGCAAAGCTATTGGGGTAAATCTAGTCAGTCTCTCTCACTGACGGGCGGGCGGCCGACAAGGGCAAAAACAAACTCACAATTGAACACCGTCACTCCTGCGCAAAGGACGGGACAGTATTCGGCTGGATCGACGTCGGACGGGACCCGGACAACAGCCTCGGTCCTCAAAGTGACATATTCCCCGTATCCCTGAGAAGAAGCGGTTCAGCAAAAGGGACGCGTAGTCGACGAGGCCAGACCTACTCCATCCCTGGTGACCCCGTTGATTGCTTCCTTTTCACACATCTGGAACAGCCCGCGCTGACATGGGATGCAGGTATTGTCATGACCACCGTGCCACGGTCCTCCCACACGATCTCCCACTTTCCAGCGCGTCTCAGTATCTGGAACTGCGGCAACCTCACCGATGATTTCATGACCGGGGACAATGGGAAAGCTATTGCCAAACAACCCGAAGCGAACGGCATGGTCGGAGTGGCACACGCCACAAGCTAGGACCTTGACTAGGACCTAGAATGAATGGTTTAATGGAGCGTGGGTGTGATCGATAGAGGAGACGTACCTCGCCTGGCTTTGGCAGCTCCAGTTTGACTTGCTTGAACTTGATCGGTTCGCCTTTGGCCTCGAAGACGCCGACCTTGTATTCCTTGGGCAGGTTTGATGCCATTTGGGTAGGGCCGAGGAAGCAAAGATTAGAGGTGTTCTGCAGCCTTGGTGATCCGATCTGGGCTCGTAGACTTGTCCGGCAGAAGGTGCTCTTGTTCGGAAAGAGACGGATTGAGAGTGAGTTTGAGATAGGACAGCAAAGGTTATCTCCCGACGAGGACTTTATACCTCGCTCGCTGATGGAGGGGCTCGCATTGGGCGGGCATTTCAGCTTGGAGCTTTGAGCTCTCGTCAGGGTTGATGATGATGTAAAAGTTGGAGCTGGAGCCAATGCCGCAAGTATCAGGGCTACGCACCCATCATGCAGCTTCTCTACAACGGTGGTTGGTGGGCGCGAGGTATGAAGGAGGTAAGGATGCCCGGAGATGGATGAGTAACGTACCTCTCTAACCCTTGCATGCGCCTCATCTCCTTCCCCCTCTTTCCCCCTCCCCCCCTGGTCGTCTCCTCTTCCTACACCCACAGTCATTTAACCTGCCCTCGCTACCCAACAAGCTTCTAACAGAAGCGAACACACACCCTCTCTCTATCTCCGCGTCTCGGGAATCGATTTTAAGACCTACTGCTTTTCGACAAGCTCTACACTCTCCGGCTCCGATTCTCTCGACCGGCGACTGCCCATTGCGTACGGATATCAAGATCATACGGGCGAAACCACTGCGCCGCTGCGATGGCGCGCTGGCGATGTGGCAAAATCATCGCTTTGCTTGTGCCCTGATTGCCTGGCACGCTGATCAATCCATTTCTGTGATCCAGAGCCCAACAAGTTTGGACCCTCTCCTGGCCGCCATCTGGTGGTCCCCATGATGTCCAAGAGGTGGTTACGACGATAGGTCTGATCTAACGGATCACACCCGCTCGGAAGTCCGAAGTCGTCCTGGATATAACGATTACTAAATGGTCAACGTTGCGAGCAGTTGCCGTCTTGGCTCTCAACATGCCATTCCGACTAACTAGAGAAGGGCCGGAACCTCAAGATTAATCATGGCCGCAAGATTTTGCTGAAGGAGCTCCTTGACGAAAAAACTCGACACATTTCCAGACCTGACTCATCCCCCAACCCAATCTGTTTCGAGGCGAATCTTCAAGCTTCCTTCGCCGCCAGGCGTCAGTCTGGTCGGTGTCATAACAGAGAGCAGAAAATATAGAGATAGGCTACTGCCACTGCGTCAGCCGGGCCTCAGCACCTAGCCCTCAAGGGCACCTCAAATCACACACCAGTTGATTGACCGCCTGCACCACAGAGACCCACGGACAGGATTTCAGAGGCGCCAGTGCGGCAACAGCACCCTGGGAGTCGGGCGCAGAGAGCCAACGACAGTGAGACATTGCGCCGGGAGTTCAAAACCATCCCCATCACCGATGGAAGCCACGGCACTTATTGACGAGATGGGGAATGAAGACGGTAAGCTTGCCTGCGTACGGGCAATGCGAGTTGTCAATACGGCGGCCCCGACAGGGATATCCTCGACGGCAAGTCCACGGAGCCTGCCCTTGTTCACGGCTTGGATTGTGGTTCTCTGACCATGCAGAAGAGGTCGCAGACCTCGCCTCCCTCCTCGCACACCATCTTTCGGGCAAGCCGAAAGCCCATCTTCTCGTAGATTGCAATGTTGGGCTTCTCCTTGGAGGATTCAAGATAGCATCGGCGCCCTTCCTTGTCGGCCATGTCAGTGACGGTCTCGAAGAGCTGGCGGCCAATCCCTTTGCCTTGAATGCCTGGCCTGACAGTGACAATGTTGCAGAAGTAGTAACCATCGGGGTCGGTCCAGATTTCTGACTGAGCAATGGCCTGTTCGCGCTTCCAGATCCAATATCGATTCGTCCTCAACCCGCCACGCCCGTGAAACCTGAAGAGATTCCATCCCTGCTTGAACCAGAGGATGTAGTCGTCGATCCACTCGGACCAGGTCTGCTTCTGATGGACCTTCCTGGGCTTCATCCACATGCTGACTCCTAGCACTCTGCCGCCCTCGTCATCTGGATCCTTGGCAACGAAGAATAATGCATTGCGCATCCCCCATTCACATTTAGCCTTGAGGCTAGCAAAGTTGCGCTCTTTGTTGAACTTCGCAGCATCAAAGGCCCACAGATGATACGGGTCGTCGGCAAATGCGAGTTGGATGCACTCCACCGTCGAAGGGATATCTTCCGCAGTGATAGGGCGTATGATGATGCCCATTGTTCCGCTTTCTAGCTTGGCTGTAGAACTATGGAATCCCGGTGCTGGACGGTCTGGCCTAACTTCCTGTAAGACTCGGCAGAGAGTTGCGTGGGATCTCGAATTGCCATTCAGACACCTTTGTCGACCAATGTGTGAAGTAATTGACTATATAGTCCCTTTGGACCAAGGTAAGGTTGGAGCGCGAGGGATGAAAAGATCAGGTAGGTGCGTTGTGAGATAAGAGGAGTTGTGGTGGTGGCGTTCAGTTGAATTTTGCAGTTCCGGGTTCGGAGAAACGCGTCTTCCGAATCCCATCAGCTCATGAATCTTCATTCCTCTCCACCATGACCTGCATCACTTACAATCTTCTCTCTGCCTTTCCGTCACGACAGCATTGTCATTCCTCCACGATGACACGCTGCTTTGATGAGCGGACAACGTACTTTTCGGAACCAGTAGCAGGTCGATTGGGAATCCCTCCTGCTTCTGCCATCCCCAACAATCCTTGGTAAAGAAGGCTTCTCGTTATTTCCTCGCCGTCACACGGTTCTGGACCCGGGTCGACCACCAGACCCTTTCCACTATACACCCCCGATCATGTATTGGCCTGTAATTCAAGAGAATGAGTTCTTGAAGGGGGGCTTCTCTCTTCTAAAACAACTCGTTCGTCCCATTTTTGACCTCGAAATATGGCCGATAGTCTCCCTTTGCGTTCACGGTTTACAATGTCTTGGTTTTCCCTTTGGTCATCGTTTCTCCTCGTTGAAGCAGCAAATCTGGTCGGGGCCATCAATGTCACCATTCCAACTGAGGGTGAAACTTATTCTTTGGATCACGGGCCAGGCTCCATCCAAATGGCAGCAACAAGCGTGAGCTTACACGGATTGTGTTAGGTTGCTCTGTAACTAACAGTTGGCGCGCTAGTGGTGACCCTTCAGAATGTGATGTTTGGCTTCAAAAGGAGGATGGAGGCCGGGATAGCTTATGAAGGGAAAGCCTACGTTCGTCGTCATCGAAGATCTCTCCTTTTTCTCTCCCGTTCGTGGTTTCTAACGTAATGATTGACATGATGCTATATATTCCCGACGTGTATTTTCTATTTTAATATCCGAATTTGGCCCTTTAAAAGACAGAAACCACTGCGTATGATACACGCAAGCCAAAAAAAAAAAAGATCGTTGTATGGAGATCAGGTGGAATATTTCTTCGAACAAGGAATGAGGAATGACTCCGTACGATCTTCTCCCCTAAAAACACCAAAAAAAGAGACTTGAAACGAGAAAACAATAAATCAAGAAGCTTCTGTTCAGCAGAAGCTACATGTGGACAGACGCCATGGCGATCTCAAAAACCACCGCACACACGCACGGTGCCATCTAATGTATGCATGGATGTAGACAGCTTTTCGTAGACCAGCGCAGGAGATTGTGGTTTGACATGTCTGATATCCCTATGCAGGGTGGATTGCTCAACTCCCAGCCATTGCAGCACAGCATAGCACAGGCAGGGAAGTCTGACTTTGAGACACTGAGCACTATAGTTTACTGCTACCAGCCTTGTCCAGGGCAGGCGGCGATAATGAGCTTTTCGTAGTATGGCTGGCCTTGGCCTTCTCGACCAGCTCTGCCGGAAACCTCAACATGCCGTCTTGGATCGAGGTGCCGATGACCCTGCCGGCTTTGTGGTCCCACAGGAGGCTGTGGTGGCATCCGCGGTTGTCGCCGCCGTTGCTGGTCCACGACTCCTGGACGAACCACTTCGAAGTGCCGCCCTGCCGGTGAGGGTGGGGGTGGTCGTCAACAACCATGCGTAGATGGTCTGCTAGGCCATGGAAGATGACCGTGTGTGACAGCGACGCCATGGTGGTGCGAACCGCCTCGTAGCCGAGCGCGCGCTGGATGAGGAAGAGCGAGTTCCTGTCCGACACGTACAGGTGGGCTGCGGCGTGCAAGTTCAGGTCGTTGGCGGCTTCCTGTCTCTCTTCGGACGGTTCGTCGTCCTGGATGAGCCGGTAAAAGAGCAGCTGGCGCCAGCGCGACGCCCCATCTCCGTTCGTGCCGCCCCCGACTTCTGCCTTGCCGTTGTATTTGGCCATGTTGACCTTTCTGGTTTCCACCCCCGGGAAGGCCGCCGCGTCGCGGCTCCAGAACTCTTCCTCTTCCTGCTCCCACCAGAGAGCATCGGCGCCCGGGGCCAGAGGGTGATCTTCGGGCCTGAGGCCTTCCAAGACACTATGGTACTCTTTCTGGATGTGATCCTTGGGCATCTCTTGGTACTCGTAACCGGTCCATTTCTGGATGCCCTTCTCGCATCGCTTGAACGAGATGGTGGCAACGAAGCAAGGCGACTTGCCCTGCGCGGCGGCCTCGGAGTGTTGATAGACGTCGACCCCTCTCAAGCAGTACATGCCGCCATCCCGAATTCTGCGCACGCGATACACGTACGGAATATCAATAGCACCGGGGAGGATAAAGTACCCAGTCATTTGCTATACCCGAAGGGACCCAAGCTGTCAACAACAGCAAAACCAAAAAAGAGATCAGGCTCATCTTGGGACAGAAGAGCACCTATAGGAGGGAACGTACATGGACCACCAGCCCTTTATCCACGGTCTTGCTGGCAGCGTACATGGCCTGGGCGTACACATGGCCTCCAAATGCTCTCCGATGGGGGGCGGGTGGCCAGGCTGGAGTCAGGGATTCGAAGACGTCGTCTCCAGTCTGTTTCAGGGCCATCAAGCGCCTGAACGAGATGGGCTTCTTGCCCTTGAGCACTTCAAACCTGGTCGTCATGGTTCGGGGTGGTCGTCGCCAGAAATGGGAGTGACAAACATTTATCGGCTGCACGGGCAGAAGCAAAGCGCGCATGCATGCATGCGCCGTGCTATGTAGCTGGATCACTCGGTCAATTGATCAGTCTGGATCCGCCGAGACTCCATTGTCGGGTTGGTGTTCGATCAAAAAATATATGTTATGGTCGGCTCTTGTTTGGGGGAACAAGAGGAAGGCCCGAGGAATTTACGACCATGGATTCATAACAATTCGTCTCGGTCGCGTACAGGTATGGAGTAGAATTAATGGTCAAGGGGGAGGGAAGCTCGCAGAGAAACAACCTCGGCAACAGTCCCAAGCCGGAACGAGGCTGAAGTCGGAAGGGATCAATCTGCACGTGCAAGGCTGTGACATGGCCAGAACTACGTGGCATGACATCATCATCGACGTCCAACGCCTTGGCGACATCGTCATTGATCGAAATGCAGCACCAGCAACATATTAACATGAGAGCCAGAGAGTTGAAATCACGAGGTGAGGAGTAAAACAACATAACCCTCTCACAATGTCATCAAACCAGCAACAGTCGTCGAGTTCTTCAGACTCACAGGCCTCGCTGCTAGGCGGCCATGTCGATGTAAGTTCCATCCACACAGATATCCATATGCATATAGTCACTCCCCCTCTTCGTCCTCGTTCTCATCGATCCCCTCTCCCACCTACAATCTAACACCCTCTCTTTCCGTAACCCAAACAGTACGTCCAAGGCGCCATCTCCTCCGCAGCAGGTTACAGCTCCGGAGCGCAGACTAAAGCCGCCGCCGTGCAAGAGATAAAGGACGCCAAGGCTCAGTCCGATCCCGAATCCGCCCAAGGACAACCTACCCAGTCGTCAGTGCTGGGCATGCTCGAGAACGCAGCGGGCACGGTTACCGGGTGCGAGGGTATGGTTGAGGAGGGGAAGCAGAGGATGCCGGAGAAGAGGGGCACCGAGGAGCAGAGTGGGACGGGCTGAGGATGAATGTGACTGGAAATTGTCTAGAGGGAGAGAGCATGAATGTGACTGTCGAGAGGGCTTATGAATGGCGTAAAGGACAAGTACACTCATGGCGTGGAGCAAGGACCAAAGTTGAGGAAGAGGAAGAGGAAGAGGAAGAGGAAGAGGAAGAGGAAGAGGAAGAGGAAGAGGAAGAGGGAGAAGACGAAGAAGACATCGAACAAGACCACGAGAGGAGAGGAGGGCAGAGGAGGCTTTCTCGCACAAGGAATGGGACCTACCTGCTCACGCTCTCCTCTGACATTCACCTATTTCCAAGGTTCGCTCAGGATTGAAATCGTCATGGTCTTTGAGAGTCAACTCAGCCTCTCAAGCCTTCCCAATCTGAGTTCACGTCCAAGTCGAATTCATTTTCTATCACGACCTTATCAAGTTCCTTAGTGGGTGTTGTAATTCCTAGTCGGGGCAGACTCAGATCGCTAGATGGCCAGCACGCCACGCCCATGTTCAGCCAGGCAGTGCCTTCAAGGATCTCGACTTCGGTGTAGTAGCTTGCTGAGTTTCCTCGTCGGGGTTGAGTGTGACCTTGCGCTTGACGAACTTCCGGTGTGTGGCGACCTAGGTACATCCATTCTGCTCGATTTTGATAAGCATCAGCTTGTCCATTCCATCCAGGACTTGAGATGTCCTCCTAGATCTAGAATGCTGGACGTTGTCTAGCATTCGCAAATTGGTGGCGTGTCGTGTCGTGTCGTGTCATGTGTCTCGTCTCATGGTGGTCCATTGTAGAGCCTTTTCCATCTCTAGCTGTTGTTGTTTGTACATGGAGGAACTCCTCTGTCGAGTCCTCATACTCCACTATTGCTTCTCGACTTTGGTAGCGGTAATTCTCCACTGGCCGCCCTTTTCTCAACAATCACGCTGTCCTCAAGCTCTTCATCCTCCTCTCTCATCCTTAGGCCTCCGTCGTCTAGTAGATCATCAACACCATCTTTACCGTGGTGTACATCTACAGAGTCCCAGTCCTTACCTAGACTCCGCTCTGCATCAACATCGGCATCGTAATCGGCATCTGAGTGGTTGTAGGAATTGCCATAGCGATCTTTTGCTCTCTCCCGAGCCCTGATTTCGTCGACATCGGGCTTCACCCATCCTCCGTCTGGTGATTCGCCCAGTCCCACGCGGTTGTGCTCTGCTTTGAGAAACGTCGGCCCGTCGCTCGCGCGGTACCAGCCTTGATCAATCCACCGAGCGATGCACTCCTTGGCATGTTCCCCAAGGGCGTAGAACCCCGGGTTATCCCGTGGAATGAACATGGATACATGCGCCGTGGTCTCGTCGGAAGCTTTGTCGTTGACAGCCTTGATCCATTTAAATCCGCTTGGTGTTCCTTCGCCCGTACCTTCTTTGCCCTCTTTCCTACCTCGGCTGACATGTACGGGTAGATTGCAAAAAGTCCGCTCCTTGCCTGCCAGAGTTTCCGTGATGCCATATCCGCCACTAGCTCCTTTTCCAAGGTTAGTGTACAGATTCGCACATCCTGCTCCTCGCTCTTTGCATTCCTGCTCCAGAATTTCGACCCGCTTACGCAAGTGCTCCGGCTTGAACAACTCTCCCACGAACAGCAAGTGGTCGCCGGCCCATTTCCAACCAGCGCTAAGCCTCTCGCGCTGTGAGTACAAGGCCGCGGCACCGCCTGCAACGACAGCGCCAGCTGCACCAGCAAACATTGCATATTTCCCCCAAGCCTGCCATTTGGGGGCGGCCGCTGCGTCTTCCGTGGAGGAGGAAGCTGGTGCAGGTAGGGCGCCAATGGATCTGGAACTAGATGCGGGTGAGGTTGATGAGACATTGGGCTCGGACTTGGAGCCCCAACCGAACATGGAGACTACTTCAGAGTATGTATTGTAGGCGTTGGCCACGACTTTGTGGCCACCCTCGAGCCCATGGGCTACCATTCCTGGCGCCAGCCCGAGAAATGGCGTATCGAAGGCCAAGACGCCTTGAATGTGCGGGAACATGAAGCTGTGGGATATCGGATCGGGCTCATTGTGATATGGAGTCGGATGGGAGGTGGACGTCGTCGAACCCAGCGTTGTGTTGGAAGGGAAATTCGGCCTTTCTGGATTCTGCCCAGAAGACGGGGCGGGAATGGGTTGTTCACTGGCGAGTATGAGGTATGTCTCAGCCGCGACGATGCCGCCCATCGAGTGGCCGATCAGTATTACATGGACTGAAGGATCCACGGTAGGAGATGGAGTTGAGCGAGCAACCTCCAAGTCGATGACCTTATTTTGTAGCCTGCAGACGTGCACTTCTTAGCGGGGCCCTCTGGAGCAAACAGTTCCTCGCACACCACATACCATTCTCGAAACCGGGCGACACAGTCCCTCAGCTCGCCTCGGGTCTCGAATTTGGGATATGTCACAGTGACAACATCGATATTCGGAAGGGCATGGCTCACGAGGGCTCGTAGGTGTTCTGGGAAGACCGCGAAGGTGTCATCGCCGCCCTAGAGGGGGTATGATCAGCATTCTAGCAACGAAAGGTGGCACACGGAAGCAAGGCGACAGAACTGCAGCCCCGGCGGCGCCGAAACCTGGGTGTCGGGCAGAGCATTGCTTTGTGGCATTGAACGTACTTTGAAGCCATGGATAAAAACAAGGAGTAATGTCTTGCGCATCCTTGCGAAGAAGCTGCTTGCATAGACGCTGCATCATTTGCGATCGGTCTTATGCCCTGCCCGACACCATCCTACCGTGACGGTTGTGTATATCAAGCTTCGCTGCACCTCGTTCTCACCTTCTGCGGCATGGAAACGAGGAGGGATTATGGAGCATGGATGGAAATTCCGATGGGCTTGGCATGAATCACCTGATTACAACCCGCTCTCACGAAAATTGCGGTGATTGGAAGAAGCACCAGCTTGAAACAATGCCTGGGGGATCGAAGTCTTTTGATTCAGTTGACCAGCTCAATCCCCTCGCATTTTTCTTCTCCCAAGCATCACGGGAGGTAGGTATTGTGACCAAGTTATGCTGGATCTTCTAGTTCTGTACACTTCTTGTCTTTCCAGACAAGGTATTCTCAGCTTGCCATATGTTGCCATAATACCCTCTAACCCCAGCGCCATAAAAATGCTTTTCGCTAAGCCGAGTGCATTCAGTACAAAACAAAATATCAAAACACGACCCGCCAGGCTATGCAATGTAGGACAGTGCAATGTCTTCCCCTTTTCACAGCAAGAGAAAACCTACAGTATTGAGAATCGACTCTCAAAATGGATATTGATGTTGAGCGACAGGCGTGGAAACATTGCTATGTTGCCACCCATCGGGTTGAAAATTGGGAAGCGGTCCAGTCCGGCGATCAGTGGTGACTTTGCTCAACGGGTGGTAGTGGATCTGGTCGGAGGGGACATTTCTGACCGGCATCTGCAACGCGGCCGACGGCGGAGGTATCAAAAGTGTGTTGACATGTCGAACCGGTCGATATGGAGAGGTGCGATGGGTCAAGAAGTATGAGGGCGATAGTCCTGGTAATGTAGGAGTAGTGATATTATATCCATTGGATGGAGAGGTATGAGCCGAAGGTAGTGCCGATATGGATCGGGAACCATCTCCTAGACTTGGAACGGGATTTTGAAACAGCGTCTGCGGTACAGCAGATATTGGCGTGACAGGGTGGGAATAGGTGCCGGTTGCGGTTGGGTAGACAGTCGACAGCGCTCGACTGGTCTGGACTGGCAACAGGGTGGGTTGAGGATTTGAAAGTGGAAGGGAGGGTGGCATCCTCGGCATGTCCAGTCTCGGGATGTCCAATGTTGGAGGGACCCTAGCATCCGTGATGCCGGTGCCATGCGTGGGAGAAACTCTTAGACTATTCGGAGTATATGCATGTGAGCTTCCCATACTTCCAGTGTGGTCAGAAGGCTGGCCTGGGAATAATTGTTGCCTTTTCGCTGGAGGGAGCTCGGCAGAGTAATCGGCACTCCGTTTCCGCTCTTGGTGGTATCCCCTCAAACCGACTTGTTGCCGAAGAGGTGAACTCGGAAGTTGTGTTGCTGCGGATGAAGGATAGGGCAATACGGGGTAGTGACCGTTGACGGACGGTGAGACACCATAAGGGCTAACACTGTGATGAGTGGAAGGAGGCGAGGGTAGCTTCTGGGGGAAACTCTGAGCGGTAGGCGTGACTGGGGTACCACCATTTGCTCTGCTCTCATCTACCAGGGGTAGCTGGGAGGCTTTCTGATAGAACGCGCCAAACCTTCCCAATTTGGATTTCCATTCATTCCATTCTGTAGCCGAGGCGTAGAGAGCATATCTCATGTTGCTGAGGAATTCGACTTCCATAATGTGTATTTCGGTGACTGAGATGCCAGAAACCTCAGCCCAGGTCTTGTTTGTGTATGTATTGTCATCCAGAAACTTGTTTCCCAGCATCAGAGCAATCGTCAGGAGCCGGAATTCGCTCCCACGCTTCCCGCTCACACTGGGGTTGAATCGTTTGAGTCGATAGATGAACAACAAGGCAAGTAAGATGACATTCTTCCCGACCTGAGTGGTGCTGATAATCGTGGTCACCCATTTTCGAAACCCCATCGCGGGTAAGGCATCTGGGACCAATCCCCTGTCTACCGGTGCGTCCTCTGGGAGATCTTCTGCGTACTGAAGAGTTCGTGCCGTTTCAAACCAGAAGAGGCATGTTATCTCTGCAGCAAACTCAGCCAGACTCCCTTTAGTCTTGTTCACCGACTCGGGTATCTGAAGGTGGGGTGCAATGACATTCACATCATTTTGATCGGGAGCTGCTCGACGGTTGTAAAGGTTCGGTCCGTTTGCAGGAGGAGCCAGAGCATATGAATGATTCGTCGTTGGGACCGCAGTGCGTTGATGAGAAGAAGCGTTGGTTCCGTCTGGCAAATTGCCGTGCTGGTTCTGCGGAAAAGCAGGTGCAGGAAGTGCCGCATAACTGTTGCCCAGCACCACTCCAGGCATGGTCCTTGATCCTGGAGGCGTAGGTAAACCGCTGCTAAAATAGGTCTCAGAGTTCCACCTTTTGTACCCATATGCAGCTGGATCCTGACAGGGTGCGTTCAATGTCGAGTTCGACCGATCTGAGGGCCCAACAGCACTGCAAATGGTAGACATCGACGACATGAAGTGAGGGAATCTGTTGGGTAAAGAAGTCGAGCGAAGTGGAAATGTTGTGTTAAGTAGCGTGCGGTGACGGGGGCGGCATGAGTATGTCGCAGACGAGGATGAGGTTGAATATGAGGGTGTTGTGAAGTGTCAGGCGGACTGTGCAGAGTCTAAGTGAAAGGAAGGAAAGGGTGATGTCCTCTGATGACAGAGAACATTGCAATGAGACGAGGATCGAGAACAATTCAAGTGAGGAGCAGTATTAGATGTTTTGGAGTGTCTGGACTGAAATGGGGGTTTTGGAATGAAGGTCAAGGCAGTGGTATTGTAGAGGTGGGTCCCGAGTGTTTGGCAGAAAGGGCAGGAAGAGGACCTTCCACCCACAACGCCTGGGCTTTCAAACAGTGCCTGAGCCACTCCAAATGCAATCAGCGAACAAGACGACGATGATACACTGGAGCAATCAAGTAATGACAAGAACAAGAACCGCACCGCAACCGTGATTAATGAATGAATCCACGCGACCGACCGACGAAAGCAGTCAGCCGAGCAACGTACGCTTCGGCAGGCAGAGTTTGTGGCGGCACCAGGCAGTTGGGACCGATTGAAAGGATGATCTTGTATTTGGCCCATCAAGTCTGCAACAGGCGTGATGCGCGGTAACTCACTCTCACTCTCCAGGGACACGGGGCCTTGTCTTGGATCGAAAGGCGGTTCGAGGCTCGGCTGCAAAGCCGTCAGGGTCCCCTTTCCCGCGTCCGAAAGTTGACGAGAGCCCGGTTCAACCCAGAACCCAGTTTGCAGGCAAGGGAGACGAGACGACGCAAGAGCGAGGGTGTAAAAAAAAAAAAAAAAGAGGAGGAGCAAGCAGTAGCAGCCGTAGTCAGAAGGACCAGGCAAGCCGCAGAAGTGGAAGCTACGACGGCGGGCTGGGTACGCGTGGCGGCAGCCAATAAGCAATTCACACCAGGGACCAAAAGATGGAGCGACAGGAACACACTGGCGTAATGATTGCCAGAGTAGACTAAGACGGGCTGGCTGGCGGAGGACAAGTTACAGTCGAAAAGAGGGATGGGATGTTTTGGAAAAAAGAAGGATGGCCTAGGATGGATGATGGATGGGCTGGTGGGAAAAAGGGGGGCCACCAGAAAAAGCCAACGGGAAACGGGCAAACGGGGGTGGTGGAAAGTGTGAGGTCAAGGTCAAGGTCTGATCACGGTCACTGGTCATGGTCATGGTTGTGGTCAAGGTGGTGGTCATGCACACGGTCATGTCACGGTGATGAGCGATGCATCGCCGGCATGCTTTGGCAGAGGGGCGAGTGATGGGACAAGCAGACGACCTTTCGACCTGACCGAATTTAGCTCGGCATCATCGTATCAGCCCATCTCCATCTTCATCTCCAGCATGCCAACGATCCAAAGATTTAGCCTTTTTTTGGGCTGGCAGTGCTCAGACTCCCAGGGTGTGGATTATTTGGGGCCTAAGGACCAGCCGGAATAACAGGGTTCAAACTGGTTGGTACTAGTGACCTGTTTTACGGGTGACTAAAGCCGTGTCCGGAGTATTATTATCGATCCTGAGTCCCGACATCTAGACGGAGTACTTACAGTAGGTAGGTTAAGTAGGTCGGGCAAGGTAGAAACAGGGATAGTGGGACGATTGAGTGGACGAGGGTTTTGGGGCCGTGGTCTTCGCCATGGCCGTCATCTCATTCGCCTTCGCCTCTCCCCTTGGGTGCCCCTACTGTAGTGACGAATTGAAGAGAAGCCATTGGTAGTCTGGTGCAGCATGGAGTTGTTGCGAGACGAGTTTGGAGGACACGGGAGGAGACTAATCGGTAGGCAGAGCGAAATTGAGACAACGGACACTCCATACCCAGTTCCTTGTACCTCGTACCTCGCAGGCAAATAACAACAAGCACTGGGCCGGGCTGGGCAAAGCCAGGCAGCAAGGGGCTAGCTGGTGCAGGTCTACCAAGGTAGATGAAAAATTGAGAAACTAACAAGTAGAGCATTCTTGATGAGCAGCGATCTGGACAAGGACGCTAAACAGAATGAAGGAGTTGAAATTGGTTGGTTGATCGGTTGGGTTCCTCTCCAGAAAGGTCTCATCAGGTGGTGATGATCAGGATGGAATGGGGGAGGAGGCGTGGGAGTGTGAGTGGAAAGCTGCCAGTTGATTCTGTTTGGGAGCCTGGGCCTGCAGCCTAGGAGAAGCAGGAGCCTAGGTAGGGGCCACCAGGCCTAGGAGCGAGAAACATTTAGCGAGTCGACAAGCCCAGAGGTCGAATCCGGCGTTCGCAAGGGAGGGGAGGATGGCAAGCCCGTGGTAGCCAGCGGTACTCACGGGGAAGGCGAAAATGAAAATTACCAGTACTTGTACACGCGAACGAGACTTCCGGGAGCCAGTCTCTGGTTGGGGGGCGGAGGGGGCAGCGCCTTCTTCCTTGGGCCAGAGTTGGTTCCTTTCCCTTACCGCGCACAGCACAGCGGGCGGGCGCCGGGCAAAACAGCAGCTGCCATGGCCTGGCTGTTGATGTTGTGTTATTGGAGGATCATCTCCTCTGCTCTCGCACACCTCCTCCAAGGCCCCAGTCACTCTAGGTAGGTTGGCAGCATGATGGCAACACCAACAACTCACTGGTCCGCAACGACGTTTCCGTTTCCGTTGGGTGCTTGCTGCTTGCTATTTGCTGTCATTTGGTTGTTGTTGCCGGACTAGCTGGCTCGAGGAGGGAGGCCCAGCAGGGTAGGGCAGCGCAGGGCTTCCCTTTGCTAGTTAGTTAGCTGCTACTGCAGATTACAAGCGGCGGATCGGCGGTGGGCGGTAGGCGTCTAACAAGTACGAGCTGAGGCAGTACGGAAGAACCTACGGTGGGCAAAACAGCCAAGGCACAAAGTTATGCCCTGTGAGTAACACCGCGTGCCTGTCGCTGGCTTCGTTAGAAGTCAATCCGCACTCCGTCCTCCGTTCCGAGTAAGTTCTTTGAGCCCACTAGAATTACCTCGCAAGTTCAAGGGAACCGGGGGCAAATCCCAATTCTCACTCGGAAACCCGCAAAGCATCCTTCGAATGTAAGTTGATGGGTGCAGACAAGCAAGGACTGGCAGGCTGATCTGGTTCCGAGCAATTCAAGACCGCTGCTCGCCATGACTAACTGAGCCCCTGCCGCCATGGAGTCAGTATGTGTCAGACACTTTGAAATCCTAGGAACTTTGACGACGAGTGGAGCTCGCTCGCTCTGAGATACAGTAGATACTCAGCCCGAGGCACGACGACAGACTTCGCTGCTGCAAGACAAGGACACACTTGTTTCCTCCCAGCGAAGCTCTTTCACCATCCAATTTGATTCTGATTGGTGTATTTGGGACCACAATAGTCTTCGAGTTTCGGCACGGTCATCATGGCGTTCACAGTGGTGGCACATTTCTTTTGCCATGACCATGACCCGCTGCAGGGAGGAAAGTTCATCCCTAGTAATTGAGACACTTCACATTCTCGGATCGAGCCAATATTGTGTTGGCGAGAAAATGTTTGACAAGTAACATGACCAGCCCTTGGCTAGAATTACTTGGGACATTATTGGATGATAGGCAGACAAGTGGCCGTGCAGCATGTCAAGACCCAAAACAAAGCGTGAGAAAAGAAAAGCAAAGCCCCCGTGTGTGTTAGGTGGTGGGGCTGGTAAGATGGCGAACGAGATGTGCAAATCTTTGTGGCAGTAGTCCCGAGCAGATGACTTCCAATGACATGCAACACGAAACATGATACAAATGATGAGCAGCTAACATGATAAGTTTTTTAAGTATCTCTGCTCGCTAGCCAAGAACAACATCCGTGTGGACCATCAGGCCCGTGAGGCACGAAGCATCGTGGTCGACATAGAATCCATCAAGAAAAAAAAGGCCACACATCCGAATGACCTAGGTATGTACTCCTTGCTCGACGAAAATTGCCGTTGCCCCATTGCTGCTTGCAGACATCAGGTTGTGCTGCTGATGCGTCGTTACCACCTTACCACCATGACGGGGCAACAGTTAGTACTGTTGGAAAGCCGTGGATGTAGTCTGATCCTGAAATCATTGATGGACTTGTTCGGTGATACTAGGCCCTGCAGGAGCAACAGGCCCATGGATATTGGCTGGAGTCCCACGGCAGGCAGGCAGGCAGGGCCGGGCATGAGCCAGCAAAGCTGAACAATGGAGCCTGATCAAGATTCCTAGTTTTCGCCGAATAGCCTAGAGCATAATCGCTCAATCATCCATCCTGACTCCCGAGATCCCAAGCTTGTCAAAAGGGCCCAAGAGGCTTTCAAGGCGTGTCGATAAGATGATATGAAACCTGCCATCAGGAAACCATGTCAAAAAGTATGTACTCCGTGCAATTATGGATTCTGGCCCGCGGGGGGGGAGGCAAAAGTCATGCCCCACCAGCGCAAGAGATGCCGATGCATGTGAGTTCGTTCTTTGCTACTCTGTATTAGGAATGAGCGTTGAAGGTCAAGGAGACATTCAGGGGATGTCGGTAGGGGTTCGACATGGTGAGGTGGAAAGAACGGAAGTGGTGGTGGCCTAGTAGGTACCGGGAGTAGAATCCTCAACCGATACGAAGTGGTTGGAATCAGCGATGCGATGCGGTGCAGCAGGCAGCGACAAGAGGCAATGCAAACCTAACTATGGAGACCCTCCGCTTTTTCTGCGAGCCCATCTGAGCCGCCATTATCCAAGCCATGTCTGTTTCGCATTCGCCATGCGTCGTCCAGGCTGCGAGCCAATCATAGGATATTGCGAGGACTGCAGCCAAGCGTGCCACGAGCGACTTGGGACTTTCCGCACAGAGCCAAGTTCCAAGGGTGACGTCCCCATAAAAGTTCGTCATTATTCCCTGAACAACAGTGGCAGGAAGCCGACGGAAGCGAGTAAGTCGGCGCCAGGCTCAAAGATCAACGATTACCGTTTCGGACCATAGGCTCTAGAGGAGGAGGATGATAACGACCATTGAACTCCGTGCTCGTACTCCGGTCCTCTGTATGCTGATCAACCTTGAGCACCTGAGCGGATGAGCGATGGTGCTTCGTAAGGCCAATGACATGGCGTTACCTTGACGGGGATTTGTGTCGGAGTTTTGTCAAAATTGTGAGGCATGTTTGATGATCTTTTGTGAAGGAAATGACATGGGCCCCATCACCACTGTGGTTGAAGCTCCTGGTTAGCTAGGTAGTGTTCAATAGTGAACCAGAACCAAGGATAGCTCCAAGGTGACTTTTCCCGGGTGGACACAGGGTTGAGGTGCGCCCTTGATTGGTCCTGGTCAACATCCCATTGCGGGCGTCAGCTGGAGGCTGAGGTTGACGTCTCACTTCTCCCTCGTCTGTGCAGCACGCACGTAAATCAACTCGTTGTGGCTGCAACTCGTCTGTCCGACTGACTACCGAGTACTGTAACTCATAATCACAGTCAGACATGGGGTGGCCATGAGGCCGAGGACGAATTGATAATCCTGAGTGACAACAAGGCAGCGTGTTGCCCGGCTGGCTGTGCGTCGCATCAGGCCCTAACAGAACAAGGGCGAATCATCTTCTTGTCATCAGGCCTGGCACTCAATTCCCTTTTCCGCAGTACCTCGTAATTGTTTCTTTGTGAAATTCTTTTGATATTAACGCCGCATGTTTCGGCGGCATCGGAACGACCGTTACCACCCCATCTCCATCACCGCCGCCAGCCTGCGTGAGCCTATTTATCATTTGTCTTCGTCATCCTTGGGTGCCGCCTGCCTGCTGCGGTGTGTTGTGTGCGGTGGCCGGTGGCTGCTGCTGCTCTTCTGCTGTCCGTCTGTGGATTCGTAATATGGTTTCATTATGATTTGGCGTCGACTGTTTTTTTTTGCGTGGCTGCTCCACTTAGCCGCCAATGAACCCGCCAATTCGGCCGCTTATCCCTGTCTTCGGGGGACGAAGGTGAGGTCCAAGTGGAATTGGAAAATGAAGGTGCAGCGAAGGTGAAGATGAAAGTGTCACGCTTTTGCCGTTGCCTTCGCCTTCGCGTCTCCCTCCCCGCCGCCGCGTTGCTGCCAATTCATTGCGTTGCCCACCTTTTCCCTTTTCTCTTTCCCTCTTTCCCGCTTTCTTCCTCGTTAGCTTCGAGACAGATTTCGTGTCCGAAGCCTACACTCAACTAAGATCATCCAACTGTCCTTCTCGAGTCCTGCATCGACGGCCACCGACGAGACCCGCCGACTTTTGCCTGTCATCCATCCCTGTGCCTTTTGTCTTTTGCCTTTGGCTGCCCCCCTGCCACTTGGGCCCGACCAAGGCGTTTTGCACCTCAACCGTTGCATTGGGTTCATTCGTCCACAGCTCCAGAACTTTGGGCATGCAAGCAAAGCAGTAGCCTGATATGGGGATTAACGGGGCTTTTTTCGTCCTTCTGTGACTTCATTAGTGCCCTCGTCCAGCAGCACCCTGGTCCTCCTATTTCCTCTCGTTGTTTATTACCACATGTACCTACGAAAGAGGTGTTCCACGTTGCTCGTTGCTCTGTTGAGAGAAAGGAGCCACCTCATTGTCTCGGCCGGTGCAACCTACGGGAACTAAGCGCGTCCACGGCCACTATTATTATGCACGATACGGCGTAACGAGTAATTCTTCTCTTCCCCGTGGTGCTGGGGCTAACGCGTTTCTCTTTGCTGTTTTGGGCTCCCGCTCTGGACCTGACTTATGTTCAAGACGGAGTACATATCTCGTATCTGCCTGTCACTGCCCAAAAGTCAACCGCACCTACTCGGCCGTCTTCCGCTCCTTTTAGACGGAGGCCACTCTGATGACAAAGTTGGGGCTCCTGCAGCTGTCTCCATACCACTTCCCGCTGCCTCAGCAGGAATCTAGAATATCTGCCGTCGTCCGTTTGAGTGACATATTGTTTCGGGGTGGCCGCCTCAACTGCGATATGTTCCTTGAAGCTAACCCACTCATTCCAAGTCAGGCTCGTGCGTTGTAACCTCGAAATGGAAATACATCGAGGCATCACAATCTGCAATCGAGTCTCGGTCCGCTTTTGACCCCAGTCGACGCAATGGAAAGCTGTCGTGTTCGGCAACCGAGTTTTCAATTACTCCTGCTAACGGAGGGCGTGATGATTCGAAGCGAAATGCTTCACCACAATCGGGCTCACCCCTCTTCCAGACCCAGGTACGGAGTACTACTCCCCTATCCCTCTTTCGACCAGGGCGGCTCGCTAACAGACGACGAGAAGTGGGCAAAGGAAGTCTCCAAATGCCTCGGTTCGCCAATGATGTTTATCATGACTGCAGCACCTATGGCACTGATGGAATGCTTACACTGTCATGGTCGTCCACAAAGGTAGCTGTATGCCTTGAGGGAGACAATCCTTCTGCACTACGGGGTTCAAAACTGCGCATCACCAGCTGTTCATGCTGGTCCACACTGGCAAGCGAGTTCTCAGTCATCCGCGATTGGAGCCAAAAGGAACCTTTGATATTGAATTGCACCTTGCCCCGAACGATTCGGGCTTTCCCTCTGATCCGAAGCCAGATGTGTCCCCACCACCGCTGATTCGTGTGCGTCCGGTGCTGGTTTGAGAGTCTCGCATGAGGAAACGAACTGTCTCAACATTTTGCCACACAGCTGTTGACCAGCAATCACCCTCGGACCTCGTTGATTCAGCCATCTCTGACCTAGGAGTTACAGCTCGCCATCACCCTACTTCTCAATTTCGCATCCCGAACTGCTTCAAGCGACTGAACAACTGGGGCTTTCTCGTGTTCCTCCTACCTGACCGTTTTCTGCTGACGCACCTTCAAGGTATGCAACCTCATCTAACAACTTTGCGTCCTCGATACCTCAGGGGCTCCATCAGGTTGAAAAGATAGCACGAGATAAGTTTCATGCGAGAGATTTGTCCTGCACGATCGCACACACTTGGCCTGTGATTACAATGACAGCCGTTGTGAAGAAGTGGTCGACGATTGATCATCCGATCAATCATTCTCTGATGTGCCCAACCCGACCTCAGCACCTCCGAAGAGACGGGTTAGATCTCGGTGACAAATGTGCCGTCTTTTACGTACCACTCTTGGATAGAAAACCTTTCCAGATCTGGACCTTTTTTTTGTGGAAGTCTTATGTGTTCTCACTGAGGACCCCGACGTCTGACACCAGCTTCCCCCGAATATTACAGCATTGCCAGCATTTCCCCCAAGCTCTGAGCAGGGTGATTGCGAGCGGGAGTTGTTGGTTTATACTGTTTCAGAAATGCACAAGCCCAAGGTAGGTTCGTCTTGAACTCTTCTTGTCTTGCTGCTGCGGAGCAAATCTTTATTACCACGTCGGCCGTGCGGAAGTCGTTCAGTTCTCAGCATCGAGGTGTCAAATATCGCTGCTCTTTTTCGTTGGCAATAGTTGTTGCTCTTTTATCGTTGCCTTCATGCTGGCGTTTGAGACCACAGTGATCACCAAACTGCAGGCCCGCGAGCTATGGCAACTCGGCACAAAACCATTTAACATATTGATGATTGATCATTTTCAAACCCTATGGTTGTGCCAGTGGCCCGACTCATTCAAGCATGCCTCTTAGGAACGAAGATGTTGTGTACCATATGCTGTCGCCGATAGCAACGTCCAAAGATCTGTTTGTGACGGGACGATTGTGGAGACGAATGCGTTTTTCATCCAACCACACGGCTTCCCCTTTTCGGCAGCGCTGCAGCTCGCTGACATTACTGTACGAGACTAGAACGAGTTGTGACGGTGACAATGGGGCAATGACTTGGTATACTCGTGTTCGCTTCACAGACCGACTTTAGCTGTCTCCAGCAGATGAGGAAGGGCGTATCGGCCACATGGGTCCGGTGACTTGTGATGCCTCGTCGTTTCTCTCTTTTGACCACACAACTACTTCAGCAGCAAAGTAAGAGAATCTCATCTCAAATCAGCCGAGCTCTACTTCTTGCCCAGGGTTGCTGGCGACGACTTCGGTGTCAACGATACCACCAGAGCCCTTGCCTCGTGTTAGCCCGTCCGGAAGCACTTAAGAGGGCTCTCCACAATCTGCTGCCGCGAAGCTTCCATTTTCGTACTGTCCCAATGGCTTGGTCTGTCAATGAGCAGAGGCTGCATCAACCCTTTCACGGATTGTTCAGCTGCTTTTGCCCCAAGCCCAAGCCCTAGACCTGGAGAAGCAGGTCTTGGGGGACTTCATTGGGAAATCTATCTTTACTCGATTCTACCACCTACAGGTGGAAGCGGGCAATTCGGAATTCGTATTTCTGCAAGTGTCGTCATGCAGGCGTCATACTAAAAGGAGTCGATCATTTCGGCAAGTTCATTGTTTGTTTACAATTGCGACTTAACAAACAATTGCGACCTCCAAGACAGCAAAAGACAAACTCGACTCTCCAACATTTCCAACGCTCGATCTGTGCTCGTGTCCACCACACATACAATGGCCCCCGAGTCGAGTATCACCGTCGACCCCTCGAAGAAACAAAGCCCCCTCCGAGATGTTGCCCAGGGGGCGGCTCTAAAGGAACAGCTACCGCCCGCCAAGTCAAGCCAGACGTATCCTCCTCAACAAAGCTCATCTGAGTCGGCTGAGTCAAATGCCTCACTTTTTTTTGTGGGGACCGCGACCACGATTTTGGAGTGGGAGGGCCTCCGCCTCATGACAGATCCCAACTTTTTACATGCTGGTGACCACGTCCATTTGGGGCCCGGTGTCGGAGGGACTCGCAAGACGAATCCGGCGGTCGATTTGCATGATCTGCCGCATATTGATCTTGTTCTCTTGTCGCATTATCACGCCGACCATTTTGACCAAGAGGTCGAAGCTTCGCTACGCCGAGATCTGCCCATTATCACGACGCCCCATGCCCACAAGCATCTGACACACAAAGGACATGGCGAAGCTTTCACGGCAGTGTATCCCCTCGACGCGTGGGAGAGCATGTTCGTGAATGTCACCTCCTCTTCCACATCAACCAGACGGCCCCATCTTCGCGTCACGGGCATGCCTGGGAAACACGTCGGCGATGGCCTTCTTGCCAAAGCGAACGACATCCTCGGTGCGATCCCACCCACCAACGGATGGATGCTGGAACTCGGATACATCAGCAGCGACCAGTCAACCAATTTTGAATGCGGCTATCGAATTTACATCTCAGGCGACACCCTCTATGTGTCTGAACTGGAGAAGATCCCCGAGCTGTACACGCACGCGGGCAAATCGATTGACTTGATGCTGATACATTTGGGCGGAACAACAGTTCCAGGGCCGCATATGCCCTTGGTGATGGTTACTATGGATGCCAAACAGGGGGTCAAGTTGGTGAAGCTCGTCAAGCCCGAGGTTACAGTGCCGATTCATTATGAGTAAGTCTCTATGTTCCCTGTCCTTTCGATTTGCTTGGTTATGTCTGCATGGGAGAGAATACATTTCCCATCACCTATGCGCTGTCAAAGGCGTAAGGGTGTCCCTTCTTCTCCCTAAAGTCGTCACCCTTCTTTCACGCGTTTCAGATCCTCGGTCGCTTCATCCCTGCGTTCTCTGTTTCTTCGCCTCCCCATTTTAAAATTCACCACCGGAAGCACAAAAACTGACGCGACCCTCCCCTCGACGGGGGCTGGAATCCAAAAAAGCGACTATGACGTCTTCCTCTCCCCGCTCTCCGATTTCAAAGACGCCATCACCAAGGCCGGGCTGTCCGACAAAGTCGTCTACCTGGACAGGGGGGACGAGTTCAAATTCCGCGTGAAATGAGGCGCGACGAAAGAGGGGGAGGAGGGGGATAAGGAGGAGAATAGGCCCTTCAATACATCGCGCGAGGGTACCCATGGGCGTCGAGGGGTAGGGAGAAAGACGCAGGAGCGTTGAAAATGGGAGCTGAGTGCTATGTACTGTGTCGTGATGGGAGTACATGGAAGTTCCCCAAGTACTGCAAAGTGACCAAGAACCACAGCACACCACCCTATCGATTTGGATCCGTGTCCCTGTGGATGTACATAGACAGATAAACAGACAGGAAGAGAAAGAGAGAAAGAAACTACTTCCCCCTTACATCCCTGATCTCGAGATACATAGATATATATCTGTATGGCTTTTATCACGTTCCAGGTCCGAGGTGGAAAGGACGACGGGCAAGGGAACAGCGGCTCTTGGTCTCTACGTAGGTACAGAACATACATGCATATATTTTGTTGTCATCCACCCCGCCTTCCAACGACTTATGCTACAATGCCCATTAATCCAGTCGGTCCCATCATGCCCAGTGCCATCCATCCAAGTGACCTCATTAGCGCCAGCAAGAAAGCTGGGCCGTCTATTATACGTTGTACGCATGTTCCTTCACGTAGTAGAATTCAGGAGAACCTATCTCCGTGTGGCAGGTCAAATATGACTAAATATCCGCCCACAGCTGAATGACCACGGAAGCCAAACTCCCATTCAGTCCCCTGTAAGATCAACGCTGCTTTTCAGTCAATAGGCATAGTCCCTCTCCCTCTCCCTTGTGCCGTCACGACTCCTCAATCCTGAACGTTGCATCTGCGGATCCGAGTAATCCTCATAATTCGGCAATTGCCTTCTAATATCTCCGTAGCTTTGTCTTCCTTCAACCAAATGTCCATAGGCCGACAACCGATCTCGACTTGACGAGTACTGATGACTCAGGCCGTGAGACTGTTGGTTGCCATATTGGTGGCCGATTGATGGATGTTGATGGAAGTGAGCGGGTACTTGAGGGGCATAGTCCAAGCTCATGCTACTGGCGTCGTAAACCGATTCTCTCCCGGTGGGGGCGTTTCCTCCACCGTACAGACTGGTTCGATAATCTTCACCTGAAGGGTCGAGGAACGCCTCTTTGACATCCCAATGGCCTTGCTTAGTGCCGACGCTGAATTCGAGATCCTCTCTGGTGATGCTGTCCCAATACTAATATTCTCGTTAGTACATTACGAGCAAGCAGACAGGGGCTTTTGCAGATGATTTACCTTGTACACCATCATTACTCCTAGTAGATTGCAAACTGTGGCAAAGAACAAGCCGTCCAGATAGTGGCTGACTCCCTCGCAAATTCTCTTCCCGAACACATAGAGGATGACTTGGCCAATGATGAAGAAAAAAGCTCCGAAGGCGAGATCGCCCAATGGCCACCGGTCCTGCAAAGTGTTGACGACGAGGATGATTTGCATGACAAAGTAAACTGCGAGGAAGATGGCATTGATGATGTACAGAACGATGAAAAGGCCCGTCGTGCTCGTCGGCGACAAGCCTGCCCAGCTCTTGAAGGTGAGCAGGCTGACGGCGAAACTGATGACGAACATGATGAGACTGCCGAGCCGCAACAGCCAAATCGAGAGTGTGGTGCCATCCTCATAGAGCTGAAAGCCAACAAACCCATTGATCAACAGACTCGTGCATAGTGCGGTAGCCAGGCCGTTCTGCACCGCCACAAACCAAGGATATGCACTCCCACTTGTTGCCTGAATCACGCCAGCATCCAGTACCAGGCTAATGATGGTCAACAGACTGTATATGTAAAAGAAGGTCAAGATCTCTTTCCTCCCGACTGCTGTGAACTTGGACCGGACGTGGAAGATCATAATGGCGGTCATGAAGAGGGCTGCGATGTGGGCAAAGTCGGTGGCGGCTTGGAAAATGATGGTGTTAGCCAGTTCGATGGATCGGGCACTGCATCCTGGCAACAGCACAGGGTTTTTGGCAGTTGTGAAATCGGCGGGAGGGCCCAAGATGTAACACAGAGGGAGCGCAGATTGTTTGCAGATCGATTCGAAGGAGCCGAAGCCCATATTGGGCCAAATGCCCTGAGAAAGTCAAGTTCGGAGAGGGTCTTAAGGTGGCGCGATACTGATCCCAAGACGCAAGGGCGAGGTTCGGGCGTGTTTTTGCTTGCGGGGAATCAGCGGAGTGAGGATCGATTGCAGACAAGTGAGACTCGTTGCAAGGGGGTCTGTGAATTGAGCAAAAAACAGAGCCGATGGGTATAGAGGCTGTAGGAACGACTGACGCGGTTACAGGATGGTAAAGAGGGACGGGTTGGAATAAGAGAACGACAAGAAAAGTATAACAATGTGTCGAAACGAAGATGAGGTCTCAGTGAGTAGTGGAGGAGGAGCAGTTGGTGGTGGTGATAGGATCCTAGGGCAACGAAAGGTCCGAAACAAGGCTCTGACTGAGCCAAACACAGCCTTTCCTATATGGGTTAGACCAGATAGAGTTTAGCGTGACCCGGAAATAGCAACATTGACCAGGCTGGTCAACAAGGCTGTGTATAAAGTACTTCAGAAAAAGATCAACCCAGGGGAGTTCAATACTGATGGCTGGCTCATTCAATGTATCTGCTGAAGACCAATATGCTCAATTGCTAATTCCTCTGGAGGGTATATATCGTTCCTCATAAGCAGCACATTGTCCCTCAACCTGTGACATGCCTTGCCCAAAGACTCCAGCCGCTCATCGCCTACCCAACGCCTGGTGCTATTCCTTCAGCCTCTCCTGGTGCTCGTATCATGCATGAAAACATTAATATCCTTCAAACCCGCTCACTTCCTCCCTGTACTTCACATCCAAACCCGAGTTCAAGCAAGTGCATTTGGTGCTCGAAATTTCTTTGCTGCCTTGGTCACAATCTGCTTTGCTCTTCCTTGGGCAGCGGCCAGCCGATGAAGAACCGCTTTGTTGTCAAAGTTCGGCGAAAATCTCAGTATATTCACAGATTCAACTGCACCCAGTAGGCGCAATCGCGCATTGAAAAGCCCCTCGGACAATATGTCACGGAGTTTCCTTCCTGGCATAGCGTAGCTTTGGGCGATTCGCACCATTTTCTCGTTTAAAGCCTGCATTTCCTTTCCCAACCTCGATTGCCCATCTGAAAGTGTTGATATGTCCAAGAGTTGCCATATTGAATTTGTCGATTTTTGTTTCTGCACTTTTTCCCTGGCGAGCCTCGGAAGCGAACGAAGATCATCCAGGATTATTCGTTCTCGCAAATCCTTCCAAAAAGTTGAAATGCTCGAAGTCGTCCTATGAATATGTCCGCTCAGCATTCCAAAAAGCTCTTTCAAGCGCTGGAACTCAGAGTTTGGTCGGTCCCCAAAGGAAACGGTGAGCGTCTCAGTAATTTGTGGTTTACTCATCGTCAGGTTGACTTCAATATCACCATAAGTATCATGTGGTTGTAGCAGGACACCGAAAACACCATCAAGGAGTTCATGTACCGATACAGGAACAGTAAGGTTTTCCCGCTTCAGCTCAATAGACAACGGGGACCGCTTCTTGCGACTTAGGGCAATCTTGGGTAGTCTGACTAGTAATTGGCTTTCACCTGCGATACTAACTTGAAAATGCAGGGCATCATCGGCAACTGCAGGAACAACATTAATCGAAGCAATGTCAAGCAGTTGTTGAGCAACCTGGTTTTCATTTCTAGGACTGTCCGTGAAAGTGGCGATTGTTGACATAGGTAGTTGCGTTCCCGTTGATCGTGCTTGCTCCTGCACTGAAATGGTCGCTATAATGTCGCTAGTAGTTGCGCCTGGAGTTGGGTCCGACAAGATAGGCCACAAGTGGAGCCCCAGGAAGCTGTACACGCCGACAATCCAAAGGACGATGAAGACATTCTTAATCAGGAAAGAATTGGCTCGTGAGAGAGTGCTGAAGGTGCCCGGCAGCTTCTCGTGACGCTCCTGCGATGAGAAATCCAAGTCGTCGATCTCGCCGGCGCGGGTTTGCTCAGCGCTTGACACAGCATAAGCGATGTGCTTGTTAAGGGCGGTAGCATCCAAATTCAAGAACGCCGCCATATCCAGGGGTAATTTTGGAGAGACCTTGTGCTGCAACGGCCGGGGCCGCAGAGTTCGGGTTTCAATGCATTCGTGTAGAGAATCAGCGTTCACACAATCTCGGTAATCACCAGCCCAGCCTCGACTCATCCGTATGAGAATTTTAGGTATACCGTGTCTTTCCACGAAGGAAATCATCTTGCAACTGTCGCTGTTCATTTTGCCCTCCGTATCGAGATGAACGCAGATAATCGCAAGGTCTGGAAGTGTCCAGCGTGGGTTGCTGACCACGAATCTGGAACCACTCCACTTTGATACGATCTCCGAGTGCGTTTGACTGTTTTGAAGGATCAACTGTTCCCGCCGGCCAAGGCCACTAGTTGAATGGACCAAATCGTACCAATCGAAATCAATCAGTTTGTCGATGGCAACAAGGTCAGCAAAATCTGGTTCCGATCCAGGTCCAAATGTGTTAGGAACCAGATGGAACCTCGACACGGATGTTGGACTGGTGTTGTTAGATGTCACTGGACGCGAGACCAGAACATCGCCGAGCTTTCTCTGAATTTCTGGCCTGAACTGTTCAACATGTTGGCCAAGTAGGAGGACCTTGAAGTAATTGTGG
Organism: Cladophialophora bantiana CBS 173.52; assembly: GCF_000835475.1. NCBI lineage: Eukaryota > Fungi > Ascomycota > Eurotiomycetes > Chaetothyriales > Herpotrichiellaceae > Cladophialophora > Cladophialophora bantiana. The sequence goes on along the minus strand of NW_015971576.1, from coordinate 1,732,434 downwards.
GCGTCCAAATCCAACCCACCTCCTATCATGGGCATGCGAATGATACTGAAGTATCTTTGTAACCGGCTTTCATCTTGCCCATGAGGAAGTAATTTTCGGGTGTCTGCCTCAGCGAGAGGTCGGCTGATTGTATAAATGCTGATGGGACCCAGCCCATTTTCTGCAACGTCCTGTACCGAGTAAACTATCTGGGGGACCGGAGGAGGTGGTGGATGGGAGAGCAATTCTTGCTGACTCGAAGGTTTCAGAGTTGGTCTGCGGTCTAGCCCTTCCATGAGAGTGTCCTCGAGGCCCTCTTCGTCTGATGATGCAACATCATTGATATGAATTCCATCGGAGACGCTTTGAATGTCGTCTGAGCTGTGAACATCAAGCAGAGATCCCACGTCGGTATTTTCGGACTGCAGGTCGTCTTCGTTCGAGGATCCAATGTCCGCAATCGAGGCCCAGCTATCGTCCAGCGAAGCTTGGTCAGGCTCAGGTGGCGGCATGCTGGCAATGGATGAGGAATTTGAAGAAGAGGACGACGAATGCGCGAGGAGGGATTCAAGTGAGAGGTGCAGAGGGATCTCTGGATATCTGAGGTCGAAGTTGTGAGGAGTGGTGCCTACAGGCGGAGAAGGCAGTTCCAGCTCGTTTTCAGGAGGCTTGCTGTGGTCGTGCTCGAAGGCGTCAGTCATGTCGTGATGAGCGAGCAGCCACGAAACGACGACAGAGATGCTGATCCCTGCCGGGTTTGATGGAGAGCGGAATGTGCATTCGAAATGAACCTACTACTAGAAATGGGAATGACCGCAGACACCTTCCCGGTAGTCTCAACAGTGTTGCGACTTCTGGTGGATTGGGTTGTCCAGTTTGGTGGTTCAGCAAATGAGATTCGGAACAAGGCGATTCAGCGTTGGGGATGGGACGAGTCCGGTTCAGGCTGTGAACAGTCATCAGCCCGGAGACAGGGAACGTTGAAGGGGAAATCCACCATGTCAAGAGTACAGACCAAATCCAAAGTACTGGCGGAGGGAAGAAGTCACGAAGTCGAGGAAGGTCAGAAGATAGTTAGGCACCAAACAGTTCAGCAAAGGTGATGCAAGGCAATCAAGGAGGAACCCCGCAGACGCGCTGCCCACGCATGCTGGGCGACTTTGCTAGTTGGTGATACTACCCCTCCACCACACCCAAGTTCAGCCTGATGGTCTCTTAGTACCTCTTTGTAGCTCCACCCTTGGTAAGCAAGGCTAGGCTCCAGCCTTGCCTAGCCGTGCCCAGCCGTGCCTACGTTGGACATTGTACACTGTTATGCTGAGCAAGGCTGAGGTAGTACTCCATATATATTGTATTCACACAAGCCCAACCATACACTTCAATCCGATGGGGTATATGGATGGGTTCTTTCCCCTTCCCAAGTTAAACCAATTATAGAATGGCCCCAGCCCCCAACGCGACTCGTGACCGCCAGTGCCCGTCGGCGTCGGCGACATGTCGATTCCTCGATGCCAGCAGCCTTGTTAGCCGGTTCTCCGTACATCTCCTAGGTCGGCTTTCCCTCTTTCGGTCGCCGTCTCTCGTCCCTTCAGCTCTTCATTTCCTATTGCACCACTCCGCTTCTGCAGATGCGGGGGGTAATATGTTCTGTACTCGTCTTGAGAACAGTTCCAGATAGTGTGCCTCTCAGAATCCAAGCCTCCTTCCGATACTCCTTGCACGGCCCAGTCCGTGCTGTCCCGACGCCCAAATATTGCGCCTCAAATTGCTCCAAAGGACACCAACGCCGGGCTGCGATGCAATCAACAGACTTTCTTGGTCTGCCGTCGCGGTCTGCTTGTCGTCCCCAGCTTTCCCGGTCAAGGAGAAGCCCAACCGCCGGCTACTTCGACCCACTCAGCAAGACAGCTGCCCTCTTTTCCTTCCACGTCTCGGATGTCAGTGTCGCAGCGGCACCGACATCCAACCCCATTTTCTTTTGGTGGATCTGGCGTGGCCCAGTATTCGTCTTCTTCTTGCCGTTCCTTCTCATCTTCGGTGGTTTTCTCTAGCCAGGGGATTCTAGGCAATTGTCGGGCAGGAGCATTCGCAGGACAGTGCTGGATCGTGGTATGGCGGTAGCCAAAGTCACGGAAATAGTGGATATCGCGGGGCGCCAGGAGGGCTCCTGCTGCAAGAGAATGGATCGGGGCATCTCCCCACTGAGGCGAAGTTAGCATATCTGCATTTGACAAAGAAGGTCGAGAGTAACGCACCCTTTCCATCCAGAATCCCCCACTTCGATCCATCATCTCGAAGAAGTCATTGTACTCTTTGCTCCTGAACCAGTCCAAGCGGGCAATCTCGAAATTGCTCCAGAAATGGCACATGTTGTACTTCTCACCCTCCATCGATTCCCCGTCGATATCCTCGATGTTCTGATGGCCGGGTTCAGTCTGAAGAATCTCATTCGGTAATGTTTTGGCTCTTCTATCATCGGACGCGGCTTCCTTTTCGGGTTGGGGCTCGATGAACATTTCCCAGAGACCTTGGGACTGGAGGTTGTTCTTGCGTTTGTAAGCTGAGGCATAACGAAAGATGTTTGGCACCGTTTCCTTCAGTTCCTTGACAGCGATGGTGAAACCATAAGTTTTGTTGGCCTTTGCCATTTCGATGAACGGATCATAGGTGATGTCGCAGAAGTACTTGATTTCCGGTTCCAAGCGCCAATACCATTCGTACTTGTGCAACAATTCATGCTTGTAGAAGAATCCCGAGTAGAAGCGACACATGTGATGGTAGCTCTCCATGCCACCGTACATGATTGCAAGGTCTCCCTGCTTGCGAATTCCCTCTCTTGCGACTTCATGATCAACCCAGTCTGGATATCCCCACATCGAGGGGTCAATCTTGCCAAATTCTACAGGGGAACTCGTGTAGTTGGTGACAGTGTCCTTGAAATCTTGCTCAAATTCTCCATCATTGAGAAAAACGTAAGGATAATGGAACCAACGATTGAAATGTCTTTCGATGCTCTTGATTGATTGAATGACGCCTTCCAGCTCCTTATTTCGGGCAAGTACAACAAAAGCCGCGTTGGCACGTGGCTGTTTCGCGGCGTCTTCGGGGTTCAGGCATCCCGTCGCAAATACTCGATCGTGCTTCTCACTTATTTTTCTGCCACGTCGTCAGATAATCCGAAAAGAGATGCAGGAAAACAAAGGAGAGCAGGGAGGCATACCGTATCGAAGGAGGGGTGCCAGCCGGGACCAATATGCGTCCCGGAGAACTAGGATGTTTTATGACAAGAATGAGGATGATTAAGACGACCAAGCTGGGGAAAAGGAGCAGGAAGCCCAATGGGATGGATATGGACGAGTTCCCTTTTAACCTGATGCGCCTGCGGAAGAAGGATAATCTTGAGAGTGTCTTCAGCTTTTCATTCTTGTAATCGTCTACTGCAGGCGAGGTGTAAAGTGCAGGTAGACGTTTATACAGGCGCTGTACAAACCCCATTATTAGGGACTTCTACCCCGGACGAAGGAGGGCTTTCCGCGCTGCTTCCAAACTTTTATCTTGCGGACATGCAATCGTCATCGAATGCCGGCTTGGGGAAGTCAAAGGGGCTCGTGTATTTCGTGCTGGATCAATTTCCAGTTGCGTGTCTTTTTTTTGGTCCGTAGGCGGCGAGGGTTGGGGCGTGTAGGGTCGGAGACGGGAGCTGATAGGGATGAGCGCGCGAGCGACAAGGAGGAGCTTAGATGGAGGTGGGCTGGCGCAATAGGATTATCTTGAGCGATACCAAAGCAACATAATGGGCTCACAGTGTTGATTGAACAAAGTATGAGGACAGATATGGCTCTTCATGGACGTTGGGAGAGGAGAAAAGGACTTTTGGCTCGAAGTTGCAGACTGTGGTGATCCACAGCACGACGGCCTCCAGGGACCAGGACCACCAGCACCGCTGCTACTTACTACTGGGGGCAGCCGGGCCACTGAGGAGCCATTGGGGAGCCACTGAGGTTGCGTAGCTGCCAAGACACCTCCTACCGAAGACTCCCGTATAGGGACTGTAGATATTAGCATCAACAACTCATTTCCCATCAGCACTGCGCAGTACAGTACTCGAATCCATAATAAGGTATTCGCGTCAATATCGTCCCTCAACCGGAGGGAGCCTTCACAAGGGAACACCTTTGTGTATGCGACCGGCAATCACAGGAACCCCATGATTACTGAAGTATTGATTGTATAACCACCCGCGGTACCTCTCCTTTTCCATTATTTTTTTTTCTGTCAAATGCTTCTGAGACTCCAGAGTGGCCAAATGATGCGCCCAAATATACTCACCAATAGGCGGTTGGGTAGGCGACTCAGGGTTGTCAGGGTTGCGCCCCCTGCCGAGAAAGAAAAGGAGGCTTTAAAGCTGCCCACCAGCCCCAACAAGAGGTAGGCGGACAATTCCCAGGGCGGAGCCCGAGAGGTACCTAGGAGGGAGCACGAGGGACCAGCTCGGGGCACCACTAGCACCAACCACAGCACCTGCAGGCCACCTGTCAGTTTCACAAGGCCGATCCCCGGCTCAACTGCTTGAATCTTCTCCCCCAGCCACCATTCGCCACAGAGCTAACCACGAGATGTTGACGTTGACACCGAATTACCTCCAGCATAAACAAGTGGCAACCAACCACCTGCCGAACCTGCAACCACTTCATCTTGTAACGCCTTTTCCTCACCCGATAATATCGAGGCCTCTTGACCTGTTGACCAGCTTCGAACTCCTCCAACCGACGAAAGTTCAATCATGTTGTTTTGAAACACCTTGTTTGATCCTGATCAGCGGTTGTTGGGCTCACTAGGCCACGAAAGACCCTTTTCCCCGCGTTCCTGCAGCCGCAGCCCACCCACTGTGCGCGGCGGCCGTTTCTGCATCTCGAGCCATTCATCTTCACCGCATGGAATGATATAATAGTGACGCCTGGTGTCTGCGCGTGGACTGATGGTTGTCAATTCTCCTCTTTCGTCCAGCATTCTGCCTTGTTTATCATGGCCGCAACATCTCCTCTACGCCCATCAACTCCTGCTCGGCCAGTGTTCAATGCACCTCATCTATCTCCAACTCGGATGCCGACGAGCTTTGCCTCGCAGCCGTCCTACAAATCGGGACATCGAGGTCTCGACGTCTTCTCACCGGTCGACCAGAATGGGAGTTTCTGCTTCGACCGTGTGATCAAAAGCGGAAAAGTACATCGAAGGGTCAAAAACAAAGGAGCCTGGAAGCCGTCATGGAAGCCCGCGTACCTCGTGCTTCGGCCGAACCTCTTGTCTGTTTACCAAAACCCCGACGAGACCGATCTCAAAGCCTCCATCACCTTGTCTGAAGTCACGGCTGTTGCACGCGTTCGAAAAGCCCACACCGAGCATGTTTTCGGCGTTTTCTCCCCTTCAAAGAACTATCATTTTCGAGGCATGTCTGAAGCAGACACAGAGGATTGGATCACGCATATCCGCTTAGAAGCAAGGACTGACGAAGATGATGACTTGGACCTTACAGCCCCGCAACTCTCGAGTAGGGCCGGTGACCTGTCCAACACTTATGAGTCTACCGATATATCAGCAGATGAAATGCATCGTGTTCCCGGTTCGCCTGAAGGACAATCGAGAGCGATCGGGAACAGACCCAGAAATGGGTCACTGCTGGCAACCCGGCAGAGGCGGCCCTCCAATCTTCAGGAGTATTCTGGAAACGAACAATACACAACGTCACACTCCGACTTCTCAGATACGTTGGGGAGTTCGCTACCAAAGAATTCCTCTTCGTCGCTCTCTAAACAACCGCCGGCTCTGACACCGATCGCCTCATCACAGCAACTCACTGGCAAGGTGGAAACAAAGGGAAATGCACAACTACCCCAACCAGCATTACACTCTGACGCCGCCGGCGACCCGGAACGGGTGGTTCGGCAAGGCCATCTCCAAATTTTGAAATCCCACAAGACTGGTGTCAAAGGGTGGAAATGGATCTGGGTCGTGCTCCGTTCACGAAGCCTCTCCTTCTACAAGAACGAAGCGGAATATGCCGCCGTGAAGATCCTGCCGATGCACTCGATTGTGAATGCTGCCGAAATCGACCCCATCAGCAAGTCCAAAAATTTCTGCTTCCAGATCATCACGGATGATAAGACGTATAGATTTTGTGCTCCGGATGAGGAAGATTTGGACAAATGGCTGGGCGCACTGAAGAGTGTGTTGAGCAAGCGTAACGAAGTAGAGAAGGCGCTGGCTGCAAAGGTGAAGGAGAAGGAAAGGGAGAAAGGAAAAGGCAGGGTTAACTTGGAAGGCGCCGCTTCATTGCCCCTACGAGCAGGTCAGCAAGCCGTGTGATTCCTCCACGAGGACAGCGATATTGGATACTTGGACGAAGCTCTGTTTATACCCCTACGTGACGACTTTTACGACCTTGGATGTGCATACTGTGCATTTTGTGGACGATGCATATACAACCTGATGAAGTGGTGAAAAGGGGCGAAGCCATTACACGCCAGATGAGGACAATGGCAGGGCGCCGGGGCATTGGCCTCCTGTGAAGATCGGAGTCGTTGGAATACGAGGAATCCCCCCCGTTTTATGCATTGACGACCTTGAATGACCAAACTTGGGAAAACGTTGTATACCCCCTTTTGCAGTTGTTTGCACAGGATACCGAGTACATTAGATAGCACAATACGGCTAGTATATAGCTCTCGAATACATGCACCATGCAGTACTTACTATCTATGCCATACATATATGCTTTCCTTGCGGTTTGGGAACTGTCTACTGGACCTTACACTGTGCTAAGATTGCTTTACTCCGTGCATACCGTTCATTCACTGGAAATACGATCTCTCCCCCCTCCTCTTCCGCCCTCCGTTAAACTCTTGATATCTCCACTGCGTACTCTGTATAGATAAATATAGATATCTATCTATGTAGGGAGGAGAAGAGTCTCCGCGCCATGCTTAACAGGACTCGAGTCCTGAATGCCGACTACTAAATTTTACAGCAGATTTAATGTTATGACGCACCGGTGGCGTAGAGTTGGTGGTGTTGTAATTGTTGTTGTACACATGTATACATAATACATATACTCCGTACAGGTCGCCAAAGGGAGCATTTGAAAGTTTGGCTGGCCCCTCACACATGCAACACCCACAGCCGGCGATGAGATAAGGAAGGGGCGCTTGACGATTCCTGTGACCTGGCTCCGCAAGAGGTCGAATAGCTCGAGGATCGACGAGATGTTTATTTCGCTGCAACTGTTCGACGTGTTGCTGAGGATCCCATCCATTGCCACATAGGCTGTCCTCCTCCCCATCTATTGAGAGCACTGATCGTATCACTTAGCCTTCAGGAACGAGTTTCGTGTAAAGGCCATCGATATTCATCGACCAAAAAGCCCTCTTACCCGACCCCAAAAACCCCTAGGCTTGGTCTCAAACACCACATCTCCATCTTCATACTCCCTCATCGGCCCCTTGTGCGCATTTTTCTCTTCGGGCGAGACAGCTCCAGCCTCCTGCATCTCCGCTTGTTCGGTATGATACTCCGCCACCCCCTCTTCACCTTCCTTCAGCGGCGGTTCTTCCCATATTGGGGGTTGTGTATGTCCATTTGCCATCCCCTCGGGCATCCACCCATCATTTATTCCACTGCCCATAACATGCACGCTCTTGGACACAACGGCTTGGTATTGCTGCTGCGGCTTCCCCTTCTGGAATTCGCCCTCATCATCGAGCCCAAGTTTTGTCTTCCAAGCCTTCGCTAAGCCAAAAGGTGCTAGGGCGCCGTGCACGACGTTTCGAGGCCAAGCGGGTGCGAAGAGTCCGTCATTCAAGTCCGCCCAGTACATCTTGATCTCACGGGGTTCGTCGGCCCAATCAGGTTTGGAGGGGCTATGGTGCAAATCTTGGGCGTCAAACGCCCTCAGAGCTGATTTTCTAGCTGCGGAGACTTCTTCCCAGACCGACCCCGTTTCCGTAATTGGGACGTTGTTGTGGTTGAACCATTCTTTCATAGCTTCCTGCTCCGCTGCCTTAACGGCTTGTTGGCGTTCCCTGAAGACATCAAAGTTTTGCTGTTTCAGTTCCTCTCGTAACTGTACGGAGTCATAGTCTTTCAATCTCTTCAAATCATCGTCAAGTTTGCTCCCTCGAACTACGCCATGGTGCTCCATACTGAGCTGCTGAATCGCATTGCGTGTGAGAGGCAGGAGGGCCCGCTCGTAGTCAGGAATATCCTGGAGAGCCAGCGCCGCACGTTTTCGAATCTCTGCCGCCTTCCTCTCAAGTTCTTTGCGGATCTTGTTTATGCGTCTTCGTGCTCGGTTTGTCATTTCCGTGGCGTATATCAACCGATTGGTTTCTATCACGGTCACCTTTTCCCATGGACTGGGTCCCGAAGATATCCAGTCAAGCACAAATGCTGCATCAGCAACACTGGTAGCTTTTTGGTCCATCAATTTTCGTGCTCGTAGCTTCTTCGGTAAAATTTCGTCGAGCTTGGGGATCTTCTCTACGAGCTCATCACGGACAGCCATTTCCTGAAGGGTCACGGGGGACCCTAGCTTCGATTTCACAATATCTATGTCCTCTTGTGTAGCTTTGATCAAGTCCTCGGGTGGTGACAGCTGCCTTTGCATTGAAAGCTCGCGGAGTTTCTGGAAGGCAAAAAGACCTTCTAACGCTCCGGCAGCAGTAGGGGGGAAATGTATGGAAAAGTACGGCGTCCACATATCCTGGCGTACCGAGGCAGGTAAAGTCTTTTTGCCGTGGAAAATGAGTTGCTTGATGATTTTAGTTTCCTGAGACAAAAGTTTGTTAGCAACCCGTGACCCCGGAACGATAGGTTGCCATTACCTGCAGAGTCCTCGTCAAGCTGTACACAACTTGATTAGTCCGAATATGGCGGTAGGCATAGATGTCTAGACCGTGCGTCTGATGCCGAAGGGCCTTTGTGACTTGGATGTCTTGCGTGGCTAACTTATTCTTGACCGCGTTGGATCCTCCTGCTCGCCATTTGCCCTGAACCCATTTTATGCTGGCGTTTGTGGGCGCGACGGAGGGCGGGAGAGCTTGATTCGGATGCGGATCTCCTTTTAACAGTCTAGGAGGCCGTATTCGTGGCATGGCAGGGATGGACATTGGAGGTATCTGATGAGCCATTGAATTGGCAGCGATGGCCGCCATTGCGGACACCGCAGAGGGTCAATGGATACACTGCCGCCGTAATCAGATGATTCTATCAGCAGGTCATGTCGGACATCACGTAATGCATAAAGCATCTGTCATGACAACTTTGCGGTGCGGACAAGGAAATAATGTAAATGTTTCTTGCTGAGCAAAACTCGCAGCTCCAAAAATCAGTCGTAGCAGCTGCGCGCCGACCACGGCCGATCATTTGCTCTTGGCGTGTTTGTCGGCACACACATGTGACAGCCTCGGCCCCTCAGCCTCGTTCACCATTTCCGTCGGCACCCAATACACGAAGTCTTTCCGAAGCCCGATGTCAGGATTACTTAGACATCCATCGCACAATTCATCTAAAGACTCTGGTGATAAGAATGCAGATGCCTTGATTTCAATCAAGCTTAGCTACTAAACACAATAAAGTTTGCTATCCCAATGCTATGGATAGATAGTAAGAAATCCTTTTCCTGCGGCCCTAGGGAGGGAACTCAACCCGAAGTCCTCATGAGTTCGTCCAATCTCGTTAACACCTTTCTGCTTGCAGTTCCAACCTGACTTTGGTCCAATTATCAAGGCCCCGCTAGCATAGATGCAATTTGAAAATTCGTGATAAATTCCTCCGTTTTTCGTCAATCATACCATGCTGGTTCATAACCAAAAGTAAGAAATAAATCGCTCAATGCGCTACCGATGTCGAAGACGCCAGTGATGATGGCGTTGGTTCCGCGTTGGCTCCCGCACCCAGTGGCATCCAATTCCTCGGAATATCCATACTCCTGTTGACCCGTCCGCCAGGAGTGAGAGGGTAATCTACACGTGATCGATCCAAGCGATCGTCTTCATCGGAAGTTTCATCCGCGAGACGGGCAAAATAATCCGCCAACGCGCTTGTCGAATCTCCAGGCACAATGTTATCGTACAGAGGAGGCGGAGTGACCAAAGGTGGAGGCGGCTCGTCATCATCAAAGGCGGGTGGGTTGAAGGAGGGGCTTCTCAGCAAGTGGATAGGTCTTGATTGTCCAGCATTGGGGTCGTTGTGCACATGTGCTTGCGTAGGCATCGTCAATCCACCTGTATCATTCGTCCAACTTCGGCTCACACCAGGCGCTGGAGCACTGAAATCTGTTGAGTTATTGACAGATTGAATCCGATTTTGAGATATGGGGGGCGTATTTCGTCTTCTGAGTGCAGCACCGGGGCATCCGCACTCAAACTCATCGGTGGAGGCTGGAAGACCACCCCCGGCACTGTAAGCAGGGAGCGAGATGTTCGCTTGTGTGGCACGACAAGAAAGGATGTTGAATGGCGAGTCAATGGAGATCTCAAAATGGCGTCGCTTGGTAGAATCGTTTTCATCCGGTCGAGAGAGCCGCATCACGATCTGAGGGCCATAGTTAGCTTCCACAAAGGACACAAAGCAGGGTATGCTTACCTTGATCCAATGGTTCACTTGAATGTTGGAGTATGTGGTGTCGAAATGTAATCGCTCGCTCCGCAATTTGTCCTTCATCTGGTGGCAGCTCGGCAGTTGCACATTGAATTCCATCTCTGTAGGACCAATACTTCCAGCGTCGTTATCCAGATTGCCGAGCAAGTTTGTCTGATCTCGGGGGATATCCTCATCACCAGCGGCAGCTTGTTGGCGATAGTCGTAGGGGACACCACCGCCCGCAAGAATTCGCATTGAACTCCCGGGGTAGGAAGTTACACTGTGTCCATCGGCACGTTTTTCAAAAAGTTGCACTTTCCTCGTCGGTTCCAGCCTGTGTACCTTTTTGTTATTCGTAAAGTATTGTATATTCTCCGTCACGAACACTTTGATCCTGTGGCATTGGACCTTGGCGAGGGGAGTCAATTTGAAGGCAATGGGCACCGTCGAGCCGAGTGGGAACGATTTTCCCGAAATCACAATATCATAGTGTAACTGATCTTCCCAGTTCCGAGATATTGCGATGGGTTCCACCTGTTCCAAGGATCCCTCAGCGGGGGCTCGGATCAAGGTCAACTCCTTCGTGCCCACCAAATTGGCACGGAAGGCCCCGGAACGTTCGACAAGGGCCTCCAGTTCATACTTGACATGACCGAGGTCGACACTGATTGATTCTGGCAACCGCGAGTCGAGTGGGAGCTCGAAATTGTAGACATAATCACCGGGGTGAAATACCTTGAACCCTCTTTGGGCGACAGTTGGACCTCCGTTCATTGCGTCACCTTTACCGAAACTCCTTGAATGATTTGTCTGAAGGGACAACCGTTTGAGATCGCGAGTCGTTGGGAGCCCTTTGGCAGGAGACGCACTGCGCTGGAAGAGGTCAAATGAAGATGCCGTAACGCCAATTTCTTTCGACTCAATAGAAGCCCCCTTTGAGAGCTGGACAATGTCGGCACCATAGCTATATTCGGCTTGAGGGATCTGCGCGTTGAAGAAGGACCACGTATGGTTCATGATTGTGGTGGTGTCTCGGAATTCGACGCGTTTTGGAGGGATCCCTTCCGGCCATTCCGTTTCTGACTTGCCGCGGAAGTTCAGAGATATTGATTTCAGCTTCGCCTGCTTCTGTACTCTTAAGAGGAGACTCCCACGGAGCATTGTCGTGCTGTGAGTAGATGGATCATTGGGATCGAACCCTTGCAGGAACAAAACTGGTTCTGCTAGTGCAATGGAAACAGAGACGCCATTGCCGCTTGCAACAGGCTTCTCATCTGCCAGTAGAGTTATATTCGGCGCAGGTTGTGCATCGGGGGAGGGTGGTTGACCAGGAGCAGTTTGGGCACCGCTGTCGTGTCTTGATCGATGGCTTATACCGCTGACCACACTAGGACTCCGCCCTCTTCGTTCAGGTGAACGCCTGCCGACGTCGGCGAACACCATATCCTCCGTTCCCGCTGAGCTTCTTCTTGGGTAAACCCGATCAGATACTACCGGATGTAGGAGAACCGGTTGGGAAGAGACGGTGGGGAGGTTGAGTCTGAAGAATCGTTTTGCGTGTTCGCGTGAGAAAGCCAGCTTCGCGAGCGATTGGAGGACAACAGGACGTTGGAGAGTGTGGTGATGACGAGCAGCACAGCGGGAAGGAGCTTGTTAGGACAACGCAAGACGAATGCGGCGGTTTGGATGACTGCAGGTAACTGTAATTGATCGTTGTCAGATTCTTGGTTGAGCAGCACAGAAGGAAGGGACAAGAGATTGTATGTAATCGATGGTGGTGAGCGGGGGAGTGAGCAAGTCTGTGCGCCGTGCTGCCAACTTGGATTCTCCAAAATCCGCAAGGTTGTTTGAATTGGGAAGTTTGAACTCGAAATCTGACCTGCTTTCGCGCTTGGCCTGGAGGCGTGGAGGGAACGCACCTAATGTGGCAGCAGCAACCATTCAGCTGAATGGGGAACTGCAGAGTGATGGACTAGTCGGGGATCAGGGTGTGCCGTTTACCGGAATGACCCTCCAGGGTGTCATTGGCGCATTGCTTTTGTCTTTTGTGTGTGCTATAGCAGAGAAGGAACAAATATCGAGGAGAAGGAGGGACCGAGAAGCTGATGAAGGCGTTACTCACTGACCGGAGTGAGACAGACTGGGGGGATTCAGAGCACTACCTAGTCAGGGAGATATTGTGCTCTGGAATGCTGAGAGAGGGGGGAGACGGATGATATTATGATGATGATGATGAGATGATGATTGGGATAAGTGACACGCGGACAGCCACCCACCAGCGAGTTGGGCAGAGTGGCAGAGTGGCACGCCCGGCCCGGCGACCCAAGGAAAGCGAAAGACCTCAGGTGCTCAGAAGCAGCTTAGGCTCCCGGCTGGTGGGCTGGCTGGGTCTGGATGGGTCCTGGGCTCGGCGGGTAACAAGCCCGGGCACTGTCCCTGACTTGCTTCTACCAAGTAATACGCAACTCTGGGCGTTGCTCTTTCTTTCTCTTTGTTTGTTTTGTCAGTCGTCGTCAGTCAGTCGAATGATGGCCATGATATAAACAATCAACGATCATGTTCCGGTTCCCGGTGGACCTTCTTGCCCTCTTCTCCCACACTCGATGCCTTCCTTTCGGCTCGGCGGATGCTACACTTGATCAACAATCTGGCTCGCTGGCTTCCGCAAAGGTGGAGAGAGAGACAAGAAATGTAACAAGTAGACTCTGGCTCCGTGGCTCCGGGGCTCGGTGACTTCTTGACTTAATAACTTTGCAAGCACATCTTACTCATGTCGTGTGCCTGACTGATATTTGCATGCCGCTTTGAATTATGCCCAGCCTTATAACAAGTAGGTGAGCACGCCAGTTGACTGTCTGACCACTCTCTCTCGACGTCGATATTATCGAACCATATGATTCACAACAGGTCACCGGGACCATGGACAACCAATTCCGTTGCAGTTCTGATCGCTGGTCGCCACAGGCACTGCCAAAAAAAATTTTATTCAAATCGTTGCTCCTTGGGGCCCCTTGACCTGTCGATCCTCTCGGATGTCGTGGGACAGTTGGCCTTCGCCCCTCAGCAAGTGGGTAGAACTCTTGACCGCCGCCAGGGCAGAAAGAAAGAACAGGCACAAGGAGAAAAGCCAAAAGCCGAGCCTCCCGAATTCGCATTCCGTGCTAGTCGTGTTGGCTCGCTGATTCCACCTCTGTTCGACCAACTGTACTTGTAGCTAGAGATTGTGCTTGTACTCCATAATAGGCGTGCCATCTCATCCCGGTCGGGCAGAGAGTTCAAGGCATCTACCAAGTACACGTTTTCTGATTGTAATGTCCTTCACTACTCTGGGCCTTGCCTCGCAACAATCGCCCTCCTTGGGACGCTATCTCCACAATTCTATGACGAACTTGCTAGTCACTACCCACGGGGTCTTTGCCCTTTCCTTCCTTGCCCGTTTTTCGCTTGGACTTACTGGTTTCTACGAATCAACTTGAAAAGTCAGATCCAGCAGAAGGAGCTATGTACAAATACGTATTTTATCCGAATACTCTCTCCAGGGTACAGCGGAAAAACAAGCCCTGAGTCCATGCAGAGTCTGCCGAAGCGAAACCCACGCCTTGTGCATCATTGACTCTAAATACGGATGGGTAGATCTAACTCACGCCAATGTGATGTGCCCTTGACATACTTTCAGATGAGAACGACGGCGGGATCTGGCGACAAGTTGCTCTAGCGCGCACCCTGAGTCACAACTTCTGCATTCTTTGTAATAGACTGGCTGCGACAATCTATGTGGCTTACCCTTGAGCGTGTAGACATTGCCACTCCTGGTATGTAGACCCTGCATGAACTCTCCTCGGTCATGGCCCCAGCGCACGACTGTCGGATCTCTCCAGAATCCAAACACAGGCCCTGGAGTTACGCGTGTCTCACTGGGGGGCTGAGCAAGATTGGGCTCGTGCTCGGGAGGCTTGCTGCGCCGCGGAGTCAGCGTCTCTGGTGCGTAATATTGATTTTGCTCCTTGGACTAACTAATCACATCTACCATCCGAACTGACCCCTGTCTTGCGTATGTTCTCCCGTCAAGCAGAGACCTGAGGATCCTGGTCAGACGGAAGCGAAGGACATTCTCTGCGTGGGTTTTGGCCTGTCTACCTTGAACGATGGGGGAAGTCAGCGGATTCCTCCGCTCGCTTACCCTGTATCAGATCTTGACTGTTTGTGGATGATCAAGAAGACGGCCCGGTCACCGTGCCATGTGGTTGAAAGAACGTGACATGTCATGCGATATTTTCCACCTCGCCACACGCACATTGGATAGACTTAACAGTGGACGAAGAATGGTTTTGGTTTTCCCAGCCCTGAAATGAGCCCTCCAAGTGTGTATAAATCGGCCGCACGTGATTCCCATCGTCGAATCCGTACTGTTAGATTCGAGGTGATTATGTTATATTGCATCCCTGCATGCTGGGTGCTGCAGGGACCCAAAAGAGGGAATGATGAAACACGGAGTTGGGGTACTACCAGATAAGCGACTGAAGCCCTTGCCTGAGCATCCATGCTAGGAACAATGTACTGGGTATGAAATGAGATGGACCAGCGGCCACAGATCTGTTCTGTTTCGAACATATACCCTTTTTGTTCGTCTCCACTATTGATAGAATATTACCATCACCACCTCTGGTGCACGAAGATACTTGTAGATGAGGGACAGTCTGCACTACGACGTCATCATACCAGTGGCGTCAGGGACACAATGGGTACACCCCACATTTGCCAAGCGCCAGTGACCATAGCAGGGCCCCGCCTCGGGTAAGTTGCTGTGCGCGTTTGGCACGCGCCCGACGCGTCCGATCGGTTCTGGTGACAAAGCTCACCGATAGTTTCACAGCCCTATACTGCGAGACGATTCCCATGAGAATATGATTGTATGAATAGGATTCTCCATGCTGATCATGCAGTATGGAAAGAATGGAACCTCGGGGTACCGATCTCCATCAGAATTTTCGCTGCTAGTGTGCTAACTTCTGTTCTCCAGGATCCGCCGAGCAACCGCTCCAAGGTGTGATGCTGTGCTTTACTTCAATCAGCCTGGAGGACAGGGTCAGCAATCCAAAATGAGCAACTTCGACTTCTATGCTGACGAAGCCCATAGAATCGATATGCCGACATTGCAATACAGATGGGAGCCGAACACAAGCTCGACTTGACTTCCGATACCACTCATCTCATTGTCGGTAGCACAGACACTCTGAAATACCAATATGTTGCAAGAGAAAGGGAAGACATCAAAGTGCTGCGCCCGGAATGGATTGAGGCTGTTCGAGACTACTGGATCAAAGACTTGCCGTTAGACCTCGACGCCCTCAGTCAACAATTTCGCGTGCCCACCTTGGCCGGGTTGAAAATATGCATCACAGGCTTTGATGACCTTGCATTTCGTGCCCAGCTGCAGAAGAGCGTCAAAGAAAATGGTGGGGAGTATACAGGAGATTTGACCAAAGATGTGACCCACCTCATCGCTGTAAAGCCCGAAGGGAAAAAATATGAATATGGCATGCAATGGCAGAAAAAAGTTGTCAGTCTCAACTGGTACAAGGACACACTCGAAAGAGGCATGCAATTGGATGAGCGACTTTACCATCCTACTATTCCTGTATCTGAACAAGGCATCGGGGCATGGAATCGAAAAGCTCGGCGTTCTCCGCAACTTGGTAAACGGACGAGGGAAGACAATATTGGCCCAGAGCCCTCTCGGAAACTTCGAAGGACGGCGAGTGCCAGACTTGGAGGTCAAAGTCAAGATCTGTGGTCAGATATTGTGGGCGGTGCGGGATTTGAGGCCAAAAAGGTTGAGCGTCCGCAGTTGAAGCCTTCAATTTCTATGCCTGCTCTTCAAAAGTCTACCGGACCAGCAATTGCGACCTGCACTCTTCGAGCTGAACCCGCCGACCGTGGTCCCGATCTAGGCACAAAAACCGCGAGTTTGGGCTTCCTGGCCGGTCGTCTGTTCCTAGTGCAATGTTTCGACGAGATAAAGGTGTGTCACGCAAGTGTGCTTTTTTGTCATTCCCGCTTCCTGCTTACAAAATTCTAGAAGAATCACCTGCAAAAGATATTACTCGAGTACGGTGCAACAGTTACGAGGGAGGGAGGAGATGCAGATGAGAACAAGCCTGACAATATAATCTCCATTCTACCCCACGATATAGGCAAGAACAGTTCGATGCAAACAAGACTCGTTGAAGGCGGCGTTCAGGCAGTGTCGGAGCTCTGGCTGGAAAGATGCATGCTTGCAAAGTCTTTCATAGACCCGGGCAGATACCCGCTCGGGCAGATCCTCACTGGTCCTCTCTCGTGTTTGAAGGATATGACCATCAACGCAACCGGCTTTGATGGGCTGGAAGCCGTGCATATCGCGAAGATTGTCACCTTGCTGGGCGGGACTTACTCAGAGGTGTTTAATTCAGGAGTCTCAATCCTTATCTGCAAGGCTGGCAATGCCAAAAAGGACAAACTTGATCTAGCACAGCATTTGGTCATCCCTGCGGTCACCGAGGAATGGCTATGGTCAACAATCAAGAATCAGACCAAAGCAGGCGTTGAAAGCTATCTTTTCGCCCCAAGTCGAGCGCGCATCGGGTCCGAGAGATCAGCGCATAAGAGGAGCGCCGCGGAAGATTATGTTGAAGTGAGCACGATTCCTCTACAACGAAATACAGTCGACCACAGAGCGAACGGACCCTCCAAACCCGTCGGGATTGAAAAAGATCTTCGATCCATGGCAGAAAAACCGGCGAGGGAATCACATTCGTGTCTCAATGTCCACCAGGAACCAGCGGATGAGACACATGACCAAGGCCAAGAAGAACCGTTTGTCTCTAGTAACGCGAGTGGTGCTTCAGGACAAAGTGAGGCCAAAGCAGCCTTATATGGAGATGGCAACTGTGCGCTGCGGGTACTATCTCCCAATGGCAGAAACTTACGTTTGGTGGAGCCTAATCGACCGCTTATTCAGTCGTTAGACTGTACCTCGAGGATGGAAGATTCAACATCGAAAGAGAACATTCCAGTGCCAACCAAAGGCGATGCACGATCTGGAGTTCAAGGCAAACCCACAGATATTGCAGCAATCAATGGTGCCATTCGAGACATTCTGAACGAAAACTCTAAAAAGAAGTCTGGGGGAAGCAATCAAAATGAACCACTAAAGAAGAAGAGCCAGCTGTTTGGACGAGCGCTGAGCAACTTGTCCAACTCGTCAGCGGCTTCAAACTTAAGATGCTCCAGAGCCAGTTCGATTGACAGTATGAACACGGATGGAATTGGTAGCGAGATTGTCACCATGCAGTCCGTCGAGACACACAGCGGCGAAGGCACATGTACAGCTGAAAAAGGAGCCTTCAGCTTCACCGGTCGGGCAAAGCAGACTCTAGCTGCACTCAAATCAGCTCCCTTTGAGATGGACGATCCAGACATGCCAAGGACGGTAGTTTTCTCAGGCGAGCAGGATGCAGCACCACCCATGACGCAGCTAGGTTATGAAGACCCCGAAGAAGCAATCTTGTTGCGGGAGAAACTGGCGGCTTCGAGAAGAAAGGGATCGGGAAAGGAGGACCCAAGCAAAGGGGATGGAGAAGCTCCACCCTCGAGGCGACTGAAGACGGCGGAGCGTAAGATTCGAGACGATGACTTCCTTGCGAGTGTAAATGCCGGGTGGGGCGCTGGAAGACGGACCAGGCACAAGAATCGAAGCCCGCCGGATCAAGGGCTCGAGGAATTTTGAATACTTGATTCACGTTAGTCGGTATACTATGCGGTCTTTCGCAGAAATATGTGTGGTCGCTTTCTGGCCCTTTTGAACAATGAAAGAAGGGTCTCAACGTGATCTCATGTTTCATCCAAGAATTTCTCTCCAACACCGCGCATCTGACAGTTCACACCAGGGCATCGAAGCGGTGGGCTTTCGCGAGCAGACGACTAACAGGACGATCGACAGGAGAGTTGAGTCTCAGAGCCCAGATCGGGGCAAAGTCCTGTCTAGGTTGTATCATAAAGATGGACACCGCTTCCCGGCTTCGAAGCTTCCAAGATTCCTCTCGTACTGGGCGCTGGCTACCCGCTCCACTGATCGACCATGCGTCAGGGGATCTGGGGGGGCCGGAATACTTAGGGAAGATCTTCCCTTCCGTCATGGCTCAAACGTTTGTAATGAAGACCTGCACTGCTGACAGCAGTGGTTGAACTGAAATGACTGGTCACGAGTGCTGGCTGGAACTCATTGTCGTGAGCAGACACTGAGGCCAGACTTGTATAGGGAGAGGTGGGGGCGAGGGAAGTCAATTGCAGTCCGAGATCGACAGGCCAAACATGTCCAGATGATACTCAAGTGACCAGTGTGTGGAGTGAGTGAATCTGATGAGTTGACATGGAAGGGCTACCAGGGCTGGGGACCGGCCTTGGCGCCTACTTAGTACCTCGTCTGGCTAGTCACCCATTACATCATCCGTTGGTGCCGTCACCGCGTCACCTCCGCCCCGCTCGGTGACGCCCGCTGCTGTTGCCTCGCCCGCTAGAAGCCAGGAACCAGTGACTCGGGCGTGACAAAGAAGACAAGGAGCTGAGCGTGACAAGCCGCCAAGTTTCACCCCTGTCAGATTCCCTCCAACAGAACCGCCGTCACCGCCCTTTACTGTCAAGGTACTCCGTACTCCGTACTTTGCACAGACAAGTAGCTGTATTTCTCACCGGCCTTCTATCCCATTCTCCTCGAGGCAAAAATCCTCTCTGGCTATGCCGCAAACAATTTTATTCGACCTACGAGTACTCGGTCCTCGGTGCAGCAGGAATTCCTCACCTTCTCGGAAGACCTGGCAGTTGTCAGCCTGGTCTACAAGGAGACCCACTGTTCTGCCGGGTTCTTCGCTAGGGCTTGTTAGGCTTGTGTTTCAGGCGTTTCCTGTTTCCGCCTCCGTTCTTGATCTCGCGACGACTTTACCATCAGCCCGCCCAATCCCCACCCCCGTGTCTTCTCTTCAAACTGCATCCTCAGTCGCATTGCCGCATTTGTTCTTTCCAAGGCTGATCAACCCTAGCTCTCCCAAGCTCTCCGTCTCACCAGTCGGTGACCAGCACGGCCAGGATCTGAAAAACTTTGACGGACCTTGCTCGACCGCCCTATGTCACGGAATCACAGGCCAACCAGCTCCGACGTCTGCCATCCTGGTGACTCCATCCAACATTTGAGCGCCCTCCACCCGCCCACCCCTGCCGCCCTACAAAGAACCACAGCCGACTGAGCAAAGGAAGGGGAAAGGCGCCTCATTATACAAGATGGCTGACCTCGCCCGCGAGGAGGCTGATCGTTACTTCTCCCATCGAGACCACCCAACTTCCCATCCCGAGGACCGCGACGACAGAGACAACGACTCCGACCTCGACCTTGAGCCTGAACCTGCATTTGACAATCTCTCAGACCCTGGTACAGACGACGACACCGCCGGCAACATGGCGACCATGACCACCACAAAGACCACCTATCATCTACCTTCACAAGTTCATTATGCCAACACTGGGCCCAAAGGTGTCATTGCGGATGCACAATCCTTCGCCCGTGCCAAACAAACTACCTTCCGCCAACGACTGGCCAGCTTCGCAAACAACCTGACCTCAAGCGGCAAGCCGGCAGCAATCCCCACTGTCGCAGAAAAGGGTGACAAACGCAAAACCATCATCTCTGGGTCTCCCAAATCAACCACATCCTCCAACTCCGAGGCCAGTCTCACTCTCTCCGACGACGAGGCCGATTCAGAATTTATGAAAACCTGGCGAGCCACCCGTCTGCAAGAGCTCTCCTCCCAATCCCAATCCACCTACGGCTCCCACCGAAAACACCTCCCCAGCCAACGCACCTGGGGCATGTTCGTGGAAGTCGACGCGAATGGCTACCTGGACGCAATCGAAAAAGTCTCCAATGAGACGGTGGTCGTCGTCATGATATACGACCCTTCTTCCAGTGCCAGTGCTGAGGTGGAAGATGAGCTGAGTATGCTGGCCTACAAACATAATACTACTCGTTTCATCAAGTTGCACCACGAAATTGCGGAGATGGAGACTGTTGAGATCCCCGCTATCCTGGCTTACAAGGCTGGCGATGTGTTTGCTACGATACCCGGCGCAAAGGCAGAGGGTTTAGAAGGTGTTCTGATTAAGTGAGTAACTTGACATTCTTTTCCTTGGGGTGATCAAATGACTCGAACTAATCGCCATTACAATAGAAATCGTGTGCTCCAATGAGATTTCGACACCCAGCTTGTGAAAAGTATCTCATCCTTTTCCAACCATGTATTGATACGTAGATATGCCGATTTACCCCAGGTCCTGGTCACGCCCGGCAATGAAATAATGGACGACGCTCATCATGTCAAATATCCTCCGAAAACTCTCCCCCGAGCTGGACTCATTCTACGAACCCCCTTCTCTCACTGGGACGAACGTAAATCCCGTCTCTCAACCAGCTATCCGCCACTCTGAGTCCTCCTCTGCAATCTCCAGCAGTTATCTGTCGTCTCTCCTACATCCTGACGACACATATAAGCCTCTCGTCCCGCTACCGGACTTTTCTCTTTATTCATACACATACATCCGATCGTCCAGAAAATGCACAGCACTAGCCGTGACCGCAGCACTTGGAGAAGTGGGCAACACCACCAAACCGAGGAAGGAAAAGAAGGGATTTGAAAGTCAAAACCACGGGAGCCTGCTGAGTTGGGTTGGAACCACTTGCAATCTACACGGATACCAGCAATCCATACCTGGGGAATCTGGAGGGGTCGCCTTTCTCCTCCTCTTTATGTTTGGCCGTACAGAATAGACTTTGGGATAGTACTCTGGACGTGGGGGAAGGACTCGCGTTCTGGAAATGGGGAGACAATCTAACAATGAAAATAAAACAACATAACTGAAAAAGGTGCCCACATGCATGCAACCTATGCATTGACACATCTAAGTTTGCAAACCATGTCACATCATGTCATTGTATTCTTGTATTGCATTGTGGTACTCTGGGTCGTATTGATCTCTCATCTCAGGTTTCAGCTCAGCGAATCGATGTCCACCGAGTGCGCAAAAACCGTTGCTTGTATCATGCAGAGTATTTGCCTCGCTCCACATGTCTGTGTGGCTTCGTCTCTGCGCGCCTGTGTCTCTCTCTACAGACACTACCTAGGTATCTATTATAGGTAGCAGAGAGAAGACATACCGACCGGTAGGCAGACGGGTAGGTAGATAGGTAGGTAGGTAGGTAGGTAAGCTACGAATGGAATGCAGGATACCCGGCTACTCCGTACATATCTGGTAACTTGAAAGCAACAAAGTTGAAGGTTCATTCCTTTTCTCTTTCTGCTCTGGAGCCAACTTTGATGTTTTGTCCCTAGCTACCTAGTTTTCTGGCTATGTAATAGGGGACACATGAGACATGAGACAGGACGTGAGTCGTGAGGCGTGAGGCGTGAGATGGCGGAATCGTCCCCGACATAAGAGTACATCAGCACCCAACTCCGAATGTGCTGCAAGCTGCTATCGTGTTCATGTCATGTCATGCCATCCACCGGGATCCCGCCTTAAAGAGAGAGAAAAAGGAAATAGAAAATCAAGATCAAAGGCACCATTTTCATGAAAGACTCTCTTCCCTCCCTAGAAATGATGACAGGAATGCAGAAATGATTTGCTCGGGCTTGTTCCCAGATGCTTAGATGTGTGCGCTGGAAGGGATGCCATCATCAGAAGCAACAAATCATTGCATTAAAAAAAAAAAGGACCAGGCCGTATCATGCCTGAGTTGTTGAGAGATCTGATGGTACAGTGATCCAACCCTTTCGTTTCTCTGCTCTCTTGCCACGAAAAGACGCCGCGCTATCGAAGCTCAAGATCCAGAAAGAGTCAGATGGAAATGAGCATGAGGTGGCCAGCGAATGGGGGGAAACCATTCCAACTCGACTCATGCGCAGCAGATATTGTGTTCAACACTCTGGCTATGCAGAAGCCGAAATGGCGTTCTTCTCAGTGGTGAAGTCCCAGAGCATTTTGATGAGGTTCTCGGGAAGTGTGTACAGGTCGACGTGGAATTCTCCCTCTGTCGTAGAAACGAGCATCAGTAACCACACATGTTCCAGCCTTCCGCATAAGAAGGGGTAGGTTTGCACATACGCTCAGCATCGTTGCGCATCCACGAATCCTCACTCTTGTTGTCATGCACCATCTGCACAACTTGAAGAAGATCGTCTTCCCCGAGCTTCTGAAGCCCTTCGGCTAGCTTGTCCATGTCAATAGCTTTGTTGTCTGCTTTCTTCTTCTTCTGGGTTCCACCGATTTCGCTGGTTCTTTTTTTGCTCCCAGCCTCGGTGCCGTTCGCAGCCGACTCTCCGGGAATGGGACCCGAATTGCGAAGCGCCTCAAGGAGAGCACCCTTCGGGTTTTTGAAAGTGATAATCTGCTTAGTTTCGTAGCGCGCGTTGGCGAAGTTGAGATCGTGAACGATGCTGTGGACTTTGCCGCTGAGATCCTTCATCTCGATCCGCAGTTCGAATTCACCCCACCCATCTTCAGAGACGCGGAATGGTGGCTTCTTGAAGGCTGCTCAGGTTGTCAGTCGTCAGTCGCTTGACGCCGTATGCGAAAAGGAACATTTGTTAAACCAGTCTCACATACTTTGTGTCGCCTTGTCACCAAATGACTCGTGGAGAGTATATGTTACCGACTCGAACACATCTGCATCGATCTCCTGTTTAGTGTCCGCATGGAGCAGGAAAATCTTCATAGACCAATGTCGCAAGGGGAAACCAGCAACGCCGCTGTCGGCCCCGGGACTGCAAACACTATGTCAGATTGTGGACTTGTAAAACGAGGCAAGCGATATCAGGTGCTGAGGGGTCGGTCGCAGCAAGTTTAAACTATAGACATAGAGCGATGACGCGGGGGTGAGCGCAGGTCGGCGTTCAGATCGACGTACATGATCTTCTGTTCGGTAACGATTTTGACGCTGCGCTTGACCTGCGGAGACTGTCAGTCGCGACGCCATTTGTAAGAAGCATGACATTGAGACTTACGTCCGGCATGGTGGACGTTGCGGGATTGGGTTGAGCCTAGGGCAACAGAGAAATGGCGGGGTTTAGATCGACTGTGTCGCACCGATGAAAACGTGGTCTGAGGTGGGAATGGATAGGAAGTGGTGAACAGGTGAAGAGAACAGTCGATCCAAAGGTTGGCAGGGTGTCGATAGAGACCACTCTGTTGGACAACGGGGGTTAACCAGCGAAAGAAGAACAGGAGGCACAAGTCGTTTGTCGCACTTAGTGGAAAGATGCTTTACCGTTCTCCAGGTTGTATGAGTGGGTCGACACAGATGGACGCTGGTGGGCTGCACCAAGCTGCACCTATATAATATGTCAGAAAGGGCAACTTTGCCGACAATAGCACCGTATCAGGTTGGGATTGTCAGTTACCAAGTTTTCTTAATGTCCGAAGCGTGAAAGCCCTGGTGGCATCTTCACGTTTCCATTCATTCCTGTCAAGGCCGTGGACAGACTTCATTTCTATCTAAACTTGGGCGGTACGATGATATCAGAGTCCACGGCAAACCCTGAATCGCATCCACTCTTCCATATGCGCTGCTCTGCAAGACTTTGCTGGTAGTCGTAGATTCAATGCCGGACCAATCATCACACATCCCACGCTGGCTATTGCTTAATGCATCATGACTTCTGGAACAGAGATTCGTTCTCTTGTTGGGCCTTGATGAACGCTTCTTTGAAGAGATTCGCATCTGTAAAAGGTCAGTATTTGGACAGTGGCTGGCGCCGGGATATGCCATACTCTCGCTATTTCCAAATCGGATTGCGAGGGTCTGGGCCTCGGGCTCGCCTTCGCTGACATCTGCGGCGACGTTCCAGACCCAGCTGCGATCACTACCAACGTTCGGTGAAAGCTTCATGTCAGGGGTGACTAGATTTGTAAGTCAGCAAATAGCCATGTGACGACGACTATCTCGAACAGGTGGCAGCTTACCGTAGTGATTTGCGCAAACCTTGAGAGTCTTGTCTCGTCGCATAACCAGTCGTGTCTTGCCGTTTTCCTTGTGCTTGAGCAGTCGGACATCGCCAGTACCTCTCTCCTTCCACTCTTTTGAGTCGCGGTCGAACTTGAAGAGTTTGGCCCGCATCTTGAAGACCTGTTCCTCCATTTCCTCGTTGGTTTTGGTCTCGACCTTCTCGGTCAGTCGGACCACGGGTTCGAACTCGACATCTGCTTCTTCCTCGTCGGCTTTCTCCTGTTGCATCCACACGGTCAGTCCACGTCCATCCTGGCGGAGGGCATCTTACATCGTCTTCATCCTCCTTCTTCTGGGCTTTTGAACTGCCGCTAGGTTCATCCTTGGCATTGTCATCCTCTTCGACTTTGCGTTCTTTTTTAGCTCCACCACCAAACATAGAAAAGACAGAGTCCTTGACGCCAGTTGCGGCTGCGCCGGCGGTGCTCGCCGCAGTGCTGGCGGCTTTGGCAGCAGTCTCGGTGTAGGTGGTAGATTTAGTCTCGTGGGCATCATTTGCCGGGCCTTCAGACGAAGGATCACCCAGAGGATTCGTCACGAGATTAGTCTCCTGTTCGGCAGGTCTCAAGTCGGACGAGGCAGTTTGATCCGCCGAGGGCGTGGGTTTGGCATCAGCGGAATCGGCCATATTTGCGAGATATGCGCAGGATGGGATGGAGGATCTACAGCTGGCAGGACTCGAAAAGGGCAGATGCGATTTGGGTGATAGAAGTCTGTAGACTGGAGCGATTGTAGGTGTTTGTTGGCACCCCACACTAAAATATCAAACAGCCAGAGCGGCGCATGATTGAACATGCCAGGCCTTAGAATCGGCCACCAGCCCCTGCAAAACCCGGCGCCAAGACGAACCCCCTTAATGACGTCATCCTTCACCAGTGAAAGGAACTGCTTGGTTGTCACCGTGTGGTCAACGTGGTGTGAATCGCGTTTGCCTGTCAATACCACCGTCGCCGATATTCTGCGTTTCCTACACTGGTCTCTTGTGGCTCTCTTCCGTTCCTGCTGCTAAGGCGATGTTCAATCCCTCGCAAGGATGCCATTCCTAGAACTACCAGACGACGTTCTCCCCATCATCCTATCCTTCCTAGATCCAAAAGACTACCTCGCATTTTGCCGTGTTTCAAAGGTCGTTTACTCGAAATACCGACAAGATCCTCTGTACTGGAGACATGAAACCTCGAATACATTCCGCCTCCCAATTAGCCCTCTTCTCGCAGCTGACGGCCCTCGCTGGTATTGGCTATACAAACGGCTCAAGACCCAAACTCGACTTTACACCTGGGGTCAAGGATCGAAAGGGAGCTTAGGGCCAGGAAGAGCTCTCTCTGTGCCCCGCCGTCCGCCAACTCATGATCCGCCTCATCTTCCGCAAAGAGTCCTCCCTCGTGTCCCTACCCGTCCTCACCCAACCATACTTCCACGGCCATATCCTGGCAGAGGGTTCCCCCGTCAAGTCTTTCAGCGAACCTCATCCAGTTGGCCTACAGAAACTCACATTCCCGATGAGGTAGAAGTAATTGCTGACCTCCAATGTGGAGGTTGGTCGACTACCATTTTATCCTCTGATGGCAAGCTGTACACCACCGGTTCAATTGATTCCACGGACGGCAGGGTGGTAGGCGAATCTTCCGACCATTTCCGCCCACTCGAGTATTTGACCCAGAGCACCTCCGCCATTCGACAGTTTTCTGCCGGTCGCCGTCATGTTCTGGCTCTCACCGACGAGGGGAAAATTCTCTCCTGGGACAGAATCAATGCAAAAGGTCTGATGGTCTTCCCGAGAAACGGGACAGACTTCGGGGAGAAACCAGCCAGGGTTGCCGCAGGCTGGGGAGAGAGCTCCGCCTACGTACCAAGCATAGGCATCGTCTATTGGAGCCCCCTGCAAAACGACCAGTTAGACGAGATGCTGGATGGAAAGGTGGTCCACGAAAAGGTCGTTCCCGGAACCGCGAGACGCAGAACCGAGACTGGATACGTGGAAGTCCTCAAACACGTCGTTCTCGAAGAGTATGTCGTGTGGATAACAAACGAGTCCAAGGTCTACGCATGTGCCCTTCACGTTGACAATTCCGATCAACTAGAACCTACCCACTCTCCATTCGAACTCCCGGGTTTCGACGCACCAGATCGCGACTTGAGAGATATCCAAGGCCAATTCCACAGGTTTGGTGTGTTTACAGCAACAGGCGAAGTGCTTTCTGGTGACACGGCATACGTCAGACGTTGTGCTGAAGCCATTCGAGATCGGCCGGAACCACTATCATCGAGCGATTGGTCTACCATGACCACCTTGCTTGCCTCGAGGCCCCAGGACGTGCCTGCCATGCAGCACACTGGCGTCATTGCACTGGCATATGGTGACTACCACTATCACGCCCTGCACGCCGACGGCAGGATCACCTCATACGGTACAGACTCCCAAAGCTGTGGATCGCTAGGCCTTTCCGGCCCAGAGCATGGCGGTCGTTTCCGCGGCCTGCGTCGAGATAGGCCCGGCCTCCGGAGCGATGCTCAATTGCTACCCATCGCAAATGTCCGCGGTCGTCAAATTTGGTTTGAGCCTGAACGGAAGGATTGGCTGCAATGGATGGAAGACCAGCTGAGCCAACCATATCTCACCGTCAATGGTCAGCCAGCCCGCCATATCTGGGATATTGATCCGGTCAAACAAGCTGCATTCAGCGAGTGGGTTGAGCAGGAAGGCAAGCATTGGGAGGAGGGCCCTGCGAGCAGCGCAGATGCGGGGTCACGTGCCGACACAGTGGAAACTCCGTTGACAGGGGACTATGCAAATCTTGGATCCTACTTCCCAATTGCTATCGCAGCTGCGGGCTGGCACAGCGGAGCTTTGGTGCTGGTCGACGAGGATAAAGCCCACGAGGTACGAAGCAAATGGGTGACACAGAGGCACGAAAGCGACGAAGACAAGACCCGCTTAATGCCAGGTGCCTTCGAGAGCCTAGAACTCGACGAGGTGTATGTATGGAAGAGAGACGGATTCCCCAGGGTACGGTTACCGAATGGATTCGAAATGCCAGGCCAAGGTGAATTGAAGCCTTGGAGAGACGGAGTGCCGACTATGCAGGAGCTGGGATTTGAGTGACAGGCAATCTGTGAGAGTCATACTTGTACAAGGATCTCTCAGATCTCTGAAAACTACCCCCCTTGAGGTGCGAGCTGGCAATGGCCTCCGCAAGACATGAGCAGACGAGTTTATGAGCACCACGACGATATCCATGACCAAAAGGATGAATCATGCGTGGACTGGACTGCACTGGTCTCAACCCGCTGGTGCGCATGACTAGGAGGTTGAGAGGAAGCACAAAGAATTGAACATTATCAAGGGAAAAGCAGGCCGACGGGGCACAGATTTTGCAAAAGTGAAAGATATTGGTCACTCCTTTGCGTCTTCCTTTCCAGAAGTAATTTCCTGTTTTGTCCACGGTGCGCCCTGCCACCGAGATGTACCCCTTCCAAAGATGCAGCGCCAGTTACGCCTTCCGCTTGACTACAGCGACTTCTCCACCGGCATTGGCCTTTTCATAACAAGCTCATTGCTTTCTTCTGATGGATCATGACTGACAGCTGCTGTCGAGTGGCACCATCGAGTCTCATTCCCATTATTGCGACATTGGCTTCCTCAGCCGCTGCCATCGCGTTCAGCACCTGCTCCTGCCACATCTTTGGGCCTTATTTCTTGTCTCCCCATGCCTGTTTGGCTTCTTCAATCAGCTTGGGGTCAGAAATGGAATCCATGAAGCTCTCGAGCCCTCCTTTTAGCTTTCCTTTCCCTTCCCTTCTGGGCAAGGGTGCTTATGACGGGCCGAGAGCTGGGATCTGTCTGCGCTTTCGATCCTAGTAGGGCGATGTTGTCTTTGTCTCGAAGGTATGCGTCAAGACGCGCTGATCGTTCTATGCTCGCAGGGCTCAGTGGAGCCGTCATCCGCCTGGCGACAGTGAGCGACTTCTCCTGTGCTCTCATGCAGTCACATACTTTTCAACTCTGCCTTGCATATCAGCCATCGCCGAATTTCCAGCCTATTCCGAAGAAGCAGGTCCTAGTGTTTGAGTCGAGTTGACGCAGGTTTGGAACAGAAAGGGAGACCGAACGGCCACTGATCGAACAGCATTTCTAAAGTACGACAAGCGATACGTGGATATGGACCATTTCTCAGTGTCTGCGACGTCTGTATGTACCATTTGCATTCCGAGCCAAAGGTCCTTATGCCGGAGAGCCATTACTCCATATGGACCATTCAAGACCATTTGCCCAATTTGGCAGTCGCTCTATGGCCCTTTTTGTCATTAGGATAAATGAGGTTAGATTTGTGTCATTCAGAGTCCGCAACGACGACGTCTTTCATATTTCTCAACCATTCTCTGCAGGTCCTTCACCCCTGCACCAGATATTTTCAATTTAATGGCCCAAATCTCGATAGGGGGGGCATTCTGTTCCTGTTGATGAAGATTTGTCTTCTTCGACATGTCCTCCAAATCGGCAAGGCTGAGACGACTCGAGAGCCTCATAGCCGATCTAGACGCATCCCTGATCACGAATACGATTTGTATTGCGAAAAGATTTCAGGGCTTTATTTGAAAGAAAGGAGGTCTCGAGAAGAGGTTATCAACATCCTGGCAGAGGAAGACAAGTTCTTTTTTAAGGCAAGCTGTGATCTCTAATACTGCGCGTTGCTTGCTCATCCTCGTCCGAAAGTGGCACGATCTGTAACGGACGCACGAAAGCCCAAACAAATTAATCATATATCACAGAGATGGGGAATCAGGCGAAACATCAAATCGTCTGAAAAGGAGGATATACTGAGGTAGAAAGGACATCAGAAGATATGGAGCCTCGTAGAGCCCATCAGCCATCCCGCGTGTGAACGCACCGCGAAGTTGAGTGAGTCCGCATTGGAGCGCCAGAAGATCCATACGTCTTCTACCGGAGCCAAAGGTTGAATTTAATCCACCTCAATAAACTGACGCCATGCGCTGATTGAGTGAGATATTTTAGCTTACACCTCAGACGATTCTTTACAATATCGGTCTCACATCGACAGAGGCGACGCTTGGGACCTTGAGAGCTTCATTACTCCGACAGATATCAACAATAGTCGGGCAATCCTTGGAGCCTTTCTTGTTTCAGTGCTCCGACTGCGTTACAGGGATTGTCACCTCTTTCCCAGACCGGATTTACCCTTGATCGGGACTTTGGAACGCAGGGACCTAGTACCGAGATGTCGCCGTTTATCAATACACCAACCCCCTTTCTTGGTTTCGCCGAGTCGTGCTCAACAGCTTTCGTGTCACATGATGCTACCGGCAGAGCCTTGCCGTCTTTCAGTCTCCACTCGGCTCTGTAAGCCACTTAGCTACCTCCAACAACCTTGTCCACCCGCTTCTCAAAGAACAAAACAGCTCCAGCTGGGAAGAGGTGGTCTTCTGGAGGAATTTTGTCCTCTAAGGATGCCTTATCCCACGAGCCAATGATTCCACAATCGTCCTCGCAAACTTAGTTAACGAAAAACAATTCCAGTGTCAAAGGTCTTGCGCTAAGCCATGGATCTTGCAGCGACGTGGATCCAAGGACTATTGTCCGTCTCATTCTCGATCTCAGTTCGATATGCTCAGAATTCCTCGACTATGGACACTGGTGGCAACATAAATGGGTGTCTGGTACTCACTATTCATCCTGTTTGGCGAGGCTGTGCTCCGCGTTGAAAAGTGAACGGTTCCAAGCTGCGGTGGACCACGTTCTCTGCCGTTACTTCGAGGCGTCTGCTCAGATGATGAGGCAGGAAAAGCTGTGACGCTGTTCCAAAATACCAACAACACCTATTTCGCACCTTACAGTATTTTGCAGACATCAGCCTCAGCCGGCACGGCTTCTATCGAATTAAACAATATGTTCAGCAGAGGAGCAAGACGGAGAACCGTCATCGCTCGAGAAAGCGAAGAGTGTGACGCGGTTATCTTTCAATATGAAGAGCTGCCGATAACTCGAGTGGCAGGGAACTTTGCTTCAATTCGCTCATTATATATCTCATATCTTCCCCGCAAACGCAGAGGCACACAGGATATTTTGCTCACGTTACAGAGATCATTCAACATCCACCACCAATCTGGACTTTGCACAACCCTCAGAACATTCCATGTGATCCCGAGAGATTCCGAAGCAATTGAGCGTACGCGACGACAAGATGTTTCAGGGCTACAGCAGCTGTTTGATCTTCGACAAGCGTCACCGTTTGATGTGGGCTCTAATGGTTGCTCGCTGCTCTGGGTAAGTTGGCGTATATCGCACAATGATAAGCCACTGGAATTAACTGCACTTAGTATGCATTTATATACCGGTGCTTCGAGACGTTTCGTCTACTTTTGAATGTTGGCGCCAGCGTCGAGAATGTTTATCGGCATGAAGTGGTCCCCCGCAGCGTTTTACACAACATATACTATGTGAATCTGCAGCGGCCTCGACATATTCTCAACAGTGGCTCTAGGTTCTACCAATTGTAAGGATTTTAGTCCTTCCGAGGCTTTCGTGAAAATAACAGAGCTGGTGTGCGCTAAGAATCTGGACGTTGTGCCGTTCCGTGAATTCACCATGTTCGCCTTCCCTTTCTTGTATGATATCAATAGAACGGAGGATACACCACGCTTCAGGATCATAGTTGGGTGCTTGAAAGGTGTCATCGACCTTGAATACCCATCTTCTAAAGGACAAACACTACTCCTCTACACATCCATGGTGAACAGCATCATTCCCCTAAAGGCTATCTCAACCCGTGTCAACGCCCGAGCAATTGATATCTTCGGTCGAGGCGCAATTCACTCTGCTCTGTACATTGACGGCTCTGTTATTCGCCCCAATACATGTCGGAGATTTGAATGCGGTTCTCGCCACCAGTGTATCTGTCCATGTAAGCCGCATCCCCACGATGAACACTACGGGACGTCGTTCTGCCAGGGCGCCCACAGGGACAGCCTTGGCCTTGAACAGACTCTCGTGGTCTTACTCAACGCCAAATGCGCAAATCTCCACGACATGTACGGTCTCACGCCGAGCGACTACGCAAGAATAAACGAGGAGGCCTGGATGATATGGCAGTCGGCGCTCCAGGAGACGGGGTACGTCTATGATGAGGAGTCCGGCTTGTGCCACGAGACGTTTTTGGACATGTTCTGATTTCTTTTCCCGCCCTGATAATTTTCGAGGCAAGTCGTCAGTCACTGCTACCGCTTGCATATGCGTTTTCGGAGGCATTCGTGACATGCAAGGTGAAGGGAGGGGCCGAGAAGGAAAGGATTAAAGGACCGTGGTCATCGCAAGGGGAGTCAACGGCAATGATTGCCATCATCATGGGTTTTGATATTTTTTTTATATACTGCGTACGGCCTATGACCTATGGGGTTCTTCCTATGTTCCAACCCAGTCCAAACAATCAACCGGCCTGGCTGACTACCTTCACCGTTCACAACTCCTCGTAAAAAAAAATAAAACCCTTCACCACGAGAACGGGCTGGTCTTGGATGGTATACCAAACCAAGATCTGTGAGTGCGTCTCATCATGTATTTTCTTGTTCTCATTGTTGTCCTCTTTAAATCCAAGGCTGAGGTACGTGCCTGCGAGCGTACGTTGATGATATACATGGATGGTACTTGAACAGGAGTATATGAGCCAAGTAAAATTTCAATCTCAGCCTCCTAACCTTACATGCCTAGGATACATGCCTTCGCTCATACCCATGCCCATCGATGCTGTAGTCGTCGTAGTCGTTCCCTGCAGCAGCAGCGTTGGTAGAGAATGCTTCGCCCACTGCACCATCCTCTTCGTTCTGCGCCTCAACGCGAGAGTCGCCGTCGTGAAAGACCTCCTCTTTCTTCTCCTCCTGATCGATGAACAAAAAGCTGCCGACCACAATCCCGGCCCCGACCCAATATACCCAGCCCTCGTAGTGTCCCTGGAGGACCATTTCGCCGACCAAAGAAAGCGGGATCGTCAGGCTCAGCCCCACCGTCACCAGCAGAGGGGACGTCAGGACCATCGCGTATGCCCAGCACAGGTCCGAGCAAAAGCTCGCGCAGCTGTTGATGAGCAGGATCGTCCAGATTCTCCCTGAGGGAGGGAAAGAAAACGGTTCCTGACCTGTATAGTGTAAGACGGGAAAGAGCGGGAAGAGCAGGACGAGATTGCAGGTGCCGACCAGGCCGAAGAAAAGAGGCATGTTGAGCGATCGCGGCAGGGCTTTGATGGTCGTCTTCTTCAAGGTGATGGTGTACACACCGTAGATAATGGCGGAAAATAATGCAAAGGCATCCCCCAAGGCCAGTTCGGAGGGCGGTTTGTCCGGAAACGTGTCGACCCGCTTGGAGATCGATCCCCCCTCGGCGCGTAGCTGCGGTGGGGAGCCAGATACATCGCCGTCCGTCTTGGCCGAAAAGTCGACACTCGAGATCAAGATGATGCCCGCGAAGGACGCTAGGACACCACACAGTTTCCGCCACGTGAATTTCTCCGTGCCTGTCAACGCCCCTATAAAAAGCGTCCAGAAACTCGACGTCGATGTCAGAATCGTGGTGGATGCTACCGTGGTGTACTTCAAACACGCCATGGCAAAGTAATTGGCGCTGAACCAGAGAATGCAAAAGGCGAAAGCCAGCCTAGCCGTAGGGGTGATTCCCAATTGTTTGCCCTCTTCTTCCACGTTGTGATGTCCATGGCGATGAGTGCCCGCGGCGGAATTATTCCTGCTTGGTTTCTGAATGAACGTCTCGGACTCGCAGTCTTGCCCTTCTTCTTCTTCCCCTGGGTCTTGTGCACCGTCGATATTCGACAGTCGTCTATAGCCTTTCCTCCCAACTGCCCGCAACACGTACGCCCGGATAGTATCGTACAATTCCCCACGGTCTCTGTGCCGTTTATATGCGGTCCGGAGGAGTGTCGGGATCATGGCCAGCATGAAGGTGGAAGTGTTGAGATAAGTAAGAAAAAAGGGTTTGGCATACGTATTGTCAGCAAATATGCTCTGAACGCGTATGAGATTAGCACTATTGCCCCTGAGCTCAAGGACCACGTCCTGTGCATACACTACCGAGAAAATTGGACATGGTCCATAGGAAGACGACGCAGAGGAGAAGGATCAACCCCAGGGTGTGAGAGGCCAGACCGGCGAGGCGTCCACGGGCAACCTGCGCTCGAGGCCGGAGAAGCCTCTGCCTCGACGAGTTCCTCGATATGCCATTGTCCTCCATCTCAATGTGCTCTTCGTCTGAGGACTGAGATAGAGGGGGACGGACAGTCATGCTGTAGGCCCCTCGCACCCGACATTGCTTATTTAGAAGGAAATTCAGCTAGGGAAGGGCACCCGCGAGCGGCGCTGGCACCAGGGCTCGTGGGGTAGAACGAGAGTGCCGTAGTAATGATAGGATGGGTATTTTTCCTGTTCTTTCCAAAGTGCCGAACGATAAGTGGCTGAGAGCAGAAGTCAAAGCGAAGATAGGGGATAAACGAAACTGTATGTCATGGCGCAGGAACCGCCTCGCCGCCTCGTACCGCGGAAAGGCATGCCTCCTACGTAAGCGGCCATTTCCGTTTTCGTCGGAGCCAGCGAGACAGCCCAGGACGGCCTGGATGGCCTCACTAGAGAGGCATCCAAGGGACACCGAGTAATACCCAGTAATTGCAGCGACAACTCCCAGAGTCGGTTTGGCCACAAATGGATCTCATTTCAAAACGCAAAGCAACTCAATCGGTCATAATAGACGAGAGGCCGGAGTTCCTTGCTTGACCCATGATCCTACAGTCAGTCTACTTCTTCCCCCGGCTCCCGGAACGCCCATTCATTCCTTCTCGTCCCGGCCCCTCTTTCCAAGCCGTGACAGTGTCGCCAGCCCCTTCGAAAGACAAGATTTTGTGATCCCGCCATTCCTTTTACCGGACCTCTTCTGAAGAGTTCAAAGACGCACATATGTGTGACGCGATGCGGAGCCAGAGACTGGGCCCAGCTGGCACCGCCTGGGCATCGTCTAGTGCGGCGGCTGTCACGGCGTGGTCAGTTCTCGCTCGAGACGATGCCCGTCCTTTGAGCCAGAGGTTGTGATGCTATACCCCACGGAATTCGTCTCACATTTCTGCTTCACCGTTTATAGCCGCTCATCGTCGGGGTGTGAGCCATTCATTCGCCTCAGAGAAGAGCTTGGCCTCCTTAACGTCTGTGCCTGGCACTTGGCTGGCAGCATAAATCTAACAGCGGTTAGTATTAATGGTCCTAACTAGCGACATCAACTTGACTTACAGCGTCCCATACTTTCCAGGCTTGGTCGAGACTCTTAGTCAAATAACCACTACCTCGGAGCTGTCCAAACCAATTGAATTTCCCTTCTTGCTGCTTAATGCTGGTTTTCAGCGCATCGGTCGCCTCAGGTTCTTCGCTGACAGCGTCTAGATACGTCTTGACGGCAATTCCTAGCCCTGAACCGTTATCGCTAGAGAATGGTAACCTGAAACCGGATCAGTCGTGTTCTTCTTAGGGTCATCGACAAGGTTATTACACACCTTTGGGCTAGGGCAATCCAATCTTGACGGTCCCGGTCGACATCGCCGTTTAGGAACATGCTTGTCATGATCGTTTCTAACAGATCTCTGAGGATCGTCCGGACTGCTGAGATCTTCCATGCATAGGTCAATAGTTGCCGATCGAGAGGTCCAACAAATCCCATAGGCTTGTGTCGGATTCTACCCAGGCACGCAACTTTGGAAATGAGGTTTGTGTTGACCTTTCGGTCGTGGTCCTTGTCTACACGAGGATTAGCGACATCCGGGAGAAATAGAGGTCCAACCAACCAGTTTTCGCAACAGGGTCTCCTGAAGCAAAATTGCCAGTGAAGAGTCCCAGTCTCAACATCTCTACCCCAATGATGGTGCATTCCTCGTCGGCGATTGTCAACGCTGTTTCCAGAGCCTTTCCCCACGTGGTGAGGTTGTGCTGTTCGTCAACGTAGCGACGAACTTGCAGATACCGAAAGACTGTATTGACAGCTACCTCGTCTGCACTTCGCAGAGCCGGATATTCCAACTTGCCCAGGGTGATGGTCTTCTTCGAAAATGCCCCGTCTTTGAGCGACCGTAAACATGGCAAAAATAGACTGACATTCTGTTCAATGTCAGACGATGAGCAGCTGAAGAGTTCTGACACGTACCTCGCCTTTGCCGATGACAGAATCAATGTTGGTCCCTCGGACTCGCCACTGCGCCAGCTTCGGCTTCATGGCTGGGGTGTTTCTGATCTCGATTGTCAAGTTGCTTGTGTCTTGAGCAATCCATGGGTTGACTTTGATGACCCGGGATTGATAATAGTAATTGAGAGACTCTGCCAGGATCTTGAGCGCTTCGGTCCGGAAAGGATTGAGGAATTCTATCACTAATTTTCGGTAAGGTTCCGAATCGAAGACCCCTCCAGGAAGCGAAAGCACGATTTCGCCAGACGTGAGCCAGTTGGGTACCTGCGGGCCTAGCATGCCCTTGGAGATGTAGAAGAACAATTCCTCAGGAAGTCTTTGTCCAACAAACTCGTGGACGTCCCCTGGCGCGTCGTCGAAGTTTAGCGGAGCAACAACACCATTCTTTTCCATAATCACATGGTGCCTGATGGTCATGATTGCCTTCTTGTACCGGTCGGCATACTTCATACTCTGCACTTGAGGATTGTCGCGGTGGTAGTTGCAAAGCTGCATGACACTTTTGCCGGCCCCGTTAAGGAGGGTGATGGCATCTACAATGCCAGTCGATTTCGCCGTAGCCATGCTTTCAAGGATTGGGAAGGTGGGCGTGAAGGAGGTCCCAAGCAAGAGTTGAGCGTCTCGAAGCACGTCTTTGTGGACTTTCAGAATATCCTCGCACACACCCCGGCTGACCATGCTTAGGGTTGAGTCGTTGAGGTTGAAATCCGTCACCACCCTATCCACGCCAAAGAGAAAGCACTCGGTGCTGCCCATGACGGCATCGATGTATTGGTCTTCCAATTTCAGAAGATACGACAACTATTGCCCGGTTTAGCTTCCACCCAGTCCACCAGTTTCCCAGCCGTAGACTCACCTGTGCAGTGGCACTGTAGGGAGCGACCATGTATTGAACGTTATTGTCAAAGAGCAGCTTCTGAAGGGATCGCGTCATAATGTCGACGGGGTATTTGGCCTTTCCAAAGTCTGCCACCGTGCGCTTGCTGTCGCCGTTCATGTAGTGATGCCATGCTTCATCTTGTACCCTTCGGCTATCCGCCAGTTGTGAGTCGGGGAGGCTTTTGTTCACGTAGTCGAGGCCATTGAAGACGAACACCAAGGTGATGCCGTTCTGCCGCAGGAAGGCAATATCGTCCTCTATGGCTTTCTTAAAGACGAATGGCTGACCCCCAAGGGCATGCTTGAGAGGTTCTTCGTTGTTCCCGTTGAGGCGCAGGTTCAGGTAGTACGAGGCATCGACGCCGATGACGGCATCTCTCAGCATATGCAGCTGGCAAAGTTCGACATGTCTGCTGGCCCACTGGTCGAACTTCTGAACTGGTTGCAATGTGAGAAGAGAAATGGTCGAGGGTCAAGAGGATCCATACCTGACATCCTGGGCGGCTGGAAGAGAAGGAGAGGGCAGAACAGGCGAAAACTGAAGAGATTTAAAAATACGGAAACACAAAAGCAATCGTAGGGAAGGAATGAAATGAAGGAATGAATTAGTCGAAGAACAGGCGAAGACCAAGTCGCGCGTGTTGCAAATCGATCAGTAAAACGCAGGCGTTTGCGCTTTGGCGCAGGGAAACTTCGCAACTCGCAACTCTGTAACTTTTGGGATGCAGGCTGCGCGCTAACACAATTACTACTCGGGAACTCGGTACAAATAAGGCCTTCAACTGAGGATGGAACCCGACTGGTGCCCGCGGTGTCTACCACTCCGCCTAGTATCGCCCCCATGTTTAGGGGAGGTCATTCCCCGTAAGCTATATGCGCGATGGGCACAAGGCTGTACGAAGCTCCTTGTGGTCGGTTCATGACTTGGTCTTCAGGTGTTAACCCTTATACACAGATTCATCGACAGGAGAATTACACCGCCCTTCAGCAACAGAGGTCGAGAGCACATCGCCTCTCTATGCAGTGCTGTCAATCTCCTTGGTCTGCGCCCCTCTGAATCCATACGTCGCATTCAGACGAGACAAAAGATGGTCTTTCGCCGTCATTGCTCGTTTGCTGGTAGCTCCCCCTCCATATCCCACCTCCTTGTCTTCGTCCAGCTTGTACTGCTCTACCAGCTTGCTTGGCACAGGTGCCAACTCGACGTCGTCCCCGGGGTGTGAGAAATACGCTATTGAGTACCGATCCTCACCTCCCCTTCTGGCATCCTGGGGGAAGATAACTCGGTGGACCGTGCTTTTTAATATTCCGTTAGTCCAGTATGATAGCAAGTCCGCAATGTTGACGAGAACAGGCGGGAATGTCGTCGAGTGATATCCGTCAGGGATAACGGGAACAGGTGCCCAAGTGTCCTCTGGGGTTCTGATTTGTAGGCCTGGTTGTGACGGGCGCTGAAACAGCAAGGTGATGCTCCCGTAGTCGGAGTGGGCACCAGCTCTGACATCGACTTTCGGTTCATAGTCCACGTCAGCGGGGATGGCAGGATAGTGTAGCAGGCGGACAGTACATCCACTGGGTTGAGTGTGCCGTGATGAGAAGAAGTTGGGCTCTTCAACTTCGAGTCCCAGCCCCAGAAGATCTAGGACTCGATCGCAGACTTGCTTGCACGTCCTCTCAAACTCGGCCAGCTTATCAATATGGCTCTCGAGAAACTTGGGCATAGGCTGTTGTGGCTTTCCGTCCAGGAACTCCCCAATGTTAAATGCCTGCTTGAAGTCGCCTTTGCGCTGTGTCTTGGGGTCGAGGATCTCGCCATGCATTCCTGTCCAGCCACGATTCGTGTTGTCAATCCGGCAAAGCTCTTTTTCTGCTTCAGGCAGGGCAAAAAAATGGCGCGAAAATGCAAATTCGCGATCCACCATGCTCTCGCTGAAGCCCGTGCCATTGGTGTCGATGTAGAGGAAGCCGAATGTAGTAGCAGCCTCCAATACTTTCTTACCAACCTCAACAGTGAAATTTGATATGTTGATGACAGGCAGCTGTATGGCGCTGTTGCCTGCCCCAATAGATCCCATATTTGCTCTCGGTTAATTATGATCCTGCGGGAGGGCGTAAGGCTTAATGGGTTACAAGTAGAATATCTGACGGGTGACTGAAGTGAGCTACCGGCTGTGTACAGTATAATGCTCGATGAAAGTCCTTGTGTTCGAATCCAAACGTGGGAAGGGCGACTGGAGCTGAATCATTTGAAGATAATGCCATGCGCTTGCAGGAAAAAGACATGTTGATGGACAGTAGTGATAGAACCAGCCATGATATGTCTGGATCTGGCTGGCATCCATCGTCAAGCGGCGAGCTCCGAGAAGCTCTGGACTACGGTCGCACTTCTGGCTCGGCCAGGATCCTTGATCCAATATTGAGTCCAGTGAACACATTCTGACTCGGCGACAGCCAGCGACTTGGTCAATCACAAACTATTGTTGAATCATTTCCCTGATGGAGCGCTAACAACCTTGGAACTCTCGGAACCTGTCAGCCGACCGGGAGAGATAGACACGTTTTACGCAAAATCAGTCTGGTGTCGATACTTGATATCTCAGTGTTCATCATTTTGTGCACTACTCGATTCGTCATATTACACATTTGGTGTGTCAATAGCAATCTCTCTAGGACCAGCCGGTGCCCGACTCGACGAGAACAGCTCAAAGGCTCCAGCAATCCAAAATAACACTTCTGCTGCTCATCTTCGTTGTGGACCGGTCCATTTTTCGTGTCAATGCCTCGTCCTCTGCTACATTCATGGATGATATATACCCTCAAAGTCTTGCATACCTCGTTCAACAATATCGATTCGCTGTACATCAATCGTGCTGGGTGTTTTGCCAAAGGGTGAATGTGAAAACGATGCTGAAAGTCCATGCCTCGAAAAAATCGACAAACTCCACGACGCCGACGCCAACGACGCTCGGTCCAGATACTCCAGGGCTATGCAACTCCAAAAGGAAATTTATGCATTGGGCCTGCGATTGAGGTAGGCATTTTCCAGGTGGCACCAGTGCCGGTGCATGCTCCACGATTCCCGCTGGCATTCCTAGTCAAGGCAGTTAGCATCGCGTCACCACTAGCTTGAGATAAAATGACGTACTTTGCTGCAGTATTTGGTCCGGCGGCAGCGCCTACATTTGGCAAACTGGCGTGTGTACTCCTCCCATTTCCCACACTTGTAGTTGGCACACTGGCGAATCCCTCCCCGGGCGTCGTCCTTGCGGCATAAATTACGCATGACCACGCATGCCCAGTATTGCATGTCCTTCGAGTGGTGACGAACGGTGAACTTCTCAACCAGAGGAAAAATATTGTAGTCGTCAGGTTGCAGAAACTCTTCATCCTCGTCTTCAGTGGGTTCTGGAAGAGGTGCACAGCCTCGCATCGGCCCATAGATCTTCTCGACTTCTCGATCAATTCTGAGCCGGGGAACCAAATGAGTGGCTTGAAAGTAATGTCGAAGGTAACAGTATTTAGAGATATAAGCAAGTAATTGCAAGCCCATTAGAACATCCTCATCGCGGGGCATTAAGGCTGTGGTAGCAGTGGCAGTCGCGTTTCTCAGGAAGAAGTTTGGATAAGCGTTAAGGGGGATTGCAGGAGAAGCAGCAGTGGTAGGTGGAGGAGGAATAGGCGATACACCCATTGCCTCAAGAGCTCCAGGGCCCAAGGGATTGCCCATACCTGCGGTGATTGGCGTCTGCTGAGCAATGTCCACATTGTTGTCGATTTCTCGGGCCTGCTGTGGAGGGATAGCGAGTGTCAATGGTTGTCGGCCATCTATCTCGTGAGGATCATGAGGACTGGGATCCCGAGTTTGAACCCTGCTCCGACCTTCAGCTGGTCCCTCGGGATCCAAGAGTTCGTCGTCGGGACCAGGCACGTCATCCATGCCCATATCGTCGTTCTCTCCAGTAGAGTTCTGATGACGGATCGACGGCCTTCTCATGCGGCGACCAACGGGAGAGAGCAATCCGCGATGGAGTGGCGCAGATGGGGTAGTTGGTGAGTCGGGATGAGATGTGACACCTGTGTTCAGGGGTGGGAGCATAGAAGGCAGTCTATCCACCTCCCGAACAGGCCGCAAGGAAAACCCGTCGGAAGTATCCATTGAAGGCACTGCTGTAGCCGGTGGTTGCAGATTAAGGGACCTGTGGAAGGAGTTCCTGCTCTCGTGCGCACGGTTGTGATGGTGCAAATCACGCCGGGGAAAGACTGTCCGGTCGGGAGGAGAGGTGAAAACGCTTGGAGGCATGATGCTTCCTCCTTCTGCTGGGCCTGTTTCTGCGGTGCCAAAGCTTTGCGAGAAAGATTGTGGTAGATCAAGCGACGGCGGCGGAGCTTGACGACGATTGGAACGTTGGTCGGTGGCGGCGTGCAGGTGCTCAAAGAAGGACGTCCTTGCTGCGGGATCTTGTGTTAATTCCCTCGGCAGTTTGGAGGATTTGGGGCCCCCAGAATGTTTGGATCCGTTGCGTTTCTCCTGCTCGGCATCGGCCTTTGCCTTTTCCATTTCAATGACCAAGATGTAGTCCCACAAGATTGTCGCAATAACAGGTACCATATCTGCTTCCACAACACGCGTCCGTACATTCTCCGAGCCTCGAACACCAATATTTACGATGCATTGAAAAGCGAGATTCCATTTCCACATGTGCATTTCATCCTTGCTCCTGCCCTCCTTCAATATGCAGACAAGGCGCTCAACGCCGCCATCGACAGTAAGAATATCTCGAATACGCGCAGAAGAAGTCGTCAGGTACGCCAGGTGATTGAGGGAGTTTATGAGGGGGAGGGTCGAGGTGCAATCCAGGGCTCGGCGGTCGTAGAGGGTAGTGGTAATATGGACGGACGCCTTGTTGACATTGGGGATGCTGAAGTTGACTTCTCTCATGTTGGCCAGTGCTTTTCCACCATGCAATATGTTGATGTCTGTAGCTTGTGGTTGTGATGGGATAAATATATTTGTTCTGTTCTCACGGCGCAATGGGCGTACGAGCTGTGGCAACTTCCGTCACGCTCAGGGTGCTTGGGCCGAGCTGTCGTCAAGGGGGAGTCCGTCACCGGATGGAACCTTGGCTGGCTATCCACAGAGTATTAAAGGACCAGCAGCCATCAAGAGAAGGACAGAGACTGGCAGAGTTTGGTCTACCCGAGGGTCGATGACCAGTGAAGGGCGGAAAAGGGCACGAGCTGGTGGTCGGGGGTGGATGTTGGCAGCTAACAAATACAGAGGTCCGTTTGCTCAATGTTCTTGATGCTCAATGGCCGGGCAGAAGAGAACCGAACAGCGAGTATAGGGACGATTTGTAAAGAGTGTGGCGGCTGGATTTGAGGACGCGGAGTTCGCAATTCGGGAGGCGGAGGTGAGGCGAGGCGAGGCAGGGCAGGACTCGAGGGATCTGCCGCTCAGAGGATTGGCCCAGCTCTCGGGATGGAACAACTAAAAGCAGCCTGGCGAGGAGAAGCAGAGGCGGGCGACGCAGCAGATGGAACAGGAGAGATGGAAGGACGGTCGGTGATGATGGTGAGGATGGTAAGGATAGATGATGGAAGAGGAGGTGGTGAAGTGAAGTTTGGTAATGGTGGTTGTCTGGTGTCGATTTAGCGTGAGGGTTGCAAGGTTGCAAGGTGCAAGGTGTGAGAGCAGCGCAGCGCAGTTTGACTGCAGTGGCTTATCCTTGTTGGAGAGCACGTCCAGCTCGTCTCAGCGTCTCAGGCTCAACCTTCACCTGGCACCGTCGTCTCTTGGTTCAGTTCGTTTCTCGACACGCAGCAACCTTCAGACTAACCTCTCTCTAACCACTCTCCTGGGCCCGTATACAAACCCTAGTTATGTACATAAAGCCTGGGCATCCTTACTACCAGCCACCATGGGCTCGAACATGGCATGCCTCCTGTCCTCCCTCACGGTCTACTCCCCCCTGGCGTCCATGCTCAAGCATTAATTAGTGGCGAAGCCTTTCTGCCAAATGATGTTCCCCCGTCGCGCCGTTGTGCAGAAATCAACAGCTCATTCTGCTGATTTTGCGTGTCTCCACCGGCGCAATCTTGTGGGCAACCCTCGCCCTACTATGTAATTGGAGGCGCGCTTGACGATTGCCTACTTATTACCCAGTACTACTGTACGAGACTGGGCCCCTTCCAATGCCCAATTGCGATGGCCCCTTTCCTGGCAGGGATCTCTGACGATGGTACAAAGTCGGCATTTGGACTTTTTCCTTTCATCTGGCGAAGTCCATCATGCGCTGGTTGACGCTTACATCAACCTCAACAGCCTCGAAATTTATCGTCCGTGGCAGTCATATATTTGGTTGAGTAAGAAAAATGGTGTGATAAATAAGAGCCAGAACAATCTGGCTCTCGACGGTGTCTTTTCTCGACTTTCTCCCGGAAGCCACCAAACATCGAGCAATTAGTCAGACACACAAATCTCTGGTGTCTCTGCAGAGCCTTGATGCTATTGTGGCAACGGGTGCCCATGTCCAATCAAGTCAGCTCCGGAGATGGCTATACATACTACTGGCATGTTCTCCGTAGGCAAGCACCCCTGGCCGCATGACCCTTTTCTTCGTTTTTTGTTTTTCTTCTCGAATCGTTGCTTGATAACGTTTTCTGCCTTGCTGCCCGTGGAAAGAGAGGTCGCTGTGTGATCAGTGCTGCGAAAGACAGACTTTGGATTCTTAGACTTTTGGTATGTGCCCCAGGTCTGGACCTGATCTTCATGTTCTCGGCCTCCCGTCCTGGTGGGATCATCCCGCGGACTGGGTATTTGGTCTGTTTCTCCTTCCCTTGCTACACTTGGTTCCAGCCATCGGGATGTTTTTAAATGGATCCCTAAAAAAAATATGCGGAGTACAATCAAACACATCGCAAAACTTTTGGATATGACGTGGTCCAACAGAACGCACCTTTGATCTTAATAGGTCGAAATCATGGAACTCGCTTGAAGGCCTATTTTTGGCCCGCTGGTTGTTCTTTCGAAGCGGCTATTTGGCCAATCGCTGAAACCCTGCCTCTACCCATGTTAATGGTTTACGGGGTAGATCTTCTTCCAGATGTCGTTAACCACCTCAAGTGTTGCTATGTCCACAACCACCTTCAGATGGCAATGCCTGCTGCCGGCAGGCAACCTTACGGTTCTGCTATTTACAGTGCTGTTTCCCGTCTTCGTATAGACAATGCCTCGATCATGCACGCTCAAGGGATGCAAGTCTGGTCAAGGGCGCTTCGTCGACGTATCATTCTGTTCTTCGTGCAATCGATCTGTGCAGACCATGTCGTCGACCGTGATCGTTTCGTCAAGACCGGTTATCGACCTCTGCAAGTTGGTTGCACCCTCACAGACAACGAGGCTGAATACGAGGACCCTGCGAACCAGCGCAGGTTGAGAAGCGCCCCATCCAGCAACCCGCATCTGAACTTTCCAACCCCTTCCCCCTGCGTTGCTTGAGAAAAAGTATGATTTCTGTCTTCTACGTATGCGGAGAGACGACTCTTTATATGGTAGGCCCTTCTTACTCGCCGTATGGTTCAGGATGACCCAAGCGGCCGCATACC
This sequence comes from Cladophialophora bantiana CBS 173.52, assembly GCF_000835475.1. NCBI lineage: Eukaryota > Fungi > Ascomycota > Eurotiomycetes > Chaetothyriales > Herpotrichiellaceae > Cladophialophora > Cladophialophora bantiana. The sequence continues at coordinate 1,688,005 of NW_015971576.1, read as the reverse complement.
GGCACATGACTTCATTTGTCGACCCGGATTTCGCGGATATAAAGAAACCTCCGCAACGCTGCGGCAGTCGCGTACACTCGTCTTGAGCTTCTGGCAGGTATCGCCGGTTACCGTGTCTGACAGGGATGACCTACCTGGGTAGGTATTGTCAAGCACTGAGCAAGGGCAGAGCACATGTTTAGTGGCCCCATGGGTTCGTTTCTGCCATGAGAATGGAAGTGCTGCCGTCGACGGGAAGCCGCCGAGTGTTGAGGTGCTTTCCCCTTTTAGCGATAGCAAACCATGTCCTGGGAATATGGTGTCCGGAAAGAATGATTTCGTCGAAACTTCCTGTATCTGCTTGGTCATGTATGTACCTCGTCTTGTTTCACGCATGGGCACGGAGAGTACGTATCTCCTCGATCTAGCATAATGCGATCTTTGGCTTCAAGCATGGGCATCCAGGTATGAAGTCGGCGAGCGATACCTCAAAGAAATGCCTTATGTTTAAGCAAGGCTCAGAAGTTCGGATCTTAAATCTCGAATTTCAAATATCATACCTTGAATCAACACAACAACACAACAGCTCGAGATGGCCATACCTCGTGTTCTGTTGACGGGCGTCAATGGATTCATTGGAAGCCATCTCCTCTCTCTCTTCTTGGAAAAGTCATGCTTCGTGCAAGCCGTGGTCAGATCTGAAGCCAAAGCGAAGAGAGTCATGAACGACTTCCGCGACTTTGAAAGATCCAGCCTCGACTTCTCGGTAGTGCCCGACATCACAGCGCCAGGGGCTTTTGACCAGTACATCAAGAACGCCCAACCTCTCGACGTGATTATTCACGCTGCTTCCCCGTTCAACTATACCGAAGCCAAGACACCTTCCGATTTCATCAATTCATCAAGTCCATGTCGATGTTCGAGTAGGCCATCACGGAATCCTGAGGCCGTGGTACCCGTGCTAATTCTTCTATCCCTGCAGGACTTGTCGTTCGCGCATTACTAGGCTTCATTTGCTCCCGAGGTTGGGCGCCGTCGATTTCTCGTCACGCCGGGCAGCAATAGCAACCAGGAGACATGCGATATTTTGAGAAAGGAGTTTCCGGAGCTGGATGACAAGATCCCGCTCGGGCGTCCAGGTCAGCATGCCTTACCTGCAGGCTCTTTCAAGATCGACAATTCGTCGTCGCAAAAGGAGTTAGGTGTCACATATCAACCGTTTGAGACGACTGTCGCAGATACAGCGAGGGATCTGCTGGAGGTGGAAAAGACGCTGACTGCAAAGGCATAAGATGAGGATGATGTGGATGTAGCGAGGACTTTTATGCTATTGATGGTGGGTAGTGGTATTGTTATTGAGGTGAGAATTCCGAAATAGATGATGATACATACATCCCCAAAACTTCCTGTTGTACTCGGGATGCTTCGCTAGGCCAGTCTTCCTCGACTGCCAAAAGCGAGAGCTCCCCATCCAGCAATTAAGCACAGACCTCCCAAGGGGGTGACAGGACCTAACACCTTGAAACGCTGAGGATCCAGAACGAGCAGATAGATGCTACCACTAAACATAGTCATTCCAGCAGTGAAAAGTGCAGCAGCAACCTGTGAGACTGATTAAACGACACTCAGAAAGGCAAGAATCAAGCGAATATAACCTTGTTCTTTGGGGCAGCAGCCGCCGTTAGGAGAAGGACACCACTATGAATTAACTGCGCGGCAGAAACACAGTCAGAACGAGATCAGGAAAATTTCCATCGGTGTTCAATAAATTACCTGATAGTGAGCTGCGGTGGACCAGTTTGCTAGCCTTGTGGGATCGCTGATGTGTTTTTTCAGCCCATGAGCTCCAAACGCTCCAAATACAACGGAGGTTGCCCCATAAATACAGCCGACTGTCCAAAACATTGTAGAGAGTAATTTGTTAACCAAAAATAAAGAGGAAAAAGTAGAGCAGTATCGGAAAAGAGGAAATGGCCGGCCTTGGAAGTGGATGGCATAGACAGCGTGCCAGGAGCTGACACCACTTGCTCCCTAAGGCAACAGGTGCCGGAGACGGCTGTTTGCCATGTTTGCCATGTTTGCATCATTTGTATTGGAAAGACCAGCCGAGCTGGGCTATCCACTCTTTTGTTGTGATTAAGACTCAGGATCTCACAACGAACAAGAGCGATGTACAGGGTAGCTTACTGCCTGCTGCGCGGAATACGGAGTACTGGAACAGAGGTGTTAGCATCTGCTTTCCATGGTCAGGACTCGCTACATCAGCTGTCAGAAGAGCTGCCATCTGTAAGAGAGTCGCCTCCTTGCAGAATGAGGGGCTTATGTGCAGCAGCTTGGCTCTGTGGATGGGACTTTATTGATTCAAATTGCTCCCTTTTCTGTCCCCTTTTCTCTCAACGTTGTGGACTGCTGTAGGACTCTTGCAGCCCTTTTCTCACGGTCATGAAATTCATCATTGTTAGATTAGCGAAAACCACGTGTGGTTCATGATAGAGACGGAGGGATCAGCAAAGTGTACGGAGCACTGTAGATCCTCCAGATTAGGTGTCTGGGGCACCTGCATCGTTGAAAGGACCCTCGATCGAGTCGTCATGAATGCTATTATCCTAACAAACTCACGCAGGTATCAAGGCAGGCGTCGCAGGGTGGCAGCCATGAGAGTTGACAGGAACAAGCACGTAGTGGACGCAACGATAAGCCCGTGGGGATGATTCCCAGCCTAGTGCAGCTAGTGGACCGATAGTGGGTGGGAGGATCAGCGTCCAAGTGCCTGTGGTATGGAGAAAGACAACCAGGCTGAATGAGAGAGGGCTGCGAGCGGATTTGAAGGCGTGCCTCATCTCTGCCTCCTTGCTGCAGGAGCGGATACCAGGCGCAAAACGGGGGGATCGGGCGTTGCACCAACTTGTCTCTAGCACAGATTAGACGCGGCCGGGCAATTTCTCTTTTGCTCGAGTTGTTCTCGCTTCCCAATTTTGCTCCCTACTCTCAGGCGGGTTTCTGCATGTCGGATTGGCAATTCGTATCCCTGGGCTAAGCCCACCGAGAGCCCGGTGCGCCTCTTCGGAGCTTGAGGGCCACCCGGCAGTGTTCCCCCGGGGCCAGCTTGATGTCGAACTAACGCAACAATCGGGACCACAGTAAGAGCCAGTAGTAATTGAGAGGCAGCCAAGGGAGGTATTATCGTTCGCTAGGATCTCGTTTAGGAGAATTTGACGTGTTTTCCTCATATCTTTTTTGGCTGTGTGCTGCGTCCCTTGTCTGGTCTGGCACAGCTGCTGCATTATGGACCATCAAGGAGACTCGGAGGAGGGGGGTTTCTATTGAAGGAACGGTACGAGGTACATGCAGTGACAGCGACGATCTGTAACTTGTAGAACCGAAGATGGTGGGCACCTGACCCGAGGTTGGGTGATGGGATAGTGGTGATGGGTTGGCTGATGTTTGAAGATCGTGGAGTGTGTGTCCCTTGGTCACTGTAGCAGGACCCCAAGAGTCCAAGACCCCCTCCCTGCTGCCGGGACAGCTAAATCCCTGCCCATCAGTTCGCCAATTGAGACTGACCGCAGTAGGAAAAGAACAGGGGGGACCAACCCCCCGAACCAAAACGGTCCCCACTTGGAGTTTAACGAACCAGACACCAAGAAGCAACAGTCAAAGGCGCCCCCGAGCCCCAAGAAGCCAGACCCGGACCTTCCAACTCTGGCCTCCATTCCTTTTGCAACGCCTTCCCCCAAGACTGCCCTTTCAATTCTGTGACCCGACCTCACCACCACCACTACCAAGCCCTCGACTTCTGGCAACCTCGTCGACGACTTTCGCCGCTCTGCAGGCAATCAATTCCTTCGTCTCCTTTGAGAACTCCCAACCGACTTTACCTCTCGCCGTCGGTCCTCTCTGCACTCTCCCGCGATCCCGAACTCCCCAATCGCAGCTCTTGTGGCCCCCCAGTAATTTATCCAGCTCATCCCTGATATCTCGCTCGTTTGAGCTCCTGCGCTCGCCCATCGCCCACCGTGTCTCGACACTGAAAATACATCCATTCTGCTGTGCGCGTCGCTCTGGCGAGGCTGAGCTTCTAATCTGTGACTTACTTGCGAACTCCCACGTCCTCTGGTCCGACGCGGACCCCAATCGGCACAATGTCGACCGACTTGACAGGAGAGCAGATGCAGGCCAAAATCACAGCTGCGAGAAGAGAAGCAGAGGGCCTGAAAGACAGAATTAAGCGCAAGAAGGATGATTTGGCTGATACAAGCTGTAAGTCGATCGACAGCCCACCTCAAGATGCTTTGATGCGCAGCTATCTGCCAACCTCTTCAGGATTGCTAATCAATCGCGTCTCTGCAGTGCGACAAGTTGCCCTCAACAACACCGAAGCTCTACCTCGGATAGGCATGAAGCCTCGAAGAAATCTCAAGGGCCATCTTGCAAAGATCTATGCTATGCACTGGTCAACAGATCGCAGGCACCTGGTGTCCGCATCGCAGGATGGCAAGCTCATTATCTGGGATGCCTACACCACTAACAAGGTCCACGCCATTCCCCTTCGTTCCTCGTGGGTCATGACCTGCGCATACGCTCCTAGCGGGAATTACGTTGCTTGCGGTGGTCTCGACAACATTTGTTCAATTTACAACCTTTCTACAAGGGAAGGCCCCACGCGTGTGGCTCGCGAGCTCTCTGGTCACTCTGGATACCTGTCCTGCTGTCGTTTTGTCAATGACCGAAAAATCATTACCTCTTCTGGTGACATGACCTGTATGATGTGGGATATTGAGACGGGCTCCAAGGTCACCGAGTTCGCTGATCATTTGGGTGATGTGATGAGCATCAGCATAAACCCGACGAACGCCAACATTTTCGTGAGTGGCGCCTGCGACGCCTTTGCTAAATTGTGGGACGTTCGAACTGGAAAGGCCGTCCAAACATTTGCCGGACACGAATCTGATATTAACGCCATTCAATTTTTCCCTGATGGAAATGCTTTCGGAACTGGCTCAGACGATGCCTCCTGCAGGCTGTTCGACATTCGGGCAGATCGAGAACTAATGTCTTATCAGGTACCTCTTTGGCTCCCCATTAGCGTCTTGTTATTGTACATTGGCTGACATTGCGCACAGAATGAACAAGTGCTCTGCGGCATCACTTCCGTCGCTTTCTCGGTTTCTGGCCGACTTCTCTTCGCAGGGTACGATGACTTTGAATGCAAGGTGTGTGCAATCTGATATGCAATGTTTCTTTCACAACTGATGGTATTCCTAGGTCTGGGATACTTTGCGTGGTGATAAGGTCGGCTCTTTGAATGGCCACGAAAACCGAGTCAGTTGCCTTGGTGTTAGCAACGATGGAATCAGTTTATGTACTGGCTCATGGGATTCTCTAGTAAGCTACCCTTCAGTCTTTGGGCAATATGCAGAACTCAACTAACGCACCATTCTCAGCTCAAAATCTGGGCATGGTAGAAATGGCACAGGGAGAAGGATATACTTTGTTCCAACAGCGGCAATTTGACCAAATGTCATCTTCAAGGGGCGAGCACTATCAACAAAACCACCTTTTGTCAACGATCCTATCGACAGCTTCTGACGATTTCCTTTTCCTCGCTCCCGACTTGACTGTTGCACGAACCTGAAGACTCATTTGCTTTTCTCACCAACCCCTAAAAATCATTTACTGGATAGGTTTTTCTTGTGTGTGGGTTCTTCACAGGACTGGAGGAGCGATCGGGTGATTTGCTTATGTTGCCATCCGACGACATTGGGCCAGCCACAACGCGCATGTTGTTTCCAATCCACGACTCTTATGACCGGACATTGCTGCGGGTGGAGTTATTACTGTCTCCTGTTTCATGTCTAATCTTGACAAACACAATTTTCAAGCTCCTCTTGTTTTCCTCGCCACAACAGAAAATCAGCCTTGCTTGCAGATCCGGCGAGCGAACTGCAGCGCACCCCCCAAAAAGGGAAAACCCCCAAATTTGAAACCCGGATATCTGCGACCCCGTTCCATTATTCTTCTGCGTGTGGTGTCTTTATAAGATGAGATTGGGGAAGCCGGAACGAGTCATGTGGGAAGAGCGGAAGAGAGATACAAGTGTGAGGAGGGACGTTATAGAAATGCTGAAAAGGAATCAGCAATGGAGCACGCGACCATAAAAAGTTCTCAAGCCCAATGTTTTTGTGAATGCAAATTGATCACAGCGAGTTTCCAGGGATTGTTCAATTTGTAAGGGAACGGGGGAAGGAGGGAAGGGCAGGAGGAGTCTGTCCGTCCGTCTGTCTTGTCTGCTCTTTGCTAATGGGGGCTTTCCCCAAATTCCATCTTCAGTGTCATGCCAACAAAGTTTTCACGTTAACCGTCGAGCACCTACGGCAGATTCCATGCATTGTGTTCTAGAACTGCTCTTTGTCTTCTCTTGGTTTGGTTTGCAAAGCGGGAAAGGACAAGCTATCCCGTGGGTACGGGTGTGGGCTTGGGCATAGGCAGATTGATCACCCGCTCTTCCCTCCTCTCAAAAGGCACCAGTGGGACGCGCTTGAACCTGACCTAGCTTACTACATACAATGGTAATTCAGATAAAATTCAGTGTACCGAGTACCTTGACTGTAGACTCGAGCTTCATGGGTTCCCGACACAACACGATAGGTAACTTACTAGTAGTATACGGGTATCCCAGTCGGTTGATCGGCAGGGGGTGATAGCATGCATTGGTCAACATTTAATTGCTGCTGTAGTCTGTATATATCTGTACACGCTATCCCGACCCGCTTGCGCCACGGACCTTGAACTTAACTCGGGCATCAAAGGCCGTGTGAACCATAGAAACAAGTATAGAAATGCCCCTTCAAAAACTCCCCCCCACAGTACACCCGATGCTGTGGGTGACATTCGAGTGGGTGGAGCCTCGAGAGATTCTGCCATGCTTTCCGTTCTTTGTGCCCAGATTCCATGGTGAATCTCGGTTTCCCATGGAGGGAAGGACCTCAAAAAGAGTGCCCCGAATTAACGGCGTGATACCCATGGTTCAACTCATGCAACAACTCATGCAATCCGACATCACGCCATCCAAGCTATCCACCGGAAGCCAGTCAGATCTGTGCCTGGCCAATCATCCATCTAACAAGCACATCCATCCCTCTCCTGATCAAGATTGATGTTGATCGGATCCGAAAAGTCACCACCATATTCCTCACTTTCCTCCTGTGTCAGCGCGTTCCTGGCAATAACTTCAAACGCCTGTTCCACATTGATACTCTCCTTTGCGCTGGTCTCAAAGTACGGCATTTGCCCGCGACTCTGGCAGTAAGCATGTGCTCTCTTTTGCGAAACCATTCTTCTGTCTTCGCCCAGGTCGATCTTATTTCCCAATACCACGAAGGGGAAAGATTCGGGGTCGCGGGGAGAAGCTTGGATGAGGAATTCATCGCGCCAGGAGTCGAGGGTCTCGAATGACTTTGCAGAGTTGACGTCGTAGACGAGGACACAACAGTCTGCTCCCCTGTAGAACGCAACGCCCAACGACTGAAAACGTTCTTGACCGGCGGTGTCCCAGATCTGGAGCGTCACGATTCGATCGTCGACGGTGACTTCCTTAGTGAGGAAGTCGGCGCCAATGGTGGCTTTGTACGAGGTGGAGAATTTCTTGTTCACCTGCAGAACAGTCAGAAGGCCACATTCGTGAATAAATATCGAGTAGGGATATGGAGAGAGAGAGCCGTACATATTGATTCATTAAACTGGTCTTGCCTACACCGCTGTCGCCTAGAATGATGACCTGCGCAAGGCCATGGTCAGTTGCGTGCATCGGCATGCGATAACGAGCTGCGCGGGTATCATTACCTTCAACAACACCTTCTTCCTCGACGCCATGGCTATTCTTGACAGTTGGTGACTTGCGCCGCCTCTATGCACTCCAAGAACAGGAGATGCCTTTTGCTGGTGTCACGGAAGCTGCTGGGGTGGCTTGATTCGATTTATGGCGTCGATCTGGCAGTTTCTCCGCTGGAGAGTCACGCGATAGGTCGATTGTGGTTTCCGAGGCAGAGAGGATGGCGCTGATGCCTGCGCTTTCAGTCGTATGACTCTAAAGGCAACCGAGAGGCGGAGTTTGGGGGTGGTGTTTGAAGCTTGTGAAGTCGGGGCGTAGGATGGAGAGGATGGAAGGGCAGCGACAGTTCGATCCGGGATGGAGGTCCAGCAGCCGTCATAGCCACTGCCGCTTCTCCATCTCCAGCCTCAAACACGGCGAGATAGATTTGGCGGCCCATGGGTTTCAAACAAGCGTCTCGGGAATCAGGAAGGTCAGCCGACGACGGAATACCTGTCAGACGTCTGGGCAGCGAGGCAGTCAAGGCGGTCCACCTGCCGCCATGTTCTTTTGTCATTCGTGTGAATCAACACTGGATGTATTTCTTACCTGTAGATCTCTCGTCTCATTCCAACTACGTTCACTCTTTTGCCTAACCTCATTCTTTCAATAGATAGATCGACTCCAGAATGATTCGCGTTAGATGACCGGTCAATCATGGCAACATGGAAAGAGCAATATCTGGCAGCCTTGCAAGCCCGAGATCATGTGGAGAAGGCCAACCTTGCGCTTTATGACTACTGCACCAAGCTCGCAGATGAGAGGGCCGAGTTACAGAAAAAGGCCAGACTTGCAGAGAGAGCATCATCCTCGGAGAACACGCCGGTACCGGAGCCTGTTACGTCTCCTGGATGGGGCATAAGAAGAGTCACCTCCCCGTCTACGCAGGGAACACGTCCGGACTCTCCTTCGGCTACAGCGACTACCCTTGCCCAACTGAGGCAAGATCTTTCCAAAGCCCAAACCGAACGTGCCGACTTGCAACTCCGCCTGGAAACCGCGCTCCGCGAGCTCGACACCTTGAAAGGAAAAGCCAAAGCCGACAGCAAGCGCATCACACAACTAAATGCGTCCGTCTCGCAATTGACAATCAAGTTGAGAGACCGCGACGAAGAATTACGTGGCAAAGCCAAGTTGATAGAGAGCGTCCAGGACGAGAACGTCACACTGACTCTACAGCTCAACATGGCGGAGGAGAAGTCGCAGAAGTTGAAGAAGGACAATGAGGACCTCGTCGATCGATGGATGACGAGCAAGGGCAGGGAGGCCGATAAGATGAATGAAGAGGGGAGGTTTGGATGAGATGAGATTCTCCTTTCCCTATTCGCTCTGGCTTAGCTTTGGTGCTCAGGCGAGAGGCGGAGAAGACTGCATAGCATCGTCAGCACGGCCCTCAAGGATACGAGCAGCGTGAGAGCACCCTCTTGCCGCCCCTCCCTTTCGACTGGCCTGCTGCGTCCGACAAGACTCAGATCTCGAAGACTGGTGGTGTTGAAGCCACAAATTGGGCAAAGAGCAAGACCAAGATCAACCTCGACCCTGGACTGTCCAGAAGATCCACAAAGAGCCTACTAAAGGGTAGGTCACATCAAGACATCTTTCCTTTAACGTCTTTCCCAGTTAAATCCGAGTCACTAACTTGTAGATGACAAACAGCGCGATGATCAGAAGAGTAGACTCATTGAGCGAGAGTTTCATTGATTCCAAGATATACAATGGCACCTGGCCCTTATGAATCACATCTAGGAGTATCGTCATTTCATCCCAAGATTGCCCGAAGCATTGGCTGTCAATAACCCGACGCTATGCACAGTGTCGTCAAGTCATTTCAACCCAAATAAAGCGAAAGACCGTCCCAATGCCGATTCATGCACCTCCACCAAGCAATAGCCCGTCTGAGTCTCCGGGGAATAGTTCGCCTCTAGCAGTTTTCAAACCCTCCCATACTCTCCACAAAGGCGTTCAACTCCCTGGAATCTTTGCGGTGATGGTACCAATTCCCCGGATCATCGGTCCAGCTGACCATAGAGCTCCACCTCTCCTTCTCCACGACTGTCAACACATTGACAGGATCATTCACGTTTGAATCCTTGATCTTGTGCGTTGGAGACCGGAAGGGTTTTAGGCTGACGATGTGGCATCCTTCCTTTAAATCGAGGAAAACGTATTTGAGCTTGTCATTCAACTCGGCCGTGAAGGCTTGATTGTTGACCAGAATGACGTCCGCTCGCTTGAGGACTTGGCGGACTTGTTCGTTGGTCAGGAAATTGCCGTGAATGAGATGGACTTCACCAGGTTTGATTCCCCAGAGGCGGCATCGAGCTGGGAACTCGTCAGCCTGGAGCTGAGCCAAAGTGTTGGGATTGTCCATGACTTCACAGCCCCATGATTCGGCTCCGGTTTCCAAGGCGGCTTGAAGCACACAATTACCAACACCCGATCCGAGATCTATAAATACCTGATCAGACTTGAGATTTGTCTCCTTGAATATGCGGCTGAGAAACTTGGGTAATAGTTCGCCGTAGACATTGTCCGAAAAGCTTTCGTAATGTCTCACCAGGTTGACTTGAGGCGACACTGTCCGAGCGTAGATTTGATTTTTGATGATGTGCTCCACTAGCCTAAGATCGACGCGGCGCATCTGATCCAATTTCTTTGCGATTGTTCCGTCCCTGCGCTTGTCGGCCACCAACGTGTTGAATTTCTCCACCACGTGGATGTATTTTGACTGGGCTCCAACTCGTCCTCTCATCCCAAGCAAGGCTTGCCGGTGTAATTGTTGTACCAGGCCCGAGCCATCGTCACTGGTGACTTTCTCTGCGGATTCGCTATCGAGATAGTATTCCGCCACAATCTTCATGGTTGCCTCGATTTCATCAAGCGGTTTGAAATCGGAAGAGTCTGCAGGCTTGACCAACTGGTATTTCTCGCTCTGCAGAGAAGTCGGGTACTGCAGTTCAATCGCGGGGCATTCATCTTCGTCTCCCTCCAGGGCTGTGAAGAATGCTTCGTACTTGTCTCGACCATGTTCCACGAGGGTGGTATTCGCGATATCGAATGCGTGCACCATGTGAAAGCCATTGCCATCTTCTTGAGAGAATGCTTTTTGATCCCTAACTTTGCGCTTCTCGTCTATACTCTCTTTGCGATCGAGGCGGATTCGCTTTCTAGGGTTGTCGTCATCCTCTTCGCTCTCTTCATCAGAGCTGGTCAATCTTGGCGTTGACACAGCTGGAGACGCTCGCTTTGTCCTAATTTGTCTCTCCTTCTTTATCCGCTCTATCGGCTCTCCACTGCCTTGCCTTGAATGGACCGAAACTGGAGTGCTCGACTTCCGAGGCGTACTCGTGGTACGGGAATGTCCGTTGCTGAGCGGTTTCTGGGAGGCCGCAGGCTTGGAGGAAGAGATAGATGGTACAGGTTGAGGTTTTGCGGTCGGCTTCGCGGTTGAATTTACAGTGACGACTTTGGTGGCAATCTTGAGAGGGGCTTTTCTGGCCTTCAGAGCAGCGAACGACAAGGGTCGAGACTCGGCAGGCAGGGACCCCATGTTGAATGACGACAGTTGGCTGAGACAAACGTGTCAGAATAAACGTCAGCAAAGGAGCGTGGACGAGATTATGTCGACATAACATATGCAGAGCAGGTGTGCGACGGCACCAGGAAGTAATGAAAGGGAGAAGATTACAGGCACACGACTGGGGGAGTGGGTAGACTAGGTAAGAGAACCTGCAAAGAATGCGAGGTGAGGCTTGGTGAGGGTGAGGCGCACTTCGTACCTGCATGAGTTTTTTCCGCTCTGCTTGATCGCCTGGGCCAGGCAAAAAGGGACTAGATCGGCAGACCTCTGGGGGGGCCTTGGCCTACGTAATTAGTGCCATTTAGGGGCGGAGAGCCCGCCAGGGAGTTCCCAACTAGGATATAACAGAGTGTGTCTCGAGTAATTAATTAATCCAACTGGTTGCTTCTGGAGATGGGTGCAAATATTCTCATTCAATCAATCCAGGTAGAGCTCACTTTGGCCACCATATCGCCAACATCCAGTTCAAATCCCCCCGAGCCGAGTGCAAAAGAGTCCTCCGCTATAACGACATGGCCGCTGTGTCAAATATAGCTGATTATATCGATAAAGCATAGAGCACCCCATCTCCAAGGTCAACTTAATACCATTTGTTCATGAAGGCCACCTTGGATCCAAAAGCAAAAGGACTTCGTGTTTGCTACCGAGATCGTCTTGTCTGACGTCTGACCACGCCATTTGTTTTGCATATGGGCTCCCCCCGTGCTGTCGAGGCTATCACCCTAACAGACAGTCCTATTGGCTTTGACTCTGTCCAGAACAGCAGGTCAAGTATCAGGCGACGAGCTGTTGCGCCGCCGGGATCGATTTGAATCTTCCCAACTTCTCTGACTGGTCCAAGTCCTCTTCGAGCCGCTTTCCCTCCACTCACTTCTCTTGAACCTCTTGTGTCGATGATCTCTATCTGGTCGATCTCGATTGTCAGCTCTATTCTCGTTGGAATCGGCGGGATGAGAATTCATCCATTTATTTAGCACGTCAGCGATTTTCGGACCCCATATATCCTCCCCGGCTTCCAGATCGTCGTATGTGAGTGCAGGAACGAGGCCCTGTGGAGTAGGGTCGATATTGGTGTAGTCGCCTTGTTTACTTCGAACCAAGGCAGCCATCGTCCCATAGGAGCCGCAAGCAACACCTAGATCATGTGCAAATGAACGCACGTAGAAACCACTACTCACAGTCAGGCGTATTCGGGCCGCCGGGGCATTGGCAGCTTGAGCCTCCTGTGTCGGGAGATAGTGGGTATGCAATTCGGCCTTTTTGGCAGGGGGAAGGTGGTTGCTTTCGCGCTGTTCTCGGAACCTCTCGTGAAGAGGACTTTTGGGACTGGTGGCTGCCGCTTCTTGCCCCATGAACTTCTTGGTGGTCTCAGAACCGGGCATCAGCTTTCTAGCCACAGCTTTCTCTTCGTCGCTCGCTTGCTCTGCTGGCCACCTGAAGTCATGCTCTCCAGGGCCATAGAATTCAAGCAGTGTGCAGTCGGAGATCTCAATATCTCGACTTTCTAACTCTCTGGGTAACTCCCTGCCGCTTCGAGCATATTCGTACAGCTTCATGCCATCAATCTTGATTGCGCTGTAGATCGGCGGGATTTGCTTCATCTTGCCCCGAAACTGTGCTAATCTATCTTCGACAAGCTTCTGAGTAATACCTTCGGTTGAAGCGTCTGCCACTACTTTCCCCATCACATCGTATGTGTCGGTGCTTTTCCCAAATAAAACAACCGTCTCATAGGTCTTCTTGCAGGCAAGGAAGTCAGAGAGTGACTTGGACCCTCTACCAATTCCAACAATCAAGACACCTGTTGCCAGTGGGTCCAGCGTGCCTCCATGGCCCATTTTGAATATCTGGTCATTGCTCTTTTTGCGGCGCTTTGGTTGATGCCGCTCTTGGTCTTCCTGGGCTTTTCTCGTCCGGTCAAGTAAGGGCGCAAACGTCTTGGAGTCCGCAAATTTGTGCTGCAGATCTCGAAGGACTTGAGCGGAAGAGATGCTGGGAGGCTTGCTGATGGCTAATAAACATGGAGACCAGTTAGGGCATGGATGCGAGAGAAACAAGAGTCTTGGGAGAGGAATTGGCCTCACCAAAGACACCCTCGAGGATCTTTCCTGATGGCTGGGCCATCTTGAGGATGAAAGATGGCCTCATGCAATAGAGAAAGAGTGTCAGACTGAAGCACCGCCCATATATTGCCAATAAACAGAGTGATGTTTTCCGGCAAGCACTGAAACAAATCGCAGCCCCCCTAGCCTTCGAGAATGGCTTTCGGAAGGTTCATCAAACAGCGAGACAGTTAGTGGCGCCCCACGTGAGCCCAAGAGCTAAATCCTGACCCAGCCAATCAGAGCCCTGAAGTCCCTCTCTAGCCCAGGGCCCTCCCACTACGAATACAATCCTGCAGCCTCCAGCCTCCTTCTCTCTGCTCACCATCATGCGCGTCGCTCGTTTCTGGTACCCCTCTCTACCTTCCCTCCCACGGTTAAAGAACACCATCAATCCTGTCTGATCCATCCAGTGACGATCAACTGCGAGATGACGGCTAGACCCTGTGCCTTGCCAGCCCTATAGCGCAACACCTCATCCACAGCATGAACCTCACACCCCACGTTTGGACATGTCCACCCTACCGGAAGAACGAGTTCTAAAACCCCTCGATCCCGTCCCCGAAGATGTCAATGACTGGCCAGATTTTGCATTGCGAGAAGCAAAAATCTTCTACCAAGGAAAGGGCCGATATGCAGACCTGTTGCAGGCCTCGGAAGAGACACCACTGTGTGTGGTAGGAGAATTGATGCCCCTGGACGACGACCAGGAACACCTTGGTATGGGAAATGCGACTCCTCACTCCCAGGATATGCTGACGATACCGACTAGCCTTGATAGAGGAACCACTCTATGCACGAATAAAGATCGACAACGTTACGAATTACAGCTTTGGTCAAGACGACAATGGGAAGCCTGTCATCTGGGCTGCAGGGAAGGCAGGCTGGTACGAGATTTCACCCTCAGATCGCTATCTGAGTTACTATAACGACACATTGGAGGCTATTGATTTATTCTATTTCATGGTCGATCAGCACCAGAAGCTTGTACAGAAACGTCAGAGGTTTGGGTTCATGATCGACCCATTTCTCACCGAATATCAGAAGCACACGGGTTATAGAATAAACGATGATGATGAGGCCATGGAGACGATCCATAAACATCACCGCTTTCTTCTGAAGCAGATGGTGGAAGAGCGAGAGGGGATCGAGTGGTCCCAGACATATCTCTGGAAACATTTAGCCGAGACGTACGCCCTCGAACTGGAGGAGTTGAAAGCAGCTTTGGCAAGAGTCAATCAAACTAGTCTCCCAGAGGCGTCCGATTCATCAGAGGAGGAGGGGGGGGAGGAGGAGAAGGAAGAAGATGATGATGATAAAGAAGCAGACGAAGGGCCGCACCAGGAAAGAGAGGGCACGTCAGAAGGATCCGAGGGAGACGAATCAGAAGGTAATTCCGAGGCTGCCTCTAGCAGTGCGACCGAAACCAAGCCGGAGCCCATTGACTGGACTAAACCTATATGGGATATGCTGAATATCCTTCGAAAGTCCGTCAACTTCAACATGAGACACTGTGGAATTGATGAAGCTGCTACGGAGCTACAAAAATTGCCTTCATTCGAGGGATCGCATGAAGATGCAGTGGCTGCCTTTGAGCGCTCAGCAGAACCCTTACTGAAGCTAATGAACGAAGCAAAACTCCGGAAGAAATTCAATTGGTCTACTCGGAGAATATACGATGAGTTGGAAGCCACACTCGCCGATGTGGTAGCGGATGAGACCATGAAGACACCTCGCAAACCCGGCGAAGGAAAACCTCAGCGGCACCGAATGAAGTCTGTGCTTCGTCCTAGTGGGGCTGGCAAATCACACAAGCGCGCAAGAGGGGTCGTGGACGATGAGGACGAAGATATGAGTGATATTCCCGTCTCATCACTAGTAGCTCGACGGCAAGCTGGTCCTTTGCCGCCCAGTAGGATGAGGGAAGCCACGGTTGATTCGGGGCACAGTCGCGAAGATAGTCCCAGTCGACAACTCAATGGCCATCCGGATCCTGACGCGTTGCCGGAGCTCCCGCCTGGACCAGAAGCGCAAGAAATGCTCGATTTGGTTGCTCAGGAGGCGAAGCGAGTTGGTCGGCAACATCAGACGGGTCATCTGAAAGAATTTCTGGGCCAATGGGTTGTTTGAGCAGCATAACTGGAGCTTTCGTGGCAAGCGTCTGGTGAAGGCGTTTCGGATCCGTGGGTTAGGGGTCTTGCATTTTGTCTGTGCGTGCGTGACTGTGATACCCCTTGTGCTTTGATATAGCCTTGTTTCTCTTAGAGAATGCGACCAAGTTTAATAGTTTTTTCCCTCTGGTGATTTTTCCCCCCATGTCGTCGCACGTCAAGCCTTCACCGGGCAGCCATCCTCTTGCTCTTTCCTAGCCTCTTTGCTTTCACCTTCCCTCCCTTGCCTTTCATCCTAGCTGTCGAAAACCCACGCATATCTCCGCTGCTGATCGCGTCACCGCTCTTTGCGTGCCGTTTCTTACCACCAAATCCATATTTCTGATCGCGCTTCTGTCTCTTTGGATTGGGTCCGCTCCCGAGGCCCCGATCACGGCCTGCCCGATCTTTCGTAGCCGGCTTTTCGACGTCGATGCTCTGGAAGAGGTCGTCGTCTAGATTGCCTTCGGTCACTTTGCCGGTGTCGGCGCCCTTACGTTCTACGGAACAGAAATGTGTTAACAGCACAAACAACCCAGCTGCATCCAGTGGAATGGGATAGACTTACTTCTCTTCAACTCCTTGATCTTCTCCAACGTGTTTCTTTTCTCCCTCGCCCTCTCCTGTTCTTTTGCAACCTGGACCGCCTTCCCGAACTTCTTCGCATCCCTCAACTTGCGCGCCTCCTCTGCTGCTTTCTTGTTCGCGGCTTCGTCGTACATCTTCTGCTTGACGCGGCCCATGTGTTCATCACTCTTCACCATCTCTGCGAAATAGTCCGCCGGACGGGAGAAGGCGACTTTCTCAGAGAGAAGGAGGTCTCGTGCAGCGATAACTGCCGTGCGGGCAATGCGGTAGAATTCTAGTTCGCGCGTGAGGTCGTCGTTGGGGTCGGGGACGGATTGTGAGGTGGGAGGAAGATCTGAGACCAAGGAGTTGTGGTAATGAAACGGCGTAGATTGGGGAGCTTTTATGAGAGAGATGCGCTTGCAAGAGGCGAGTAGGGCAGGGCCGTTATTGATGGTCATCTTTTGGTAAGGAACCGTGTCTTCTAAATCAGAATTTTCGAGGTCGGAGACGGGCACGTCGGATTCATTCTCTGCTTCCGAGGCCGAGGCATCGATGGGTTGAGCTGGTTGTGGGATTGTGGGAGCGGAATCACCGTTGGATGCATTGACGGTCGCCCCGTTCCGATCATCTGAGTGTGCTTCGTTATCCGCTCTACTATCCTCCTCAGCAAACTGGGCAAAATCATCTTGATGAGGCGGTTGCCCTTTGTCTTGTTTCGCCTCCCCGACCGCTATAGCCTCTTCACCACTGGTCAGTTCCTGCTCATTGTCTTCATGTTTTGCCGCCTCCAGTTTCTGTCTTTTCCGTTTCTCGGCGGCTTTCACTTGTGCTTTTCTTTTCTCTGCTTGGTAGTCTCGTCCTCTGTGGGCATCTAGAGCGGCCAGAAGCTTGCTCTTCTTCGCCATATTGAAGGATATCGCACTTTTATCTGACCGTGGAGGGAGAAATTGTGCAGCTGGGAAGACGTCGAATTCTCCGTTCCAATTTTTTTTTGGGCAGACGGTGCTCAAGTGGCCCGACATTGCAGCCAGAATTTACTCCACAAAACGAAGGCGGGTTATTGCCTGTTGTGGTAAGGCGCGATACAGTGGAGCAAAGCTTCGTCTCCGCACTTTCAATGCTATGATCTATCAACCACCATCAACTATGTATCTCCTTGGTTGCAGCTCGAATGCCATGCCTTTCAGATTATTATGCACCTCACAGACCAAATCTGTATCATGCCGCTACCAAGTCCAGTTGATACATGTGAGGAGGCTGTGAAGGCGGCGTACGGAAAGATCAACTTGAAGCAGCACCTCGAAGCTCATCCTGATTGTTTGACTACCTTCGGCCATCATCGTCTGCGAGCTCATCAGTTGAAGATTCGTCCCGATATGGAGTCTTAACTCATTCCTTATGATGGACAGCATGCATCACTTGATCAGACGATGAAGGATAATGAGGGCCATTTCTAGCCGATTAACGGATCGGCTTACTACCAATATCCGCAGTTTACAATTGACTCTATCATGCGCAGAGTTAAACTGGTTCAATGCCCTAGGCCATACTTTGCTTGTATAGCTACCAAAAGTCGAATTGCGACGTCGTTCTCTTGTCGGCGTATACCTGTCTCAACCGCTTCCGATGAAGTTCGGTCCTGCTTGCGACGACGTCCTGCCCTTTAGGCCCCTTGACCGACCGATACGACCAGAACGGCGGCGCCCTTGCTGCAATGAGATTGCTCAACCAACTTCCTACCCGGCTGAATTCCTCGGCGGGCAGTTGCAGGAAACCGCCTCGTCAGGCCAAAGCTCTTTCGCCGTTCAGTCGCCTAGCCCGCATCAACTTCCATATATTCTTAAGGCCCAGCAAGACCATAGGATCAGTTGGTTCCCACGGCGGGGCAAGATGAAATTGCTAGCTGTCCCTTCGGTTCTTGACAAGGCATAGTTACCTGCTGCTTTCCTCGCAGCCTCGTCAGCCATGCAATGATCCCCAGGTGTTCTGTACATTGACCCAGATTCTGTACTGCAGCCAGAGACACAGGCCGCAAACTTCATTCCATAAGATTCTGCACCGAGAAAGCATTCGAAATGCTTCCAATGAAGGCTTAGAATGTCAGTAAGTAAACCCTAGCAAAACAATGTGTAACCAAAAAAGCGCAGGTTCACAGCCCAGCTAGGCGGAGATGATTTCGGGGCCGATGAGGCGAACCTCCGGCCCCTAGTGTGGCAAAGTCAAATTGAAGTTGTCACAGTCGAACCATGCACCTTTTTATCGCTGGGGCCTGATATCTTTCAAATTACGGTCTACATGGCAATCAAACCTCATTCCCGTCCTTTGCGTCGCCTCCTTATAAGGATGTGGTTCTCTCGAGGCGTCGGTTTTACCATTGCCAACGGCATTGCGACACAAAGAGGAGATCATCTATAAGATTTAGACCTTTTTGCACTTCCATACCCCAAGATGTCCTCTGAAGCAGATGTCCCCGTCATAATCATTGGCGGTGGCATTGTCGGCCTCTCTGCCTCCAACTTTCTCTCTCACCATGGCATACATTCCATGGTCGTTGAGCGCCACAAAGGAACATCCATCCATCCCCGGGCGCGAAGCGTCAACGCACGAACTATGGAGCTCTATCGTCGGCTTGAAATCGAGGAGCTTGTCCGCGAAGCCGGTGCTTCATTGTCACCCAGCAAGGGCATTTATAGTGGGGCTTCTCTGAAGGATGTCATTGAACCCAAATCACGTTCAGGGGGCATTAGGAATCTTCCCTGGGCTGGATTTCTTGCGCCATTGGGCCCAGTGGGCGGAACGTTTGTCACTCAAGATATGATCGAACCAGTTCTTGTGGACGTTGCACAAGGGCGAGGGGTTGATGTGAGATTCGATTCGGAATGTGTCGGTGTCCACCAAGATGAAGATAGTGTCACCGCTGTTTTGAAGGATCGGAAGACCGGGGCCCACTCGACTATTCGAGCGCATTATCTCATCGCTGCTGATGGAGCAGAGAGTCCGATTCGCACTCATCTTCGGGTTCCAACGACGGGGAAGGGCACAATGGGCCATTTGCTCAACATCCTTTTCCACGCCGACCTCACATCTCTTGTCCAAGGGCGCGAATTTTCTCTCTGTAAGGTCGAACGCCCCGAAGTTACTGGCCTAATCACTTCAATCAATAACAGCGATCGCTGGGTCTTCCATCTTCTATATGATCCGTCAAAAGGCGAACAGCCTTCAGACTTCCCACCCGAAAAATGCAAAGAGCTGTTGCGCCTCGCATTGGGGATCCCCGACATTGAGATTGATGTCATGAGTATTCTTCCCTGGAAGCCCTCCGTACGAATTGCGGAGCGACTGCAACATGGTCGTATCTTCCTTGCAGGCGACGCGGCACACCAGATGCCGCCATGGGGAGGCCAGGGGGCAAATACAGGTATCGCAGACGTCCACAACCTTGCCTGGAAGCTTGCTGCAGTTTTGCAAGGCCATGCGACCAAATCTTTGCTAGAGACATACGATATAGAGCGGATATCTGTGGGGAGAGCGGCGGCTGAGTTTTCTGCGGGTCTGGCTGATGAGGATGGAATCATATCAACAAAGGGATCGTTCACCTTACCAGTTGTCCTGTTCAAGGGGTTTCATTTGCTTTCCGGTCACGGATATTGTTATGCAAGTAAGGCAATCTGCGCGGAGGACACTTCTCCGCTAGGAGGATTGACCTGGAGACCGTGGACTTTGCCCAGCCTGGCACTTTCAATCGATGGGAGGCCTGGAAGCAGGATCCCTCATTTATGGGTTGAGCATCAGGGCAAACGTGTTTCAACCCTCGATTTATGTGGCAAGAACTTCTTGTTACTTGCTGGAGCAGACGGCAGGTTGTGGGTGGAAGCAGCAAAGGGGATGTCTTCTGCCATGGGCATTGAGATTGCCACATTTTGTGCTGGTCCCGAAGGTGATCTTACCATCCCAAAAGGTAGACTCGAATCTGCTGCAGGTATTTCGTCTCGAGGCGCCATACTTGTGCGGCCAGATGATTTTGTGGCATGGCGTCAGAGGAGACAAGTGTCTGACCCTAGGGCTGAGCTCACACAGGCCGTGAGACGAGCCTTGTGTCTATCATGACATGGAGTGCTGCGATGGAAACCATTTGACGTCCTTAACAGAACTCTCTGCTCATCCGAAGGTATCTCTATATGCCTTAGCTAGGCTTGAAGACGAGTAAAACTCCTCGCTCACTGCCAATAATGAATATATCGTTGCTCGGGTGTCAACCTACCGCTCGGACCACACAGCTTGCATAGGCAGCTGGTCAGCCACTGTTTTAGCCTCACGCCAGGATCCAGGCGCACTGTGCAAGTCCATACACATGATGCCGACAACATCGGGCAATTGGGTGGACACGCCGGGGGTGGATACTGATGACAATCATTCAAAAAGCCACAAGGCATCCAACCCCCTCCGTCCAGGATCAAGGCTCTGACCGCTTCCGTCTCAGTCTCAGTGAACAGGCCGTCGTTGGTCAGGTAACTTGTCGTTCGCTTACATCCCTACCACAAGCTTCAGAGAGTCCGTTGACTACGGACCGCTCAGACTCGCTCCATAAATGTATGTCCCGAGAACAGCGCTGAGCGAAAGTCAACCACGCATTTACTTAGTACTACAATAGCCAGACTGCCTTCCCAAACACCAGCAGCGGCAGCAGAAGAGAAGCCATGGCGTCGCCAACAATCCCGACTTTCTACCGCGTCTTCTTCAGCACCATCGATCCCCTGATCGCCCTCAGCGGCGCACTGACGCAGCTCTTCGCCCCGACCACTATCCTGACGCTCTACAACCCATCGTCAGCCACTCTCCCTCCAGCCATCGAGACGACCGTGCTCCTCGACAGCACCGCCGGCTACCTGGTCTCGACCATGTTCTTGCAGGTCGTCATGCTGCGGGCCCGGCCGGCGGACCTGACCGTCTGGCGCTGTCTGCAGGGCAGCATCCTCATCCAGGACCTGGCCATCATCGGCGCCGTCGTGGGCGCTCTGAAAACCCAACATCGCCTCGACTGGGGGCTAGTCACCGCCAAGGAGTGGTCTAATCTGGCCATCCTCGCCGGCGTGGGCGCCCTCAGGGCGGCGTTTCTGCTGGGAATCGGAGTAGGTGGGCGTGGGAAGGCGAAGAAGACTTGAAAAGCGAATTCATCTCGCGGTGTTGCAGCGCCATGTGGTGTGAGGGTCATTTGACTCTCGATGGGATAGGGTAGGATGGGAAGTGATTACTTGGTACTTTGAAAAGTGGAATTGGCCTTTGCTTGAATTGGTCAAAATGATTACCTCGCGTAGAGTCCCATTATAAATATTACTCGTCGCAGCATCAAAAGGAGTTCTGTGATCCTCCCCCCGGGAAACAGTCGGGTGAAAAAAAAAGGACGTGCAGCCTGACCTAGCCCGCTGCCTCCCTAAATAATGTCCTTAACCAATTTATATCCTTGCCCCAAGGTACCAAGCGTCCCGGTCTGCTTCGCGGCCGCGTCGGCAGCCTGATCTGCGGCGAAGCTGGCTACCTCCTGGATGCCCAGTCCCACGGCTGCTCTTTGCGCCACGGTGACCCAGAGCCAGCCCCCTTTTTCGGTCTGCAACAGGCCGATCTTCTTGGTGTCCTCGCTCCTTTCGGGGCTCTGGTGCTCCTCGAACAGGTCGCTGACATTCTTGACCGCCCGCTCGTGGTTGGCGTGCGGCTCGAAGAAGCCCGCCGCGAGACCGTCGACCGTCAGCCGCTCTTTGACCTCTTGAGCCTGCGACGGCTGCGTCAGGAAGACCGCTAGCAGGGCAAGACCCAGCGCGAACAGGGCGTAGACGGCTTTGAGCGTGACCAAGAGATAAAGAGGGAGGTACGGAACGCGCGTTACAAGATAATTGTTGTCTCTTGTCCACTCTTGCTCGTTTTTGACCCTGATGGCGATTCCCGAGCCAAGAGCAACGGCCGCCTGTGAGAAACGGTTGGCGAAGATCTTTGACAGGCCCTCCGGCGTTTTCTGGTAAGCGGCCAACGCTGCGGCGTCTTGAAGGGCCAGGTGGGAAAGCGGGCTGTTGATGGCGAACGGGGCGCTGAAGACGGCACCATAATAGTCCGCCGCGTTTTCGTCTGCCTCAAGCTCAATCAGGCTCACCGTTCCGTTGGTCCAGTTATATTTCACCATCGAGATAATTGCTGAACAGCTCAGGATGAACACGGTGTCGCCGGTAGCGTCGTATTTGAGGTAACTGTTGTTGCGCATTTGGGCAAATTCGTCTTGATAGGTGTCCACCGGCGGAAAGCCCTTTGACCAAGTTAGGAACTGAAGCGGATTCTGCATGCTGAATAGGTTCCTAGTGCCGCTTCCGAAACCCACTGGCTGAGTCAATCCTGTGTCGTTGAAGAATTGGATACCAACCATTGCCTCATCTGGTGCCGATGTCGCGTTCTTAGGGTCCATGCCAACCTCTCCAGAGTACGAAAAGGATGGGGCATTGTAAGTGCCGCAAGTGAAGCCGGAGCTGGCATCGTTGACGGACGTGACAGTGCAATTGGGCGTCACCATTTGACACTGTGTCTTGATCGCCAACGTCGTCGCCGCGAAGTCAAGCGTCCTGCTGCTCAGGACATCCCCAAGGAAGTAATAGTTTGAGCCATTGACCGTTACGTTAAAGATTGTGTTATTCACAGAGTTCGACATCAGAGTCTCTGCTGCTTGCTGCGCATTGAGCACGCCTTCGCGTTCTCCGTTCGTCGCAGTCCAGTTAGTAATGCTGCACGGGTAACTGCAGCTCGCTTGAGGGTTGGATGGACAACCCCGTAACTTCCACTCTCCTGGCGCACACTGATGTGGATCTAAACCTCTTCCATAGGAGTAGGATGTATTGGACTTCGGCACGACCAATGCAATGTTCATGGCGGTGGTAACTGTACCGAACCAGCTATCGACTGCACCGATAGCGAAGCTGAATCGTCAAAGTTAGCACAGCACATGAAGAAACACGGGTACCGGGAGAGGAAGAGTGACTTACGTCATGAACACAATGAACGACAAACACCAAAAGGCCAGAGGAACTGGTTGGACCAGAGATTCGTGATTTTGCCAGCGATACTTGACGGTATCGAGCAGAGGTTGAGTCCCACCGCCATTGAGCAGTCCAATCAAGATGGATACCTGGTGAGGACTCGGGAGCTTTTCAGATTTGTTGCTGGTTGCTTTCATAATTCGTTGGCCAGCGAAAAAGGCGACAAGAGCCATCGAGGCTCCGGTGACAAAAGGTATGATCTTGGCTGTCCACGAAGAGATCATGTGTAACACGGCTGGGTTGGTGATGGTGTTGTAGTAGAGATAGTAAGCTTGGTCACCGCCATTGATTTCGATCTGCTCGATATTCTGGAGAGCGCCTATTGTGTCATTCGAGGTTGTGTCGTGCTTCGCAGGAAGAAAGACGTAGCTACTGTCAATTCGATTGTATAGAATGGCAGTCAAAAGCACGCTGGAGATAATGGCAACTGGGACGCAAGGCGCAAATGCTCCCCAGAGCAACGAGGGCAGGGCGCCCTCCATGTTGTCTTTGATCGCATGGTGGGAAGTGGGAGTAGGCGGAGGGCTATCTTGGCTGGTCTGCGTAGCTGGTGTCTCTAGATCCTTTTCAGACAGGAGAGGAATCTTTGTAGGCGAGTCAGGCTGTACCGCGGACGGTGCCATTGTGCTGCGCGATCAATCTCTGGAACTTCAAGAAAGACCTACCGAACACAAACCGATGAACAGCAAAGTCAAAAGGAAGGCGCAAAGCAAGAAGTGAGCTGAGGGTATTTGAGTCGTTCACTTTCGACAGCCTTTCTGAAGTCATGCACCAGTTGCGCAAAAGGCAACTGAGCGATTGCGCAAAATCCATACGACACACAGTCCATGAACGGCGCATGCAGCTGACGGAAGCAGCGCAACGATAGAGAATCAAGAACGGGGCAATTCGTGAAGGAGGGCGAAGCCATCCAGACATTGGAGACGTGTTTGTCGGTCAGTAGGCCAGCAGTGGATAACGTCCCAAAGGGTTTTGTGGCTGGCGTAAAGCTGCATTTCAGCTTCGGAAATGGCCCAGTCTAGCCCAAAAGTAGAGCAGCACCCGCTCTTAGCGAGCATTTGTGTGGGAGCAAAAGCGACTGCCCTTCCCAGGTTACAGAAGCAGCTATTAGGCTGGCCAGTCATATCATGATCAGTGGTTCTTCATGTTCGCGCCCGGCACGGGGCTAAGTGATGTTCTGGACTCGGCCATGCGGCTGGATCTTTCTTTCGCATGGCAATCATGTAGGGCACAATGCATAAGGTCGAAATGCGATGGCAATTGCATTTGCTCCCAGCTGCTGGAGGGCGCGAGAGCGGGCTTTTCCAGTACCAGTATCTTCTGCCCGCATTAATATTGGTGAGGTGGTGGTGGAGTGGTGTTGTTGTTGAGGTAGCCATACCGGTTTGGCATGTGTTTGTGGCTAGATTAGACTATCGACAGTTGGAAGCCTTAATACTCTTAGTAGTGCTTAATGGCTTCCTAACAGGGACTTAGTAGCTTCTTAGCAGTCGACCAGCCCTCACTTGCATTATGAAGCAGTCGCTTTTGAATAATACGCGGACCATCCTTATTGTAAATCTGTCATTGCAAATTCTTGGCGCAGCCTCGTCAACCACCTCGCTGTCACTCACCCACTCTCCATCCTTCATCTCCTATATGATGAGCCTGGACGCCCTCCGACAAGTTTGCTCTCATGTACCCCAGGTTCAGGAGCCCGCTGCTTTGCACAACATGCATGCGTGCGTATTTGATGCCGTCCACGATATGGATTACTTTGTCGTCAGAGGCCACGACGTTCACCATTTTCCAAGTGTTTGCCGGTCCGACGCTTGGTTTGACTCGTGTGGCCGGGCCATCCGGTGTGTATCAGGGTCCGGGTCTTTTGTCTCCCACTTCGGATCAATCATCCAATAAAGGCTCAGGTTACCGCCTGGAGAGCCCGAGGATATGTCACATTCTGGAACCCATTATGATCTATCATTAGCTAATCTACAGCATGAAAGAACGGGCGATGTTTTTGAGCTAGGGCGGCCTTCCGAAGAGGCAACCTATAACATTGCTGCCATTGATGGGTCTGTTAATCCCTGGCTTTATCACTTGGGACATAACGGACGGCTTCTTACTACCCTCTTGGAACTACAGGATTTACGCCGACTTCTTCCCTGAAGAAGTTGTTGAAGAACAGATGTAAGTGGTCATGGTGATGGCTTCGACTGAGACCGTATCTTCAAGGCGACGGTAATGGAGGCTCAGCAGATCATTGCTCGAGGCCAGGCCGTGATTATATAAACCCAAGTGTTTTGTGGGAGCGTTGACCGTCGGCAATTAGCAAAATGTTTTGTTGCAGTTGCTAGCCGAGCTTCGCAAGTCAGTTTATTTCGGAATCTAGCTTCCTCATTGTCCATGACGTGGCCATCGCCTGTTTGTTCTGTCTCATTCGGATGCAGCTACGGACTTCACGAAACGGTGGAAAAGGTTTTCCAGGCCGGACCTTGGCAGGAGTCCATGCGCACACAGGTCAGCCATTTCTGTGAAAAGCACTTCAGCAGTCATGAACTTGATAGAAGGCCGTGCGCGGAAACGAAGACCATTCTCTGGGGCAGAAGCTGAAAGGCTGGTGGCGGCCAAAGACAGAGCTCGGATTTACGAAAGGGACAATGGTGGCTTGCGCAAAAAGAACAGTGACCATCAGGGCCTCTACCCCAATGTCCGCCTGCTGAGTCCACTTCAGTCTGACCCAGCTGCCAAGCTCCGGGAGCCGGGATAATACGAGGTCAACCCTCAGCCAAGGATAGGTTCGAGCGTCGATAGGTGACTGAGGAGGAGACAAGCTAGGTAAGACGAGAGAAATGCCTGCGAGAAATCGGTGTGAACGGTGACCCGGACCACACTTACCTTTGTCCAGAATGCTCGAGGCTGGAAATACGAGGGCGTCGAATCCTTGGAAGAACCCCGCTTTGAGCTGCAACAGGCTGGTAGAGTGCTTCAGTTTCAACATACAGAGGCCCTCTTGATGCTGAACCTCGCCGTTCCTAACACCCTGAAAATATCTTCCAGATGGCTGCATTCTTCCCGGCTCTACTGGTGAGTACGGATAGTGGTGTGCGGATGTTGAGTTCCAGCGTGAACCCTGCGGGTATCGTTCGATTTGGCCTCGCCTAGCACCGTGTTACCCTCGTTCATATGCGCTCCTCTCAACCGGGGTCTCAAGCCAATGTGTACTGAGTACATGTCCCCGTCAGAGTCATCGGCTGGCGGGCGTGGTTTTCGTCTCTGGCTGTGATCGGCCACATCATCCGTCTCGTCTTCGTCCGCGAAGTCATTTTGCTTTGCTTCCGGCGCCAGCTGTGATTCGCCTTTCCAACAATTGGCTTGCTGACTTCTCTGTACGATGCCTGGTAATTCTCACGTTGTTTCAACCACCTCATCCCAGATGATGTCTCCCACAGGATCCGTATTATCTCCCTCTGTTCATTGAACCCTTACTGTAGCGGGATAGGTGCCGGCGCAGCCTTGCCATGTGTTTATTTTTACAAAACGGCAATTTCCCGACTCCGCGTAAACTTCGGGCCAATTCTTAATTTCCCAGTCTCATTCACTCCGTACTCCGTATTAGTTCGCAGGCACTCGATATTCGAACATTCGTCAGGTGGCGCTGGGAAGCTATAGAGCTTTCGCCGCGCGTCTTAGAACATGTATCCTGTGGGACTTGAGTTTTTATGCTGATCTGTCTGGGTGTGGGAAGCAGTCCATTGGTTGTTGCTACGCCAGCTCCCCCTTTGCGCAATTCACAAAAGGAGAAAACAAGTTGTCGTGCGGCAATGGTAAGTTCGATTGCCACAGGACGCCTTCAAGCTCCTCGGAGGGGGGGTGCACGATTGACAGGCTACCCGTCCTCTGTTACACCCCGCCGGCCCGTCTGAAATGTGATGTCAAAGACAACGGGCATGCTCTAACTAAAAACCTCCCTTTCCAGTCCGTGCCTAGTCCTCCGCCACCGCGAGGCGCAGGAAGCCCGCCGCTCTCTTCGCAATCCTACCACTCCGCTACCATTACAGCATCAAACGGCCCGGTTGGCGCCACTACCTCGTCGGTCTCTGCCCTGGACAATCTGCACAGCCCGAACGACGCAGCGACCAAGCTCGCCGAGGCGATCGACGACTTTCTGGGCGACCTGGAGAAGAAGTTCAAGGGGATAAGCGATGAGATACTCACGAAGCTGGATGACATGGCAGAGCGGTGTGATCGGCTGGAGCAGGAGATGTTGTTGAGGGATGCGAGTGCGATGGAGAATGTCGGCGGTGGCAAGGCCGGGAGCACGGCCGGGTCGAGCTGAGCTGACGTGGGCTACGATTACTTTGTCCTGCGGGCTGTAGGAAGATCAAGATAGTAGAATGTGAACCATGGGATATCTCTGCATACGGCGAGAAGGATGACGTCTCTGGGACAGAATCTCGAGGCTCGTGTAGAGCATGGAAAGGGAAGGTTTGAGATATGAAGCATCCGCCGGCGTGCGAACCGCGACGGCATAAGGCTCAGCTATTGAAGACGAGAGAATCCAAGTCCAGATACGGACGAGCTCAGCTGAGGTACCGAGTGAGAGGAAAGACGTCAACGAGTGCAACCGACACAAGAAACTATGCGTGGATAGAGACTGGAAACCCACAAAAGCCTTTTGAACTCCTCTAATGATGTGTCAATTTACAGATCCATTGCCTGCAGACCTTTTGTTTTTGCGCGATCTGCCCCTGGCTTCGCAAGTGCCCACTCGGTCGTTCGTCGTCGCCTACAACTCGCTCTTCTCCTCCGGCTCCTTGACCAAGAACTTCGAAAGGATATTGCTCCTCTTCTGCAGATCATCGATCTTCTCCGGTGCCAATCCGCCCTTCTTCAACAGACCTGCCAGTCTCGTCTGTTCTTTCATCGCGTACTCCGGGTTCCCTGTCAGCTTGGACAGAGCTCTGAGATAGTAGTCGACCGACGAATCCTTCAAGTCCTTTGCTGCCTTTTTGATCTCAGCCGTGGCCTTCTCAATGTCCTTGAGACCGTTGGCGGTGACGTATTTGGCGAGCAGGGTATCGATGATTTCGACGGTCCCAGCCTGGGAATTCAACCCGCCACCCGGAACTCGGTAGGTGCCAGCTTTGGAATTGACAAAGTCTACTAGGGCCTCTTCGCTGCGTGCGCCACTGTAGGGTTCTGGCTCGGTAGAGCCCTTAGGGAAGAACTTGATGGTCGGGTAGCCGGTGATGCCTTGGGCTTGTGCCGTGGCTTTCGAGTTCTCAGCTTCGGCGTCGATCTTGGCAATTAGAACGTTGGGCTCATTGGCGAAATCGGTGGCGAGCTTCTCCCATGTCGGGGCAAGGGATTTGCAGTCTGTAGACCAGAGATTAGCATATACCACACGGCGGCGGTCTCAGAGGGCAAACATACGTCCACACCAAGGTGCTGTAAAAGCCACCAAAACATCCTTATCCCCACCGATTTCGGACTTGAATGTTGTGTCTGTCAACATCTCTACATGGCTCGGTGCCTTCTTCGGCCCCTTAGCCTTAACGCCAGACTTCTCCGTCACGAAAGCGGTCAAACTCTCCAAATCCCTCCCACCATTGTAATCCTCTGGTTCCGAGCCAGGTTTCCCATCGAACCACTTCAACGTTGGGAATCCCTGGACACCGAATCTCTTGCCTAGGTCCTTATGCTTGTCCGCATCGACATTTGCAATTGTCACCTTGTTCCCGGAGGCGGCGAAGGCTGTGGCAAGCTCCTCGTAGACGGGAGCAAGATTCTTGCAGTGGCCGCACCACGGGGCGAAGAACTCGACGAGGGCAGGCTTGCCTGACTCAAACACGACTTTGTCAAAGTTTGAGGGGATCAGATTGAGCACATCTGAGGCGGCGGTAAGGAGGGGCAGGGCGAGCGTTGCCAGCGGGAGAAGGGCGCGAAGTTGCACCATGATGGCGCCGTATCAAAATGGAAAGACGTAATATTAGAAACTCGTGCGAACGCAGACGAAGAGGCGTCTGCAAACAATCAAGATTGTGAGGCAGAGGGGGTCAAGGGAGGAAGACGCAGGGACGGTGAATACTTGAACTCGTCGGCGGAATATATACGTACAGCGCCGCTTTATTTCACTGGCAATGCTTAAAAATCCATGACAAGCAGCCCCGGCCTGGGCCCCCTTATTCGAGGTTCACCAGGCTGAAAAGCCACTTGTCCTTGCGGCAGAGCCTTGTTCCCCTCAAGCAGGTCTGAAATACCTCCTGACAGACCAGATACCTAGGTTGTTTACCTAGTAATTTTAAATATTCTCGATAGAAGTTTCTCATGGCCCGACGTCTCTACACTTAAAGGTAGTGACAAAATCTTTCACACCTCTAAACGGCAAGCCTCGTTCGAGAGGCAGCATCTCTCCTGATACAGACATTAATTTAAGCGGGTATGTAGATTGTACTGCCTCCTAGCATGCGGGACTTGAAATCAAGAGAATGGGAGAAAGTCACTCTCCACAGCATCCCAACGCCCGTCCCTCGCCTTCGCTTGTTGCATGCCGTTCAAACATCAACAACTATGCAAAACAATTGATCGGTGGTCGTGACTGCTGGTCGCCCTCTTGGACTGGGTCCTTCTGTTTCTCCTCATCCAGCTCCATATAGCTGATGATATGCGCTGTGGGCATCAACAAGCACTGCAGGGGAGAGTCAGTAATGAGACCACAAAGTGCTGCAAGGTACCTAGCACTTACTCTGTAGTACTTGTTGCTGAGCCTGTTTACTCTCGCATGCACACTGCACACACGTCCCATCCTTCAGATCAAGAAGAATACTCCACGCCATCTCTTCGCGTTCAAGATCTGGTAGACAAGGCCGCTTGAAGTCACTGAGGTGGTACTTGCGACTGACGCTCTTCATATTCGCGTCAGTCATTGGCGGGGAAAAAATCAGAAACCCTTGATCATCGATTCTCATGAAGCGCCGTTTCCACAGAAATGACTCGGGGAATTGTACGTTGACATCCCCAATGTCGACAACATGCATTAATGACTCTGCTACCGAATTCTCCCTGGTTAGGTCGGGTTGTTCTTGCGTCATGTTCGCCGGGGACTGATGAGCCTCGTCTTTCGTCGTCGGTTGATTTTTGTTCCGCGCGTTCGCTAGATTCGACATTCGCTTCATTAGTCTACTTGTCATCGAAGATTTCGGTTTGTCCTCGGAAATGGATGCGGCGTCACTGGCTGATCGCGGGCCATGTCGTTTGTGATGGCCTGATTTGGAAACTTTGCTATGGTTTGACTCCGATCGAGGGAGGTTTGTATGGGAGCCAGATCGATGTGAGGAGAAGGAAAATCGGCCCCTTTCCGATTTTGTAGGGCTTTTAACCCTCGGTTGATTCGAAGCCAGCGCGTGGTCAGAGGTCGACTGGTCGGACCTCTCATGCTCAACGATCAAGGGACTCCGGTAGAGATTGAGAGGAGTATGATAGCTAGAACTGGGGGCCAGGGGAGGATGTTTGCTGCTGGGATCACGCACAATCCTTGCTGTAACAGAGATGGTCTCGCCTTTCTGCAGTCTGTGCACATCCGACGAGGGACGTCGCGGTTCCTTTGCCGCGAGTGATTGAAGTGGATCATATTGGGGTCCTGTTGTAGGCATTTGTTTTGGGGGTGAATTTTCCGTTGATGCATTCGGGGCTTGTTGCTGATTCAAGAGGAATGATGAACGCTTCATGAATGCCGAAAAGGCGGAGGTCCCAGCATGTGTCTCTCGTATTGGCTGTGAGTGTCGTGGAGGGCTTGCATCTTTCGTCCTTAGCACTTCCAAGGCCTTTATGCGTTTTGAGATGCCTGTTCCGAGTGTAGCCTTTTTAGTAAGAGGCAGCTGAGCAGACTCTGTTGGCAATGGCGGCCACTGTGGAAGCGCTGTTGAAATGCTTCGTACGCTACCACTGCTGGGTCTGTTTCTATCGGGCGTTGTTACAAGATTTGGTCTGCTTGTTGAGTGGCTACTGCCTGGCGGTTTGGTAACAATCTCGCGTAAACGATCGGAACTTCCCTTGGACATGATTGGAGTTACGGGCGAACGTGCCACAGAGACTGGCTTAGCCTCGTGGACTGTAGCGTGCTGTATTTCGTCCATCAAAGAATCATCTTCTGAGAGATCTGAGGCTGACGCATTGCCGCCTGATAGAAGCTTGAGGGGCTGTGGGGGTCCCAAATGTCCCGATTTCTGAAGTGGCACGGCATCCTGTGTCAGGGCTGAAATAGAAGGCCGTTGCTCAGTCCCCGAGGTTGGTTGAGGTTTGCTCTCCAAGACCAGGCTCTCCCCTGTGATGACTGGTGCAGCTTCCAGGTAGGCAAGTGCTGCCTTGACGTCGGCCCCGGACTCCCGTTTGTCCTCCTCATCTGGAGTAGTCCGGCCCGAACTGGTCGATGGTCCTACTCCAATTGGAGCCGCGTCAGACTTGGCCGCGGCTTTGTCTTCCTGGGAAAGGGCTTTCGGCGTAAGCGACGAGCTTGTGGCTGAGGACAAAGAGCGACGGGTGCGGGAACAATCATCGTGTTCGCTGATGGAAGAGGCTTTTGTTGAAGGCTCTTCTGACATGTTTGTCATGATGGTTGGCGAAGTTGTATAAGATGACTGAGTTAACTTTGACTCCTCTTCGACGTTTGAGAGCTGCTCCTGACTCGGGATAGATGATAGACGAGTACTCGAGCCGTTCGGGTTCACACTCGAGTCCGAGACATTGTGCATATATGTATTTGAAGGGGTTGATGATACAGCCGTGGCTGCCCTTTGAGCGAGAAGCATATTCCTTTTCCGTAGCTGCAAGGCCTTCATTAATCTTAGCTTTTCCGGAGTCGTCGCAGAGACATCGCCAGTCACAGAAGCTGGTCGGAGGATTGCAGAGCGGCTATCTCCCGCATTATAGGGAGCGTGCAGGTAAGATGGCGACGGCAGGGGCGGCGCACCATTGACGGACTGAGTCGACGGTACAAAACGGCCAGCAGGGACGCTCCGACTTGACTGTTGGGAGCCAGGCCGAAGCCCAAGGCTGACTAGAGACTTGTTGTTCACCCGAATAGAGGTTGGAAGGTTTGCCACTGGCCGTATACCTGTACCGCTGTCTGTCGTTCCGGATGTCTTAGGACGATGACTTGGCTCAACATGAGGGCGCGGTCCCAGCTTCTTTTTCTTTGGTTTGACCGTCGTATACGAAGCGACGTTACTGCTCCACTGGCTGATACTGTCCGACTCGGCTGCTGAGAGATGACGAGCGTGAGGGCGAGGAGTAGCTGGATTGGAGGCGTCTGCTGTTGCCGTAGTGGTCTCGAGAAGGATGTTGCTGGTGGCTTCGAAATCTGGAGCTCTTGGCCCTTCGCCTTCGCTCGTAGAGGGTGGCGTCGGTTCGGGGGTTGCTGGGAGCTCTTTGTCTACGATGGACGGCGATAGTGGTGATGGTAACGGCGAGGCCGGTGGTTTGGGGGATGAGAGAAGGCTCTCTTTGCGAGGAGGGTGGATGGTCTTGTCCGGTAAAGACAGGGCACCGGCGTCGTCATTGACGGCGGCGGCTTCCTCCTTCCTCTTTGCCAAAAGAGCTTTTGCAAGGACTGCGCTTGCCGGCAGTTCATCGAGTTCATGCCTTCCATAAGCCGTATCCGAGGTCGATGTCAGCGTTGACGGCTCCTCCAGCGTCTGCGCTGCGAAAAGACCAAGGCCTTTATTCTCCTTTTCCTTCTCCTTGTCCTCCTCTGTTGGCAACACGGCGTCTTCGGCATCTTCAGTAATCTCGTTGAGTCTCCGCCGTCGCAGAGAAGAGCTGGATGAGGTAAGCGACGATGCAGAGGGTAGCAGCATGGTACACAGGCCGAGCGCGGACTCTGTCAACTCGGAGGCGGCAGCAAAGGAGAAGACGGTGTCATGTGGCGTGAAGGTTTCCAGGACCGATTGAAATTGCACGGTAAGCCGCACTATAGCGGGTGAAGCAGGTCAGTGACAGAATCCCTTCAAGTCGAACGCGTCTCACCCACCTTGCAGCAATCGAGATGTTCCCTCGGGCACATATTTGAGGACGACTTTCTTGCGCCGGTACTGCACCAACCCGTACAGAGGCGATTTCTCTGCATATTTCTCAATGACTCCACGCACCGCCGGTACACCTCCTGTCCCCTTGCTCAGCAATTCAACCGTGTCGCGGTTGGTGTATCTCAGTAAGAACCTGGTCCATGTAAGCAGGCGTCACAGAGGACTGATTGCGCAGAACCACAAGGCAGCACAGCGGCAAAGTAATTGCGCGACATACCATCCTCCTGCGTCCGCCTGAGCAGCTTGGTGTGCTTCGGCGACTGCAGCTCCATCAAGTCCATTCAATGACATTTCTCAGCCCTCATTGGGAAGGCACAGGCCTGCTCAATGGGTTCAGAATCCGATCTCATACAGTTCAGAGATGGGCGGAAGGCTTTACAAGGTACGGGAGAGTAGAAGAGCAAGGCTTGAGGCGATCAGGGCAACCTCCCAAATTCAATGGACCCAACGCCAGCTGCCAGCAAGCAACCATAGTCCTCTCAAATTGGAGATGCAGCTTCGAGGGGAAGCCCAGGGCCACATGCAGGATGCAGGACATTCTACGGATGGAGTACGGCGCGGAATGCTATCTACAGCTACTTACAGTTCAGGGGGGTCTGCAACGGGCCAAGTTGGAGCCACAACCAGGGTAGCCCGCCGACAGTGCATGGCCGATGTGCCCTGGTTAAGCCTGGCGCGCCCCGTTTCTGCGAGATGGTGGGGCTGGCCTTGACGCTGAAACTCTCGACCAGACGGTCAACGCTCAAGCGTTATTCGCCCATGTCACCAGTTCCCACGAGCCAATTTCCCAACACCCTGCCGCTGACCCTGCGGCTAGAAGCAAGCGAGACCGACGCTATGCCTTTTCTGGATGCTTGAATTTCCTCCTCCTACGTAAAACAAGCGAAAGTCTGTCGGAGACTCGAAGCCCTGGAGGCGGATGATCACGATTGCGAATTGTCGTCGATTCGATCCCTCTGCCTCAAATCTCGACTGCGGCAGGTATACCCAGTAGAGCCGATCTTGAACTCCGGAGCAGAAGAGACCAGAATGATGGCTTGCACGAAGACTGCACAACAAGTTGGGGATTTCGTCTCAGCGAGTACTCTTACTGGGTATCTGAAACAGTCTGGGGAACCGTACTGGGTACCCTCCGTCAATGTCAAAGCGGGATCGAGCTCAAACTTTTCCCACGTTGCGGGTGCATCGAGCATGATGTTCCCCGTTTTCCTTCCTTGTCAGGCAATACCCAGTGTGGGCGACCTCGAAGGAGGACTTCTTTATTCCGTGCTCGGGATCCTCTGTACGACCACCCAACGGTCACAATGGCTATTGAGTGGCTTGATGTTGCTGCAAGAAATTTCTAATTCCCCAGAATGAACCGTCCCAGTCCGCCCCTCCATCTCTGCGGACTATTGAGACACCGTCCATTCACGTGGCCGCTCATTGAAGGAATCGTCTCATGGGGCAATGAGAAGGTTGGGGCACAGGTGGCAGGCCGCCGATTACTATTGCGAATTATTGCGGCTTGACCTACACGTATTAGCGAAATGGCAAATCATTCCAGCCTCTTCGCGAATTCAACGCCAAACCACGTGAAGCCATTGAGATGTTCGGCGAACGCCGACGACCTCTCTAAGTAAATGAGTTACTGCAAATGACGTGCCTTATTTGATTCTCATATAATCCTCCACAGGGCAGCCCTCTACGGAGTATTTCTTCTTCAGCCGAGTCTTTAAGGTCACGCAGTCCA
Organism: Cladophialophora bantiana CBS 173.52; assembly: GCF_000835475.1. NCBI lineage: Eukaryota > Fungi > Ascomycota > Eurotiomycetes > Chaetothyriales > Herpotrichiellaceae > Cladophialophora > Cladophialophora bantiana. The sequence goes on along the minus strand of NW_015971576.1, from coordinate 1,652,885 downwards.
CTAAGACAAAAAGACAATTCCTGTCATGGCGTCTCTTCCACCAACCTCAACTCTACCCACACTGGATGCCGAACAAAGGGCACAAGTTCTCGACACTCTCTTCGAGCCATGTTCTCAACTGCACACATTGTCCGTCAGCTTATTGCGGGAACAGCCATTCCCATCCTACGAGTCACTCATTGAGGCCGTGGGCGAGCAGTTGCTAGAACTCCACCGGTCGAACTTAGAGAGCGATCAAAAGTGGCTGGAAGCCATATTGTCCGCTCATCCGCGTCTAGGTGAGAAAAAGGTCGAAAGTGAGCAGAGCCGTAAGGAGCAGGCGCAATTGAATCAAGGTGGAGCGGACGAGGCAGAGAAGCTGGCAGACATGAACAGGAAATACGAAGACAGGTTTCCGGGCCTAAAATACGTGTATGGCATCCCGCTTCCTCTTAATGCGGCTGTCTCGAGTTTCCTCATGCATCCTCCGTGTCCAATGGCTTTCGTGATTATTGATGAGACTACAACAGGGTCTTCGTGAACGGACGGAGTCGTCCTATCATCATGGAAGACATGCAGAGGCGGATAGACCGTGGAGATATCCAGCTGGAAAAGCAAGAGGGAATTCAGGTAGGCAGTACATCTTCTGCTGGACTTGCGCAACCCCAGTGAAGTCAAAATTGGCTGACCCGTGCTCATCTTCCTGCCAAAAGGCCATGTGCGACATCGCCAAGGACCGCGCGAAAAAGCTGGGTGGTTGATGTCAAAGGAGAATAATATACTTCATGGCACGAAGAGAGCAGGAATACCTCTTTTTGTCGATCCCGAACAACCAGATCACCCTCTGCGAAGAAACGGCCATGCTACCTACTTATGTTCGACGACCTCCTCCTAATAACAAATAGGGTATAGAAATTGCACAAGACTTTCGCGGATTCAATGCCATGGCTCGAAGTACGTATCGGATTCCCCTTTCAGGGAGACGCCTTTCCTTTTCCCCCTTCCTCGGCCCGCTGCTTTCTCCGAGGGATGTGCGATACAGGGACCAGCTGGTTCGCTTCTGACAACCAAAGCGTACCTCCGGGAGGGAGCCTGATGAGAGTCGAGGCCATGACTAGTTCACGTTGCGTGTAATTTAATCCATCGGCATGGGACAGTCGCTTTCCAGTTCTCGTTCTTTGATCCTGAACTGGACCAGGAAGATTGCCTGGCGCCAGAGAATTATCGTATAAAAATTGCTTCAATGTGCAAAACCACCCTGATTGATCAATTTTGGCTCAGCCCTCCGCCGACTTGTACCGGTGTTCATCGATAAGCGTGATCCCGGGGTTCCAGGCCCCTGCCAAAGCACCCAAAGTGAAAAAGAGTCGAAGTTTTCCGAAGCTCCAAGCATCCAAGCGTCCGAAGAATTCAAGGTGCTTCAATCCATTAGCAGCCCCAATGTTTAGGATTTACGGAAGCGACGTTCCCTCATCTACTGGTCAGTTTCTTCCTCTCATCGCCACTGTCTTCATCTTCCCCATCGCTCCATTCAATCCCGTCATCACCAACCGCAAAGATGGTCTCCCCATCCAACGACATCCTCGGTTGGGGCTGATTGGGCGGCTTGGAAGGCGGCGGTGCCTGGCTGCTATTCTGAAGCGCAGGTGCCGGGGAAGGCCTCCTCGCTGAAGATGGTTCGTTGGCGACTGCGTCAGTGAGGGCGCTCGCCGCTCCGCCTCCGCTTGCGGAAGGAGGGACTGCTCTTTCTTGGTCTTTTCGCGCGTTGGCAGCTTCCTCGTCGTCATCCTCGATCGAGTCAGCGATGCTGCGGATCTCGAAACCGTCGTCATCTTGGGCGAGCTAGAAAGTAGAAAACGTCTTAGTCGAACCATGATCTTTCACGGGGAGCCCGTGTAGAGAGAGAAAAAGTATGGGATAACTCACCTCGTCACTCATCGCAAATCGTCGGTTATTCGCTGTCGGCCTCCACAGATAGGCAATAAACGCGATGTTGAATAAATACACGATATTCAGCCATCCATCCAGCACAAACCATCTTGTCTGCCAGTGCTCCGGCACAAAGTTCGCGGCTCCCGACCCGGCCAACGCGAAGCTATTGATGAAGAAAAAGGCAAAGATAACCAGTACACTCCCCAGAATGCACCAAGATAATTTCTTGTACATCATCGCCTTGGTTTTTTGTTTGCGGTCGATGAGATCTTTTATCGTGACGTTGAGGGAGGATAATGTCCACACATAGAAAGCTGTCATGGTCCCGGCGAGAGGCAGGATGACGAAGAGAATTAAGGGACCGACAGATTCGGGGGTAACGGCCATAGAGGCGATGGCATAGATGACCCCGAAGACGAAGTGTGCGGCGGCCAGGATGCGGACGTAGATCATTGTCCTGCCCAAGGAGGGCTTCACCACCCCATAGCCCATGCAGACGATCAGGAGGAGGAAGAAAGAGAAGGAGTTTCGCCCTGCGTTGAGGATGGAGACGATGATCATGAAGACTTTGTTGAGAGCATTGTTGCCGTGACTGTTTTGATAGTCGTAGAATCCCCACGTCATGAGCTGTTCGACGATGAGGAATATGATGATGGCAGTGATGTAGTTTTGCACCGGGAGGATATCGGAACGGTTCTGGAAGTAGAGGAAAGCCCAGAACACACCCAGCACCGCGTAGACAATAGTGAGGCCGCCGTAGAATGGGAGTTTTGCTATTTGAGCCGCCGGCAGCTCACCGTATGCGTTGCGGAACTCCACCACGCCATTATACTCGTGATCTGAGAACGCGTACGTCGAGACGCAATAGTACCCCGTTCGACGGATCGGGTAGTTGATGGCCTTGGGGTCTTTCAAATGGATTGCTTCGTTGGATATCGGGTTTCTCGAGGCCTCTGTGGCATTAGGAGCCAGTATGAAAGCACCAATATCCTTCTCTTCACATAAACCTTGTGCCACGGCGTCGGCGGTGCATATTGTCTCAAGATCTCGGTTGAATTCACCGCCCGGTGGCATCCTGCCTATCAAAGGCTCATCTTGCCATTCGAATATTATGAGGCTTGCGATCGGGTCTGAATCGTCTTCGGTGTGGTCCGGAAGGAACTTGACAAGGATGAAAGGATCGATTGAACCACCCCAAGATTTCCGACTGTACATCCCTGAGCACCGCTGGCGATGTTCGTCATCTTGTTTCTAGTGATGGTCAGCGAAGAGAACACTGACAACATGGCCGTCTCCAATTCTCACAATCTGAACTTCATTCCCGGCGACAATTGCTGCAAGGTATGCCAGGAGGCCGAGTGAAGGCACCCATCGGCGCATGGTGTTGGCAGAACTGTTACACAGATGCAAAGAGTTCAACGACAAAAGTAAATGCAGAACACTCTCGACTAGGCGGTCCGAAGTGCTTTAGTCGAGGCGCATGTCAGGAGGAAGGGAAAGGCATTCCGTGCTGTTAGAAGGAAAGTTACGCCGGTTCGCGATGTTGTGAACGGGAGATGTACAACATGCGAGGTCACGTATTATTATCGGAGACATTTTAGGCTCGGCCACAGCGCAGCCTGCTTCATCAACCATCCATCGAGTCAAAACCAATCTACGACACAGAGAAGTTCCAAGGATAGCAATGGCTTATGTATATCATGAAGACCCGCAAGCTCTGCTTGACATTCGCGCACCAGTCTTTACTACAATTCCTGATCTCTGCCTTGAAATGGATCTATGGAATGAGTCCAGAGCCCAAGCTTTCAAAAGGTGGCAAGCCAGATCAGGGCCTGATTGGGAATGCTTCGAGTCTGTGGTGCCTTCGAGGGGCTAAGCTGCCTCATAATTGTCCACCTTCCTTGCTTGCTGACGGTTACTCCTTGAACTTGGTCTTCCCTATCAGGCTTCTTGCAGTCTCACACCATATGAGCGGCCCCAGGAATTCAGCATCCTCCTTACGCGCTTGGCTCTCGTCGCAATCCAGGATGTCATTGATGGTCTTCAAAAGCTTGCTTGCCACTGTGCGATTGCTTGTTAGTGTTACAATATGGCGGGCCCAACCATAGAAGAAGACTGAAGCGTTGATAGGGGTAAGTCTTAATCTGTCCCTTGTACGGCCAGCTATGGAGGTAGGAAATGGCTTGCATGATTCAGCATTCAGCGTCGCCGAGGTAGGATCTGAGCCAAAGAGCATGTTCGCATCGAAGTTGACAACTTTGACAGGGAAGAGTACCTCCGTAGGGACGACGTGCATTGATAGTTTGCTAAAGGCCTGCCTCAGGGTCGAGGCAGGTTGATCTCTGTAGGGCCCTTCGCCCAGCAGGATTTCGGCGCGGCTTAACTCACTCGGCGTCCCCATGCAGTGAACTATCTCTCGCATCCGCTGAGAAGCATGTAGAGTACACTCTAGATTCCGCGTAGCCAGAAGAGGATAGATTCTCTCAGATAGCATCGGTGATGATTCTTCAGCCTCGATTTGCTTCACAATCGCTTTGTGATAGGTCTCAGATTTGCCCGCAAAGTTTGACAACAATTGATGGCGTGGGAAATTTGATATGTCAGAGATCAGTGCCAGAAGTATCGTGCAATCCACATTGATGGTGCTGGTCAAAGGAACAGTCGCGACGGTGGGCATCAGGCTGTCGAGATCAAGCTGCCGACCCTCACTGGGTTTGTACATATCGGTGTTGCATTGAACGATGGCGCCAGTTGCGCGCAAGTCGGCAAGGAAAGCATCCACGTTGGGGGAGATACCTTCCCGAATCTTTGGTAGGACAAGCTGAATCTGTGGATGCCGAAATTGGACTCTGACTCCTTGGGCTGAAATTTTGAGGTCTTCAGCAAGTCGCAAAAGTTCGAGCTTACTCGTCCTCATGCCACCACGGTCAGTTTCTGGAACCTGGCCGCCTTCTGTATTGCTGTCTTCGCCAAAGTCTCCGTACTTTTCCCAGCCTTCCTTGGCCATTTCGAACAGAAGCCGTTTCTCCGTCAAAGTCGAGATTTTGATCCATTGCAATCCGTTGTCAGCAACGATGTCTACCAAGGTCTCTTTCTTTTGCACATCCTTCGAAACATCTGTTCGGCTTACCGATCTCTCGTCGCGATTTGTTCTGCTCGCCATGCAGTCCTTTCCTGCAAAGTACATTTTCTTGCCCAATGCGGTAACATGGCGGCACGACTTTGCCGTATCCCAGACCGCTTCATAAAAGGGCAGGTTAGAGCTTCTTAGCGCGTGCAATTGTGGATCTTCCTCATCTTGCTGACTTGCGGCGGCGACAATATTCTGGGAGGTGCTATGGGAAGTTGCAAATTCACGTCCTAATTTTTCCAAGAGTTTTACCTCCGACTCGAGACCTCGTTTAAATCCTCTGACTTCAACTTCTTGTTGTTTGCCCCGTGCTTTGAGTTGAGCCTGATATAAGCGGAATTCCTGCAGCAAGGCGCTGGCACGGATTTGCAGACTCCGGAGTAAGTCGGCAGAGGTCAGCCGGGAAGGGTTGTTCCCACCGTAATCGTCCAGGACAAACATTGATTCTCTGCTCGTTGATTTGGGGATTAATCGCTCGCCCAGCAACGGAACAAGGTAATGTCCAAAGGGGAGATGGGTGCTTTGGAGCTCTTGCAAAGACCATGATTTTCAAGTAAACCTGCTCGCTTGCCTTGGGCTGCGGAGTAGGAATACCGAGGCACATTTTCATTGGCGGAACCAAACGCACGCCAAGCCTTTGCAACACTCAGCCTGCTCAGTGAAAGCACCTTGAGCATCCTCGAGCACCCTCTGGGCCTCCCTAGGCCATATGGCGAAAACGTACTTGGCCGCCAGGTCTCGCTCGACGCGTGTTGTGTCAGCTATGCGGGCTGTTTTTTCATAGTTCGGGATTCTTAATCTGGTCGCCTGGTAACCACATGCACACTTTGGTGTCGGCAGTCACGAGCATGTTGTAGCGAGGATTGCATTGCACGACTGGCGCCTTGATTCCTCGACTCGTCAATCGAACCATGGGCTCCAGTCGAACATTGGCGACATTCTGGGTATCCCAGACAAGTAGGTCCGGCTGATCGCCAGCCCCACCAACGACAAACCTCCCATCTTGTGTAAAGCAAACATCTCCTTGACCGAGTGGTTTTCCTGATGTCGACACAGGAGCAGCCCGTCCAGTCCCTGTGGTCTTCCCTAGAAGAAATGATTTGACCTTTCCATCAAAGGCGTCCAGCACAAAGTGACCGTGATAGTCAGTACCTAGAAGCATATGTTTGCCGTCGTTCGAGAACTCCAATTTTGTCCATGCACGCCCCTTTGTGGTTGGGGTATACCTGTCCTCCGCTTCCGCCATGTCAAAGGTAGCGAAGGGGGCTTTGTCGAAGTTTCGAACATCGTACAGAAGGATAGAGGAGGTGGATTGCGACGCTATCGCCATGATCTGAGCAGAGGGGTCGTAGGCGGCGAGATAGGGAGTAACTAGTTTCAGTTTTCCCTGAGGACTTCTGGAATTGAGATCCCACAAACAAACCATGTCATCATTACCGCATGATAAAAACTGGTCGCTGCCTGGAGACAGGGCTATGCAAGTGACTTGTGCGGTGTGAGCAGTAAAGTAGCGAACGAAGCTCTCGTTGTGGAGTTCCAACAAGCGTAAAGAGTCATCTTGCTTCGTACTGGCGAATAGAACGTTGCGCGGGTGGTGAGTAAATCGAGCCAGATGTATGCCATACTTCTTGCTGGGTATAGTCTTAGTTCTCTTGCCCTCTTTAATATCATAGACATGCATCGTCTCGTCGTCGGAGGCGGCGACCAGGAACTCGCCCATATCGTCGAAATCAAGGGATGTGACACGACTCTCAACCCCATCTGAGCGAGTAGAACCGGGAAATTGCTACGGATGATTAGTCGATACAAGAAGACCTCTAGAGAATGACTACCCACTCTTGCAGGCCGGTATTGCTTGATCACATCGTGGACTTTCTGCTGTGGAAGGGCGGCCATGGCTAACGAGAAGTTGAAGATCTAGGCAGTGTAACAGCCTGCGCATCGACGAGCGAACGACTCCAATGCAAGCGCGGATTCGTGAGTCCTAGGAGCGGAGGAAAAGCAATGTCAAAGCATGAGAGAAAGGTTGTATGAAGGTGGCTCTGAAGTGGTGATCCTCTGGGACGCCTGCACTTCATAAAAATGAAAATTGCTATTTACGAAATCAACGGCCCTGGCTGCTCAAGGCTGGTAGGGCTTGTTAGAGACGGGTCCCCGCCCGAGATCCAAGGGACCCTTCGGCAAACTGGAGCCCAAAAGGCTGATCACGCCTCCCGGTTAGCCGCGAGTTTTAATTAACCCCCTTGGCGATCCGGCGACCTGGACTACCCCAATCCCCAAAGCTGACTCAGGTAATCAAGGGTCTCGCAGGTGTTGCCCTTCTAACTCCGACGTCGCTTCTGCGTAAGAATCCTCTGGGTGTCAAACTTTTTTTGTCTACGTGGCAGAGGGTCGCACGCGCAACCTCTGACAGTCGCTGACCCGCCACCGCTTGTCTCTTCTCGAAGGCTTTCTCGTCTAGGAACATGTTGCGCTTTGTCACGCCGTCTCTACAATAAATTCACGGCAGGCCTAGCTATCAAGGGAAGAGAGCTAGCCACTCGACCAACTCGGCACTCGACCATGTCAACGACAACCGGCGCATTCATTGCCGGCGGCATTGCTGCTTGCGGCGCTGTCACCGCGACACATCCCTTTGAAACAGTCAAGATCAGGTTACAGCTTCAAGGAGAATTACAATCCAAAGATGTCGCAGTCAGGAAATACCGAGGTGTCTTCCACGGGGTCGGGGTCATCCTAAAAAACGAAGGATTAAAAGGAATCTACAGAGGAATTGGAACTGCGTACATCTATCAGATACTGTTAAACGGCTGTCGATTGGGATTTTACGAGCCACTAAGAGCGGCATGCACCAAGCTCATCTACAAGGACACCAATGTCCAATCTCTCGGTATCAACATTTTTTCCGGCGCGGCTTCTGGTATCCTAGGGGCTATGGCAGGCTCACCTTTCTTTCTGGTCAAGACTAGACTACAATCATACTCTCCCTCGTTGCCTGTGGGCACGCAGCATAAATACCGGAATGCTTTTGACGGACTGTCCCAGATCTACAAAGCAGAAGGGGTGAGAGGCCTATATCGAGGCATGGGTGCATCGATGGTCAGAACCGGAGCCGGAAGTTCAGTCCAGCTGCCGACATATTTCTTTGCGAAGAGACGGTTAATACGCCATTTCGGCATGGAAGATGGCCCTGCACTACATTTGCTGAGCTCAACTGCCAGCGGCTTTGTTGTCTGCGTCTTTATGCATCCACCGGTACGTTTGTCTTGATCCATCCATACTCTGTTTTGCTTCAAGTATTGATCTACGACACAGGATACCGTCATGGCGCGATTGTACAACCAGCATGGCAATCTCTACAATGGTATTTTCGACTGCCTCTGGAAGACGATTTCAACGGAGGGCGTGCTCAGCGTCTACAAAGGCTTCACAGCACACCTGGCTCGAATATTGCCACATACCATTCTTACATTGACACTAGCAGAGCAGACGAACAGGCTCGTACGAGGAGTCGAAAGCAAGATCCTACCGAAATCCCTCAAGGAGAACCTTTGACATGCAGGATCTGACTCGAGCCGACTTAGCGTTGCATTACACGGCGTTGCTTGGGAGAGGCATTCATCCACAGCTTGAGAGTTAGAGGAACATGTTTTCTGTAATCAAGGCGGATCCCACATTGGTCCAAGCATCTGGAGGTTGCTGTGTCCATATATCACAATCAAAGTAAAATTGACATCTTGACCTGGGCATATCATGTGTCCTGAAGAGGAGCTTTCTGTGCCCTGGACATTCTTATCAGAATGTTCCGGTGACCATGATGCATATCGCCTAGAAATATCCTGGGATCGGGCTGGTTGAGCTTGCCAATAGCGACATTCCTTCTGTAGATTTTTCTGGAGGAGATGAATCGGAGATGCGTTGCTGGCCAGGTACAGTGTCGTGCCCAGCCGGCTTAGATCCTCACCTACCAGCAGGGCCGGTTCAGTCCAAGGCTGGGCGCCGGCGAGGCCGATCTCGGACGACCGCCTGGTATGTACTTACCAAATAGATACCTATCGAGTATCATCGGGTACCCTGCAACCTATTACCTACAAGTAGCTCGTTAAGCATGCACCCCTGCTCACTCAACACCTATTCGGTGCCTACTCGATGGACATAGGCGGCAAAGGGACCAAGCAACGTCATAATAGATCACATTTAATCACATGTACAGACTGAGATTCCCACGCCACGTGAAAGTATTGCACAAACTTCAGGCAGCTGTCTGGCAGAATGGGGTAAGATGGGTGAAATGGCTAATAGGAAAGGGCCTTCTCTCAAGCCCATCTGAAGACATTGTTCAGCATTCCGTAAGAAGTCCACTTGGCAAAGACTCTGCGGTTGCAATCACGGTGCATTGTTGTGATGGAGTGGATCAACCCTGATCAACTTCGGCGCAGACCAGCACTGGAGTGGCACTTTCGCCCCAGCCCGCCAGAACACGCATAACACGCTCGCTCACCTTGTCGCGGTCCACGCTCTAGCGCGTCCGGCTTAAATACACCCAGCAACCAGTCTACATCTCCTTCCCATTGACATTTCTCTTTCACCTTTGCACTCAACAACCACGGCAACTTCTACCTTATTTTGCCTAACTACCATCCGCCTCTTTGTTCTCTTCCTGCTTCGATTGCATCATTGAACAATGACGACCCAGCTTACACCGTCGAAACAGGTGCGTTTGCCACTTGCATCATCTACTTTGCTCAACCATGTACACATTACTAACATATACGCGCAGGCGGCTGCAAGCCTGGAGAGCCTCAAGGTCAAGGATAGTCCTGTCAAAAAGCTCAACTTTAATGCCGAGGACAAGGAAAACATGCCTGTCGCCCTCGAGTCCACCGAGCCCACGGCCAAACCCGAGTCAGAGATCGAGAAAAAGTCTGCCACAGAACCAAAGGAGAAGATTGAGCAGTCCCAGGTCCCCAAGACCCTCAAAGAGCTTGAAGCCGAGGAGCCTTTGCTACAGGAGAACCCCCATCGCTTCGTCCTCTTCCCTCTGAAGTATCATGAGATAGTACGTGTCGTGCCTGCTAGCACAGTCCTTCTATGTCTTTCCCAATCACGCCACTTGACGCATCTAGAGAGCTTCATAACTAACGCATTCTCACAGTGGAACATGTACAAGCGTGCAGAGGCCAGCTTCTGGACGGCGGAAGAAGTCGATCTCTCCAAGGACCTTCACGACTGGCACAACCGCCTCAATAATGACGAACGCTATTTCATCTCCCACGTCCTTGCTTTCTTCGCTGCCTCAGATGGCATAGTTAATGAGAACCTTCTCGAGCGCTTCAGTGCCGAAGTGCAAGTACCGGAAGCCCGTTGCTTCTATGGGTACGCAGTTTCCTCTCGCATCTTATGGTCACAACGCTAATAGGTGGGAAGGTTCCAAGTCATGATGGAGAACATCCATTCGGAGATGTACAGCCTTCTCATTGACACGTATGTGAAGGATCCCAAAGAGAAGACATATCTCTTTGACGCCATTGACACAATCCCATGCATTCGCAAGAAAGCAGACTGGGCTTTGCGATGGATCGCAGATAAAGAGTCGAGCTTTGCCCAGCGGTTAGTTGCTTTTGCAGCCGTCGAAGGCATCTTCTTCTCTGGATCCTTTGCAGCGATCTTCTGGCTCAAGAGCAAGGGCCTGATGCCCGGCCTCACTTTCTCCAACGAGCTTATCTCCCGTGATGAGGGTATGCATACGGACTTTGCATGCCTCTTGATGCAACATCTCAAGCACAAACCCGACCCAAAACTCATCGAAAACATTATCACCGAAGCTGTCAAGATTGAAAAAGAGTTTCTCACCGATGCCCTCCCCGTCTCATTGTTGGGCATGAATTCGAAGCTCATGTGTCAATACATCGAGTTTGTCGCCGACCGCCTGCTCCTCGCCCTGGGCAATAAACGATACTTCAATGCCCAGAACCCATTCCCATTTGTAAGTACTCTCCTATGTACCCACCGCTGAAGGACGAAAATGCTGACTTTGAAATCTTTAGATGGAGAACATCTCTCTTGCCGGCAAGACAAACTTCTTCGAAAAGCGCGTCGGCGACTATCAAAAGAGCGGTGTTATGAGTTCAACCACGAAGAAGGCAGAGGAGAAGTCCACGTCACCCAAAGAGGAGAAGACAGAGGACGAAAGCAACGGCATCAGTTTTGACGAAGACTTTTAGATTATATTGGATCTCTCACGACGATATCTTTTTCCTGTTTGTTCCAGGCGTCTTATCGGTACACGAAGGAAGGAAACCTGGAAGGTGGTTCCCCTTTCTCCACTTGTTATACCCATTTTCCACACCCGTCATTGTCATCAAGAACGACAATGGCAGGTTCAACTGGTCCTCGGCAAAGAAGGCAGGTGTATGGCTAGTTTCTGTTGAACTGTTTTGACAACGGTGTGCCTTTTCCCCGTATGCATAGGTCAGCTAGAGAGGGTCTGGTGGGTCCTGCTTTTTGGTTAATCATGAAGAATTCATAGCGCGGTGAACGGGAACGCTGTACGAGATACATACTAGTGCTCTGGACGAGAAATACAATCATAACTGGAATTGCTTTGTTCTTATCTCACATAATTTCGTTCGCAAATGCAGGGAGAAAAAGCCCAGCCCTGCATTGATTCCCTGTGAGAAGCGAGTCTGTCGGCTCGGTGAATATTTGATCCACAGCGCTGGCATGAAAATGCTTGTGCGAGACCATCACTCCTTGACTGCTTCAACATCTCTCCTGGAGGACGATTCCAATCCACGACGCCATGACCGGCGAGGGATTTGGGCCGTCTATTGGCGTCGTCCGGAATTGTTCAATCCATAATCTCTTGTTCCTGTCAAGTGTGAGGATCGTGATAGTCACTCTTCAACTGTTTGACCTTGACCGGCACTCATCATCTTTCCCGCAGTGACCATGATGCATAGCCAAGCTGACCATTCAAGAACAGATGGAAATCGGAGGGATTTGAAACCAGACGGTTCAGCATAGACATCACTTCTTTCCTTTCTTCTTCTTCCCTTTCCCACCTCCTGCGCCATGTGTTACAGCTGGCGGGGCTGTCACGACCTTCTCCTCAACCTTGGTCGTCACAGCACTTGATCCACCGTCGATATCCATCTTTTCTCCATCCAGTGCCGTTCCAGCCCCTGTCACTGCAGAAACAGCGGCAGCAGGCATTTCAATGACCTCCCCCTTGGCCAATCTTCCTAATCCGTTCAGTAATCTCCCAACCTCTGCCGCCTTGTCGGTTTGGTATTTTAAGCATATTCCGCTGTCTGGGTGGTATGTTTTCAGAGTCAGGACGGCAGAACGCTCCCGCTTGCTCTGAGGTTGTGATGAGGCAAGGATGGCAGCTGTTGCTGTTGAGTCTGTTGTGGACTGGCCAGAAGCAAGATGATCTTTTCCATCGGATCCCTTAGGTTTAGACTTGGCTTTTGTATTGGGTTTTCGAGGCAGGGCGTATTTTGTCGTGATTCGTGCTGAAGGGTACGCTTGGATGAGGAGTGAGGACTGGTGCAGGTAGGTATGCAGATCTGTGAAGTAGGTCATCTCTGGCTTCGGAGACGCCCCGTGTCTTCTTTTCCTCGGCCCTCAGGATGGAAACCCTTGTCGCGCGAGAGCTCGTAGGGGATTTGTGGTGTGATCGATTTTCGCGCAAAGTGTGATGTTGCAAACTCTCAGTCGGTAGGTATGGTGGGTATGTTTCGAGCAATGACGTCACTGAGCTTTCATTGTCATCTGTCAGCTAATCTCATTTCGCGCGCTTCAAAAGGTCAATCTCTGGGAACATCGGTTCGGTGTCTAACTGCTTCGATTAGTGAAATAAAGAAACATAGATGCGGGGCTTTGTGAACATACCGGAAACCGGAACTCGGAAAATGTCTTGGCGGCGTGTAGGCGGAAAAGAACTAGCTATATCAATTGGTCGACAGTGAGGTCACGTGTTGATGAAGTAACCACGGCCGCCTTTACCCGACACGATATACGACCGACCTATCAGCTTTTCTGCGGACTTCGGAGATGGAGCGAACCCGACCATATCATACGACAAATGTGTTCCAATATGAATTTCCATGTTCTGGCCATTATCAGAAGACTGAAAATACCGGGGAGAAAAAACATGCACCATGGGCTTTCAGTCGGAGGCATTGCGGCCGAGGCTAATTATGCAGTCCGTGAGCGATTTGGCGGGCCCGAACGTAGGAGCATTTATGGGGGACAGTGTCGTGCACGACACCTTTCCACTATGGCTGTATTGGTTTCTTCTTTGCAAGAACAAAATTGAACTTTGTCATACCCTCGATGGCGTCAAGTACTCAAGGCCAGATTGACCCTGAAGACGACGAAAACCTTGTTTCTGGTTCGAGGTCCCATGGGGATCCTCCAGGTCCGGGCTCGGATGAGAATCTCCAGCATACACCCAGCAATGAAAGTAGCTACGAACCCATCATGGAAGCTGACCGTGCTGAGATCACACGTGTTGCGAGCGAGTTGAAGGTATTTCTCCCTGGAAATCGACGGAATCATTGTGAATGCTTCTCAGTTCATCACAACTGATTGCGATGCTGGACAGCGCGAAAAAAGTTACGATCCGACTCTGGATCCTTCTGAACCAACCTTCGACATATACAAATGGGCCAAGATGGTCATGCGAGAAGCAGAAGGCGCAAATATCAAGCTACGTCGTGCTTCAATCACATTCAAGAATCTGAATGTATCAGGCTCCGGGATCGCCATGAACCTCCAGCCGACAGTCGAATCATATCTTCTTGCTCCATTTCGCTTACGCGAATGGGTTCGATTCGCGAAGAAGCCCCAGAGAAAGATTCTTACTGGCTTTGATGGCGTTGTCAAGCCTGGAGAGATGCTGCTGGTCCTGGGACGACCTGGCAGCGGATGCTCGACGCTCTTGAAGACTTTGGCAGGAGAACTCCATGGTTTGAAAGTGGGAGATGACTCCGTTATCCATTACAGCGGTATGCCTAGCCTCCTTTCTTCTGCTTATGGTCCATAGCGATCTGATATCTGGACAGGAATACCTCAGCACCAGATGATCAAGCATTTCAAAGGCGAGATCGTCTACAATGCAGAAGTCGACATACATTTCCCACATTTGACGGTCAGACAGACCCTTGAATTTGCCGCTGCCATGCGTACTCCACGGAACCGGATCTTGGGAAGTTCTCGAAACGAGAACGTCAAGAGAATGACAGCCGTCGCAATGGCAGTTTGCGGATTGACCCATGTCCAAAACACGAAAGTAGGAAATGCATATGTACGAGGTGCATCTGGGGGAGAGAGAAAGGTGAGCCGCCTCTTTTCTTATAACTTTGTACACTGACCCCTCTCGAAAGCGAGTGAGCATTGCAGAGATGCTGCTCTCGTTCTCACCTATAGGCTGTTGGGATAATAGTACACGTGGTCTCGATGCTTCCTCTGCCATCACATTCGTTCGTACTCTCAGATTGAGTGCAGACTTGGCCGGCTCTGCCCACGCAGTCGCGGCTTATCAAGCGTCTCAAGCCATGTACGACGTTTTTGATAAGGTTGTGGTTCTGTACGAAGGGAGAGAGATCTATTTTGGCCCAACCAAGTTTGCGAAGGATTACTTTGCAGAGATGGGTTGGTTCTGTCCAGCTCGCCAACCGACACCCGACTTTCTGACCTCAATCACAAATGTGGAGGAGAGGAAAACGCGACCTGGATATGAGAAGAAGGTCCCGCGCACTGCGATCGAATTTGAACAATACTGGCGGAAATCGGAACTTTACAAATCCCTCCAACAAGAAATCAGGACTCATGAAGAGGAAGATTATGGCTCCGCCGCTGCCGATGAATTCAAAGTCGCACGCCGCGCGGCCCAAGCACACCATGTCCCTCCAAGTTCTCCGTACACCGTTTCTACGCCGATGCAAATTCAGATTTGTACAAAGCGAGGCTTTCAGCGCTTGTGGAATGAGAGAGTGATCCGACTCACCTTGATCATTGGACAAGGAAGCATGTCCCTCATCATCGGCTCCATTTTTTACGGAACGATAAACGACACCAATAGTTTCTTTGCTAAGGGTTCCACCATTTTCTTCGCTGTGTTACTGAATGCTCTTATTGCCGTTACGGAAATCAATCGATTGTACGACCAAAGACCAATCGTGGAGAAGCAAGTCTCATACGCGTAAGTATTACAAGGCTATAGTGACTTTCTAAGCACTTGGCGATTCTCAACCGCGTATGTTCTCCCAATAGTTCGTGCTAACTTGATAGTAGTTTCTACCACCCATTTACAGAGGCTCTGGCTACTGTAATAGCGGATTTTCCAGTTCAACTCCTCACAGCCGTGATCTTCAATATCATTTTATATTTCCTATCAGGCCTTAGGAGGGAAGCGGCACAGTTCTTCATCTTCTTTCTTTTCGCATTTCTGACACGGCTGGCAATGACCGGACTGTTCCGAACGATCGGTGCTGCGACCAAGGCAATCTCTGAGGCACTCGCAATCGCCGCAGTTGTTGTCCTGGCAATAGTGATCTACACCGGGTTCACAATACCTCGACCAAATATGCACCCTTGGTTCAAGTGGCTTTCGTGGTGCAATCCGGTGGCATATTCATTTGAAGCAATGCTCGTTAACGAGTTCCATGGAAGGCAATTTCCATGTGGCAGGTAAGCTGTTGTCTGGTTCATTGTTTGACCCTCTACTCACTATGATCACAGCTACGTTCCTGCATATCCGAACCTAGTTGGGAATACATTCATTTGTTCGGTTCCGGGCGCGGTTGTCGGCCATTCAACTGTATCTGGCGATACGTATCTGGAAAC
Source organism: Cladophialophora bantiana CBS 173.52 (assembly GCF_000835475.1). Classification (NCBI taxonomy): domain Eukaryota; kingdom Fungi; phylum Ascomycota; class Eurotiomycetes; order Chaetothyriales; family Herpotrichiellaceae; genus Cladophialophora; species Cladophialophora bantiana. Next base: position 1,636,990 of record NW_015971576.1, on the reverse strand, counting down.
AGCTTACCGGTACAGCTACAGCCACATTTGGCGAAACCTTGGCATATTGATTGCTTTCTTGGTTTTCTTCATGGCCTCCTACTTGGGAGTATCGGAAATCAACTCAAAACCCCAAGGCAAGGGAGAAGTTCTCCTATTCCGACGTGGACATGTACCACGTTACATTGAGGAGGGCCTGAGATATGAAGACCAAGAATATCCCGATGCTCCCCTCGCAATAACCGGGCGTCAAGGCACTCAAGATGAAGATATCGGGGCAATCCCACCGCAGAAAGCCATCTTTACTTGGCACAATGTCAACTACGATATTCCAGTCAAGGAGGGCACACGCAGGTTGCTCGACCAAGTATCAGGATGGGTCAAGCCTGGAACGCTAACTGCTCTTATGGGAGTATCAGGCGCTGGGAAGACGACATTGCTGGATGTGTTAGCCCAGCGCACCTCGATCGGGGTTGTTACTGGCGACATGTTGGTGAACGGAAAGCCGTTAGACCTAAGTTTCCAAAGGAAAACAGGTATGAAGTGGTGAAAAGGGCTTCCAGCGCAATGCAGTTCGTGAGCTAACAAAATGACAGGGTATGTTCAACAGCAGGATCTCCACCTCGAGACCTCGACTGTTCGTGAAGCACTGCGTTTTAGCGCCATGGTCCGTCAACCTAAATCTGTCTCAAAGAAGGAGAAATACGAATACGTGGAGGAGGTGATCAAAGTTCGTTCATCATCTTATTCAAAGGCTCATTGACGTGCTGATGGTATTGAAGATGATTAATGCGGAAGACTTCGCCGAGGCCGTAGTCGGCGTGCCGGGAGAAGGCCTTAACGTTGAGCAGCGCAAACTGCTCACAATAGGCGTGGAGCTCGCCGCAAAACCCGCTCTTCTGTTCTTCCTTGATGAACCGACCAGTGGATTGGATTCCCAAAGCTCCTGGTCCATCCTCAGCTTCCTCCGAAGGCTTGCTGATCATGGACAAGCTGTCCTATCGACTATACATCAGCCCAGCGCTCTTCTGTTCCAGGAATTCGATCGGCTACTTTTCCTTACTACGGGAGGACGGACTGTCTACTTCGGCGACATCGGTCCCAACTCGCATACCCTAACTAGCTATTTCGAGAGGCATGGAGCTAGGGTGTGCAGCCAGTCGGAAAATGTGGCAGAGTACATGCTGGAAGTTGTCAATCCTGAAACAAGTGCCCAAGCCAATCGCGACTGGGTCGAGATCTGGAGATCAAGCGAGGAGAACAAGAATATGCTGGCAGAGTTGGCCCAAATCAATCGGGAGACAAGCAAACTCCCCGCGGAGGAGAGCACCGTCGAGAGCCATCGTCAGTTTGCCGTGCCGCTTTACACCCAGACTTATCACACGACGATCCGCGCCTTTCAGCAGTATTGGAGAACTCCCGGCTATGTTCTGCACAAGTATGGTCTTGGTGTTGCTTCAGCTCTGTCAGTTACGATTCAACAGCAGCTTCAATGGAACAATTGCGCTGACCTGGTATAGGTTTATTGGCTTCTCATTCTGGCAATCTAACAGCTCTCAACAAGGGCTTCAGAATGTTTTGCTCAGCGTCTTCATGCTTACGTCGATATTCACGGCCTTGATTCAGCAGATTATTCCTCGATTTGTCATTCAGAGGTCACTCTACGAAGTCCGCGAGCGCCCGTCAAAGGCTTATTCATATGTCGCGTTCCTCTTGGCCAACATTCTTGTGGAGATTCCCTACCAAATTCTGCTTGGCATCATGGTATATGCTTCCTATTACTACTCGGTCTTTGGGTGAGTCACTAGAACATTGAATTTCTGAATGCGCTTCGCTAAAACGATCACAAGCATCCAATCTTCCGAAAGACAAGGCCTTATCCTACTATTCTGCGTCCAGTTCTTCGTGTATGCAAGCACCTTCTCCCAGATGGTGATCGCAGCTCTGCCTGATGCAGAGACCGCCGGCATTATAGCAACACTCATGTTTGCCATGTGTGTGATATTCAATGGGTGAGTACATATCCGTGGCGATCCTTTAATTGTCCTCTGCTAATGCTGTCCTTCTCAGCGTGCTTCAGCCACCGGATGCACTGCCGGGTTTCTGGCACTTTATGTACCGTGTAAGCCCCTTCACCTACATTATCGATGGCATTGTGGCCACAGCGCTGCACAGTCGCAAGGTCGTGTGCGCGGAGAACGAATTAAGCGTTTTCTCTCCGCCACCAAACATGACCTGCGGCCAATATCTCGCCCCCTACCTACAAGCGGCCCCCGGCACCTTGTACAATCCAACAGCGACAAGCAACTGCGAGTACTGTGCCCTGTCTCTTGCGGACCAATACTTGAGCCCTCGCGGCATCTCGTGGGGGCAACGCTGGCGCAACTTTGGTCTCATCTGGGCATACGTCGCTTTCGATCTTTTTATGATCCCTCTGCTGTACTATACATTCCGGATGAAGAAGTGGCGCGGCAAAGTCGGAGCGAGCAGAAGGCGGAGAGGGCTGAATAGGACCTATTCTTGGATCCGCACGTTTGGACGGTATTGTCGGAGACTTGTTACAGGGCGTTGGGAAAAACTGCCCCTGGAAAAGCGCGCTGAGAACCCTAGGGTGTACTAATATCATGGATAGACAATGATCTCGGAGGAGGCGGGATTCCGGCTGAATACTTAGTGCAATATCTGGGTTGCGTTAATTTGAATGTTGTCGTTGCAAAAGCGTCCACTGTTCGCTTCTGCGGCTTCGGTCCTGGCATTTTCCGGCTCATATTTCGAGATCACAGCGAATGGTTGAAATAAAATGGACCAATAACTATGCAGGCAGCCAGATGCTGTTCTTACGGAGGAGTTATTTCGTCCACAACTTCTCGTCGCCCCCCTTTTAATGTCAGCCTCGCGGCTCGATCACGTGGAGGCGGCTGAGCGCATACAAGTCGTTGCGACCACTTTGTCATCCTCTAGCATACTCCGTACTCCATTTATCGAGTAAATTCAGCCTCTTCATGACCAGCCTGATCGTCTCCCAAATCCGATTCTTGTCTGCTGCATCGACCGAGAGCTGGGCTTCAATTCGTCGGTCAAGAGCACCAGGATTGAACGGGGCGTCGCCAGCAGTCTTGCCTCGATCAAGAAAGTCCGTTTCTAAACCGTCACAGACTTGCCTTGGGTTGCTAACGTCAAGGCCTTAAAGTTGCTATAAAAGTGGGTGGAAGGGTCTAGATTGAATTTCGCTTTTCTGCTATTGGTCGCTTCATCAGTGTCTGCGGGGGAGACATCCACCGTGCAAGTGGAAAAGCCCTTGATTGTGTTGAATGATCCAGACCACGTCAGAATACTCTGGCTGGACGTTGGCTGGCGTCAAGGCTTGTACAATCAGAATGGAATGTTGACCAACTTGGCCATCCCACCCCTCTCTCAGAGGGCGCTAAACAATGCTCGGGAACAATGTGGTGGATATGCTGGGCAAGGACCACCATGCGCACATGTCAGCGTCGTCTTTTTCCTCTACAGTATCAGGCTGGCCTTATTATCCATTTTGTCTCGTCCCCGAGTAGAGTGCGACTAGTCGGAGACCTAACCCACACGGAAAAGAGCGGCTCTGACAAGGCTGCTCAGCTGAAAAGGCGATTACGAGACCAAAGCCGCGGAATGCGAATCAATCCAACGCCGCCAAAGGTGAAATACGAAACACACTCATTCCCAAGGACTTAAGCTTTCCTATGGGAAATTTTTGAATCCCTTCATTGTGGCCTCTGTTAGGCTTGTTTGTCGAACATGATCTCCATTACGAAGTCGTGGGAACACGAGGCGAATCAATGTCTCGATCTGCGTTCTAGACACGAGCTGTCAATGCCTTTCCCCGCGCCTAGGAAGGCAGCTGAAGCTCGCAAAACGTTGGACTTTATGAACAAGAACCCAATGCATTCCCCAGTATGGGGTCTATATTTAAAACCCTTTGGGTCAGGCAAGTAGAGAAACTGTCTCTCATCCCCCAAGGCACCAATTGTGCGCATCTTTCTTGACCCAGGCCCCCTTCGAAGAAACACATACTTTTCATCAACGGAATCCCCACGGTCCAGCATCCAACAGCTTGTCCACGATGGCGACCACCCCAACTCCTCCCAATGTGATGGTGGAAATCTTCCCCAAGCCGGGCAAGGCGACACGCGTGGAAGAACTTATCGCCAAGGCTGCCGAAGAAGTACGCCAGCACGAACCTTGGATCAGCTTCTACCGATATTATAAAGCCAAACACGTGGGCCCCTCGTCCGAGGCAGAAGATGAGGAATACATCATTGTTTTCCGGTAGGTATACTTTGTGCCCTTTCCCATCGGATAAGGTCGCGATGTGGTGGATATAACCTGAGAAGAAGGCCCCTATTGTGGCGATCCCACCGACTTCAGGTCACGAGGTCACATTCTGTGGGAGATCAAGACTATAACCCTTGCGAAACTTCCATTGCGCCTACGAGTCAGGCGCGGATTCTCATCGCCCTGCACATCTGGAGTTTAATGCACGGAGGCATCGCATAGAGCGTGGTCACTAGCACCTCCTTCTTCTCTGAGCTGCCAACCGGCAGAATCAGTGAACGAAGATCCTGAACTTCCCTTTGCCCAAGCCTCCTTTTTTTTTTTTGGTCGGGGTTGATCTTCAAACGATCTCATTTCGCCCATCCATTCCAAGCTAACCCGCGCTTCCATTCCTTGACAGGCTTGACGACATGTCGAAAATCCATGCTCGGCGCGAAATGCCGCACCACCAAGAAATTGGCAGAATCCTCCGCGATGAGGATCTGTTGCGCATGCCGCTGAAGTACACCGAACTTAAGGATATGGGCTTTTGGAAGCGATGAAGAGCTCTCTAGACTGGGAGAGCCTCGAGTGAGAACGACGGAGGAAGTTCAGGGGAAGAGCACAGATTGCAAGGCTCCGAATATCATTTGCATGCTGGTTGAGAGGAAAGTTGCTCCCCTACTTTGACTGTCTTCTCCCTGAGCAAAATAAGAGCGTGGACTCTTTTCTCTCTGAATGGAAGTGCTGGCTAGTGTAATGGACAATTGTCTCGTCTTCACAACTGGCATGGTCAGGAGAGTAGATTTGTCCAATTCTCGACTGCGGTTCGACGTAGGGTACACTACACAGTACAGGTAATGGTGCAACCGGTTGTGTACGCGTCCGACTACATAGTTAGGTACCCAGGTAGACAATTAGTTTGTATTTTGTGTTTATATTTCTTAGCTTCCTTGCAATCGATCTCCTTTGGCATTGTCTAAGAACTAGGAGAATTGTTTTCTATGGATGCATGGATTGCCAACAAGCTGACCATGATTCGACCCTTCAACCTCCGTCTTCCTTCCAACGAGCCACATATGAAAATTATGATGTTGGGATCGTTGTCCCACTAGATCCCACGAATACTACAAGGACAGCAGTATAGGCCGCTGTGGCTGCCAAGGCGTCTTTGTCTTCTAGTTTGGCCCCGATGGTCAATATCATCGCAAAGATCGTGACAGCCACAGATACGGCAATCAGGCTTTTGTTCTGCGATGCCTCGCCTTTTACCATGATCGTCATGGGAACAACGAACGAGCAGCCCGCCGCGAGTGCAAACAGAACCTTGGGGACTTCCTCCACGACGCGGGAATAGTAAGCCGGATATTCACCCAAATAGTGCTCATAGGGCCTCTCCCACGGCTCTTCCAAAGACCAGCTCAGTTATCTGGGCAGCCATCTTCTTAAGAACTCGCGCAGAACCCCGACCTTCTTATCCGTGTTCCGCTCGATGTTGAGATAGGTCGTACTGTTGGGTTAAGTATCCGGACGGTCGTCGCGAATTGCCAGATGATGAAACGAGCTTTTTAGTTGTTCTCCAGGTTGACTCTGCACAATTGTTCGTTTCAAGGACTTAATGTACTCGAAATTCCCTGCGTTAGAGGATTGGCTAGAGGCGCTGAATTCGTAACTCACCATAGTCATGCATAGTACTCGGCAGCTTCTAGATCTGCTCTTCCGACACACTCTCACGCTCGCTCATTTCAGTCTTTATAAGCGCCGGCTCATTCTGAAGATGGACGAGGTTCACTCTGTGGAGAGTGCTGAAGCTTCCCACTGCGAAGCTTTTGTCGTCAAACTTTTTAGAACCACACGACCATAGGTCACCCGCGTATGTTTCGCTAGGAACGGGGACATGAGTAGCCCCCAGGCCCTTTCGAAGCGCTGTATCGTTAGGGGGAACCTGTTCGGGTGTCGACACTAGAATTTGTTCCCCTGCCATTCGTCAGCGGGTTTTTGTGAGGGCTAATTCGAGTAGAGTCAGACGATACGGAACATTCAAGGGGTGCAAATGTTCTTTTTATTAGAGTTATCAAATATCAATTCCACGAGTCTATAGAGAGATTGAAACTTGAAGTTAGTCTTGACATCTGGGGATAAGTGCAGTTCAGAGTTGAGATCCTAAGATCCTGGGTACGTCGGAACGGCTCGGATGCGGCTCTTCGCAAGAGGGAGAAAAGGGGATGCGAGTCCATTGATGTCTTCTGTAGGCAGGCCTCTTCTCGATGGTGCCCTCATAATTTGCTGCCAATAAGACTGAACCAAGTGGCATGGGCGTGCACTCGGCGCACCTGAGTTGGAACAGTAGTCGTCGGTCTTTGGGAGGATGGGTTTCTGCTACCCGCTAGCGGATTTGAAGAGAGTCTCTTGGTAACTAATTCGTCAGGTTGGAGAGTGAGTGCATGTATCTGAAGGGCACCTCGAGGACAACCAGAGGAAAATGAGGTCAATGAGGGCTTGCAAGGCTCTGCCATTTATTTTGTCCACTCAGCCTTGCGGAGGTTTCACGGTGCGGAGAAGTTTGGAGATCCGCCACGAAATAGCTGCCAAGTACGTGTTGAAGTTGTCAAGTCCCAAGTATGTCTTCCCTCGTCTTCTCTCATCGTACCGAGTGTACTCGGGTCCTCGATACTGCGAGTCGAAAGTGAACTATAGCGTTTCTAACATGCCTCCCAGGCTCAAGGTCACTGCCTTTCGCCGATTCATATGCCCCGAATGCCAGACACGGAGCCGCTATCTCGATCGCCCATCTCAGTTCCGCCGCACGTTCAGGACCTCCCCGCGACGGCTCTACGCTCCATCATCGCCCCGGAGCAGCAAGCACCTCCATCTCACGAACCGCAGCATCATCCGCCTCGCCGGGCCCGACGCTGCTCTCTTCCTCCATAACCTTATCCCCGCGAAGATCCTCGACATTGGAGGGAGCACGAACCCGATCTATACGGCGTTTCTCTCCGCTCAGGGCAGGATATTAAATGACGTGTTTATCTACCCCCCACCACCTGCGGGCGGTGACAGACCTGGGGAAGAATGGTTTATCGAAGTCGACTCGGCAAGCGCGGGGCAGTTGTTGAAACATTTGAAGAAACACAAGTTACGCGCAAAGTTCACGCTCGAAAAGGTGGACGCGGAGGCGATGGGGGTGTATTATACTTGGCCGTCGCCTTCCAGCGGGGGTGGTAACGATTTAGGGAGCTCGAACCGCAGATTGAGGCCGGGCGGGCAAGATCCCAGGCCTGGAATGGGTGTCCGCTGGCTCGACGAAGTATCCTCTCATGAACCCGGCGCACTACGGCAACTGGAAGACACTGGAATTCAACAAGCTACGCTGGAAGAATACACCATCCACCGCATGCTCAATGGCGTTGCGGAGGGCCAGTCCGAGATCATCTCCGGCCACGCGCTGCCGCAAGAAAGCAACATCGATTTTTTTGGCGGAATCGACTTCTTCAAGGGGTGTTATCTGGGCCAGGAGTTGACCATACGGACGCATCACACAGGCGTGGTCAGGAAGAGGATACTGCCGTGCCAACTGTACGCCACGGACACCGAGCCGTTGCCGGCACACCAAGAGACGCCCGAGTATAAAGCCCGCGGTGTGGAAACGCCGCTTCCGCTCCCGCCTCCGGGATCAAATATCTGCAAGATGAAGACAAAAGGCCGAGGCCGGAGTAGTGGCAAGTGGCTCGACGGGGTGGGCAATATCGGCCTCGCGCTGTGTCGCTTGGAGATGATGACGGATATCCAGTTGACCGCGGACCGGACGAATTATGACCCCAATGAGCAGTACAGGGTCCAGTGGGAAGCAGCGGAAGGTGAAGAACAACAAGGGATCATGCTCAAGCCGTTTGTACCCCAGTGGCTCAGGGAGGGCGTCGAGCAGAGCCTACGGAGGAAGGAGAGGAAGGCAAAGCCCCGACGGGAAGAGGACGATGACGAGGAAATTGATTAAAAGGACGAGGTTTCGACGTCAAAAAAAGAGTTCTTGTCTTCTACGGTTGCTAAATGGATCTGTGTACAGGCTGCAAGGCACAAAGCTCTAAGATTCCTGCCTTCTGATTCCTCGAGTTACTAACCTTCACAGCTTAGCAAACGCGTCTCGTTGTAGATGGCCTCGTCCTTTGCAAAGGATCATTCTCCAGGGTGCCTGTGAGACGGATGCTGGGGATTTGATTCGTTCTTCTCAAATGTTTGGAATGAACAGTCATTGTCCCGATCCGGGCTTGCAGTTTAACACTTGGCGTACCAGAGATCAGTCAGGCTGAAGCACCGGGGCTTGATGGACTGCTAGAGCAAACTGGTCTTGCTGTGAGCTGCATTGTTTGAGGAAACAACATCTCGGAGAGACGTTTCTGCTGCCAAATTCAGCGCTTGACAACTGACAGCAACTCACTGACAAAAGTTTACCCTCTGGGCCCAGTCTGCAGCGGCTGCTTGAGACTCTCTGTCTGGGCGTAAATTGAAACTTCTGAGCAGGTCGCTGTGGCCGGGACTGGTAGAAATCATAGGTCATCCTCCACTTTCAACCGCCATCAGCTTCTTTTGTTGCGGCCCACTCGACACTTTCGATACCCTCCCATGGACCCTGTGCCACTACTTTCTTAGCTATAGCCAACGATTTGAACACAATAACAGCTGTGCCCAGTAGGACCTTTTTTTCTCTGCCTTCCACGCGGCGTTTCTTGTCTTTCAGCATCAGGACATTCTCCACATCGCCCGAGGCGAAGTTCTCTTCGAGTGCCTCTTGGTCAATATCCAGCCCATCTGCTTCCTTGATCCAGCGCACCTTAACAGACCGGTCTATTGAACCCGAAGACTGCTCTTCTTCCGCTGCTTCGGCTGCCTGTGCTCGGACCTGCGCTTCTTGAGTCTTCTGCGCCATTGCCGCCTCTCGCTTCTTTCTGTTCTCTTCAGCGATACGCTTGATCTCGAGTTCTCGCTCGGTCCAAGTGCGCTTCACGCCGCTTACAGAGGCGGGCATTCCAGCGGCATATCCCTCTCTTTTCTCCAGCTCTTCCTTCATGTGTCGTCGTCGGCTCTCGAGCGCAGCAGTCTCTGCCAGACGCCTTTGTTTAGCTTCCCGCGTCTGGTCATACTTCAACTTCTCAGTGGCGTCTGTCAGGATATTAAGCGCAGTCTGCAGCAGTTGGAACTTCTCCAAGGTCTCTGGTGTGGGCTTGACTTTGTCGGGGTGGTAGAGCAGCGAGGTTTTCCTGTAAGCACGTCGGATTTCAGACTCCGACGCCGTCGTTGGTATTGACAGCAATTCGTAATAGTCGACGGACATATCTACCTCACCCGACGGCGCCATAGTCGCGAATACGCCTGTCAGGGTGGGATTTAGGCAGTTGTCGGTGTAGTTTCGCAGGCAACACGAGGACTGAGAAGCACATGGAAGCGGCAAAGCAAGGACACAGAAAGCGTATGCTCTGCACTAGTGACTACGGCGCACCAAAAAGCCATCCAAATGTTGTGCACCCGCTTGACTTTTGCTTAACCAGCCAAACCAGACTGGCCACACTGACGAGCCTGATTCTCACCTGCTGAGAACTGGAGGAAACTCACCTTCCAAAATCGGTCAATCGAAGTCATTTAGCACTTTGAAGTTATGATGGCTCTCATGTAAAACAAGTCGTTTCTAATATGCTCTTCCCTCTAAGATGTGAAACGATGGGCGTGCCTTCCATGTTTCCTGCACAATTCTCGATTTCGCCGGCTCTTTTTCGACTCGATGACACCAATCACTGCTTGTCTTCTTCCCTGTCCTTCAGCAGCTTGCAATCCCGTCTCCTTTTCATCTCAATATGCCGTTCTCGTAATCTCTCTTAACATGAACAGGAGACATGACCACTCGCCTGAAGCCAAACCCCGATCGGAACCATCACGACCTGCCCTACCCTGCCCTGCCCACATCGCTTTTGCCGTTGCCGTGGTTCGATCGAAACCATCTCAGTTGTCAATAGAAGGTATGAGCTTGCCAGAATGAAGTGATTCTCGGCTGATCTAGTGAGGATACGTCGACCATCTCCGTCGGTCCATTGTGACTCGGTCTCATAATCCATCCACCACGATTTTCGATTTCGACGCAGGAATGTACTGGAAAAGCTGCTACCAGAAGGCTGAGTCAGAGCGCTTGAAGCTGGTTAATGAGCTGGCTCGGCTGAGACAAGAGAGAGATTCTCTCCTGGCTGGTGAGGAAGCCCAGCGTTCAAAGGGACCGTCTGCTGTTGGCAAACGCAAGCGAGAAACCCCGGTGTTTTCGACGAGAAAAGCCCTGCAAACAGCCCGACAACAAAAGATCAACCTTGACCTCGACGATGATGATATTGACTTAACAACCGAAGGCCTCAATGTACCTCTCACAGGTTCGTTTGCTCGAAAGTTCCAGGTTTGGAGAGATACTAAACTACCGTAGATCGTCAATCATTCCTTCATGGCTTCATATCTCTCCGTCACAGCCTGCGTCTGGCAGATCCCAATCAGGAGACTCTTGTGAATGCAGTCAGAGCTTCTGCCATTCCTATCTCAAGGATACTCGAAAAGTACTTGGGTGCAAGACGGAATAGTCATGCCAAGCAGGAAGACCAATCTATTAAAGACATTTGTGCGGCCTTCAGGAATGTCTACCCGTCAGTTTTGCAGGGGGTGGATCGCATCCAGCCACAGACAGGCGAGGGCGGTGAACAGTATTACCCGGCTCTTTCCGACGTGATCAAGGTGTTTCAGGCATTCTTGGGACAGCTCCATAAGTTCGCTTTGAATGAAAACCACAAACGAAAGCTTGCAACCAAAGCGAAGAGACGGGGATCTGCTCCTACACGTGAGATACCCATCCGCGGATTCGGGCTGATCGGTGAACGAGACGAGGCCAAAGTCAAAGATATAATTCGGACGCTGCTGAAGATGATAACGGCGCTTGATGTCTCTAGCGATGCTCAGTGTGAACTCCTGGAAGGATACTTGTGCACAATGCTGGACCATGTTGGCTCATCCTTGTCTCTTCTAGTTTTTACAGACTCGACTGGGATAAGCAAAGAGCAGCCAGGCCTGCTTGCACCACGTGGTCTGTTGGACGTTGCGCATATTGACGGGGGGTCGGCAGTAGGTACCGCTACAGTTGAAGGACCATACCTTATCTGGATTCTGCGCAAGGCTATGGACTTTTTGCTTGCAAACACCAAAGAAATGTCTGAAAAGTCTCAGCTCCTTTTTGCCGTGCAGGAGTGCGACTCAAAAGCTGTGGCTGATGACAAAGGTCTTCGGCGGCGTATCGAAGAAACACTACAAAATACCCTTCTTCGAGGTGTGTTTGGAGATGATGACGATTCGTTCTACAACTCTCTGAGGCGTGAGGACGAAGGAGAGGAAAACGAAGAGTTGATGAAGATGACGGAGGGAATCAAAAAGACCGAGTGCTCACCGGAGTGGTTCATTGGAGAAGTTTGGGAGCATTTAGGCTGGGACATCTTATCTGGGAGAAGGGGTGCTTGAACCTTTCCTTCTGAGCGGACTTTTGAAGGTCTTTGTTGAATTTTCATGGTTGTTCAGATGTACACGAATACTGTACCAATGGAGTCGCCGTCGGACGATCGACCTCGCTGATTTGAGAGGAAATGTTATAAGTCCAAACCGAGCACTCTGATGGCATTTCCACCCAATATCTTTCTCTTCGCGTCCTCGTCCTCTGGGAAACAGCCGTCAATGGCCCCCTTGTTGCTCTCCACGCTCAACCACTTGGCTTCCTTGTCATCTCCCAACGGCGGGAAGAAAGGATGATCCGTCCCGAACATCACTCGATCCACGCTCCCTGCTGCCTCAATCGCGGCTTTCAGTCCGGGCTGGCCATATATTACCGCGTCGAGGTAAATGTTGGTATGCAGAACGTCCCATATTGATCGCTGGGGGCCTTGCCTGTGACCACCGTTGGCGATGAATTCCCGTTCATGTGCCACACAAGATTCAATCCTTCCCGCCAGGAACGGTAAGGTGCCGCCTGAATGGGCTAGAAGGAACTGCAGCTTGGGATGACGGTCGAAGACACCAGATAGATACATCCTGGACACGGCGATGGTCGTCTCCAAGGGAAAGCCTAGAGCCAGGGGGAGGACATGGCCGGACTTTGCGACGACTTCGGGACCTCCAAAGGCGGCGTCGGGCAGGCCATAGTGCGGATGTAAGAAGACCAAGGTGGCCGTGGAGGACAATGCCGAGTAGACGTCGTCCAAAGCCGCGTCATCCAAGCCGTTTCCCAGGCCTGTCGTGCCCATGATGACGCCTTTGACGTGGCGGAGGGACTTCAATCGCTGGATTTCGCTCACGATGTCCCTTGCCGGAGCGGATAAGGGGAGACAGCCAAACGCGTAGAGTTTCAATCCCTCATGCGATGCTGAGGCGTTGTTCTCGGCACACGCGGCGTCGAGGTCGTTGTTGATTTCCTGAGCTGTCTTGAGCGCGTTGTCTGGGTCGAGAAAGTCCAACCAGGGATTTGCCAGGCTGATGACGCTGCAGGAAATGCCGTGGCGGCGCATGAAGGCACGCTTCTGGTCAAAGGACGAGTACGTGCTATCGACCGGTCTCCCTCGCGAGGATTTGGGGCGCGATGGGTCGTCATCCGAGGCGAGGATGATGAGACGGGGATCTGAGTCCGGAGTTTCGGTTGGTGTTGGATGGTAGATGTAGGGGACCGTGGAGCGTGAGGAGAGGAGTTTGATGTATGAAGGCGGGTACATGTGGGTGTGAATGTCAACGACGGCTGGCCGAGGCATGTTGGCGGTCATATGTGGCTATGTACCTACCTAGTATCCAGCTACCTTCCAGCTGTGTATAGAGGAATGAAGCACTGTAGGTTGGACAACGATGATATCGAGAGTATGGACAGACACGGGCTCCTCCGCCACTAGCGACGGTGGCGAGTGTGTGTTCCTTATCCTTATCAGGCCCTTGTCCAATCGTTGTTTTCTTCGTTCCATGCCGAGGAAAGACGCCCGTCGCGATATATTTGATATAACTCACCGTCGTATGTTTTCGTTATTCTTGTGCAATCCGGCAGTCCCTCGAGGAACTCGAGTCTCTGGGTCTGCGAGTCGCCCAGTGAGCCGCACTCTGCAACGAGCACCACACGCCATTACCGAAGATTGATCCCTGCATCCACCTTGAAGCCACTTACATAGTCGAGGCAACTCTCCGGCCGCAACTGTCCGTTATACACGCACCCATCCAAGATCCTCAGGGGAATCGGGCCCACTTCAGCCTTGCGAAAGATGGGCTCAGCAGGCGATGTCGCGCAAAGGGGGGTAGAGCAAGATGATCTGGTCATGCCGGTAAGTACGGCATAGTACATAGTTATGTGCCTGTGCATGCTCCCTCCACTGAGGCTAGTGAGGCTTCATTGGAGCTGATCCATTATTATGGACACATTTGCACCACCTGCCCCTTTCTGCCCCTTTCTCGACCTCCCCATAAACACCACCTTCCCCTTTTGACCACCAACACCTAACCCCCAGTACTAACTTCTCGCAGCTGATTGACTTTGGCGCCTTCCTACACGGTACTGCCGCCGCCAAACAGGCCACCGCCGAGCAAATTTCAAAGGCCTTCAAGTCCTCGGGATTTCTGTACCTGCAGAACCACGGAATTCCCGAGGACCAGGTTTCGCTGGCCTTCGCGCAGTCGGCCGACTTCTTCAAGCGTCCCCAGGATCAGAAGGACGGCCTGAGATGGACTACCCCCGACGCCAATCGCGGCTATGTAACCTGGGGCCGCGAAAAGGTCACCCAATCCGACGACCCGGATGTCATCGCCAAACTGCGCGCCTCGAACCCGGATCTGAAGGAATCCATGGAGATCGGCCGTGAAGGGGTAGAGGGGAAGCCCAACCAGTGGCCGGCACACCTGGATGAAGCTGGCGCCGCTTTCACCCGGGACATGCAGCGGTTCTTTCTCACCTTGAAAGACTTGCACGTCAATGTCATGCGCGCCATAGCCCTGGGCATGGGTATGGAGGAGCACTTCTTCGACAGCTACACTGACGGAGGGGACAACACGCTCCGACTGCTCCACTACCCGCCCGTGAAGAAGAGCGTTTGGCGGGACAACCCGAACCAAGTCCGCGCGGGTGAACACTCGGATTACGGCTCCATCACGCTCCTGTTCCAAGACGACATTGGCGGGCTAGAGGTCAAGTCCCCCAAGGGCACGTGGGTGCGAGCCACGCCCATCCCGGGCACCATCGTGGTCAATGCGGGCGACTTGCTGCAGCGCTGGAGCAATGATCAGATCAAGTCGACCAACCATCGCGTTATCCAGCCCCCGCCAAAAAACGAGGACCTGACCGATGAAGACCCGGACGCCATGGTTCCGGCCCGTTATAGTATTGCCTATTTCTGCAACCCCAACTTTGATCGCTGGATTGAGGCCTTGCCAGGCACCTGGGAGGAGACGGGAAAGAAGTACAAGGGAATCAATAGCGGGGACTATCTAGTGATGAGGCTGGCAGCGACTTATTGATACTCTTTTCCTGGTAGGCCATTGGCTCTTTACGCGTCGATACAAGTACTCGTACACGAAGGATCGTTCATTTATAATATTCATACTCCTGCTATATAAGAAGAGTATGTAATTGGGCTACCGAATGTAGTTAGACTACATTGCGTGTAGACCTGCCCTTGGCGCCTTTCTTTACGTATTTTTACCTCCCTTTCTCTCCCAGCTAGATAACACTTGGTCCAGAGCGAAAACCCCCGTAAGACCCCCTCATGTACTTTTCAGCGACATATATCATGTTCGAAGACCAACTTCGCATCAAAGAGCCAGTGTAGCCGCCGAATCATCTTCAATCTCATGACCCAGCTAGTGTGATCTCAGGCCAACCAGCCGTGCGGATGGCTGAGCTCATAATTTTCCGTCATAATATGGAACTAGTCCGTCGTCCAGATCCAGGTCCCGCTCCGCTCAAGGTTCTCCGGCATGACGCACAGACCCGGCGTATGGCCTGGCAAATGGTGTAGCGTGATGCCTTGGAACTGGTCCAGATGGTCGTCTGCAAAGGTATTCCACTTCAACCGGTCTAGGCTCATGTAATCGACAGGCAGGCGCCGAGGTCGGTGTCCGCGGCGACGTCCCAGCACACGTGCTTGAATTTTTCCTCGTGTACAACGATGGGCACGTCCGGGTCCAGAAAGTGCCCGGGCCGGCCCGCGTGGTCTAGGTGCAGGTGCCTGATGACCACGGCTTTCACGTCTTTGATGTCGTTGCCCGTGGCCTTGACCGCTGCGAGAAGCTTGCGGTTCTCGCTATCCGCGGTGCGGGGGAAGAGATCAGTCATTGGCGCCGGCAATGCCTGTGGTTCGAGCGTGGTGATTGTAAGTTGTCGCATCAATCACACCGATGGAGGAGCAATGCACCACCAAGCACAGGAGCACAAGAGGGGGGACGACACTGCATACAATTCCAAGGTCATCCGTACATCCCATCTCAAAGAGAATGCATCCGAGGCCCGGATACTCGATCAAGGCCGCCAGAACGATCCAAAGAATGGGTCTGAAGTCGGGAATGGGGGCTCAGTGCCATCCTTGATCGGCCTGGAGGGTACCAAGATCCAAGCAGTGCGTCTTTGTTCCCGGCGGACACGTGAATGCCGCGATATTGGACGACGCCACGGGGTCTCAAACGCAGGCGGGCACTGATTTGCTCTGCCCGAGATGGATGTTTCCACTAGATGGTACTGACCGCCACCACCTAGAGATGTTCATCTACCCAAAAAGAACACTAACTACACTCCGAGTGAGGATGTAGAATTGGCCTCCTCTTCAGCACT
The DNA here is from genome assembly GCF_000835475.1 of Cladophialophora bantiana CBS 173.52. NCBI lineage: Eukaryota > Fungi > Ascomycota > Eurotiomycetes > Chaetothyriales > Herpotrichiellaceae > Cladophialophora > Cladophialophora bantiana. The sequence continues at coordinate 1,620,864 of NW_015971576.1, read as the reverse complement.
ACTCCGGGTAGCCAATTTGGCATCGGGGACCTATAATCCCCTCCATCATCTACGACGCGAGGTGAGTTCTGGGTTTACTAATCCTTGTTCTATGTACACCGTTCTTTATACCGAGCGAGGGCTCAAATCACGTTCCTCGTTCCGTGATAACGAGTTTACGACCAGGAGGTGGTGGTGGCGTCGAGAGCACAGTAAAACCCAACGAGCAGACTGTATACTAGTAAGTCCCCACCCTTTACCAGTCTTGTATCCGGGCTGCTTGCATTGGGCTCTGCCTAGTCTGCAGGTCTGAGATGTCGGACCCCGTTCAGCTTCGCCTCTAACGGTCGCTTTGCTTTTGCCTTTGAATAGACTGGGTTTCTGACTGTGAAGGAGGGGGCCTGATGAATCTTCCACTCTGGCTGCTGCTTCTCGCCCATTCGTGCCCTGAGGCGACCGACGACGATTTCAATCCGAACGCCATCCCGAGCAAAGGTCTAGGTGTAGAAGCGACATTGATTTTTGACCGGCGGATGGCTGAGCAAGTTGGGTGCGTCTTCTGAACTTGCATGCAATACGCATTCGAACAGCGAATCCCCGGAAAAGGCACATCGACGGCGTCACTCCTTGCTTTAGAGAGTAATGGAAGTTGGTAAGTGGTATGTACAGATCCAATTATGTGACTCTATAGCTGTATGATTAGGGCTTCATATGTCATCCGCAACGTGCGGGCGTGCTTTGGCCTAAAGACAGCGATTGTCCGCCAAAGATGTAGAAAGTCCGCAGGACGCCTTGTGAACCGTGAGCATCACTCTAGAAGCGATGCTCTTCTCATGGCAAGAACTCCGAGATCAGTGCCGTTGCAGTTCACCTGACCAATTCCGACCCCAGTCCCGGAGAACACGCTGCAATACTATTGAAATACCAACCATGATCCTCAATGCTGCTATCTAGCTGTCCCTGGTTACCTTGCAAATCAATCACGCCGGTGCTCACCTGGACATCATTTATCGTCACCGCGGCGTTGGTGGGGGATGTGATCCAGTATTCGGGCGAAACATGAGCAAAGATTGGGTAACCTGGCAGCTTGGGGACGATGTCTTGGGCATGGGTCACGCGGTAATTGCCGCCTGATTGGTTGGTGATGAATGTCGCCAGAAGATAGTTTCCGACCATCGGGGACCCATATGTGTACTTATTCGGTGTCAGTCAAAGGAATTGCGGACTTGGCTGATTGTTGGAAGTTGACATACCAGGGCAATGTTATAACCCGACGTTCTCAAATCAGCAGCAGCCAGGGTCGCTACCGCGCCGCCGAGGCTATGGCCCGTGGAGATAATATTGTACGAGGGGTAACTAGCTTTGGCACTGGCAAGGACACTCTGAATCTGTGGTTTGACAGTCCGCCAGGAGTCAAGGAAGCCAGAATGCGCGGTGCACAGATTGCACAGGGTCCAAGGGACCATGACCAAGTTGATGTCTGCGAGAATGTTTGAAAATGATGTGGTGCCTCGGAAAGACATCACTATCAGTTGATTCATGTGGTCAATGGCAACGAATCCTGTTGAGTCCGCTAGCCCTTCACTGTGCGTGGGAAGATGGACGTCAGCTGTGCTCAACCTAACACAGATAGAAATGGAGAGAACGGACTACACCTACTTCTGAAACTCAAGTAACGACTCTGCCTCGGCCGTTTGAACAAGAGGGCAGTTTCCGGCAGCGCAAGTAATGTTAGTATTGGATGAGGCCACATTGTTGTTCGGACAGTATGCAGCCGCGGAGTATTGTTCGAAGAATGACATTTGGCTGAGTAAATCTTGGGAAATAGCTGGAGGACATATGTCAGCCTCGTCGGTCCTCTTCATTCATCGATATCAGCAACTACCTCTTTTATCAAGTGCGAAAGGTGTGGCGTTGACAAGTGTTAGAAGCAGAAGAAGAAAGGGTGCACAAGTTGAAGCGAAGGGCATTTTGGCGAAAAGAGCGGCAGCTGTGAAATAGTAAGAGTACGAAGAAGTGAGTGGTGGCTGGCTTGGGGGCGATGCAGAGAGGGATCAAAGAGAATGTATCTAAGTAGCGAGAGGAGTAAAGGAGCAGAAGCCTTCGAAACGGCAAGCACCAAACGGCACGACTAACGGACCGAAAAGTCACCACTAAAGGAAAGCCCTCCTACAGTTGGCAGGAATGAGGGACAGAGTGAGACAAGACGGGCGGCAGCTGCTTCATATGAAGTATCGAGTTCCAGACGACAATGCAGTGTTGAGGCTGCGCCGGAGGTAACTGATACCAGAGGTTGCATCTTCCCCACAAAGCTTGAGCATCGAGCATGAAGCTAATGCATAGTCAAGCAGGGCATACAGGCTATAGAAGCTGGGGCTGGAGGACCGAGGAGGAAAATGCAATCTCGAAGAGTATGGACCGTGTAGAAATGGGGAATCTGGCCAAGATCTGGCCTGCCACGTCCCGCCAAGCTGATGCTGGTGGGAACGCATGATCGGCCAGCTCTTTCCACAAGGAGTAAAAGAGCCGTGAGAACAGCATGTGATGAGAGATAATTTTCTGGCCAACAGGAAAAGCAAGCTCAACAACCGCAAGCAGATAACTTTCCAGGCGAAGCGTTCCGTGACGTTGAATGAAGACGCGTTCAGGTTCGACGAGGCGGAGGCGGAGGCAGAGGCGGAGGAATTGATCGAATCGTAGCCGCTAAAATGAAATGAGCAGGAAGAAGCTTTTCTCCAATTAAATGCTTTGAGGACGTCAGTGAAAGGGAAGCCACTATTCCCTAAGAGGTTAGGCTGTCGATTCCCTTCAAGGGGCGAGTTTTCTTCCTCAACGCTCATCTCACTTTCATTTCACTCTGGTTCCTGCTGCCACTCATTATTCTCACTCCGTACTATCATTTCATTCCTATCCTGTTCGGATTTCAATCTACCTTTTCCGTCGGATGCAATACAGCTTTCTCTGCAAAGCAGGCCTTCGTCAGAATCGCTAGTCAATGCCTCGGCGCAGCAACTGATGCCGCGGCTCAAGTAGGTTCGACCCTTGCCCAGCTCATTTCCCCGGATCACCCTCCCACGGACCTCATCCCAGATCAGGTATGTTACACCGTTTGAGGTTCTTTTTCTCAGGCTGAGCAAAAGCGCTTGTGCATTCTCAAGAGAATAGCTAGAAAATCGACCAAATTGGACCCCCACGCTTAGGACTGTGATGCCACATTGAACACGGTGGTTGAACCTCAGGCCGTTCCTCCCACGGGCTCGCCCGGTTGGCATGGATGATATACGAAGTACGGAGTACGCTTGTTGGACTGCTGTTGTGCGGCGTCCAGGCATCTCGACGTTTTTACCATTTTCTTTACCCCGTGCTCAATGCTCAGTTCCTGAAATTGTTCCTTGTCAGCCAGTTGCATTATTGTTAGCCCTATGAGAAACACCAAGATGGTCATCACAGGTTAAGAGACGTATATACATATCTGGCTGTCGTGTCGGTAACGTTCTGGCTGACCGACACCGACAGAGCCTTATATAATACATTTGTTAAGCCCTTGGCTCGCCGTTCCTTATTAATGACCTCTCCGCAACTATTCCTCAATCTGCACTGATGATGGATCACTTTCTTTAGGCACCATTCTCCATTCATGCCTAGCAGCCAAGATGACTAAGTGTGCAAGCAAGACCTAACTTTCATTCTATGCGACAGCTTCGAACTTGCTACTGCTTAGCTGTCTCCTGCTTTTCTACTTCTGCGGATTCTACTTCTACCTCAAAGCCTGTGTCCCCCGAAGGATGATTCGATACCTTTCGAAAGAGCAATGCACTCCGACGGCAGATATTGACAACCGACCTGACCCCCATGATTGACGGCACAAGGGCTCACGCTAGCGACTGCGTCAGGCCTATTGGTGCTAGCACGCACTAACAAGTCCGCGCCTCTGTTCCAGATATAGCAACCATTTCGACCCCTCTATTAATGTAGGCTGCTTGGATTTACCTTAGTGCTGCAACTCGACAAGCAATCCTTTGACCATTCTCAGCAAGGATTTATCGAGACTACCGAACTCACTTAGATCGCGATGGCTGACCAACAAAATACGGAGAGCAACTTTCATTTCGTTGCCTTCCAAGATCCTTCAAGTGCTACGGCCCGGAAGTCGTTGGAAAAGTCCCGAGCACGTGCTCACGCTGCACGAGTTACACATTCAAGGAGAAAAGCCAAGCGTGGGCAAACGGTCGTCAAATGGATTGTCGAGGGCTCAGGTTCTCACGAGGACAACACTCAAAAGCCGGAGCAAGACAAAGTCATGGCGACTAAATTCAAGATCAGCCCGTTGTCACGTCTTTCGCAAGACAAGGTCGACCCCTTTGGGTCAAACCCTCATACCACGTTGCCGAGATATCTCCAATCAGTCCTCGATTATGGTTAGTTGACAATCTTCCTGACGGTTGCCGCTATGACTAACGCACCTGCTTCTTTGCAAGCCTATGAATGTATACATCCGAAGTTAATAACCGTCGCCTCGGCGAATGAAGTGTCGATGGTAAAGATAGCATGGAGAAGGATCGGGCAAGAGTGGCCGCTGATGTTTCACCTGCAAGTCGCCTCTGCGGCAAACCTCATCCGCGCGGACATTAAGAACGAGCGGTTTCCCAACAACATCGAGGTTCTGCGGCTGAAACACCAGGCTCGCGGCTTAGCTTTGGTGACGAAGGAGCTCCAGAACCTCAAAGGCCCGGCACCCGATTCACTGATCATGGCGATGATTATGGTGGCCAACCTGACGGATCCCAACCCGACCCAATTTCCGGAAACCATTCGCCCTTCTCCATTAGCGACCGCTCAAAACCTACACCTCTATGCCAGACTTACGGTTATTCCTTCCATGATTCAAGCACTACTGGAACTCGTCGTCAAGCGTGGCGGGATTCAAACCATGCAACAATTTGGACTCCCGCAACTTCTTCAATTGTTCGTTGACATTCCTGTCCGGTATCGTTTGAGATGCCAGCTAATACTAATGACAGCGCCGACTTGATGGTCAGCTCGAGGCTTGGTATGACCCCTTCTTTTCCGTGGGTGCTTCCACCCTTCTCCATTCTCAAAGGACCCACCTATCAGCCCGACCAGGATGCTATCATGATGTCAATGGTGATCGGTACTGGCTTCAGACAGCTCGATCCCATCGGCATGGGCCTAGCAAATGCCTTGAGAGCCGCGGGCGAGGTTACTGTCGCTCTTGACCACTACCAGCAGGGCCGACCAAACCCCCCAAACCTGATCGATATAGTTAATGCAGCAAATGAAACTCACCACAAGTTATCCGGTCTCGGGCCGAAGATGCCTCTCAATCCACAAAGGACCGACTACTTATGGAATGTTTGCCGTGTGGCCGGCCTCATCTATAGCGATTTGGTTTTGTTTCCTCTGCCACCCACGGCCGGTGTTAGACCTCGACTGGCTGGAGAACTTCTCCTTGCTATGGAAAATTTCGAAGTTTTCCAGGCGGAAGAAGCTGCCTGTCTGGATCAAGGCACTGATATGGAGGACTACACCCGTTTGCTGCTGTGGGCATTGACGCTCGGAGGTCTTGCTTCACTGAACACCCCCAACAAGCCATATTTTGTGCAAAAACTGCAGGAATATGTTGTGCGATGGCCATATATTTCCGACTGGCACGCTTACATCAATCTCATGGCTACATACTTGTGGTGGGACTACATACTCGAAGAGCCTGCGGCACAAATATGGACGGAGGTCACCTTGTCCCCTACAGATTTGTCACACCAAGGTTCGGTATTTGCAAGACCGAATCGCAACCCGTCTCCATCGGACTGGATACCGATTCCACCAGTCCAACAGAACATTTCGCCTGATTTCCATCGGCCGCCCCGTCATGGTATGCCAACACCAAGTTCTTCTGAGCAATCTCCACACCCGCCCGGGAATGTCCAAATGTGACCCTGATCGGATTTTTGAGGGCACCACAGTGTCTGCATCAAGCCTTTATGGACTTGATGATGCTGTCCACGAACACATCGGGCTGGCTCAGGAAGGGCGAATGCCCAGCTCTACACCTCAGTTCCTGCACGTCCGCCAAACCTGACTGCCTCACCATCATCTCCTGCACAGCGAGAGGCAGAGCTTGGTCGTCTTCGCAGTATAGGTACGTCACTGGAATGTCGGTGTAAGCGACCTGGGTCAGCGGAGTTTTCTGGGCGATGGTGCTATGATGTTTCAATTTCGACGCCCAATGCTTCTGTTCTTCAGCTGGCAGGTCATGATAGAACACATGCTCGGGATTAGTTGCGTTGCAGCTGCCGTCTTCCTAGAAACTCAATCTCGAGTTAATACTCCTGAAATAAGCAGGCAGCGTTTTCACTTGCCTCCTGTTTGATCCACGGAGGAAGCCGGCCACCGAGCCCACCACACAGATCTTTTCCCAGCGGCAAAAGAAATGCGCAGGCATAAAACAGTCGGACTATGCCGCCTTTTTGTCCTCGCTTCATCCTCTCAGCCTTCCCCAATCCGGTGGCTGCTTGTGTCCCTACCATCCCGCCATACGAATGCAACACCAATACAACATCTTCGCCTTGATCAACTAGTTGCTCCAGCTCGGCCCGGACATGAGCCGCGTCGTCGTACAAGGTTGTGGTTGGGGGAATGCCGCCGGTAGAAGGCTGCTGTGGACAGACCATGGTAAACCCAAGCGCCTCAAGTTTGGACTTGACCGGCTCGAAGTATACCGGACCGTGCCATGCACCGTGAAGGACGAATATCACCGGGTTAGGCGCCATTCTGGGTTTGTCGATCTTGCGAGGGACGACAATTTTTGAACAATTCGGAGGGGGCTGACGGAACCTTATATGCACCAGCGTGTCAAGCTGCTTCCTCTGTACTTCAAATATCAAAGGTCCGGAATATCGGCCCCCAGCAGCATCGAGCACCACATTATTCAGCCTTTGATGCCCGTCTGACCACCCGTGGTTTCGAATATGCGGCCGTACTAATAAGTAGTAATCATATTCAGAACCCAAACCATGCACAGCGCACACGTGATCTATGCAAGCTTGCATGTTTGCATTGGGAGACCTGATCGACACCAGGAAGCCAGTCAGGATCTAGCTACTCGAGGAGGTTTTGGATCTACGGTGCGAGCTTTTTGACGGCGGTTGGGGACGCGTGGGATCGTTCTTCTCAGATACAATTTGCCAGACCTCGGCGAGATATACTGGACGGGAGGCACTTTTGATCTCCTTCTCCCCGCCGGCGTTCGACGAGTTCGCCAGGTCCTCTTCGGAGATACCCTGAGTCAAGTGCGAGGAGAACCGGACTGTCTATTGTGTGAGTGATGAAATGCCTTGCATGTAGTGTGTGAGGGATGAGAGAGCGCATGGACATGATGCCGAGAACAAAGAAGAAACGCAGGCCATCCTATCCCAATCCCCGCTACTGCCCTCCCGATTCTCTACAGACGCCCAACCTGCGGTCCATGTCGATCCGTAACCTGTCGGTCTCAGACCTGCGATGCTCCCGGCAACCTCTCCATACATGTGCGGAGGATTCTCGGCACGTTATGGTGTTCCTCGCTTTGCGTACAGAGCAGACGAAGACTGAGTTGGCAGGCGCGGGAGATCTATGTATGTGACTTGGCTGCTCGTGTCTATTCATCGGGTGTCCAAGCTCTCATATCACCCCGTAGCCCCCTTGAATTATGTCTTGTACATCCAACCGCATAGCTCAGAACTGGCGAAGATGAGGGACTGATCAAGGCAAAAGGAAAAAGCTAAGCTCTACAGCTTGAGTTTCTTGAAGCCCCAAGTCGGCTCTCCACCCGTCTCAGTTTGATCATCGCCCCGACTATCTTTCTTCGGCTTTATTTCCTTCGTGCATTTTCGTCGTCAGAGTAGCTCCGAAGTCGACTGGATTCCCCGGTCGTTGCGTCCTGTCTCGAACCAGTTCCTTGCCGCTTGCTTAGTGAGCTTACAGGTGATGGGCCGACGACTGACGCTTCGCCAACAGGGATTGTTGTTGGTTGCTCAGCCGCTGAACCAGCGGCGGCTGCATTTCTTCTGTTTGACGCGCTTGCAGTGAGGGACTGTTGACTTGACGTCTGAGCGGTAGTGGAGTGTTGTTGCCTCGTCGAGGAGCTGGGAACAGCAGCTGGATGTTGACTTGATGGTCCCGTAATAGCTGTCGAGTGCTCATTCGACTTGACGTTTATATTTGCTTCTTCCTTTCCATGGTCGGTTGGTAGCAGTGGTCCGGCGGAGTGTGCTTTGGTGTCGGCTGCGACCGGTGGTCTCCCGGTAGTTGACTTCCACAGCACGGGCTTCCTGGATTGTGCCTTCACTCCCGCTACTCCCTTCTGAAGTCTGGAAGCGCCTCCCTCGGGGGTCGTTTTCTCCGTCTTCGCCTCCAGTTGGGGTGCACCTGGCGTTTGGAGTTCCTTTGGAAATGGTCCTGCGAATGTTGACTTGTCTAACCTAGTTCCTCCTCTGCTTGCAGGCCGTCGTTCATGTCGTGGTCCTTCGACTTTGGATTCCACTCCATTTACAGATTTGTTCTGATTCTCATCCCTATCTTGGAGTGTAATGGCTTTCATACCCGCTCTCTTCTCCGGCAGAGCCTTGTACTCTGCCGTGCTGAGCACACGACCATCACTCACTGAGATTCGGATCGATGTTCTATGTGTGGAAGGGATGCGTTGTTGTGGTAGAGAAGGTCCTGCCTGAGGGGGCGCCTGGCATGAATTGTCTCTCGTGTCTGGTTGTTCGTTGCAGACTGCGATTGGTGGCGAAGGATCGCTATGGTGGGAACTAGAATGACTCTGTTGAGTGGGCTCACATATAGGGCTGGGACGATGAGAAAGAGGCGTGTGAGAGCTCTGGGTCTCGTCAAGGAGTCCGTGCGGCGGAGTGTCTTCCGCCTGGTTGGCTAGGGTTGAAGGCGAGGTCCTAGTCGATCCTGGATCTCCTGGTTCCTGTGTAAGACGTTTAGGTTTTCGGTTACTAGGTTTCTGCGCACTTTGCTCAGGTCTTTGCACTCCTCTATCATCAAATCCCCGTGTCCGTCGACTTGGTCTTCGTTGTATCTGAATGTGGGTCAGCGAATTTTCTGAAGATTGGCGACGGTGCGGTCCACGTCTGTGACGATTGAACGCATCATGATCATTGCCCCACTGATGACTTGTATTGACAGAGTCGAAGTTACCTCCACCACGCAGAGATTCTGTGGGGTGGCGCCCTAGAAAAAATTGATCTTGGGCTTCAGCTTGCTTCGGTGATACTCGGGCTCGAAAAGCGCCACCAATTCGCTGATTCTGGTTTTGATTAGTTGCATCCTGAAAAGACTTGGACGAGGAAGTAGGCGTGTTTGAGAGCATCCTTTGGACGCTGGGGTTAGTGATTGAGATAGATGCTCTCTTGCCCCAGAGGGTCTTCGGCCGCAAAAGCCATTTTCCGATTGTGGAAAGACGCTTTCTGCTGCTCTTGGTGATGCTCTCGGGAGGGGAACTGGAGTGCAGCGGCTGCTCTTCGGCTGCTTTATTTGCGCTTTTCAGAGATGGCTTTGGTAGCAATGAAGGCTCCTTATCCGCTCCGTCCCCATTCTCTGGGTCTGGCAGTTCTGTTGAGCCCATAACGTTGGTGGAATTTCTTTCAGACATATCGACTGCGTCCTCTGCCGAGATATACTCCGCAGTTTGCTCTGGAGGTGCGATTATCCGTCTTACTCGCTGCCTCCATTCTCTGGAGTAGATGGAGCAAGGTGGGAGATTCCTCGAGGGTTGTTCGCCTCGGACAGAGAACCTAACGTGTATTTCACTCGGGACCTCTGGGACAGGTGAGATCCACTCGTTCGGTTGCGGTACACATTGGTTCTGCTCCTCTTTGATCCGTGAACATTTGAGTTGTGCTCGCTCTTTACAAGATGGCCCATCTGAAAGTGCTACACCTATATCGTCGCTGGGCTCGATCTGATTCGTGGTCTTCGTTGTGAACTCATCCTTGACGAAAGGCTTTTCGATATCGAAGCTAAGGTCGAGCGTTGAGTCCTTAGAGTCGAAATCAAAGGTGAGGTCTGCCGCTGGAGGAGCCGCAGGTGTCTCTGGTTGTCGACTTTCCCTTCGATACCTGCCACGCAGGTAGTGCTCTTTGGTGCGAGTAAATCGATCCATGCTTTCGGCAATATCGGTGGCTTCTAGGCAGGTCGCTTGCAAACCGCAGTAAATCTTGTTTAAGAGGGCAACTGGCAGGATATCTAGGGTCCAGACGAAGAGGTACAACGGCCCAATAATGGTGGCCAGAAGGACAAAGCAGATCTGGAAAGGGATATCCGCAAGCAAGAGAGACAAATCGTGGGTCGTCGAGCGAGCCCTCGACGCTGCCGGTGAATCGGGTATTGTCTGGGTCATTAGATATTTCTGCCTTGATTCCGAAATTTTGGCAATAAAGGTTCGCTGAAGAGAATTTGAGAGAAAGAGTTTGATCCCGGCTGGCTGTTTGAGTGACTGACATCCTGGATTCAAGAAAAGCGTGAAACACAGTGAATATCGGCCTGTGATATCGGGTTGCACACCAATATTCGGTCGTTGGTTCATACGTGACACTCAAACGACACCGACCGTTCCTATCCAGCCTTCACACGCTGATTGTCTTGAAGACGCCTAGACCACTTCCACCGGTGACCATGATCGTACCGGGCATTTGCGGGTGCCAGTGCAATTCTTTGCCATCTTCAACGTGATGAATGAATAATAGTTGCGGAGGGACCTTTTCGGCACCTTCACCCAAACCTAAGCCCGCTTCTCTGCCATATTCTTCATCATCAAGCTCGACCGCAAGATCCCACAGAGTTGCTGTATTATCAGCGCAGGCGACAGCCACCACGCTATCATCTGTCGGATGCCACTCTATTGAAGTGATGGGCTTCTTGTGGAAGTGAAAGTTAGCGACCGGACTCGGTTTGATCTGTGCGCCAGGTGCTGCTCCTGACTGAGGCTTCCATTGCCGCAAATCCCAAACTGCCCATTCGCCATCATCGGCACCAGTGGCAAGCAAGTGGAATGTCTGGCGCGACCAAGACATCACGTTGACATCAGTGTTGCTAATCTTCACATCAACAGCGGGTTTGCGACTCTTACTTCGCGCATCCCACACCTTCACAGTGCCGTCGGAGCTTGCGGATGCAAAGACAAATTTCTCATTGGGTGACCATTGAAGTTCTTCCACTGCGTCAGTGTGGCCGACAAATGCCCTAGTGTCGGTTACCCAGCCGCCGCCATCGGTTCGCTGTGTGCTGAATATTTGTCCAGCATTGTCACCGGAGAGAAGTCGACCGTTCGGGTGTGAGGAAGCTGGCGCCCAGTCCAATGCGTATCCTTCTGTCTTGTGCACTCGGAGCGTGCTGAGCGGCTTCGAGGCATTCGGAGGTAGTGTGTAGCCTGGTGTTGAAAGAGAATGGAGATATGGTGACACATCATGTATCAGAACCTGACCATTTTCTAGGGATGTAGCCGTCAATGTCTGAGGCATTTGGGTCATATCGGCAGCGGCAGGCGCTGGCTGGAATGCTCTAATTCTATTGGTCGTGCTTGGGAGTGGTATCGACCTCGACTCGAGCACAGGGTCAGACGAGCCCTCATCGTCCTCATCGTCGTCGCTATCGCTTTCCGAATCCGTCTGGTTACCACGATCCATCTTCGATAGACTGCTCAATCGCAAAATATACAATTCATTCTCTTTGGAGCGTGACGACTCAGCCTGCGTACCCGCAACGGCATAGACTGTCCTTGGATACTGCTTGCGATTTTCCCCCAGATTATCTCGCACAATGTCAAAAGATAGACAGGGCCACGATGTTGACATGAGGTGAAGCATCTCGTAGGTGGACGGGTCTGGCGTCAACGACATTCCAGGTTGCAATATCGATCGGCCTGGGATAAATGTTTGTTCCTTCGTGTCGACATCCATAGCATCTTGTGCCTGCTCGGCTTCTCTTTCGGCGTCTGGTCGCCCATCAACGCCCGCTTCCATGATCTCGTCTTCCGACTCGAATTCATCTTCGAATTCGTCTTCAAAGTCGAGGGTGGGGTCACCGTTTGCACTCGAATCTGGTCGCTGCCCTGCCTTGAGGGACTCTAAGTTTTCCTGGCCTTCGGCGGTTCTTTTCGACATCTTGATGAATCGAGCGTTCTGTTCACAGTGTCAGACGTAAGGTGAAGCCTGGTGGCCGCGCAAGAAATCTGCATTTCTCTCTCCGCACATGAATTTCGAAATTATTTTTTCTCCAATAAACATGCTTATGTAATACATATCACGTGTGAATGTGGGATGTTCGATGCCCGAATGCGGATTTGCGTCTTCTTCCGGTTGTGCATGAAGTCCAAGGGTCACTGGAGTCTGCTACCCAGATGCTCTTCCGGTGGAAGGGTCTCAATCTCCAGGATGAGGGTCTATAGCCGCCTCATTACCGACGCAGACAGTTGTTGATTCTGCTCCCCCAAATCAGTGAGATAGCCTCGGCAGTTCTACGGGCCTGCCCCCCGACCTGCATGCACCTCCATCCAACTAATTAATCCTCAGGTACAAAATTGCATTCTCTGCTCAAAGGTCGAGGACTGCTCTCGTAAGACTGTACCGGCAGTGGGAGACAGAAGGTTGATTTACTGAATTCTTCCTGCGAACCTTGACCTCAATCTGCATCCATACCTTTTGCCTGCGCCTGTCTTTCCTGTACCTCACCTCGACCTGAGGCACATTGAACGCACAAGTCAACACTTGTTGTGCTGCGCACCTTGCACCTCGCACCTCGCGGTCGACGGCATCAGCGACTCTGAACATTTCCTCCGCATCTTCTAAGCTCCAACTCAGTAAAAGACATACTAGGGCGATGACGGCCGTCCCCAAACGGCGCCTCGCAGCGCTGTCCAAGCAACTTGTGGAAGGAATACCTTCTGAGGGCACATTTGAGGAGATTCCTCGTATCAGACAGGTCGCAGACAGCTCAGTAGGACCAAGAGTTAAGGGGAAGGTTGTTATCGTTACTGGTAAGTCCAAAGGACGCAAAACGTCAAGAGCCCTAGCCTCCGTTAGAAAACTCGTTCTCATTATAATTGTCCCTTAGGATGCAACTCTCCCATCGGCATCGGTCGGGCGTCTGCGCACCAATACGCTCAGAATGGCGCCAAGGCGGTCTACATTTGCGATTATGATGATAAGTATTTGGAAATGCATAAGCGGGAAATGGCCTCCTTGTATCCCGAATGCGAGGTCCATTGCGTGAAAGTGGACGTCGGGGAGGAATCTCAAGTGAAAGCCGTGGTGGATCAATGCATGGCCAGATACGGCAGACTCGACATCATGTTTGCGAATGCTGGCATAGTGGGCGTGCCCAACACGTTCGAACACATCTCGAGCACAGCATTTATGAACACACTGAGGGTTAATACAGTGGGTGTGTTTCTGTGTTTCAAATATGCAGCCATCGCGATGCAGAAGACGGGTCCCGAGAAGAAATATCCGGGGGGCAGCATCATTGGCACGGCATCGGTGGCTGGAATTAGGTCGAATGCTGGGGGGACGGATTACTCGGCCAGCAAGGCTGCAGTGGTATCGATCGCACAGACCATGTCCTATCAATTAAGTGGGACAGGCGTGAGGGTCAATGCTATCTGCCCAGGCGTGATTGAGACTGGGATGACCAAACCCATGTATGATGCGGCACGAAACCGAGGCACAGAGAAGAAGATTGGCCAGCTGAATCCACTGCAGAGAGGTGCGGTGGCCGACGAAGTTGCCAGGGTCGCCTTGTTCTTAGGGAGTGACGAGGCTAGCTACGTCAATGGTCAGGCCTGGGCCGTATGTGGTGGGTTGAGTGCTGGACATCCCTTTGTCCCAGGCAAGCTAGGTTGAGGATCGTGTTAGATTTGAAACTAGACTCAGCCATTCAGGTCTTTTTGAAGGACTTCTAGGACCTTTTTCTCGTCGATGTTGTCCAAAGAAACGAGGTTCGGCTCATCTGCTTTGTTCTCCGGAGCGTAAGTTGGCACGTTGACGGGAATTTCTGTCCCATACTGTTCGTTGTAATTTTCTTCGGTGATGAATGGAGCATGTAAATTCTGCGGGCCTTCTTGCCGGACGTAGAAGGTCGGAAACTCCAGGATGGTCCGATCGCGGAGAACATCGACCAGCATCGAGTCCGGAGCAACTGGAATCAGGCATTTCACTTTGGATATCGTGTCTGGTTTGAAAAGGTAAAACTGGAGATCTTGTGACGCCTGCGGGGTTTTTGGAGGTTGGCCTTTCCTTCGCGTCGTTTCATCGTCCTTGTCGATGCCAGTCTGGTCATTACCTGATTCTTGGACAGATGATTCGGATCCTGGGTTTCCAGGGGCTCCTTCCACATTCCTGTTATGCGAGCTCTCTCCGTTGCTTCCCCGGGCGGCGACCGACTGAACAGATCTGGCGTCAGGTTGAGGAGCTGATACTGACGCTGTTTCAGCATCACTTCGCTTGCGTTTCTTGCGGTGGACGGCGTGTTTCCCAAATGCAAACAGAAAGGCTTCCTCAACCGTTCTCGACTCGAGTACATTGCAAGTTTTCTTGTCACCGTCATAACATATCCATTCAGTCGTCCACATGATGCAGCTCCCATGTCCCGCCCAATGAGACTTATTCTGTTTGTTTCTCGATAGTCCTTCTGGTGCCTTGATTAATCGTATACCTCTCTTTTCGAGCTCGGCAGAAAACTTCCGTCTAGCCTCCTGACCCTTTCGCATGATGCCACTGGGGACCAAGTCAATCCCTTTGCTTATGGTCAGTTCGTCTGCACGCGCTAGGGATCTCTCGACGGAAGTAATGAAGTTGAAGTCCTGATCGATAGACGCCGGTGTGGCCAGATCAGCTCGCTTTCGATAGGCGGTAGGGTCCCGAATGCCTGAGCACTGAGCCCAGGATTTGTGGCGCTTGACGCATGGGAGGGAGCATGTGTGAATTCCACATCGAGGGCAAGTGTATTTGATAGGATTGACGTGGCTATTCCAAGGTCACTCTGATTTAGTCTTTGATGCAACATTCAGAACAGAGGTTTCAAGCTCACCAGATAGCACAGAGATCGGTCAATATCAGGTCGCTACCCGTTTCCTGCATAGCACAATCGATGGAAGTGAAGCATGACACTGCAGTTGCAGGTACAGAGGTTATGTATTCATGGGATTTATTTTGATGCTACTCCGAGACTGCTGGGGCTGGATTTTTTGCACCAAGCCCTTTATCGATAAGCAAGCGGCACTCCAGAGTCCTGTACGTCACCGTGCAGCCTCGTTGACGGTATTATAATTAGCGTCATCTGGGTGACGAATTGTGGTGAGTGGCTCAAGCAGAATACCATTAAACTTCCTTCTCCCTAAAAGGCAACACTGGCCGTCGACGATAGTAGCACTTCCTGGTCTAATGGGTGGGAGCCTTTGGCGCCAGCAGTGGGTATAAAGACTAGGATATTGGAGTTGAAAACTGATGGCGTTGCTGCGAATGTGACAATCAGGATGGTGGGCATAAATTCGGGGACGACACGTAAATCGGCCTGAGGCTTGCTACCGATGGGTAAGAAGAGGCGAAAGGGATATAGAGCTCGGAGCAGCGTCAATGGAACTTGACCCTAATTTCTATTCTCTGTTGCTCTCTTCGTCCTCTTCTCTTTGTTGGTGCATGTGGTGCTCTCGCTGGTTCTAATAGAACCTGAAAACAAACGGGATTAGATGAGCAAGACAAGCCAAATCATTGAGCAACGCACTAACCTTCTTTACTTCGCCCCTTTTGTTCCATTGGGATCAAAGTTTAGCGGACATCCTGGCAAACCTAGGTATGTAGGTAGACAAAGGTCTATCGCTGCTGGCGCGCACTGGCACGTTTTCCAACGGATCATGTCATGGAATCTTGATTGGACGCGATTATCCCGGCAACCCCGCGGATTACCTTCGATGGAGTAGCATAGGACGACCCCTGAGGAGAGCAGCGTTCCATTCTGGAAGGATGACAAGAACCTTGATGCGCGGCAATGGACCAACAGGAACATGTTTGTCCATGGGAGACGAAAAACGCGTGTCACCTGCTGGCATGGATCCTCAGCCTTGACGTGAAACAAGTCCTGGCACGAATGCGACTTTGGTTGCGAATAAGATGGCAAAATCGTATCCTAGTCTTTTCCTTCCCGTCTGTAACCCTTATGTCGCGAGCGCGCAGGCTCCATGATTGAGTTCCGTCCCGGCAGGAGAACTTCAAAGAGATGCAGTCCGTAGTAGAAACTTTGAGTGGAACATGGCCAATTGCGTGCTTGTGCTTTACATAAAAAAGCATGTGGCAAGACGGCTAGAACCCGAAAGACGCGATACTAATGCCTCCGTCGAATCATCAATATGCTCGGCGAGTTCCCTCCAAGGAGGATGAAATGTGCAAGTAGGTACTCGGTACTCCGTTTGTAGACGTCGCTCGCGGCAGTTTCTTTGTTGAGACAACAGCATCCGTATGTCCGGAGTACAAGAGGGCGAGGGGTTCTCTGTGTTAGCCGCTATACGAAAGGCTGGTGAGGCTAGAAGCTCACAAGGTAAGCGACATCCCAAAAAGAAAGGGCGACCCAAAAGAGAAGGTGAAACCCCCCTGAAGCCCACCTAAGCAAATGGGCCGCAGGCGAGGAGGAGGCAGCACGGCTTCCCCCCAGAAAATCAGAATAAGGCCTCAGCCAGAGTGTGATGGAGGTGGCCCAAAAAGGCCTGCCACAGGTTGCGGCTTCTGGCGCTCGTTCCGTCACCCAGGCCATCAACCAAGTTTTCTGGCTCATCACAGACAAGTGGACCAGAGTGTTGGTTGCCAGCCAAATTGAGGGCTTGCTGGGGGAAAGGACATGGCCAGGGTGCTGCAGGACACCAGGGGCACCTTCAACCCAAAACGGCGTGGCTCGGTGTGGGCGGGCTGCTCGACCTCACTAACCTGGCTGGCGTGTGTGCCTCAACTCCTGGCTAAACCCAACATGGGGGACGATGGGATGGATAGCTCTCTTGCACGTTCGATGATTGGCAACAAGGGGGCCCACGGGCACGGGCACGGCTCAGGTACAGTACAGGCGCAGGCGCAGGCGAGGGAACGGCTAGTGAGCAGAGACTCACCATTGGATTCGTGCACACAGGACAAGGTGGGGAGGGTGCCTGGACGGAGGGCTTCGTGCTCGTACCTAACAAGTAGGATACAGGCAGCACTTGCGTCAACATACTGGTAGGCAGCTTTGAGAGGGGATGGGACTTAGCAAATTCGCTCGCTCTTGTAGCTAATGCTGTCTTCACACTCGCAAGAATGAGGAGCATTGAGGACTTCTGAGGACTAGACCTCCACACACCTCGTCCGAGACTCCGAACAACCAGCAAGATGGGGGAGATGGGGACCGTGCTACTTAGGTACTTGGGTGCCATTCTCGGTTACGGCTTGTATGCAGGGCCGGGAGTGTTGAAAGTGGTTTCTGACCCCTGCAAGCCTCATCTTGTTAGCTGCATATCCGCAGTACTGGCTGGTACTAGTCGTGACCTTGATGTGGCTCCGGCCCGCTTGGCCTGACACCTCTTGTTGCGCTTCTTCTCGCTTCCAATGCCAGATGGACTCCTGAAATCTATGGAGCTCAAGGAGCTTCAATTGTGCCTTGCAACAATCTCTCCTGGCACCTACGCCCGTTCCAGTGCTGGTCTTGTTTTTCTATCCTCCCAACGGGCTCCGACCGTTGGATTCTTTTCTTTCTTCTTTACACCGCGGGGGCTGTCTCTGAGCCACGTCCTCATCCCCTCCGTCTCTCTCGAAGAGAAAGGAATTGTCTTTCCAGCGCAGATACACTCCAAGCTAGAAAGGCTGAGGGTGTCTAGAGCTGGTCTTTGATTCCTGGTTGAGTTGCTGGACCATTGATATCCCACACCAGACAGCTTCGAACACTGAGGCCAACTCTCTCTACCACGGAGTCGAAACCATGGGCCCTTCGTTGAGAGGTCATACCTCTATGACTTCCATGGCTGCCCGACCTCAGACTCGCGATACAAATCGCCCTGCTACCCGAGAACAAGCAGTCGACAATGCCATGGTTCCTAGCCGAACCTCCTCTCTACACTCACGAATCACCCAGCCTCTCCCCTCCACTCTGGCCAAGTCGAACAATCGACCTACTCCAAAGACTCTGACACACGCATACATGGTTTGTGGTGTGGGAAGAGAGCCGTCGCAATGGGTCAAAGCACCGCCTCCATCACACGGCAAGATCCAACATATGAAGGGAGCTGTAGGGCAGTTCTGGCTTCCCGAGATCTTGGGAAGCAGCCCCAGACTCGAGAGTGACAATGAGATTGCAAGAGCTCTTCACAGTGCTATGAGGGTGCGTTGCTACTGCTGCCAGCTGTCTGATTCCAACACTGACCGTCATCTAGGCGTGCTTTCCACATGATGTCGAGATCTGCACTGGCAGGAGCCAGCCACACTGCGTGCATCACTCATTCGTCCTCCAGCAGGATTCCCAACACACTCTCTACGGTATTGCCCTTCGAGTGTGGTCACGGGCGGACGAGAAACGAGCCGAAACCATTCGTGATCTTCGGCGCAAGACCGAACCTGACTATAGAGATGTCGCTGATGAGACTTACTGGATTCCCTACTGCTTGAGTTTCCTCTCCAGATATCCTCTATACAACCTGTTGGGCGACTACCTGCGAGGAATGTGGATTCACTGGAACAAGGCCACTAACTTGTTCCACGCTGAGGAAGTCTCGAGAATCCTCAGCTTTCCTGCTCCACGACTGAACGACCTTGTACGGATCGATATGAAAGATTATGCCCTCTGCTATCAATTCCCATCTTCGCCGACTGGATTCCAGAACTTCAACATGTGGCCACTTTTCTGTTGCTTGAGCATTCCCAATATCGTGGGCCTCATCGAGGCTGCTGTATCACCTACTCGCCGCATCATTCTCACCAGTCACCACCCAGCCATGCTTACAATCGCAGCGGAGACCATCAGATTTTGTGTCCGAGTCTACGAATGGAGCGGTTTGTATGTTCCTGTCGTCCACGCTCGTAATGCTAGTGAAATGGTGCAAGAGCCTGGACCATATATTCTGGGTATTACCACTGAATGTCGATCACTCTTCCAGCCTCCTAAGGACGCTCTTCTGGTCGACTTGGATCGGAATCTCGTCATCACCGATCATCCTCCGAATATCCTGACTGCTGGTCAACGCACGAAGATGATCAACCGTCTAACGCAAGCTTTGAACACCGACGTTGAGATTAGCGGTGTCCCTCAACATCTCAAGTCGGCTTATGGCGGTGGCAAGCTCATTCCCGCCGGACAGATCATCGTTCTACGTGGCGAGGTTGAAAGTGTCCAAGACCCTTCGTGGTGGAACCAAGACGCCGTCATGGCAGTCATGGACCACGTCTGCGAGAAGCTCGGCCGCAATACTGGCGTCAAGGCCATCTTTGGTGGCAGCATGAAGAAACCACTGATGACCAAGATCTCCATGCGACATATGAATGAGATTGTTCGAGAACGTAACCAGTATTCGAGAGACGCACTTGAAGCATGGCAAGACTTCATCAACCTGAAGGGCCGCATGGACACAGAGCTTGCTAAGGTTGCGAAGAGGAACAACTATCTCGAACAAGAAGTCGAGACCTGGAAGTTGCAATTCCAGAAATTCCAAGCTTTCGTCGAGTCTCTCAACAAGGAATTGGCTGAACTTCGTGTCAAGATTGAGTCCCACAAGCGTGAGAATCGCAGGCTTACCGGACTCATTGATCAACAAAAGGATGACGCTGCTCGTCTTGCTCTTCGCTTGTCTGGCACTGAGAGACAGCGTGATAATGCCCTTGAGGCATTGGTGCTTCAGCAGGGTATTGCCGAAGATCTGGAGAAGGAGCGTGCTCGCAACCGCAAGGAAATTGCGGCCCTGCAACATACCAACCAGACCCTCCAGAGACAGCGTGATGAAGCTCAGCGTGTCGTTCTCCACCTCCGATCTCTCATCACCGGCCAGACCCACCACATGGAACACATTGTTCGTTCGATTGGGTCTGCTTCGGAGCTGGCAGAGTACATCAACGAAGGGTACGAAGACGAGGAGGATGAAGAGGTAGAAGAGCAAGACGAGGAAGAGCAAGATGGAATTGGTGAGGACGGCGACGGACTGAAGAGCGTGACTGCCGGATCAGGCAAGCGACCATCGAGATCTGCCTCCATTGACGGCCAAGATGTCACGCCGCAAATGGAGAACAAACTCCTAGCCGCCAGTAAGAGAGCTAGCAAACGCTATTCAGAGCTTAGCATGTCCGATGTGGCCGATCGCCATCTTCGTGACAAGACGGACGCCATTGCCGACATCATTCGCAACATCAGTGAACAATGTGCTGCTGCTGTCGAAGGGCTTCAGCTCGCCAACGAAGCGGCAGATGTCGAAGAGGACGAGCAGGCTGAGGGGGACGAGGCGGGCATGTCGACCTCAACGGGCCATGCCCGACAAGACAGCGAGAATTTGTCTCCTGTTGACCATGGCCCCACCGATTCTCGTGCAGGCACAGGCCACCTGACTCCTCAGAGCGAACGAAGTTCGATTCCTCCGACTCCGGACTTGGTTCACCAACGATCCAGCACCGCGCTGAGCATGGCGAGCACAGCGCCAACAAACTACACTGCTCGCGAGTCGCTAAACCACAACACTCGAGGTCCAGATCGGACGAAGATTGTTGAAGACGAAGATGCTGAACGTGCCCACGCAAATGTTGCCAGCGGCACCGGCAGTGTGAAGGGAGACTCGGTGTCTGAGGAAAATGTCAAACCGCCTCCTGGTCGAGGTCCCGTTCTCAGCCGCGTCTTGGAGGCGTGAGACACCAGATTGAAGATCTAACATTTGCATGCAATGGATTTGGATTTGGATTCGCATCGAACTCGGGATGGCAAGGAGCTT
The DNA here is from genome assembly GCF_000835475.1 of Cladophialophora bantiana CBS 173.52. NCBI lineage: Eukaryota > Fungi > Ascomycota > Eurotiomycetes > Chaetothyriales > Herpotrichiellaceae > Cladophialophora > Cladophialophora bantiana. Next base: position 1,599,905 of record NW_015971576.1, on the reverse strand, counting down.
TGGCGCAAAATCTCTTGGGAACTGAACGGCACGAACAATCTCGTGCCCTTTCGCCGTCGTGCGTCTCGAGGCAACCTCCTTGCCCTCACTTTCCGACGCTCGGCATGTTTCTACATTTGTTTTTTTGGTTAATCTGTAATTCTTGGTGTGGCTGTCATGGCTTACGGGCTCATATGGTGTGATATTCCCTTTTTGTGTGTGTGTGTGTGTGTGTGTGTGTGTGTGTGTGTGTGTGTGTGTGTGTTGTGACAGGTATTTTTCATGACAAGCGAGTTGGATTGCCGAGTCGAGGCAGGAGATTTCACTTGATGGCCTTGCAAAAATATTGACATAGGAAATGAAACCAGAACAAGCAAAGTGTTTGAGGATCTAGATGTACTGTCCCCGTTGAAACAGGGCGCGGGCAAGCCAGAACAGAGCAGAGTCCCATATCAAAGTTAGATTTTTGCATTCTAGTCAACTGCATCCCTTGGGGCGTTATTTTTCTTCCTGTCCTCATTCCTCCATCTCTCTCTGTACTTGCTCCTGCGCCTGCTCCTCCTGAACCTTCACTACCGCCTTCAACGCCCTGTCCCTCTTCTTGATGTCGGCCGCGCTAGGCACCCCATACGCCTGGGCCGTCTGCTCGATGACGGCGGCCTTCCAGCCCCCGGGCCCATTACCGTCATCCATGCTGATCTGGTCGCCAGCATCATCCTTCCAGACGGCGTCGATGGCCTCGCCGATATTGTCGAGGAAGCCTGTCATGCCGCGCACGCCGCCGCCGAAGTTGTACATCTGGAAGGGCCCCGCCACGGCCCAGCGGGGGCCCAGGCTCGCGCGCACGATCTCGTCCAGATCATGCACAGAACACACGCCCTGTTGCACCAGCCGGCACGCCTCGCGAAACAGGATGAACGACAATCTGTTGGCGACGAAACCTACACTCTCCTTGCGGATCGTGATCGGGCGGTGGATCGAGCCCAGTGAGGAAAAGTAGCTCCTTGCAAAGGCGGTTTCGGCGGCCGAGGTGCTCGGCGACGGGACCAGTTCGAGCAGCGGCATCAGGTGCGGCGGGTTGAACGGGTGCACGATCAGGAGGCGCGCGCGGGCTGAGGCGATGGCCTCTTCTGAGAGATCAAGATCACCGGTGGTGGCGGGAAGGTGCGCGAGTTGCTGGCTTGCGGGGATCCCGCTCGTCGACGACCACAGGTGCGTGCTGGCGCCCACGTAGCGCAGCACTTCAGACCACGTCCGCTGCTTGAACTGCGTGTTCTCGGGCCCCTGTTCCTGCACGACCGTCGCGTGCTGCACGGCCTCGCGCAGCGAGGTGCAGAACCTCAACCGGCCTGACGCTGTGAACTGCTCGATCGAGGACTTGTCCTCGGACCCTGACCCTGGCGGGGAAGTCGGGAGGTATAGTGGCAGCATAGCGGCGACGTGCTCCTTTAGGTCCGGGCGGGGGTCGAACACCGACACCCGCGCGGCCGTGTAGGTCAGATGCAGAGCCAGGAAGGAGATGCCTATGGCGCCGACGCCGATCAGGGCGATGTGCTCGGTCGCGTGCGACGACACCGCGGTCGGGCCCGTGGCCGTGGTTGTAGATGTCGATGCGGATCCAGACGGCGGTTCTTGGAGGCCTGGCATCTTCGCCGGATGTGGTCAGGCAGAGAGAGAGAGAGAGAGGAAAGGAGAAGGGTGTGGTTTGTGTATAGACACAGATGTCTAACCGGTCAGGCAGCTTGACACGGGTCTGGTCTGGTCTTGCCTTGTCTTGGTCGAAGACGGAGATCAGAGTCCTCAGTCGAGAGTCGAGATTGGGATCCTCCTTGCACCGATCAATAACCAGCGCCTTTGCCCTTCGTCTTGCTCTTCCTCCTATGTCTTTTCGTTCCTGATTTTGCCCTCCGTAACAGGTACTGTAACAGGTATACCGGCCTTTTGAATTTTCTCACCTGGACGATCTATCGATCTATCGATCTGATGTGGATTTATTGTTTTTTTTTTTTTTTAAGCGACAGACCAAAGGGAACATTCACTGACTGACAAACGCGCTCACGTTGGGTGGAGAGATGTCCTCGGTAGGCTATTGAGTTACTTGGGAACAGGGAATGGATGGCCCGAGTGACAGCCGAGAGGTTGCTAGGTTTTCAAAAGACGAAAAACTACTCGCCATTATGTGCTGTTTGTGTCAATGCTAACTAGGTGCTCCGCAAGGAACAGCTGCGGCGCTTGGTTGGCGAGCCAATTTGCTCATGGCAAGCAAGACAGGAGAATGAGGACAGAGGAGAAGATGCTGTTGCATACATGCTACAAGTCCAAGAGATCAGCTTCGCCCTCTTTGACGAGGTCCGAATCAGGCATTGATTGGGCTCTATGCTGGTTTCATGCTTTCATGTGTGGGTAAGGTATTAACATGGCTTTTCAATGCCACTACACGGCATCCGTGCTCTTGACAGGGATGACGAGGATAACACATCCCTCAACTACGGACAAAAGTGTTATTCAACGCGGGTGCCTACATCGGCCCCGTCATGTGGAAGGATGTGGAATTCATCCTTTCAGACTCGCACCGGACTCCAGCTCAATGGAATATAAAGACATTCCCACCTTGGTCCACACTGACCACGCATCCATACGGTTTCCTCAGCATTACCACGTCAGTGATTGAATCCAGATGAGTTCGGAGTAGTTGCTGCTGCGCGGCACTAATAATCGTGTTGCGAGGTGGTTTGATCGCCTGAGGGGTTGAAGGCGTGGATGAAGTGCTTGTACTGGAGTTTCTCTGTATGTTCGGTGTCCCGGGCTGGCTGCTCGTCGTGGCAGTTTGCGTAGGTGTGTTCGATCTTCTTGGAGGAGTTGAAGCTACATGAGTTGTGGCTTCTCTCGAAAAACGAGTATAAGACGATGTTTTCCTCGACGGCTGAGCCAAGGTTGCGGCTTCCTCGTTGGTATTGACCTTTTCCTGTACGAGCGCGATCTGCGCTCCAGCGCTCAGGCTCAACGGATGCGACACTTCGTATTTGTACTTCGATTTGACACTCCCAGCCGGGGTGAAGCTCTCCTCATTTGCATCATGTAGTTGTGGTCCAGAGACAATGAAGCTGTTCTCCGGTCGACCAATGTCCCAGTATCGTAATGCTCTATCGACCCCGCCAGTAAAAAGTATGGAGTGCTTGTTGGGGTTATCTGGGTTCGAGCTTTGGGTGTAGTCGGTAAAAATGTACATCGCAAGGATCGGAAAGGTAGAAGCCGAGCCTGAGCCGGACGAGGGGGTCGACTTCTTCGTAGGTGAAGCGGCAGATACCTCATTTGGGGTCGGCGACCGATGTAATTGAGGTTCGATCAAGCTGTCATTCTCAGACACCTCCTTGGCAAAGCGTGACAGAATCTTTTCGCTGCTCTCTTCGTCCGGAGACCACGCTTCATATGGGCGTGTCTGCCCCCCTTTGGGACTGAATGTACTTGGCCGTAAAACTTCGCGGCAGACCATCTTTTCAATGTCCCAGGCACTGATCTCCCCACCAGCGCTCACCATCACCCATCTCCCATGACCTTTGGCAGGATGAATCAGGAGCCGATCTATGCGAGAATTGGTTTGGATGCCAAAACTACGCAAGTGCAATTTGAATCGCAAGTCCCACAGGTCCAGAATTCCATGACTCGTCCCCAAGAGCAACCAATGGTGTTTCCTGTCAACACAAAATGTAGTCGGTGTACCATGATGTACCGGGTTACTCATGCTGTGGAGGATTTCCATGTTCTTCATGTCAATGACGAGAATACGACATTGGTTAGTCGCTGCTAGTAAGATAGATTGCGAGGTTGGCGTGCGATAATGATGAAGCCAGACGGCGTATTCTGAAACGGACCCAGCAGCACTACCACCGGGGCCGCCGACATTGTTCACGGCTCGATTGGATGGTATCAGATAGTCCCGGACGAGACTCGGTCTGCCATATCGGGAAGTCTCACCACCTTCGACACTCTTATAGTCAATTCGTAGAGCGTGAATACTTCCGTCGTCCGCCCCACTGAGAAACGTGTGCGTTTCCTCGATGAAACAAAGACTCTTGACCCTCACTCCCTCGGCGCGTCGATGTGTATACCTCGAACGCGCCGTGACATTCTTTTCCAACCTGATCGTGTCCCAGATCTTGCACGTTCCATCATCCGATGCTGTCACGAAGAAGGCGTGATCAGGGGCCGCACACACTCGGTTGATGGCAGCTGTGTGCTCCGAAAACTGAGTCAGAAGTTGGCCTGAAGGGCGCCACGGTTCGCTGCGAAACTTCTCTTCCTGTTGTGCCGCTTTTCCGCCGGCCTGTTGTAAGACGTCGGTAGCTCTCCGAATAGGTGTTCTCGTGTCCGCGGGAGGTCTATTCCCGCCAAAGTCCATTTGATCTATGGGGAAATTCTCCAAGAAGTGATTGTCCAGCAGTCGCAGAACATTGGCGTCATTCCCTTGGTATGAATGGTTGGGCTCGTAGAGCGGCGTTCTAGTCCCGCTGCCGCGAGGCGAAACAGACCTTGATTTGGCGGCCACATTGGCGGTCACTGACAACGCCGAGGGTCCGCCCGTGCTTCGTCGATAAAACTGCCCATCTACCTCGACCCTGCCAAATGCATTCTCCGAGATCGTGGACGTTTCCGGGTCCGCCTTTGCGGAGTCCGTTCGATTCATCAAGTTCAAACCGCTGGCTCGATGTCTGAGTTCGAGCGAGGTGTTGCGACGCAATGACAGCCTGTCTCCATTCAAAGAAATCTCGACATTTGAGATGCTTGGCCTGGAGGACACACTTGCCCTTTCCACTGCTATGGCAGGCGCGCCGTTGGGCCTTGTCTCCGAGGGTTTGCGATGCTGGATGTCCATGGGCTTGGTTGTGGGCGTTGCCGTCCCGCTTGACTGCTCTGTGGACGATATCCTCCTCGACATATGGTCGTCGATACTGGTTGACGCATCAAGAAGAGCATCTGCCAGACTGTGCCTCTCATCCACTCTTGATCTTTTCTGCGTCCTCCTAGGTCCACTTGTATTCTCTCTAATCGGCTGACGCGAATCAAAGAAGACGTTCTGCGGAGTAACATTGATCTGATTCAGAGGGATGATATTATTCAACATGCGATATTTTTCATCTGAATCCTCAAGTGGTTTGTGCCTGGAAATTTTCAATATGTACTCCCGTAGCGCAAGAAGCTTGATTTCATCCTCCGCGGTCATTCCGAGGTTTCGTAGACTCTCGAGAGATATTTGATCATCTTTGTCTTTTTGAGAAGGGGGTATTCTGGTCAACAGCCGCTTTGTGAGCGCCGACGGATTTTGCGGTGTTGTCGGATCGGACAGTGTCAATGCACCATCTCGGCTTGCAGCTGTCCAGAATAGGCTGTTTCCCTTCCTGGCTGCCCAGTGGGTGGCGGAATCAAACACTATCTTCGGCAATGGTCGCTTCAGATTGTCCAATATTCGCTCTTCCGTCAGGGCCGAGATCGGCCCTTTTAAGAATGGCTGAATGATGGGGAGGACGATGCAGTACTGATCGGCTGCTGGGATGTACTTGGCAGACAAAACGATGAATTGAACAGCACTCTCGCGCACCCAAATACTGGGATGGATCGAAAATCTTGCGGCGATGCCGACAAGTTCCCAGGTTGTGCTCTTCTGCAACAAACCCAATGCGGCCATCCGGGCTAATGATCGAAAGACTTTCTCCACAACAAAACTCTCGGGATCAGTCAAGGAGCCAACCATCACTGGCAATATGAACTTCTCTAGGCTTGTGGCACCAATGTAAGAGGCGATTCCCACAAGCGCTTCAAAAAAGGAACACCTCAGGATCCAGTCCTTGTCGTTCAGGTATGTGTTAAGGTGTGTCAAGATCACATCACTGGACTGTTGACTGCCGAAAAAGACGCATAGTCGGGATATTGAACCCAGCAAAGCTCTTCGGACAGATGGTTCCGGGTCCGTTATCAAGGCAACGGTCGACTCTTCAAAATGGGGAACGATCTCGCGTCGGCCATAGTCGTAGAGAGCGTCGTATGATTGCTGGGGAGCTAACTCATCTTCTCGCAACGCAGACAGGCGCCCGTCGGCCCGGATGGCATGGAACATGTCGAGAACTCGTTCAGCCGACAACGCCAACGACGCCAGGCAGGATGCATACGCGGAGCGCACAAGGATGCTGGGCTCACTTGAAGCGCCCAACCCAAAATGCCTCAGACGCGGCAGGATATACTCTGGAAAGATATATGCATTGATCGGCGAAACGACTTCAATCATTTCGAAGATTGAGGTCATGGCGTAGATTGCTGCAGCCCTGACCACGTCCGACTGATCTGCGATCAAGCCAACAATGTACGGTAGGATGCGATCCAATTTCGCCTCATCTGGGAGTCTCTCAGCGAAAGCAACCAAAAGATCGCATGCCTTGAGCCGTGCCGATGCCTTTGCCGTATTCCTTAGACTGGACTCGACAAGAGTGAGAAAGAGTAAACTGCCGTCGTAAAGGCTAGGATCTGCATCCGGCGTTTTGAATCTGTTGTTGGACTTCATCGTCAACGGCGACCGCGAAGACTGTTTCGTGGAACTCGGGCCGTAGCCGAGGAAGAAAGAGATCTTGTCAAAGTCATGATAGACGCGATCTATCTTCTCATCGAATTCGCTCAGGCTTCTGAGATTCAGTTCCACGGGTTTCAGCGCAGTAGCGGGCCTAGTGAGATCGAGCATATACTGATGGAGAAAGCTGTAAAAGTACTCGGGAAAGATCTTGGACCGGTAGAAGGAGAGATGTTGTTCTGCACTGTAGCGCTTCTCGGGATCCAGTTCGATCATGTTGAGAATCATGGCCCGCACTTCAGGATCTTCGATCTTGTTGAGATGGGTATGTTCTGGGCTATAATCCCCTGACCGGTATTTGAACAGCTGACTGAGAGAAAAGATGGGCCCTTCTAGGAATATTTCAGCAATGACGCACCCGACGCTGAAGATATCCATGGCCCAATTTAGTTCCCCTGGGACGTCCTCTGGGTTGGCCGAAGTGAAACGTTCTGGAGCAATGTAGCATGTCCGTCGCGACGAAGTATCAAAATAAAATGAGAAGTCGGCTGGATTGTCTTCGGGTAGATTTACAGGCTTGAATGAAGAGGAAAAATCGGTGAGATAGAGCCAGTTCCAGGAAGTGACAAGAAGGTTTTCCGTCTTGATGTCTCCATGGTGGAGGTTGCGGGCATGGCAGTCACGAACGGCGCAGAGCAGCTGGAAGGCCAGCCATTTCTTTTCAATGTCCTCCAAGAATGGCCGAGTGCTCATGCGGTCGTATACCGAGCTAAACATGTACTGGCGGACAAGGAAGCCACCACTAGGTACCTCGATGATTCGCTGATAGCCCAGGGCATTGGGGATGTCAGCCAGCGTGTTCCTCTCGTGGGTAATCTGGCGAATATACTCGTGGACCTGGAAGGACGAATATGGCTTCATGACGGCCTTGACAAATACGAAGCCTTGCTGACTCCTCGCTCGGACGCTTTTCATGAACCGGGCTGAGGTCAGGGTCTTCTCGTGCACGAGGTCCGCCAGTTCAGGGACATCTATGCTGGCGGACGCGGCGGACAGGGTGGTCATGGAGTAGCCTTGACCCATCTTGAATACCTGACAGGTGGGAGACTCGGTAGATGGATTAGGAGAAGAGAGGCTCTGAGAGCAGGTCCAAACACTGGCTAAGGAGAAAATGAAGAGAATCCTGCGTCCATGATGATGTGATTTGTTCACCCTCTAAAGTTTGAAGTAGAAAGCGCGGGCGCCCCCCGGATATCTGATTGATAGGACTGCGGGCTGAGGAACGACGGGTGCCTGACAGGAGCTGCCACCTTCGTTTTGGACGACTCTGGGACAGGGTTATTTTGAGCAGTGCATATTGTCAGAATGTCTTTGTGAAGAGCAAGAGCTTGGATGGGACAGGGTCGTGGTTGTACAGGTGTGGGTGTTCTTTTTGCTGGAAAAGGGATCTTTCTTGAAGTGGTGTTGGTGGTTGGTCTGAGCCTCTGAGCTGAATCATGTGATATCACGTGACAGGAGCGCCGGACTGTCCTCCGCCCGCGCCTGTTAGGCAGCCCTGCCCAGCCTCACTAGCCCTGCCTTGCGTCTCCGTCTCCGCCCCCCCGTTGGTGCCGTTGGTGCCGTTGGTGCCCTTGTTTGAGTGACCTACCCAAGAATTGAACTTTCACCAGTGCCGCATGTGTGTGGCATGAACAAGCTCCACCCCCCCTGTAATGCCCCGGCACCAAGGCACCAAAGGCACCCAAAGGCACCAACCCAGCTGCCGCACACCTGCAACTTGTGGGTTTCGTCATATCACACGAGCATTTCTTTCTGCCATTGCCAGCTGCCAGAGGCAAAGATGCCCAACCATACTACCACCACTACCAACCTCCACGCAGTGTCCGTTTGATGTCCCGTCAGCTGTCGGACTTCCTTCTGTGTTGTCCATCACCGCCTCCTCCACGACATAACAACTACCATCCCGTTCTCCCTCGTCTCTTCGCTTTACCACCCACGTCATTGCTGCCATCGTCATCCGATCCAAGAACATGGCCGGATCACCCATCCTTCGACTTTGACTTCTGCCCGCTTCTCTCGCATTCCAACACCGTCATAACCTATTTGTGCTGTGAAGATGCGGGCAGCGGTGTTCGAACGATCTCTGGGTTCCAGTCGATAGGGCCATTGTCGGCTTCAAAATGTCCGAACATGGCAGCAATGAATCGAGACGATCCTCCTCACAGACCTCCAATCAGTCCGCCGATCAGAAGAAGCCCAAGACTGCGCGGGGAGCCCCCAAGCGTCATGGCTCGAAGCACTCGTCTCAATCCTTTGAACAAGACGATCCTTCCCTGACCTCCTTCCCCTCCTTCTCCCCGGAGACCGAAACGAAATCGGCAAGCATTGCTCAAGAGGTTGTGCCCAAGCCCATACGGACCATATCACAAAAGGCAAGGGACAGGAAGGCCACCCTTGCAGGCTTGACAAGTGCATCTCCCTCTCTCAATAGACAAAATGCATTATTCGACGACTCTCCGCGATCGTCCCTGGAAATTCCGGGTTCCCTGCATTTGGCTAGTGATGAGCACATAGAAAGACTCATTGCCAGGACTGGTGCGGTCAAGTTGGTCCGTCAGTATGCCTCCGACCTGGCTCAAAGGGATGCGGAAATTTCGGCCCTACGAATCCGAGCGGACCATAGGGAGAGGGAATTGAAGAAGATCCTGCGCGAAGCCAATGTCCCGACGGCAGAGGTGGAGAAGAGGCTCCTGAGATTGGAACAGGGAGACAATGATTCAAGTCTCGGGGTGTCATCAGGCTCTGTGGATCGAGCAGCTGCGTTGCTAGATGGCATGATGAGCGAGGCAATGGCAGATGGCATTGTGGTCAGCAGCCCCCTGGACAGCGAATTCCCCACCTATCATGTCTCTGATACTCGAAATCTGCCAGCAGCTTTGCAAGTCGAGTCGGAAGCGAATCGCAGCAGGGCCGGGTCGATGGCATCTAGCCTAGCCAAGGCAAGCCGAACCCCTAGCAGGGCCAACAGCAGCCTCAGTGACAGTAGCCAGGATATGGAGGCCACCTTGCGTCCGCGTATACCAAGCTCAAACACCCCCAAGTTATCTGGTCTGCAAAGCATATTCCAGCCTCCAACACAGTCTTCCAGCTATTTCATCGGCGGGAAAACTGTCAGAAAGCCCAAAGCCAGCGACGAAGCTAGTGTCCGCTCTAGTCAGTCTACTCGTTCGTTTGCCTCTTGGACCCAGATTTTTGGTGGAAAGTCCCAGACCGGTCGATCTAGGGCATCGTCGCTGGGACAGCAGGGTGCAGCGGGCGAAACGGAACCGAGCGTATCGAAACCGCGCACCAATCCGCCTCTAACCACCACCAAGTCATCTGCCTCGCTACCTACAACTGGGACGGTCAAGAGTCGGCCGCCAGCAAAGCGGACACCGACTGCCACGCGACTTTCGGCCAGTCCGGGTCATACGCGAAAAGAATCAAACGCAAGTAACCTCCCTCCTACGGTCGAGTTAGACTCTATGATTGAGAGCTCTCAGCTGCCGCCCACCATGACAACCCAAAATGTGGAGAACACCGGGCTATTGACGGACAGATTCGGCTTCATCTACGACCAGAAACGGCGAAAGCGACAGAACCTTCAGGTTCGAGGACACCGACGAAACAAGCTGAGCGGTACCGAAACCATAGCTAGCTTTAGAGCCAGTGAAGGTCCACATTCCGAAGAACTCTCGATCGAAAGACCGGTTACACCCATTTCGGTAGATGAGGAGGCGCCTAAAAAGTCATGGCAAGATTACCTCAAAGTACCCGCGGCCCTGTCCTCGGGAAGGCCAAAAGAATTGCTTTCACACACGCCCTCTGCTGGAGCTGTGGTTACTGTTAGCACGGTGGACGCAGCAGGCACTACGACGCCACCGCGTCGAAGCAGAGAGACTTCCATTTCCGTCTCTGCTGCTTCGCAAAAGGCTCTTCCAACCACTAGCGTGGTGATGGAACCGCAACCCTCGACAGTGACAGCAACTTCTGCGGACTTTACACCGGATTCCGAGTCCGAAGCCACGGCCGACTCCGGTCCAGCAAAATTGCTTCTGGAGCAGCTGACAGAATTGCATGACGCACTTCAAGCTGAGCGGGCGGTCCGGTGGAATGACTTTCTGCGCAGAGTGAGAGCGGAAAGGGCGAACAACGCAGATCGCGCGAGCAACACCAACACCCCTGAAGCAGATCTTCTCAACGGCGAGCTCATTGGAATAGCAACCCTTGGGCGCTCCACAAAGACGAAAGCCAAGTACATGCACTTCAAGGCATTGGTCCTGGCCGGTATCCCTGTCTCCTTACGGCCCAAGATTTGGGCCGAGTGTTCTGGTGCAAGTGCTCTGAGAATTCCCGGTTACTATGAGGACCTTGTTGCTCGATCGCGAGAGGGCACAGACATCGATCCGGATATTGCTAGTCAAATCAAGGCGGATGTTCACCGGACGCTCACAGACAATGTCTTCTTTCGGCACGGACCTGGCATTCAGAGGTTGGAAGAGTTGCTGAGGGCTTATTCCTTGCACAATCCACGCATTGGATACTGTCAAGGTATGAATCTCATCACAGCGTCTTTGCTGCTCATTTGTGCCACGGCGGAAGATTGCTTTTGGCTTCTCGTTGCCATCATCGACGTCATTCTCCCAAGCCAATACTTCAGCTCGACTCTGCTTGTCGCTCGAGCTGATCAAGTGGTTCTTCGCCAGTACGTTACCGAAGTGCTGCCAAAACTGAGCGCCAAACTGGATGAACTGGGTGTCGAGTTGGAGGCGTGCACGTTTCATTGGTTCTTGTCGCTATACACGGGCGTGTTAACGGGCGGAGAAGCCCTGTATCGAGTTTGGGATGTCATGTGAGTTTTTCTTCTCCTGGTATCAGAAGGAACGCTCAACTAACACTCTTTTCTCTGCACCACAGCCTGTGCCTCAATAGTTCCGACGTCCCTCCACACGCATTGAACCAATCCAAAACCACACTCACTGTGGACATTCCTTCCCTTGGCCTGACAAGTGGCCCATCTACGCCCGTGACCGCGTTGCACGCCCAAGCAGAAACCACATCCTCGGTGGACAACAATTCCTCCGATGAACACGATGGTACATCGTCGCCTTTCCTCTTCCAACTGGCCCTCGCCTTGCTCAAACTCAATGAAAACGCTATTCTTGCACTCGACTCCGCCGCGCAGGTGTATACGTATATCAACCACAACATGACCAATCACGCCATTAGTATTGATGCGTTGGTACAGGCGAGTGAGGCGCTGAGGACCAGGATCGTGAGGAAGGAAGTGTTGGAGAGGCGGAAACAGGCAATCAAGGAGCTGGGGGCATGAGTGCCACAGCGATTGACATCTACTATGAGTGGGGGTTTTTGACTCGACTATATTTCAGCATGGGGAACGCAAGTCGTACCAGATCACGGCGACGTCGACAGTCATCAGCTTATACCGGACCAGTTCACGGAGAAGAGCAGACAGAATTTCAGGTCTGTGGTCAAGAAAATCAGGAGATCATTACGCGCAATCGTCAACCAGATAGAATGGAGGGGGATGAAGCGGCGGCGCTTCTTGGGCTCGAACTTGAGCTTGGGGGTATGATCAGGATAAGAACATCAATTCTGGCGAAGCAGAGTACCTCCTGGATTCTGAATCTGTGAAGGAAATGAGAAAAGAGTGACGGAGAGAGTATGTGTCTTGAATCGTCAGTGATGTTTCAGAGGGGAAGAAGCCAGATACCCCTGCGCATCCATGCGGTCAGATGCACAAAGCGGAGGAAAAGCGAGGAGAGAGAGGAAAAGAAAAAGGGGGGAGGCAAAAAAGACGCAACAACCTTTTTTCTTTTGTAATCTTTTGCCTTTTGTTTTGCTTTTTTGGCCTTTTTCGGCAAAGAGTTTATTGTTTGTTACCTATATGCACGCATGCTACATGATACCCGCCGAGCACCCGGCCACCATTCGAGGGAAGAAAGAGAGACTGACTGACTGTTGTGAAAGAAAGAAAGAAAGAGCCAGCTAGCTAGGTAGCTTGCTTGCTTTCCTGCTTGCAAAATGTAAATGGAAAAAAAAGTTCCCAAGTTTTCAAAATGAAAGACACACCGGAGAAACTACTGGCTTCCTTTCCGATCGACCTCTTTGGTCATGCATACATACGTGCGTGTATATGGCGTACATATATGCGTGCTCCTCATACGCGATGATCGAGATACGGGACACGGGACACGGCGAGAGAAAGGATGTCTACCTCCAGCGTATTCAAGTCCGGTAAGTTGCGTGGTTGATTCAGTGGAAGAGAGAATGAGTAAGTCATCGAGTGGTCGTGTTGTCGATGCCTTCTACGCCGTATTCATGCTCTGCTCTGTACGAAGCCACCAGCTACATCCCAGCCAGCCAGCCAACTCACTCCTTCCAATCTCTGTAGACGGACGCATTCTTGATACACTGATGTCGTCCGCCCTCTACCCAGACCGGGCGTGTTGTGCGGTGCAGTACCTCGCTGTGCGCTGTGGTATGGTCTGCTCTATCTGTTCCTGTCCTAGCAGGTCTGTTCCGCCTTGCTGTATCTGTCATCTTCTCCGCTCCTTCCAGTTGTCTTGCATACCCAACCCTTTTTTTGATCCAAGTTTCTCCACCTAGCTTTACCCTCTTCTAACAAAGAGAGGGTATGTTGGACGATGGAGGGTGCCTATCTTGAGTCTCTTGTTGCTATTAATACTTCGAAATGTTGTGCTCACGGAATGAAATGTCCGAAAGCATCCTATCACCTTCCGGACGAGAAGGATTGCCGTTGGTGGAGACATATTCGCCCGTGCCTGGGATCATCCTAGTCCGGCCTCCTTCACTGATGTCTGCTCAAACGTTGGCAGCCCGTGACGTTGTCGCTGTGGAAGGTGTCGTATAGTTTTACTCCATCGAGTAGCCCTGGGGCGAATGTACTGCTCGTAAGACGACCCCTTGCAATCCAAGGACGATGAGGTGATGCGAAGGTGAAGTGGTACCACTAAAATGAAAGAGCACAACCTCCTCAGAATGGCCGAGGGGGGAGCCTGTTGGTAAGGTCGACTTCATCGTCGTCCTCCTTGCCTTCATTCTCGTCCTCCACCAAGATGAATTCATTCTGACCATCCTCTCTCACCTCGCCAAACAACTCGAGCAACTGCTGAATGGTGGCTCTTTTCCCCATGCTTTCTGGCCCAATCGCGCCTGTCACCTCAATGTGCTTGCGATCTTGCATTTTGATCAGATCCTCGTCGATGGAGTCCTGGACGACAAAGCGCACGACATCGACGCGGTTTTCTTGCCCAATGCGGAATGCCCGACAGTAGGCTTGGGCTTCGATGGAAGAGTTGAACCACAGATCTAGTATGATGATTTTGCTCGCCATGGTGAGATTCAAGCCCACACCGCCGGCTTTGAGGGAGCAAATCATGATGAAGATTTCCGGGTCATCGCGGAATTTCTCGATCGCTCGTCCTCGTGCCTCGATGGTCATTTTGCCGTTGAAGAGCACATGGCCCCATCGCTCTGTGGAGCACACTTTGCTGAAGATCTGGCCGAGACCCAGAAATTGTGTGTAAACGATGACCTTCTGCCCCGGGAATTCTTTCTTCCAGTTGAGAATGGCAGCTTTGGTATACGCGAGTTTGGCAGAGGGTAGCAATGAGCCGCCTATGTCCATCCAGTCTTTCTCTTCCTCTTCGTCGTCTTCCTCATCGTCTTCATCAGACACAAAATTGTTGCGGTGGATACTGCCACTTCTCCATCCAGATTTCTGCGCCACCTTCGCCAACTTCATTCTTCTCTTGTCTACCCTCTCCGCGCTTTCCTTGCTGTTGAAGCCTAACTCTTTAAGACCAGCACACGGAGACGTTTCCTCGAATAAAGTTTGGCATTCAAGGCAAGCAGTCTTCTCCTCTCCTCTGGCTTTTCGTTCCTCATGCATGGCATTGATGCACTCTTGGCAATACACGTGGAAACATGAAGTGCACACCGGATCGTCAGGGGGAAGACGGCATTGAGCGCAGACTGATCGAAGATGCACTTCAGTCCAAGTTCCAGACTCGCTTAAAGCGCGAAGGAATTTTCTGAACTTGAAGGAGAGCCCGTATGCGGAGCCTGTTTCCATGTTCTCGTCATCTTCAATGCCTGCCGTGACCCCACTGCTTAGTTTGAGCTCCTTGGTCTGGCATGTCTCGAGTGTATTTTCGTTGGCTGCCAGCATCTTCCGTAGAGTCTTCATCATATTCATCTGGCCGCAGTCTCCGGCGGCCTGCACTTCTTTCGCGGTTAACCTCCACAAAGTCTCGATGTCGGCTGCGACGAACATTCGCTTTAACACGTCTTGGCAGAGCATAATGTGTGAACAGAGCATTCTGAGACGCATCAACATCCCTAGAATATTGCTGTAGTTAGAATTCAATGTGCCAGACTTCGAGTACGTATTGATTTGCTGAATGTACCGCGACTTGACCATGTTGTATATATGCCTCTCGACAGCGTTGAACTGGATAAAGACTGTTTTGTGTGTGATTTCGGGAAGTTTGACAATGGGAGCGTTGAAAAGAGTATCCACATGAGTCCTCCTCAGCATGATGGCCCTCAAGATGTTGTGTATTCTGCCCATGTTCACTGGATCTCTATTGATGCGATTGCTGCAATAATTATGGCAAAACGTGCTATAGTCGCCTGTATGAGGAACCTTGAGGAAAGAGAAATATGGAAATAATTCTTCGATGTAGTTCAAGATGGGAGTCCCCGTAATGCACCACCTGAAGTTGCCTGTGAGAGCACGCACGGCAATTGAAGTTTTGGAGGTATGATTCTTGATATGGTGGGCTTCATCCAGCACGATGCGATGAAACTTGATTTGGTGGAGGGGTCCGACGTGGTTACGGTAGTGGTTCTCCCACCACTCGTTCTTTCTCTCTTCAGATGCCAGATGCTTGGGCGGTTCTGCTAGTGGATAGCTCTTCTGGACCTCACTATAGGTCGTAAGGATCACATCGTATGCCCCCAGGTCCGAGACGATGTTGTTGCTATAAAGGCGAGAGTTGGAGTAGTAACGGAGTATTCGGCCAAGGGCGTTCCTCTTGACGTGCTTGTCCATCTCTTGCATCCATTGGCTGAGCAGTGAAGGTGGCGCAACGATCAGGGTGGTCTTGACGGCACTTCCCTCCTCCGCTTTGCCGTCGAGGATATTCGCACTACTCTAGTTAGCAATGGTAAGGGGAATGAGGGATGCAACATACATCATCTGTATGGTTTTCCCAAACCCCATTTCGT
Organism: Cladophialophora bantiana CBS 173.52; assembly: GCF_000835475.1. Classification (NCBI taxonomy): domain Eukaryota; kingdom Fungi; phylum Ascomycota; class Eurotiomycetes; order Chaetothyriales; family Herpotrichiellaceae; genus Cladophialophora; species Cladophialophora bantiana. Next base: position 1,584,055 of record NW_015971576.1, on the reverse strand, counting down.
CACATACAAGGCCACCCTTGGGTTTCGACTCTCCGGTTTCACGATCCCGCATGAAGGCGGCGCCGAGAAGCTGGTGATTGTAGAGTGACGACTCCATACCTCGAAGCCTCCAACCTCCACGGTTGTCTGATCTAACAGCGCCCTTCCCGTTGAATTTTTTTGTGGCTGCTAGGACGGCTGCTCTGTCGGAACCGGCTGTGGCTCGCTCGGCTGACGGAATGCTCGCAATTAGCTCTTTGAGTGCCTTGGCCTTATTGCCGGAGGTGAAAGTAGGCACGTTAGGTCTTGAAGCGTTAGCTTGGGCCGCCTCCACGATATTCGTTCGTCCAAGACTTTGAATATTGCTAAGATTGGGGCCCTGATGCCGACCTCTCTTTTGTGCTGCCTTTCGGGCACCGCCGTCCTTGCTGGTTTGACATCTCTTCTTTGGCGGGTGATCATCACTGGAGGTTGTTGCTTTTCTCTTTGGCTTGCGGCTCTCGCCAAACCCGGCGTCGATGCCAGCAGAGACGGCATCTTGCAAGTCCTTCTTGGAGAGTTGATTGCGAGGTTTCGGTCCTGCTCTCTTCTTTGGCCGAGAGTCTGGCAGGTCGGGTAGCTCCGGAAGAAAGAGCGAGTCTGCCTCCGCATAATCAGGAGGTACACCATTCTGCCCAGGGATCTCTCTCACAACCAGCTTGCTCCTTGCGATGTCCCGGAGGCGCCTATGTTCCGCGACTTCTTCTATAGCGAATCGAATGTCATCCTCTGTAGTGTTTGTGCCTTCTGCTGTCTTTCTCTCATGCTCTTTCTTGCGAATGGCAAAGACTGCGGCGGCGGATTCATTCGCTGCTGAGGAATCTTCCTCCAGAGCGGGATTCCAATCCATCTCATCGGCCTTTTCGTCAGTCACCATGCCCAATGGCTTGGCAGCGCCTTCGGCTGACCCATCATTGACGGTATCACCATCATCGAAGCTGATCTTATTCTGGTTGTACTGCAGTAGAGCTTCGAAACCAGCCATTTCCGACCTTTCGGCTGGAGACGGGTAAGGTCCTGGTAGTCCCAAGAGGCTCATTTCGTCCGGACATTCCGTGGGGTCGTGCGGAATATCAGATTTGTTGCTGGTCAAATCTGACTTGATTGGTTTTGTCTCAAGGTTGAGCTCATCTGAGTTGGTATTGTTCATATTTTGGTTCAACTCGTTGTTGTGTTGAATAGATGTGGTGTCGATGGCAACAGTGTCTTTCTTTTCACCATCCGGTTCTTCCTTGCTGACTGGATGGGCCATTTGGATCTCGCATACCGCGACGTCATCCGAGTCGTCGGTGAGGTCAATAGTGTCTCTAACTGGAGAGACAGGGAGAGCGGCTGGGGTAGCCATGATGCTCCGAGTGGACTGCTGGAGGAACAGGTCAAGATAAACTTGCACGGAATGAATCCTCGTGCTGAAACACCGAAAGCCAGGAAGAAATCAAACACAACTAAACGAGTAGAGATGGCAGAAAGGGCCGAGCGAAGAAGGACGGACGAACTAGTTCAAATGAGAGACATGAACGAGTGAAGGAGCTTCAAATATGAAAGTTGCGAAAGAAGGTAGGAGACAAGAGATGGATCAAGGTGTTGAACTGACGACGAGGTCAAGGGGGAATACTTATAGCCTGGGTGACGAACCTGCCAAGATTTGAATTGATATCGTCACCCTCTGAGAGTGAAGCACCAGTAACAGAGCATGTGATTCCAAGAAGGAGCAGTCCAGCAATAGAAAAGTAAGCTGGAGATGATACTGGGACACGAGAGAGGTGTAGTGTTGGCCCCAGTTCATATATATGACAGCCTTGTGGACGGAAGGAGACATCAAGTTTGAGGCGGAAATGAAGAGCATTAGGGGGAGGAGAAGCAACGGGGACTCTTGGGGGGGAAGGGCACCATGATGACCAAGAAGTCATGCTTCTTGACCAGATGTCTACGCATTTGTCGACGACCGGTCCAGAACCTGAATGTAGCGAAAAGGCAAGGTGGTGGAAGTATCAGATATATCTAGAGCCAAGTTCTATGGCGCATTGGAAGGAAAACTATCAAGCTATTGCCAAGCCACCTCGCTACGCGCCCTGGATCATGTGACTGCTTGGTGCTGCATAGGCACGTGCCTCGAGCTACGATGAAGAAGGGGTTCGAACAGAGACTTCAATTCTCAACGATAGTAAAATGATGTTTAAGGATGTGTGGATGTGCATGTACACGGTACTCTGGTAAAGGAGGAAGAGAGAGGCGAAGGCAATGGCTTCTGTACGTACGGCTCATAATACTACATATAATTTGGGTGTGCCTGTGTGTTGACTTACCGAGTACATATGTGCAACTCGATATTTTGCCTGTAATATATAGACAGAACGCATCTTTTCCCCTCTTGTAGTTCCAAATATTTGTACATTGATGATTTGAACGCTCATGGGGTGCAGTCGTGTTACTCGTGCTTCGTCAGGAAAAGAAAAAAGGTCGTCCTTCGTCTGCGCATCGATAGCGTGTGTTCCGAGATGAAGGCGTTTCGACGTCAGTGGAGGGAATGGTGTCCCTCCCCTCGGCTTGTGTCACTCCTCCCGCTCACAATGAAACAGGATTTTCATTCGAGTTTGCCTCCGTGACCGTGTCGAGAGGAAACAAAACATCTGTCGGTCTGGTGTAATCCAATGGGCTCATCTTCCCACAACTGTGTTCCAAGAAAAAAGAGACCCCCATTACCTTATCCACAACACAACGAACGCCCTTCATGTTTTCGGTAGGAATCAAACAGCAGTCCCACACTTTTTACACCTGAAGCTTTGGCCCTTATCCGTCATAGTCGCTTTGAATGTTGTGCCTCCACACTTCTTGCACTTTAAATCGCTCTCGCTTGCTGCACTACTCCGCCTCCGTGACCGGGATTTGCGGTTCTTGTTATCCACCGCCGACGCCCTGCGCTCATCATCGCCCATACTCCCGCCAGGACTGGGTTCGCGTTCCGAACCAGTAAGTTCACTGGACAATTGGCTCATGTAGCTGGGGGCGCGGGAGAGGGGGTTGCCATCTGCGCCCAACAAGCCGGGTGTGCGGGGCATATGCTTCGCCATAGGCAATAATGTGGTCCTCATGTCCCAAGCGAGGTACGACTGCTGGTCCATCAGGAAAAGCGGATCGTTTGGGCTGTGCGGGAGGTCGCTCGGAGTAGGATTCGAAGGCAAAGGCTTCAGAGATACCTGCGGTGAGAGTACCTCCTGGTCTGGAGATTTCTGCGTCGCTGAATGAAAACTACCCGGTGACTCGGTGAGAGGCGACTGAATCGTGATCGAGGGCCCATTGTGGATCCGTTGTAGCGGGGAGTGATATTCGGGAGATGTAGGGGAGGGAACAGTATCTTTCCGTGGAGGTGCCGATCTGTGAAGTGAAAGACGGTGTCCAAGGATCTTCCTAGGTGAAGCACTACGAGACCGCTCGTTGTTGGCCAGTCCGCCGCGGATATCCAACATACTTGTCGAGGCATTGTGGTTTGCGGTATCGTTTACGCTCACAGAATTCCTCCAGCTCAAGATGCGATCCGTCGACTGGGTCTTAGGGTTCATGACGAACGAGTTCCGATGAGTGGATGAGTTCACAGAGGTGCGCGTTGCCACAGATCCAGTCCGAGCTAGCATTTTCCTGGAGAAAGTCGAGCTAGAGTCCCATGACTCGTGTCTGCGTTTCTGGAAAGCACAGTCTTGCCGGAAGACCTTGATTTGTCCAGTGTAGTCTGCCGTGACAATTATCTGACCGCCAGGATGCGAATGACGAGACAAATATGCGGGTGTCTCCGGGGCGCGACGGGGAGATTCCGACAGCCTGGTTTCATCCTTGGTATGTTTGTCGTCTGAGTGGTTGCTGTTGTTTGTGGGTGCGCGAGACGAAATGACCGAGTCTGCACGACTGACCAATGTCACCGGTGGCGGATTGCAGAGGTCATACAAAGGGTCTCCCGACTGTGCCAGTAAACGTCTCGTCTTTTCAGGTGCCATAATTGCCGTAGTGACAATGGCTGAGTGCGCCTCAAACACTTCCATCGGCCGCTTATCATTGTCAGGTCGTTCGTTGACAGATGTTGGCCATATATACACCTTGCGGTCCTCGCTCCCGCAGATTACATATTTCCCGTCATCGCTGAACGAAGCATGGATTTGGCTGCAGGAATTCTCATTACCGCGGAATTTCACCTCAAGGGTCCTATCCTTTAAGTTGTACATTCGCACCCTGGAGTCGTTGCTGGTGATCAGGAGTTTCACGTCCGGCTGCCCGCCCTCTCGAGGTAAGGATATCGTGTCAATCCCCGTGATTTTGCTCCCTTTGGCATTTTTGCCTCGCGCCGATCGGACGTGAATTTGCGAATGCGCCTTGAGACCTTCAGTGTCATAAAGGATACACAAACCATTGAGGCAACCGGCGATGGCGGTCTTCCCATCGGGCGTGAATGCGACAGCCGTGACCATGTCAGAAACCTGCGTCCAGTATGCGACGTTCTTGTCCGGTATGCTCCACAAACGTATCTTCGAGTCCAGGGAGCCGGCCAAGAAGAATCGGTCATCTCGTGGATGAAATTGGATCGAGGTGACAAAGTCATTGTGTTTGAACGCACATAAACATTCCGCCCGACTCACATGATAGAGCCTGACGGTTTTATCCATGGACGAAGACAATAGGAAGTTGTTCTTGCTCCAGCTGAGGTCCAGGATGCTTGAGGTGTGGCCGTCATATTCGCGAATGAGTTTCCTCTTGAAGACGGGAGCGTTGAGTTTGACCTTCTCCCCGTCATTGTTGGTCTCGGCCAGCTTCTCTTCCATCTCTCGATCTTCCGCAGATGATATGACCTCCCACACTCTCAGCTTTTTGTCCTGCCCGGCGGCTGCGAGATATCTTCCATCTTTTGAGAATTCCATGGCCCATATCGCATTGTTTGCAGAGTTCCTGGGGAGCGTTGGGGGGGTGTCATCGGGAGAATCATTGATGCTGTGGATCTTGGAGTCTATCTCGGCCTTGCGAGTTTTGGACGGCGGCGCCCCCAACAGTATTTGGGCCAGGAACAGCCTGTCGAAATCCTTCTGTTTCCTATATTGGGCCTTGATCTTGATATATCGTGGCGGCGCAGGGAACTTGGGGATGAAGCCGACGGGCTGGGAAAAGACTTCGGCCTCGACTCCGGCAGGTCGAAACTCGGAACCGACCTCTGAAGCATTGTCGTCGTGAAGGTCGAAGGAGTCCCTCTTCTTGTTGCCCATTATTCGACTGAGGAAGGAAACACCTTTCCTGCAGATGCATTGGCCATTAGTACACCGCAGTGGTCAAACTTTCAGCACCGAGGCCGGGAACCAGCAGATCGCCGAAAGCACATGGAAACAAAGTGCTTATCCATGGACGGCAGAGACAGGAACAGAGAGGGGGGCTAGGGAAAAAACAGTGGTGCCGGTTCACTTCAGGCTTCTACCAAGGGAAACTCACTTCTTCTCCTTGCCCGAATTACTACTATCAACCCGTCGCAACGAGACCGGCTCGGCTTTCAGGCTGCCCGAGTCGGAGTAACCGGAGTCTGCATAAGGCGACTTGGAAGGCACACCGCCTTGGGAAGAAGCAGGCAATTTGCTCTGCGACTGGGTCCTTTCGAGGATTTGCTAGAGGGTCATGAATGAGCCAAGCGTTGCAAGCCAAGTGGATATTGTATGTATACGATACCCTTGAGATGGGATCTAGGACGGGTTCGGAGGCAGGCTGGGGCTCTGACGAGCCCACGGTCAGGATAGGAGACATGTTGCCTGATGAGCTGGCCGTGCCTGGGGTCAGGCCGTAATTGTAATCGCGATCAAGGCTGCTGGCAGCATCCGGTTCTGGAGGTGGGCGAACACAGTCAGCACAAGAGATTGGGCAGTCTTGGGGAGCGCAGAGCGTCGATGAGACGAGGTTGGCGCCCCAGACATTAAATTCGGGAACCACAAATTGCTGATTGGAACATCACATAATGACATACTGCTGTGGGAAGGAGGAGGAGAGAGAAGACGTTGCTGGATTTGCGCATTGGAGCTGGCGACTGCAGTGACTGCAGTGACTGGCACATTGCTGCTGGGGAGAGAGAGGCAAGTGTTTGGAGGGGATGATGACAAAGAGCAGTTAGACTCGATGGCAGCGGCGGCGGGCTCTTCCTCTTCCTCTGCCTTGGGGTCACTCGCACTCGCTGTCGTCAAGTCACCAAAGTAGTAGTTTCCTATCGCTACAACTCGCGCAGCCACCATCTGGGCCATTGTCATTGTTGAACCTCATGAAACACCAAAATCCCACAGAAGAAGAAAACCGATCGTCAACGTCAGGAACCAAGCTCCAAGGCGCAACCCGTCGGTGAGCTTGCATGGGGGCGGATTGCCACTCTTCTTCTATGTACTACTGTTTCTATCATCTACTTCCGTATTCCGTATCTGACTTATGCATCCAGATCCAAAGCCTGGGCGAACACACCAAGACCCGGTGAAGGCTCGTTACAAAGCTGAAGCTCAGCTAGCCTCGTTGGGTACCGGTCCAACCATTCAAATGCTTGAATCATCCCTCCATGCAGCTGAGCTCATCATGTGCCCATGTCTTCAATTGGCTGTCAACGACTCCACGATTTTGACATAACACACTCACGGCTTTTACTCTTTTGGTCATGGTACTGGGCCACAGGTGAAAACAAATGTACATAGGGAAGAACGAAGGGGAAAAAAAATGCATCTTCCTCCAGGCCGAAGGGCGGGCGGAAGCAAAAGTGATCCTGTTTACCCGACAAACTGGATGCATAAATTATGCCCATGGCACCACCAACTGCAGAATATCACGAGAGAAATTTCCAGAGCCCGAGAGCCCAGGCGCCCAGAAGCCCCGCTTCCACAACACACCAATGCGAATACGAAGCCGCTCGTATAGATGTGCGTTTGACTTCTCAGCTCCCCGAGCAACATCACACACGTGCTTGTGAGCGTCCCAGACCGCCTGCCCGTGCCCAACATCATTCGTGTCCAGTCAAATCATTAAAACCCACACAATCATTGCTCCTGGCTCGCGATTCTGCCCAAATACCCCAAAAGAAATGCCTTGTTCTCTGCGCCTGTCTGTCGCTTTTCGCCTGTCGCACGCCCCGTTCCCGGCCCACTCAAGATCGATGTCATGCTCCCCACACGGGATGTCCGAGTGGAAATGGGCTCAATCCCGGACAGCGGTGCCTCGCCATTGGCGTTGAGGATTTGACTGTTCGTTAACGGAGAGACTATGCCCGAACTAGGTTGTAATGTTGTCGCCCGAGGTGTAGTGTCCAGCCCTGCACCAAAGAGAGAAAGCAATGTTTGTTTCTGCGCCTCTGTTTGAGAAGCCTTCCGGCTCGGTGTCGATTTTTCACCTGCATCTGCCGTGGTAGGAGGCGAGGGAGCCGCGGCCGTCGAAATCGGCTGCTGAGGTGTAGTCTCGCTTGTGGCGGTGAGCCTACCAGCCATGCTTGATTCACTGCTCTGTGGCCGGCGAAGAATCTGAGGCTGGAATGGCTTCCCTTGCTCCTTTGGAGTCGTCTTTTCCCTCACTGTCCGCCTCGAGGTTGACTTGAGGCTTCTTGGTGATCGGGGAGGCTGTGGACGAGACTCCTCTGATCGGCTCAGAATCTTGACTGGTGCCGGTTGGTTTGGATCGTACAGCGTCCTATTGGCAGTAAGCGGACTTCGGCCCATCTCGTTCGTCGCATGCCTAGTCGCCCTAGAGATTACTTCGAATTCGGGTTGATTCAACGGGCCACTGACGGTAGCAGACGTCTCACCCTCTCTTGGAGATGGCCGCTTGATCTCAGCTGCTCTTCGCGATGCTTCTCGAGTACCTTTCCTCAACAACGAGAGAAGGTCATCCTCGTCGATTTTCGGCTTTGGAGACGAGATGGCAGCAGCGGTCGCTGCGAGCTCTACCGGTGGTGGAGGTCGAGCTGTTGAGCTGTCCATGGGTTTTGGCGGAGATGGTTGAGTAAAAAGCTGAAGAAGAGAGGTCTGCTGTGCACTTTGGGGTCGTCTAGGCGATCGCAAGGAAGAGACCTGGCTTTCAAAGTTCGCATTTGTGGTCGATTGTAAGCCAACGTTGGAAGACAGAGCAGCTAAACCTTTGCCGATTCCTTGGACAACGTCATCAGCTTTGAACGGAAGGGCGTCAGCTGGTAGGGTCAGTCTTTGTACTTGGGGTGGGTGCAATGCTTCATTCTGGCGCAAGGTATTTGGGGGAGACATCTCAAGATGGGGCAACGGCTGAGTTGTTGTGCTCGTCGCTCCCCTGAAAACATCCAATAGCGCCTTTGTGTGGTTGGTCAGCTTGGGCAATGCACTAGCCGGAGGCACGGCCGGCCGTTGTTGTATCGCTCCTTCGGATGCAAACAACGGTTCGGTGGTCCTTTGGAATGGTGTAACGCGTGGGGCGTCATGGGCGGGATAAGTTGCGGCATTTGAGATGATGGTTGAATCTTTTGATCTTCGGTTGGATGCCTGTGTAGGAGGGAGTACTTGATCTTGGAGTTGCGGTTGAAATGGAGGCGGTGGCTTCGCGTGATCAATTTGAGGCGGCCGTACATGGGAGATGTGCGGCGACCTTTGAACCTCAGGCGGCAACGAGATCTGTTCCAGTGGAGTCCGGGGTACGGTGGCAGACTGATCCTGTAATTCTCCCCGTGGCGCCCGTAGAAGAGCAAGAAGAGCGTTCGACTTCTCGGTGTCAACCTGCGGCATATGACTTGGTGGCAACGCCGCTTGAGGCGGGACAGCTTGCATTCCAATATTCAGCAGCTCCTTAAGATGTGAACTTGGGTCAATCGCACTAAAAGTGGAGACTTCAGGTAGGTCGCTGACAGTCGGCGGCAACGTCTCTCCAAGCCGCGCCCCGACGCCGTCTTGTTCATCCTCAGTAGTCACGTCCTCTGGCACCATGGGAGGCGCTGCAAGATGCGAGCTATACCGGTTTTCCTTCTTTCGTTGCTGAGCGATCCATTTTTTGAGTGGATTCAAAAACGGCGCCACCATATAGAACTTGTTCGAGTTAATGGATGCATGGTCCGTGCCGCTGGCTTCGTGTTGTCGATGATTATTCTTCTTCAAGGTGGGCAAATCTGTTAACTTGTACCACTCAATTTTGCTGATCTCCTTTCGTGTCCTGGGTTCAAAATGCGCGTTTCTGGGGACTCCACGGAAAACATATAGTCTCATGTGCTGTTCTCTCATGGTAACTTCGATATACTTCATGTCTTTCACATCTTTGACGAGTCCGGCCTCGCGAACATCGAAACCCGTCTCTTCGTAGACTTCTCGCACTGCACAATCAAGATCATCCTCATCCTTGTTGATCTTCCCTCGAGGGAAGCTCCAATTTGCGCCCTTTTTCCAGCCTTTAACGAGGACGACCTCATCCATCGCCTCATTCAACAGGATGGCCCCTCGGACGGGAACACGGGATTTATATGCCAGGAACTCGGCGAAAGCGGTGGTGTGATGCTGCGCAGACCATTGCGAGAACAGTGGACAGTGTTGGAAGATGCGTAAACTGAAAGCACGTAGGGAAAGAGAGGGTAGAGAAGGGTCAAGGGGCCGGATGAAGTCTTCGTAGAACCATTGTGCCTCCTCGACTTGGAAGCAAATGCGCTCCACGGATTCGAGCTCCTCGGGGGGAAGGTTTATGATGAATCGGACACAAAGGTCATCCAACCCTGACAAGGCACAGTGTTAGCATCTGGACAAATATCGCGCCAGGTTCGGGCGTCTCACAGTCCTCCAGCTGCATCTCTCGAGTTTCTTGTTGGAGTAGAAGATCTGGTCATCTCCACTGCTCTGGAGACCGTAGGATGTAGAGGTCACGAGTCGGGAACAGAGGGGCTGCAAAGCCTATCACTACAGTCTCTCATCTGGATGTTGCGATCGTGCTGCGAAGGGGCGGATAGCCAGTTAGGTCTGAGGGGTATGTTTTCGTTAAGGTGACTGAGGACACCAGGCGAGAAAAGAGTGTCCAGGTCTTCGAAGACCGTGGCTGTGCATATTGCTGTGGCTAATGAAGGCGCACAGCCACTAAATGACGAATTGAATGACGTTGGCGCCCATGTAGGCGCAGGGAGAGAGTGTCCAGGGAATGTCCAGGAAATTCAGCGCGTATCAACCCGTTTGAGTGAGTCTGAATGCCAATCAATTCCAGCAAGCCACACAGGCTTCTGACAGCACAGGGTGGCACTTAATGGACATTATCCTTGCGACTCATCTTGGCTTTGTTTGGCAGGACTAGGGACTAAATTTGTAGTGACATAAAGCCTGAAAATCCAGGTCTTCGTTAGCTTTTCCGCCTCTCCCATCCCTCCAACTACATCTGCCCTACAATTTCCTACATTTCCCTAATCATACAGTCCTCATTTCACTCACATCTCATCTCAAGCATCTCACATATGGCGTCTTACGCAGCAAAGCTGGTGGCCAGGAGGCTCTTTAAGGAAAATTCGTCCAACAAAGAGGGCCGCGAGGTATGGATCCAGAACCCGGGAACCTTCGCCAACTCTAACTTTATGCAGGATCCCTACTTCGAGACGATACCCGCTACCAGGCTCGGAGGACTCTACAAAACCACAAAGAAGAGAAAAAGGGCGCTCCCGCCCGGGTTGACCCAAGAGGAGGAGAGAATCCTCACCAAAGCAAAAAGAAGAGCCTACCGCGTCGACCTCTGTCTTGGAAGCTTTTTGGGCACAAGATTCGGCTGGGGAGCGGTCATCGGCTTGATCCCGGGGTAAGCCTAGGCCTCTGTTCCCAACAAATGTAGCGCTCGAAAACTGACCTTCCATAGCATCGGCGATGTCCTTGACCTCTTCCTCGCTCTCATGGTCTACCGCACCTGCTGCTCCGTCGACCCGGAATTGCCCTCGGGCATTAAAATGCGAATGCAAATGAACGTTGTCATTGACTTCGCAGTTGGGCTGATTCCATTTATCGGTGACTTTGTGGATGCGGCATACAAATGCAACACCCGAAATGTGGTACTTCTCGAAAAGGAGTTGCGTGCGCGTGGCCAAAAGAGGATTAAGGGTACTCCGCAGGCAAATGTCGCAGATCCGAGCCTTCCAGATGAGTTCGACTACCAGAACGAGGAAGTTCGATTGAACGCCCAGAACGGTCCTCCCCCCAGATATACCTCGCGAAGAGAGTCCAGGAGGTCCAACCGAGAGAGGCAACACGATGTCGAAGCGGCAGAGGACATACCTCCTCCGATGCCTACTCGCACCCGTTGAGTTTGCGAGTATTGGAAGCGAGCTGTGCTCTACCCCGAGATGACATTACCCTTGAGTTAGCAATCAGAGTGATAGTACACGTTGGTGCGTTCCTTTTCCCTTTTCATCAGACGATTCAGAAGAGAAAAAAAGAGGTGGATGGAGATCCACGGCATCGACAACCTCCCAGCCTGGAGGATTTCAAGTTCGAATATCCTGCTTCACCCTGGCGCATCCATAGCAAAGAACTGTATTCCCCCATGAACTGTCGGGATCTTTTGTTGTCGGCATGACACAGACTGGGCAAACGTTCGTCTCTTGATCGGTGGCTTGAGCTTGCAATTTACTCGCTGTTCGCACCACGTTCGCCATTATACTAGGGTATTTTACGCCCTGACCATTGACATAGTTGGTGAGAAGGTCGCTGATTGAGGTATTGCGGATCGTAGACGCCGGCCGATCGGACAGATCGATCTTCGCCTCTGCTGCTAAAGGATTCGGCAAAGCTTGTGCGTAGGTTTGAAGCTCAACCTTGAACAGGTCACGGGCGGGATAATTAAAGTTGATCCCATGCGTAGACGGTCCATCAGCGATGGTTGCAGGGACTGACCCACCTCTACCTTTCGCAACATCTGCGAGTGCAAGGGCTGCCAGCCGACTATCCGAATGCCCCCAGAGCACGCCCTCGCAGTTCTGCCGTCTGGCGAGAGACACTAGCAGTCTCCGTAGAAGAATGGATTGCAAATCTGCTCGTGCGGTCACGGATGTCGCACAGGAGAGCACACGGCGCGAGAACTCGTCGTGTGACTCGGCTTCCTGGCGATGGATCCCCAAGTGAATGAGGTCTTGATGGATATTCTCGTCCAGTCGAAAGACGTCATACAGACACAGCAGTGGCAAGAAATCGTGCAAAGGAAATCTTTCGCTCACTTGCTGATACTGGCCCTCTATCTCGGTCTGGGTTTCCATGTCAGGGAGCACGACACGGGCGATGACGAGCTCGTATGCAGTTTTGTTGCGGCTCACCATCTGCTTCTGCAGCTGGGCGTCGAGCACCTGTAGCAGAACAAGAGAAGAGACGCCCCCGGAGAGAGGGAGAAACAGCCGGCGCTTCCGATCTCCAGCAAGGTTTTTGAATCGATAGGACTCCATGCGCTTGAGGATCTTGGAGTGGACATATCGCATGAAACATGGAGCACACAGGCGCCGGTTTCTGATGTCTAGGCTGGCATCACGCTCCTGGCAGTCGACGCACATGTCGCCCTGAGTTTTGGTTGCCATTCTGGTCAGTATACTCGGTCGTTAGAGATGTAGAGAAAGGGATGAACGCTTGACGAGCGGAGAGGTTAGACTTATTACGGACTCATGCATACGAGTAAAAAGTTCATGTATTAAATCTCTTTGCGGAATTGTCGGTGGGGATCGTGGGTCTCGCCGCTTTTATGTAGACCGCACCCACACAAAGGGCCCCCGCAACCAAAATATCAGTTGATGTCAATGTGTCTTACTAGATATGTAATATCTCTTTCTATAACACCGTTGAGTCCAGAGTGAGAAAGAAGGCCCTGTCAGCTCCTTGATACGCAAAGAACAGATGGAAATGAACGTGAATCGCAGTCAACTGGAAGAACCTTGAGTAACCTTGGCATTCAGCCTTAACCTTTGCATGGCATGCATGCAGTGTTAACACGGTTGGAAGCCAATCGCTAAATGGTAACACGAGCAACTCATTCAATCGCGTGGGACGTGCCATGCTCATGGGTCTAAATCCTTCCCGGGCCAGCTTGCTGCCAGAGGAGCCTTCCCAGTTTACTGTTACCATTAGTGCCACCGCCCCGCGACACTTAGTGAAGACGAAGACCGTGTTTCCAAGTATGACGTACAACAGCCGGCGTCCACGTGCGGGATGCATGACGTACATAGCGTAGCATGGGACTTCGCCGCCCTTGCGCCTTGAACTCATCGCGCCGATGGATGCAAGTCGCCGAGATCCAGGTGTCAAGACGGGCGAGAGCAAGCGAGCTGGCTGCAGGCGCTGATAAGACTGGCATGCAGCAGCTGTGAGGCTTACTTGTAGGATAATAGTCTCCCTCTCACTTAGTCCTCCACCCGTCGCATACTGACTGACCTTCCACGCTGTTTTCGCATAGCGCCTGTACACTTCGCCTTCGATTCTCTTTTTACGAAACTAGTCCTGTCAACAATGGTCGCCATTGACAGCATCCGCCAAACAATCACTGACGTGAAAGACAGAGTCATGGGCGCCAATGCTCCACAATCGGGCGAAGAACCGCCCTCAGGCATCCAAGGCAAAGGGACATTGGATGAACCGTACGATCAAGGAAACGCACCGGGTAAGCAGCCAGATGCACTGCTCCACGACGTTTTCTGAACGACTGGATCACGCAGAGAATGTCGCTGTCCGATCAGACCAAGAACCCCTTTCAGGCGTGCAAGCGAAAGGCACTGCGACCGAGCCATACGATCAAGGGAACGCAGCAGGTATGTTTGGCACGCACCTTTTGCCCAGAATCTACATGCTGAGCCGTTGTGATCGAAGAGAACACTGCCTCTTCGCAGCCGGCGAATGCCTCACCCTCAAGCGCTTCGACAGCGCCGAAGACTGCCTCGACTAAACCTGCTGACGCTCAGACCAACCCATCGACTGCTGCAGCAAGACGCCGTGCTTCAGAGCGCGATGTGAGCCCCGGCACATTACCGGATGGCTCTCACGCACAAACAAGTGGTGACCGGGGAGAGAGCTACGAACCGGCCAAAGGGCTCCAGAGGCTCAAGGGCAAGCTGGGTTTTGGAAAGCATTAGAGAAGAGAGACTTGTGAGATACGTTGCGGTGACTGGAGTCATGCTCACGCAACATGACGGATTTGGGAGGATTGTTCGTCTTGCAAACCGTCATCGACTCACCCGATTATGCGATTGTTGTTGTAGAAGAACTGCAGATTCACGGGATCGCTCGTCTGATATGTCATCGAACGCACTTTCACCCCATCTTACAGCAATTAGTAGCCAATCACCATAGGCTAAGAGTGCAAAGTTTCGAGCGCATAAAAGAGGATGAAGACAAAAATGAAATTGGTGCTTGACCTTGATCACCCAAAAGACTGATTGAATCGCTTTGTTGCCTGCTCGGTCAGAATGACCGAACTACTCCGTCTGCCACTTCCTTCGGACGGAGGTTGTCCGACCTTGCGTCAACACCACTGACAGCTATCTCTACATCGAAGAATCAATAATCTGTTTGATTACTACATAATTGGTGTAATCTCCATATATTTCTTCCAGGCCGGGAGAATTAAAGTCCCGTCTGCGCGTCTTCTTCCCGTATTGAAACAGCCTACATCCTTTTTCGACCGTTCTTACCGCTTGTACCAAGATGTCTACCGCCGATATCCCCCAGATCGAAGCAGGAAACCTGTTCAATGTCAATGGCCTTGTTGCCGTGATTACCGGCGGTGGTTCAGGTACAGTACACTCCCATTTAGCTCTCTGTCGATTTCCACCAACTCGATCGGCAGACCACATTAACCCTTTCTCTAGGCCTCGGTCGGATGATGGCAAGAGCCCTGGCGGTCAATGGGGCTTCCAAAGTCTTCATCATCGGTCGCCGTGAAGACTGCTTGAGGGAGACTGCCGACTCTGTCCCCGGCGGCACCATCATCCCCCTAGTTGGAGACGTGACCTCGAAGGGCTCGCTGCAACAGTGCTTTGAAAAGGTCAAGGCGGAGGTCGATTCCATCGACGTCCTTGTCGCAAACAGCGGGATATCTGGGCCGTCAGTGCCGACGCTAGATTCCAACCAGAAACCTGTATCCCTTGAGGAACTGGCAAAGAATATGTGGAAGCCCGAGCCAGAGGAAGTGACGCACACATACGCCATCAACATTACTGGCGTCCATTTCACGATTGCAGCATTCCTCCCCCTTCTGGATGCGGCCAACAAGAAGAGACCTGCTCCGACAAAGGACAACTTCACCCCTCGTCCGCAGATCATCACCACCGGGTCTATTGGAGGATTTAATCGCAAGCCTCTAGGTAACCTGAGCTACGGTGCTAGCAAATCCGGAGTCATGTTTCTCTCAAAACAGCTGGCGACTGCGCTCGTGCCCTACGATATCAGGGTGAATGTGATCGCCCCAGGACTCTACTATTCCCCAATGACGCATGGAATGTACCAAGCCCAAGGGAAGACAGAGGTTCACAATGTCGAGGGCACTTTCAGCAGCGAGGTCGTACCCGCGACCAGAACAGGTGACGAGCAGGACATGGCGGGAGTCATCCTGTGGCTTTGCTCGAGAGCGGGTGCATACATCAACGGATGTGTTGTTGTCACGGACGGTGGACGGCTCAGTGTTATGCCTGCATCATATTAGGCTGGAAATGAGGCAACACAGCATAAAGCAGATAGATCACTAGAGGCATAGATAGGATGGCGCGCTGGGTTGGTAGAGTTACAATCACGAGGCTATAACGATATGGGGAGGAGTGCCCGCGGAGTCATTGCTGGGACGATACGAAATCAAGTGGCATCACATGCTTGACAGCCACAATCGAACAGAAGAGATTTGACCCGCAGACCTGACCCAAGTTCATGCCCTCGATTCAGGGGATGGATCATACCGGAGTTGACAGTTCCGTGTAGAACGATCTTACCATGCACACGCCAGAAATTGCCCGTCGAGCCTTCTCGTTGTAAGGTGTGGCAGTGGATGGTAGTGGATGGCCGTGGTGGCATCATGCAGGAACATCCAGTCTGCCTTCCAGTTCCCGGATCATCCCACCACAAACCCAACGCCTCACCCACACCGCCCGCAAAGAGGCCCAGACCATTGGCTCGCAGGGGTCCCATTAGGCATGGGCTAAGTACTAGACCGGAACCTAATCGTGCTTAAATGGCCTTGGTGGCCTCCTAGCTTCTGCTGGGCTCCCCCCAACTCCCCTTGCTCCCCCCCCATTGCTCCCAAGCAGGGCAAGAGGGCTTGCAGTTTTCGCCTGTCGAAATTTGTGGCCATCGTCTGCGATCATTTCCCAGTGCAGGCACTCCGATACAGGACTTTTGCTTGGTTTGCTACAAAAGCATCTCACCGCAAGCACTCTTCACATTTCTCTACTTGTTTCTTTCTGCTCTCACTCCTAAGTCTACATACCCTCGTACCCTTGTCAAGTCAGCAAAGAAGGCGACATTCCTGCACAATCGGTGCAGCTTCCTTCCTTCCTGTTTGCGCACCCACAGAAATAGTACATTCTCGCGCTTCTCGATATCGGACTTTGGTCTCCTCCCCGCCTCACCGCCTCATTTACCGTTCAGTGAATACATTGACGGTCGAGTCCTCTCTCTCTTGACCACGGGAATATCTTTAACAGGACAACTTGAGGAACCTTGCCACTCTGAACCCATTACCGCAGTCGTCATGGCTTCACGACCTCACAACATCGGCATCAAAGCCATTGAAATCTACTTCCCAAATCAGGTATGTGAGAGTTGAACGAACCAGACTTTGGAGCTGAGCAGGCGCTAATCCATTCCCTAGTGTGTCGATCAAGCTGATTTGGAGAAGTTTGACGGCGTGTCGGCTGGCAAATACACAATTGGCCTCGGACAGACTAGAATGTCCTTCTGCGACGACAGGGAAGGTGAGTGGCAAATTCACTTTGAGAAGCCCTTGACCCTCGTCTAATTCACGAGCAGACATCTATTCCATTGCCCTTACCACTTTGACGAGCCTGATCTCAAAGTACTCGATTGACCTCAAAAATGTTGGGAGGCTGGAAGTCGGCACGGAGACCATGCTGGACAAGAGCAAAAGTGTGAAATCGGTGTTGATGCAGCTGTTCCAAGAGTCGGGCAACTTCAATGTCGAGGGCGTCGACTCTTACAACGCTTGCTAGTAAGTTGTGGAGCACCTCTGCACCGCAGCAGAGCCCACGTTGCTGACTGGTTGCAGTGGCGGTACAAATGCAGTCTTCAACTCTCTGAACTGGATCGAATCATCTGCATGGGACGGAAGGGATGCTATCGTGGTTGCCGGTGACATTGCCCTTTACAAGAAAGGAAATGCTCGTCCCACTGGTGGTGCTGGCTGCGTGGCCATGTTGATCGGTCCTGATGCACCCATTGCTTTCGAAGCTGGTCTACGAGGTTCCTACATCACCCACGCCTACGATTTCTATAAGCCTGATCTCACCAGCGAATATCCTTACGTCGATGGCCAATTTTCGCTGCGATGCTACACCGAGGCCGTTGATGCATGCTACAGAGCATACAATATCCGGGAGAGAGCACTCAAGTCACAGGTCAATGGTGTCAATGGACATGCGCACATGAATGGAAATGGCATGCACAAGGAAGAGGACGACAAGGCCCCTATGGACCGGTTCGATTACATGGCCTTCCACGCTCCCACCTGCAAGCTTGTCTCGAAATCGTACGCTCGTCTGCTCTACAATGATTTCCTCGAAGATCCAAGTCACCCCCAATTCAAGGAGGTTGCTCCCGAGTTGCGAGATCTGGACTACCAGGCATCTCTGACAGACAAGACTGTTGAGAAGACGTTCATGGCTTTGACGAAGAAGCGCTTTGCCGAACGAGTGCAGCCTGCCATCCAAGTGGCCACCATGTGCGGCAACATGTACTGTGGCAGCGTCTACGGCGGGCTTGTGGGGTTGATCAGCAACATTGCCCCGAAGACGCTCTATGGCAAAAGAGTTGGGGTCTTCAGCTACGGCAGTGGTCTCGCTAGTTCGATGTTTAGCCTAAAGGTCGTTGGGGACACCACAGAAATGGCCGAGAAGCTCAATCTTCAGAAACGATTAGACGCCCGACGGGTTGTCGCACCTGAAGTGTATGACGAGATGTGCATGCTTCGAGAGAAGGCCCATCTCAAGAAGGATTTCAAGCCGCTTGGTAATGTCGAGCATCTTGTGCCGGGTACATACTACTTGACCGAGGTCGACGACATGTTCCGACGGAAATATGAAGTCAAGGCATAATTGCGGTCAGCAGCAGAGCAGGGATTCGTCTCATTCTCGCACCAGACATTGCGTTTCAGGTTCGGGGGCCGGACTTGCATTGGTGGACGCTATAGACCAGTCTTATGATAGAGGGAGAGGGGCGTTGCAATGGACGGTTGATTGGATCTGGCCTGCAGACGGTGTTGGGCCTTGCATACACTTGTACATATGGAGGAGATATGCTTCTGACTTCCTGGGAGGCAGGAACTCGCCTGAGCAATAATCGATCAGCAGAGAAGCAAAAGCGAATGATCACGAAGCATTGTTACAGATCCAAAGCATCCCGAAACTGCCGCTGTGCATTGTCAGTCTAGTGCAATGTGGCTACCGTGGCATGCATTGCAGCTCAGCCTGGAATTGGCCAATATGTTGACCTGTTTCGCACCGACCGTTAGTAAGATGAAACACGGTTCGATTCCAGAAGGTGTTGGAGTCCACAGAGGACGGAGCAGCAGCGTTTGAATGATGCTAAGAGATGCAGAAGAAAGCAATGTGCATGCAAACGAAGAGGTTGGGATAAGAGAAGTACTTGGTTGGTGTCGTAGTCGTTCAGTGTTCGCGTGTCGTTCGTGCTGGAGCTACTGCAGCTGCTTGCAGTAGTGAGGAGGCGATGCATGATATCTACTTGGTACAGTTGGTGCAGGTGACCTCGTGCCGTTCTCGCGCGTGGCGACGAGGCGGTGACGCGGATACCTGCGCGACGTGGGACACGTGAACTCGACTTCGGCAAACCTGCCTCATGGTCCGTCGACATCTCTGACTCTGCTGCGCCACCTTCTTTTTCTCCATCCGCTAGTATTTTTTGCATCGCGCGCCAACTGCGTCACCAATGAGACTCCTTACACGGCTGTAGAATTTCCAAGCGCCCGAAATCTGAGGGAAAAGATGGAAGGAAAATTCTTCGGGGTCTCTCACTGCGCTTCAGCTACGCCCTGCAAATTCCCGGTGATCTCTCGTCTCTTCAGACTGCCGCTGGTGCCGCCTCTTCTGCTGGAATTTGTCGAACATTCGCCAAGCCGCAAGGATGCTCATCTCTCGAAATAACTGGGCAAGCGCCGACAAAGATTGCCTCGTAAGACATGATGAAATCGCCCAGAGCCTTGTTACACTCGATCTGAGCAAACCCGTAGCCTCAGGCCACATATCTGCCGCCCAAAATAGCTGCAGATGGCCCCGAATGTTTCCATGCCCTCTGGCGCGTACCACGCTCCACGCTTCACGCTTCGCGGTCGGCAGGCGATACTGGCCGTCGCTGGTTACCCATGGTCGGATTCTCGAACACCGTGTCAGTCGTGTTTGTTTCCTTGCCATCTTGATTCTCCTGCTCCACGTTTCAGGTGGGTAATGACCTGCAGGGCACTGTTGGTCGGGCTTCATGTTGGTCGCTTTCGGTCGCATACACCCAACCCATTTATACCTGGTCCTTCTCCCTCCCAAGAGCTCTGAGCCTTTCATTCTTTCAAGTTGCAAGACTGAAGACTCAGTCTGTCCGCTATTGGTAATCCCATCTGCTTTTCCTCTCGTACCTTTCCTTTGTTCTTTGGGTTCTCGTCTCCACACTGAGAAGCTGGCTTCTCGCTGACCACTACTTTTGCCCGGACTCAACCAAAAAGTTACAATAGGTGAGTTGTCTTCCACGACGCTGCCTAGCTTTGACCATGTATACTGATAGGGGTTTTCAGAATGTCATTGGCACCATACTTCTATAGACCACTTACGCCTCCAGAGGCTGCTGGTGCTGCCGGTCGGCACGGCCATACTCGGAATGTGTCTCGATCGTCATCCTGTGCGGTCGACACGCCGCCCGAGTCGATAATTACTGCTTGTAATATAACTCCAAGTCGATCACCAGTCCTCCGTCAGCATGGCCCGACGTTGCTTCCCAAGATCAGGACTCAGGACTCCTCCCTGGAGCCCCCATCCGCTCATCGACCACCCATCCACCGAAGGACCTCGTCATCCGTCGTCAACAATTCCAAGCATGCCCGACCTGCTATGTATAGGAGTTCGACTGAGCCTGTTGAGTGCACGCCGATGATTTCACCGATCTCGAACGCGCCTCACTCGCGATCGAACTCGCTCAATCCCTCTCCTGGATTGGCCAAAGCACAGCTCAGTGTGCCTGTCAGGACTCATTCTCGCTCTACCTCTGCCTCGAGCATTAACAGCGATGTTCTGAATCGTTTTGGTTATCCTACGTACCGCCAAATGCCTGTCTATGTGTCACATGATCAACAAACCCCGTCCCCAGATCTCTTCGCAACCAACTACATGCCATATACCAAAGCTCCCATGCCCGAGCCGCCAATGATCAACCTGGAGGGTACCTTTGACATGCCAATTGATCTTGATACCATTTCAAGACCTTGCTCTATGAGTCCTCCTCCCATGATGCCACCCATCTCTACGATCAGTATGCTCAGCTACTTGACCCAGCCAACACAGCCAATCAACCTAGTTCGACATCTCACATTCCAGACAGGTCGTGGTCTCACCAACCACTTTTGGTGGGATGTACGCAACATCCGACCCTGGAACTCGTTTTCGCTTCAGACCATGTCGGCTATCCCTGATCTTCTGACCCTACTCAACTTCGAACACGATAAAGCTTGTCTACCACTTATCAGTGCCAACGCAAACACTGTGACCCCTGCTTCGGAAGTCGACCTTGCCAATCTGATCTCCAAGATCTACTTCCCTAAGGTCAACGCTGCCACAAGACTGTCGCTTGGTAACAACTCTGTTGCCCTGTACCCAACCCCAACCCCGACTAGCTCAGGGCTCAGTGCTAACTCCGCCAATATCCCCACTTTTCTTGCCAACTACCCGAGCGATAATGATCGCATTCTCTCTGGACTCCCGCGAGGCCGCGTGGTCGGCTTAGTCCGGTCTTTCGACCGCTGGAACACAGGCATGCGTCGTGAAGGCCCTGCCCGCAAGGTCGAGTACCTACGTACTCTGGCGCATCTGCAGAAATGCATGCGAGACCACAGCTGTCGGTACGGCTTCATTATCACAGAGATCGAACTCGTCTGTGTTCGCGCCGGCTGCGACGACCGTGGCCAACCGTACTTCGGCTACCTGGAAGTCGCGGAGGCAGTGGAGACCAAGACCTTTGCTTGCAAAGGGAACGCGTCAGATGCAGAATTTGACATGACTGTCACTTTGGCTCTATACTATCTGCTTATGCTTGCCAAAGCGACGCCTTTGCCGGGCCAACCAGGCAGCTTCATGGATGTTGGGGGTCCTGGAACGTTGACTAGGCAAAGAGTCTGGGATGGTGGAAATGGCAGCAGTCTTCTTTCGGGTGATGAGGATGGCGATGCTGAGGAACTGGGGAAGGACGGCAAGGATAAGTGGATTCCAGAGCCGCAGATGGGGGAGAAAAGAGAGGCGAGGACGGTTAGAGGGTGGGTGTGGCCTAGCGACCCGTGGCACAAGAGGGAAGGGGAGCGCGGTGAACGTGGCAGCGGAAGAGGGGGGAAGAGACGATAATACTATTCTCTAGGGATTTCTGGAGAGAAACTATGAACGCGATTATGAACGATGTGGGGGATTCTGGATTTGGGCATGGGTTTTCCAAGCGATGCCATCCAGGTGATGAGCTCGAAGCATTAAAGTCCTCGACATCTAAACTCGAAATCGCGGTATTGCAAAATTGGTAATCAAATGAATTCATGCAAAAGTTCAAACTCTGGTACAGGATTCCATTCCTTTGCGGCATGTGGGAGGCCCGGAGCAAAAATACTTTGTGGGTGCCTGTCGAGTACCTGTATGAAAAGGTCGAGATACGTCAGCAAGGAGTCCTTGGAATGAAGCTTGAAAGAGAAACGACACGAATCGCGCATTATCTGGATGGCTCCTCATACTGTTGAGACTTGACATAATTTTTGAAGTCACCGACGGACGGCTTGACATGGCCGGTTCCGTCTCGTCAGTTATCGTTTGAGCATAAAGGTGAAAATCATCGGAGCTCTTCCCCAAAGCAGATCGGAAAAGAAAAAGAAAGGGAGCAAAGAGAAAGCTGAGAAGGCTGCCTACCAGAGATGAGGACGGAAAACTCTAAACAAAGGCGGTGCGACCGCATATGCAACGGCAGAATCTGAATGCGAGAATATTCGGTATTAGAGGAGAGGGACGGAGGAGGGAGGAGGGAGAATGGAAGGAGCTCGAAGAAATTGCAGAGAAAGAAATTGGACATGACGAGGACGGAATATCGTTCAAGGAGAAAATTTTCTTGGCAGATCAGGCTGGTGGGTTCGGCTGCGGGCAGGTTGCGCTGGTGACACAATTTCCACCCTGGCGGTAACCGCTCGACAGGCAACTAGGCCCGCGGGGTCAAACAAGCACCCATCAACCCATTTGTTCTCTTGAATACACCGTCCACTGTTGCTCCTGTAGCAATATCCGCACAGAACAGCAGATTTCTAGTTGCTCCGGATCCCCTCAGACCATCGAGAGTCACGGTTTCGCAGATATCGCCGATTGTCAGTCGAGATGGGAGGTATGTGTCGAGTCACAAAAGCCATGGTCTGCCACTCGCCTCAGCGGAGGCGCAAGTTGATGTCCTTGCGAGAATGGCAACTAACTGAGATCAACTACGGCAGACTTCCAAGCAATCGCCCGTGAGCCTCCTTGCTCCCGAGAAACCATAGGACGCAGACATGCCTAATGTGACGCAGAGCAATTCGTCGAGTTCTACTACAAGACCTTCGACGCCGATCGCACACAGTTGGCAGCCCTCTACGTACGTCTGCAACTATGCGCCCTGTGTAGATATGTCTTGAGCGGGGAAGGAAGAGGAAGAGCTTGATGTTTTCTGACACACCAGTGAGGGCACAGAGAGACAAGTCCATGCTTACCTTCGAGAAAGACCAGTTCATGGGGACACAGCCTATTCTTGAAAAGCTGACGGTGCGTAAACCTAAGCTTTTCAGCGATCAATCGTTACCATGTCCAAGGGCGACTGACGGAGTGGGACGTTGTAGAATCTACCATTCCAAAAAGTTCAACATCGGGTCGACACGACGGATGCGCAGCCGTCCAACGAGCAAGGAGGCATCTTGGTCATGGTGACTGGTGCATTGCTGGTAGGTGTGCCACATTGAAGGCTAGCCTCTGCGTCGAGGTCAAGGCGGCGTGGTCTCTGATGGACACGGTACAAACAGGTCGATGATCAACAACACCCGATGAGCTACGTCCAGACCTTCAACCTGCAGCCCGAGGCCGGCAGTTACTTCGTGTTCAACGACATCTTTAGATGTAGGCGGAATCGGAAAATATCAGGCAGACGACGAAAAGGCTAACAGATGTCGACAGTGGTGTACGCCGCAAGCGGATAGATCAATTAGCCACAAGGGGCGGTGCAGGTTCTGATATTCTGCAAGGGTGGTATCGAACAGAGGCACACGATGGGTCGACATGCATAGCAGATGGCGCAGCTTGGATGGGATGGAGGCTGTAGCGATTGTAAAGCACACAAAGATGGTCATTGAGCAAGCAGGGGAGAAGGCAGCACGATGATAGAAGGGACGCAACCACCAACAACAAGTACTTTGGTATGCACGTGCCGGTGCAGAAGACATTCCGACAAGGCTGAAGGCTGCCATAATTCCTGCTTCCAATCACTTTCGCGCTGCCCGAGTGGCCTAATGTTTCTTGTTCGCGGTCCGAGACGCACTGGCGGACAATACGGAGGATTACGAGTGCTGGAGCTGGTGCGGGTGCTGATGGCGCCACGCATGCGCTGCTTCGGCCGTGCGAGGTCCAGGCTGCTGTATTTCGCTGTGCACCCATAAATGGGCCTTGTAAAGGACTGAGCCCTGGAATTGTCTGTGAAGGCTGGGATAGAACAACCCGGCCATCTTGATTTGTATTCGAGTGTCTACAAGGTACGAGTACCTACCTTGCTACATACGGCGCACAGGCACTGGCTATTACCTCGTCAGCGTCAGACAGACCCTCAGAAAGCCCCATTGACTGTCTTGCCCTGCGCTAGGTACCTCGTAATAATACAGTATTAAGTCTCTGGCTTGCGGCTAGTTTAGGCGCACCGGACGCACCCCTGCCTCTCTGCACCTGCCACAACATCTCGCCAACGCCAACGGTGTCCGTCATCTATCGACAACTTTTGATCCAGCACAGACATCTTCGCGACAACGTGTTCGCTTCATTCTTCGACCCAGTACTCTGTAAGCCTCAGAGTTTTCGATCACAACATACAATCCAAGTCAAGATCAAAGCCAACATTGCTTCCGCGACAAACGTCTCAGATCGAAAGCGTCCCATAGTTCAGCTGCATTGAAACAGGGCCGTTGTGCCACATCTGTCCTCTCCGACTTTCTCAACTTGAACGCCCCCAGTGTCATTGAAAGAGAGAATCCACCATGGCGCTCATGGACGAATTCAAAATGCGCAACTTCAGTGAGTCCTTCTTGCTGCTGGTACCCGCAACTGCACCAGATCAGAGCTGACAGCTGACCGCAGGTATCTACGGGCAATGGTGAGAATTCATTCCCTCTCATTCCATGCGTGGTCGCCAACGATGCCTTCCCTGTGAGCCTTTGCGCTGCAGAACATTACTGGGGAGATACCATATGCTTTTCACACATCGAGTTGAACGGATGTCGGAGAACAATTATGATGAGGTGGCTGAAAGACAGGGATAAGAAAGCTGACTTCTGAATTAATACAGGCTCGGAGTGCTATCCATCATCCTCGGGCTTGCCTTGGGTATCGCCAACATCTTTCACTTTAACCTGCTCATCCTCTTCAGCATCATACTACTGTGCGTCCCCCACTGGCCCCGATCATCCGGATGTACGAAAGGTTGACTTTTGACCGTGGCAGTTGTTCCTCCCTTGTTCTGATATTCATCGAAATCCCGCTCTTACTACGTATTTGCCCTACATCCGCCAAATTCGATGCCTTTATCAAACGCTTCACCACAAACTACATGCGTGCCGCTATCTACGCCGTCATGTCCCTGGTTCAGTGGCTGAGCATCATTGTGGATCCCAGCAGCTTGATTGCTGCCGCCGTGGTGTTGGCCCTTGCAGCAGGTTGTTACGCACTGGCGGGGTTGAAACAGCAGGAATTTGTGGGCAGCACCACGCTTGGTGGTCGGGGAGTGGCCCAGATGATTGTCTAAGAAGCCTTGGTCCGCCTTTCTTTCTCACCGTCCCCGTCTTGTCGAGTTTGGCGGAACCAAAAGTGATTTGACAGTGGTGTACTTCTAGCGGCGCGCCGGGACGCAGAATGTTCGAGCGCAGGGAGTACGGAGTCCATGGAAATGGCATTTGGATGACCTGGCGGAGTGTTTTCACTTAGAGCTCCACGGAATTTTATGATGGTGGTTTACAAGATGCCACTCGATGCACGCTGCAGGAGGCTGGATAGTCATTTAGGTTTATGAGTAGGAATCAAATTAGCATCGAAACCGCCTTGAACTTCATATACTCGTATGGTATCAG
Organism: Cladophialophora bantiana CBS 173.52; assembly: GCF_000835475.1. Taxonomy (NCBI): domain Eukaryota; kingdom Fungi; phylum Ascomycota; class Eurotiomycetes; order Chaetothyriales; family Herpotrichiellaceae; genus Cladophialophora; species Cladophialophora bantiana. The sequence continues at coordinate 1,558,294 of NW_015971576.1, read as the reverse complement.
ACTTGAGACTATGGATTCGCCAAGAGTCGAAAGTGATGAAGGAAGAAAGGAAGGAATCAAGGAAGGATTGTTCGCTGCTGCTGATGGTCCGGTGCCGCTTGAGCAAGATATCATAAGCTCGACTGCGTACATATGCAATGCAGCTTACGGTTGCTTTGGTTTGCCTGTTGGCGTGCGCCTGGACGAGTTCGTGTTAACAGCACCCTTCCGTGGATCGACAATCTAGACAAGGGAGACGGGCAACAGGGTGCCATGTCCAAAACACCCAAAAACACCATATCCACCGCCACAGATCCCCCATCTTTTGTCGTGTCATCCATCATGTTCGCATAGCACGTCCTTGTCTGGTGCTATGCCTCTTGTGGGGGAGGAGATCGGATCGCGATCGACCGGAACATTGGATGGCAAGCGGCAGTACTGACAACTCCGTTCATACTTGTGGATTCCTCCACTCAGTAAGTAGCCGGGGAAGGCGCAGCCAAAGGCAAGGGTGGCACCGACGGTGCGGCTGGGGGCATGGGAGGAGCTGAACTAGCAGTAATAAGCAGTGCGCACGGAGAACCCATCGCCTGGGTTCCTGTGGCTTGCCGAGCCATCACGGTGTCCTTGGAATCTCTGGGGTGTTTGGATGATAAGAGGCTGAGGGCGCGGCGAGCAGCGAGGGAACAAGGCTCAGGTGGCGTGCTAGACCCGAAGCAGCTTGGGCAACCAGTTTCTAAGCCGAGATGAAGGCTGTGTTGGTGCTGTTTCGTCTTGCTTGGTCTGGGTCTTGGGCTGCTTGTCGAGTGCATCGGGCCCCCAGCGGTGCCCAGCCCATACCTCCGTGTGCTATTCTTTTCATTTGCTTTGCGGCTGAGGCGTCCGTGTTCAATCGTCAAACCCTGTGTACGAGGCCAGGTCCCTTAGTCTTGTCCGGTGTCCCTCGTTTCTTTGCTTTGTCCCTGGCCTTGGACCCGAATGGCAACTTCGGATTTCTGACCTGAAAAAAAAAAAAAAACATTCATCGAAACATCCTCTCTTGTCGGTGACAAAACTGTGACACCCTCTCAACTCTTTACATATCAGAAAACCAAAACGGAAAAGACAAAGGAACGATGAATTAGCCCGAGCAGCACTTCTTCAACAATGTCGCCGTACGCTTCAGGCCTGAATCATGGAAGAAGACAGTCGACCCAGCGTATATCTCAATGTTCCAATCACTGACGCTGAGCGCCGTGCTCAAGTTGCCGAGGCCGCCGTCCGAGACGACAGCTCCGAGCGACTCTTGCCAGAACCTCGACAGCCTTCGCCAGAATTCCAGTCCGCACAGTCTTCTGCTCAACTACAGGCTCCAGTCCCCAGCCGATTTCCGTCAATACACGCTCCCCCCGTCATAAGACAGTATGCGCCGAGATTCTCGCAAAGACCAGAAGTTCGCCAATATGTCCCCATCTCCCCAGTCCCCGAGGAAGACGAACCCGAGTCCATCAGGCTCCGGCCGCACTCGGCTGTCGTCACTGACGATGGCTATCTACTCCCTTCCCCAGGGCCGATGCCGACTTTATGGACTCCCATCTGGTTGAAGCGGTGGTTTCTGGGCCTCTTTGCTCTCGTTTTTGTCGCCTTTCTGATCGCCCTGGTCCTCCTTTGGCACTTTGATGAACAGAACGATGGTTTCCACGTTGACCAGGGAACGAACCATGATGCCTGGACTTACACGCCTACTGTCATTGTCGTTGTTGTCGTGGCCGCTTGGAGAATGGTTGACCACCAATCCAAGCTAGCCATGCCCTACGACGCTCTCCAAGACGGACCGATAAAGCCGTCCGAAAGCCTTTTGGTCGATTATATTTCGAATTTTCAGCTCGTGTCGTTACTTGAAGCGTTCAAAAACAGTCATTTCGCCGTCATTGCTTCGATCACCGGATTCATGTTATTAAAAGTTGTCACCGTCTTTGCGACCGGGTTGTTGGTTGCTCTCCCAACACAAGTAACTCAAAAGGACGCGATCGTGCGGGCCAGGGGATTCAGCGCGGATTCTTTCGACCCGAACGCCGCACTCACTTCTTCGGCTTTCCCGGCTCAGCCGGTGTATGCGTACTATGGTAGTATGGCCCAGGGTGTGCCTTTGGAAAATGGCGTTAGGTTTGATCTGGCATACAGTGCCTTGACAGTCAGTTCTGATACCCCGATCGGCGACGATGCGACAATTTCCGGCGAAGTCGATGCCTTTGTGCCGACTATGACATGCAAAACTTTGAATGTGCAGTTGGGAACTCCACGGATTGTGAACGACACCAACTCAGCGAGCGCGTTCGCCACTTCGAGCAATATCACCTTCACCATCAATGCGGGCGATGTATGCAGTCAGCTTTCTTCAGTCGCCGTGCCAGCGGACAATCCGTACACTGAAATTCTCCCGAAGCATCAGGTCACAGGTACTATGCAGCAGGTCTTCTGTGGAACCACGAATGCTAGCGTACCTGATTCGAACGGCCCAAAAGGGCTGTTATTCACGATTACCGACATCAGTTACCGGCAGACACTATTCGACAACGCTACTGACCTCGCGGGGGGTTCGTTTATCATTGCGAGTGATGTTTCCAGGATGCTTAGCAATATGACGAACGTGTTCTGCACTCCGTCGTATTCGATGACCAGGGCCCAGATTACTAACAACACCCGGCTACTCGAGAGTAATAATGCCGTATCAGTCACGTTGAAGGATGGGGCAAGCAATAGCACTCTTTCGGGATTTTCGAATTGGAATGCCACCATTGTCCTTACGCAGGCTTCGATTGCTGCGCAAGTTCTCTTTGGCGACACGATCAACGATGACACTATTTCCGACTCAAGCGCCATCTTTACGCTCATGGCTCTAACGCGGGGCTCCCAGAATATCGACACTTTGATTAACCCGGATGCGATGATATCAGCTGCTCAGGACACGTCCAAGGGCCTTTTATCTCAATACGCTCATCAAGTCTTAAGAGCCGCGGACGACGCCGATGTGGATGGAGGAAAAGTGACACGTCAAGAACGGAGGCTTCGAGTCAATGATGTTTCTGTGTGGACGATGGCTTCGGCATCTGGATTGCTGTTCTTTTTCTGTGTTGCCTTGATTTTCATCGCCCCCAGAGCGGTTGTTCCGCGCGATCCAAGTTCCATTGCGGCGATGGCGACGATGCTGACCAGAAGTACCGAACTGAATCGACTGCTGCGAAAGCAAGGCGCACCGAGCTATGCAAATCAAAAATCAGCGTTGGCAGGTTTCGAATTCGGTACGGCAATCGCCACGACGGATTCTGGGACGAGGAGTTTCAAGATCGTCACCTCAGAAGGTGAGCCAGATGAACCAACCACCAAGCCGACTATGGATATTAAATGGTGGGTGCCGATCACGGCAACATTTCCGTTCTTAACGCTCACCTTGATTCTTCCCCTGGGCCTCATTGTGGCGTTGGAGCTCATTCAACGGCATTCTGATGATCATAATGGGTTTTACACCGTGGCGGACGATAAATGGACGGAGATTTACAGCCACTATATCCCAGGTCTCGTGATGCTTATTTTGGCAGCATTTGTCAACATGCTTGATTTCAATGTGGCGTTGTTCACTCCCTGGAACAACCTGGCAGAAGGCAACGCCATTCACAGAAGATCGGTCCTCAACAATATTCTTGGAAGATCACCTCCATCCGCATTCTTACAGGCTCTGAGGACGCGGAGCCTCGGTGCTATGTTGAGCATCATCGCAGCTGCGCTTGCTAGTCTTCTGGCAGTGATTGCTTCAGGCCTGTACTACGTCCAGCATTACACAGTTGACGGGGCGAGTATTTCGCTTACTCAAGTTGACTCTTTCGACCTTCAGTGGCCAAACAGCTTCTCTAATGACAATGGAGCAGCGGCCATTACCAGTCTGATCATGCACCAGAATTTCAGCTACCCTCAATTCACATACGAGGGACTCGTTTTTCCGAAGCTGTCCCTGAACAACTCCGCTCTGACAAAGGATACACTAACGACGGTATCTGGATCGTCATCCCACGTGCTCCCGGCTGTTCGCGCAAATCTCAAATGCGATGTTCTTGCCAGTGACTCTTTCTCCCTCTCCACAGAAAAGGCAGGAACCGACAGCGCATACGCAACGGATCAAGCATTCATCACCGCCAGAGCAGCGCTTCCGGACTCTTGTCAGCTCGGCGGCTCAAAAGGCACAGATGACTTTGTTCTTTACGAAAATAATTTCGAACTGCCTCCAGGTGGGAAGGGAACATTTGCTGGTGCTCAATTGGATCTTTTGTTTGGAGAGAATGCGACAACATACGGCAACTATGGCGAGAATCGTGGTCAATACATCAGTGACAATCCACCAGTTGGCTGCCCAAGTTTAGCTTTCACCTTTGGCCATTTCCAGCTGGACAGCACGGACAGAAGTCAAGTGACCACAATGGTGTGCTATCAAGAAATCCAAGGCCTCAACGCAAATGTCACATTGCTACCCAACAGTACAACCATTGATTCGAGCCATCCACCAGCAGTGGTCGAGAGCAGCATCTTCCTCCACGATAATCCGCTCAGCAATAGCAGCGGGGTGAAGACATTCGACTTCCGCATTCAGAACAATCTCGCTCAAGAGGTGACTGTGTTTAACGGCGAGGGCGGGACACCCGCGACCAACCCTTCGACTACAAATACATTTGACATCTTCTTCCAAGCCATTATCAACGGTTCTGAACCGCACGACCCAGCAACCCTAGCTGGCCCGGACAACCAAGATGTCCTCATCGACGCAATAAACAGGTTCTATCGTATCTACATGGCGCAAGCCATTTCCGCAAACATGCGCGGACCCTTGAACAGTCTGAGCACTTCGTCCCGCCTTCTTCGACGCCAAACTTCGTCCACAATAACCTCCCTCACTACGGTGGATACTCCGCGGCTCGTCCAGGATAAAGACAGCAAGCTTATCCTCCAAATCCTCCTCGGCATCATGACGGCCTTGGCCGCATCAGCGTGGCTAACCACGAAGTTCCAGCGTGTTCTCCCATGTAACCCGTGCTCGATGGCAGGGAAAATGTCCCTCCTCGCGGGCAGCGATTTGTGCCACAGCGCCGACGATGGACTATGTGAATGCTGTGGGAAACCCCGTCGACGGTCATTTGGACATGACGATGATAACAGACCCGAATCAATTCATGCAGGTCCAGAGGAAAATGGCGACGAAACCGACGAGCGCCAACAGGTCATTCCCGACGGCGCGGAATGGATGCCCGCCTCCCAATTCGAAACCGTTTTCGGTGGGAAACGCTACAGCATGGGCTGGTGGCGCGAGCGGCGACTCGTGGGCAAAAGACGAAGATTTGGCGTGGACATCGGTGCTCGCGCCGATGGGGCAGATGACCAAGACTGGGAGCTGGGGGAAAGAAGGCCCGAGGGAACTGGGTTTAGCGATTTTATGATGAGAGGCGGCGATAGGGATGGCAGGGGCGAGTATTCAAGATTCGGAGGCCGTTCGAGAGGTGCGAGTGTGAGTGGACCGAGCCCTGAGCCCGGGGCGACGGAAGGAAGAGGGGGGCAGATGATGAATATGCCTCGAGAGCCTTCGCCGGGAGTGTATGTGCCCGAAACGGGTCGAACGGGCCAGCCCTTTTACCACGATGGAGGAGGACCAGGCCCGTCGACACTGGCGGGAAGGCGGAGTCCTGTGGGGGGTGAAGCATAGATTTATTGAGACTCGGTTGATAAAGCTGACACGGCGGTTCTTCTTCCTTTTGCCACGCTTGTTTGTAAACTACGGATTTCTTTTCAGGTTGGTCACAACTCATGACGATTGATATATGGAGTTTCAGGTTTGGGGGTTTGGGGTAGTGGCACGATACCCTGGCAGTATATACCATCGGCGCTGGCACTGGATTTTCATCGAGACCATTTTCACTTTCATTTTCAAGGGCTCATTCTGATTTTATTTAATTCCTTTATCTTTCTCTTCTCTCCCTCCCAAATGAGTGATGCATGGCGTGGGATGTTCACACTCAATTGAACCCTAGAAAAGGGGCCATCACGTGATGTAGATGTGGACCTGGGCTTCCGTAACACGCTCCGAAGATCCTCGGTCACTCTTTGAGAAATCCATCACAAAATCACAAAATCACAAAAATTAGCTTCTGATTTCAAAGCGGCTGCAGAGGGGCAGCCTTCGGGCGTCGAGGGCCATGAACAATGTTGGAACGGTAGCTCTGCGCATAGCCAGGAATGGCCTGCAGGCCTCGACTCGCCAGGCCCCTCTCAGGCCTGTCTCGCGGGCATGGCTTCTGAATCTATTTCCCTGCCATAGCCAGGACTCTCTTTCATTCTTGCGATCATGCAATCCACTTCTTCAGTCTCCTTTGCTCAAAGTCCAATTGCGCGCCTTCTCGCAGTCTGCGCAATGCAGCTTCCGCCCGTGTCCTATTGTTCAGAAACTCAAACCTTATGGTTCTGACAACAAGCCTGAGACAGGACTGAGATTTCAGGACGCCGAGCTCAGCAGAGAGCAGATACTGTCTATCTTCGGACGACCCGCTCCTCCGCCTCGGTTTGCGAACAGACTGCTCCGAGTCCTCCATGGCCGCCGCCACGACGGAACGCTTGATCTGCCGCTCCCAAAGGACATTGAGTCGCAGTTGGGGGAATATCCCCATGCGGTCGAGGACGGTCTCCGGTTTTTAAGGCAGGCGTACCCAATCGACGAAGATGAGGCTATTATGTACCGCATTGATCGGGAAGAGGATAAGCTTGAAAAGGACCACCCTTCGGTTCTGATGCAAAGGGGACAAGATATCGGTCTCTACAGAGCACACAAAGCGCCGGAAGACACCTATTACGGTCCCCAGAGTGGATACTATCAGGCTGAACTTAGCGAAAAAGAGAGCGACCCGTATGGAAAGAGCGAACTAGACAGAATCCGCGCAGAAAATGAAGCCAAACGTGAAAAGGAAGAGGCGGAATTGCAAGCACAAATCGACAAGGAGATGGAGAAAGCCCAAAAGGCCCGGACTGAGCGATCCAGAGCACTTGCTCAGCGACCGGACCAAGGTTTAGAGACCGCCAAAGAGCTGAGACCGCCCAACAGGTTTGAGAGATGGGTGCTGAGAGCTCGTAACCGAGCCCAGTCAAAGCTGACACTCGAATCGCCAGAGATCGCTCAGATGACCATGATGCAGCGCCTGTTTCCTTCGCTACTCCTGGTCGCATTCTTGTGTGGTGGTTCTTACATCTTTGCCCAAGTCTGGACTCGACCAAAACAGTCCGATCGACTCTTCCCGGGTGTGTCGCTTTCCTTCGCCACTATTGGCACCTTGGTTGCCATCAATACCGCCGTCTGGCTGGCTTGGAAGTTCCCACCTTGCTGGTCTATGCTGAACAAGTACTTCTTGTTTGTTCCCGCTTATCCGTATGCACTGAGCATGCTGGGCAACCTCTTTAGCCACCAAACACTATGGCATTTGACGATGAACATGGGGGCTTTGGCTATCTTTGGTCTTCCTCTCCACGAAGAGATTGGCCGTGGTAACTTTCTATCCATCTACTTTACTTCGGGTCTGGTGGGGGGCTTTGTGAGCTTTGCGCGCCATCTTGCTCAGCGCAACATGGCAACTTCGGTTCTGGGTGCTAGTGGATGCGTGTATGGCATCATATCCGCATATCTCGCTCTTCATTTACGGTAAGGATGAAATCCAACCTTCTCGAACTGCGGCACGCACTAACACGGGCCCTCACAGTGACAACTTCTCTCTTATATTCATCCCCCACGACTGGACGGACAGATTATCTTTCAGCGGCCAAACGGTCTTGGTAGTTCTTACGTTGAGCCAAGTGTTTGGGGCGTTGGGCCGTCTAGGGAGGTACGACTACATCGATCACTTGGGTGGGATGGCGGTGGGTTACGTCTATGCTCGGTGGCTGCAGAGCAACGGTCACAGGAGAAGGGAAGACACGACCAGGCTGGGTGCATGGTGGACGAACCTGGCCGGGAAAAAGCCGTGAGCATATGTATGATCAGGGGAGGGAAGACAGGACTCGACCTTGCCTGCAGGAGAGACGGTGGAGGTCTTCATCCACGTCCGGTGTGTATGGCTGCGGAGGATCGAGAGAGAGAGCCTTCGAGGACTCGATATAGTTCGAAGAGGCCTTTACTTCGGATACACTACGACTAGACTGGCCTCGGCCGACTTAGAGATACTGTACGCAGAGGCTCTCCGGACGGCTCTCTTGCTCACGATGGATTGCGACTCATGTGCCAGTCCATGTAAAGTTGCCACAGAGGCAACATCTGGGATATGTCAAGCATCCATCCGCTTGACTCGATAAAAAAAGAATTCCACTCTCGTGCAGATGTCACCACCAATATAAATTGTGGTATAATGGGAAGCCCATCAAAGCCGAAAGTGGAGGAGTCTCGTTGGGCATTTCCGCCCCGCCGACGTCACAACTCTCCGATTCGTAGAGAAGTCGTCTTCGAGAAGTTTTCCGCCATTATCTCCATTTGCTCCAAACCCCCCCGAGCATCCCACTTCCCACGCTGCAAATTTTGCTCTTCTCTCGTGTTTGCTCGTGGCCCTTGGCGCTTCAGCCGCTCACTGAAGAATCAGGCGCCATCAGGCTCGGCCTCACACCACCTGTTGTCGCCCATACCAGTACAGTAACAACGCATCCTTGCACTCCAAATGGCCGACGCGTCTCCCTCCCACCCACTGCCTTCCCTGTCCCTTCTGAGAACCCTCGAACCCCCTGGCTCAGGGAAGACGCGATCATGGCAATCAATCCCGCATCCAGACCCGTCTACACCGCTCCTCGCAACCGGCTCCGCAGACAAGTCCGTCAACATCTGGTCGCTGCGAGATTTCTCCCTGATCTCGACGATAAGCGGAGGACATAAGAGGAGCGTGAGAACTGTCGCGTGGAAGGATTTCGGCGGCAGCACCAAGGTCAGGAGGAAGACGGAGCGGAAGAAACCTGTGGTGTTGGGCACAGGTAGCTTTGACGCGAATGTCGGGATTTGGATGTGGAATGATGATCGGAGGTGGGCGGCCTTTCGAGATGCAGACGATCAAGAGAATGAGAAAGGCCGAACGCCGCAGGATGAAAGGAGCATGTCTTCTGACACGGGCGAAGTCGACATGACCAACGACCTGGCCGACGACGAAGATGAAGAGTGGCATTTTTCCACTCTGCTGACGGGTCCCGATTCCGAGATCAAATCCATTGAATTCTCGCCTCCCCATTACCCGGCGAACCTCTTGGCGACCAGCTCAAGAGACAAGAGTGTTTGGATCTGGGAAGAAGTAGAGCCCGAAGAGTGGGAAACTATTGCGGTCCTGAGTGAGCATACGGGCGATGTCAAATGCGTTGGTTGGTGTCAGGGGGCAAGAAGGGGGAACGGCCGCAGGTCGAAGCGAAGAAAGCTCGAAGATGCAGGAGATCGAGACGGAGATGTCGATATGGGAGACACAGTTGGGCGACCAAACGGCCTGAGTTCCGCAACAACAAGGACCCAACAAGACGTCGACGTCGACGAAGAAGACGAGGTGGACGTCCTTGGCTGTCGCCCCATCCTGGCGAGCGGTTCATACGACGACACAATCCGCCTCTGGCGGGACGTCGAGGAAGAAGGCGACTGGATCTGCGTCAGCGTGATCGACGGCCACGGGGGGACAGTTTGGGATCTTAAGTGGGAGAAACACGTCAATTACTCCCTCTTGGACCTCTCGCAGTGTCGCAACGAACGAGACCGAGAGGTTGCGATACGAGAATTTGAAGCAGATTGGATACCTCGCATCATCTCTTGCTCCGACGACCTTACGGTGCGTGTGTGGAGAAGGGAATTAAGTGAGGCCGAAAAAGAGAAGAGAAGAGCACAGTCGCAACACCAGTCGGCGCCAATGGGATTTGCGTCCTCGCGAATACCCAGCGTGATCCGCCCGATGAGCGCGATGGAGAAATGGGTCGACGACTCGACATTGCCCGCCGTGCATGTACGGAGTGTATATGCAGTGGATTGGTCGAAAAGGACCGGGATGGTGGTGAGTTGCGGCGGAGACGGCACGATAGCGGTGTACAAGGAAGTAACTGCGCCAGCATCCGCATCAGCAGCCGCAGACAGTGCGTCGAGCGGTGGAAGTATGGAAGGAGACGACGTCGTCATGAACGGCACGACGACAACATCGCTATTACCCAGGCCCACCCCAGAGAACAATAACGTCCAGGGCGGCGACGACGCGCCTTACAGGCTGCACCGCTCGAAATGGGAAATCGTGGCGCTCATGGAAGCCGCCCACGACGAGTTCGAGATCAACCACGTCTGCTGGGCCGAGCGGCGCGACAAGGATAGACGGTTCGACGGCGAGGAGATGATCATTTCGACTGGCGACGAGGGCGACGTTAGAATATGGACCTTGCCTGACGACCTCATGGGAGAGTTTTGAGCGAATCTGTTGTGGCGAGGCTCGCTCGCTGCCTGGCTCGCCATTGAGGCGAGAACGACATGGATATTGGATTTTATCTCGAGTAGAGGGAGTTTTAGAAGCTTGTAGATGATGGAGAGGATGGAAAATGAAGAGCTGTGAAGTTCTTGCCATGATATATATGTATGCCCGCCATGCTTTGCATACGAAATCTCACTCCTCCTCTTCCTCCTCCCTGCCCGCAAGGAGTCCTTCAAACCGTTCATCTAGGTTAGCTTTTTCCTCGCACACTCTCTTCTCTCGCTACAGGTATCCCGTGCCGAAAACGCCCTCAGGACAGGTAGGTACCTAGCACGAGATCGATCTCCCCTTTGCTGGGTTTCTGCGTGTGTTGGGTGCCAATCCAGCCCTGCCCAGTCTGGTCGACCGCCCTATTGTATATCCTCCATATCTATATACGAGGGAGTTGGACGTGCGTGGGCCGACTCTCTGTCCACCGTCGTCGATCCACCTATCGTTGATTGGGGGCAAAAGTGCTGATGGGTATATATGCATGCATTACATAGAATGGATTTCTCAGAAGCTGCAGAGTCCTCGGTACAATTGAGATTTCGCTGTACGTAGCGGAGATCATCATCTCAGAAGCCAGCCATCGTTTCCATACAAGGGGACTTGGTACCGTAGCCCAAGACAGGAGAAGAGAGGAGAGGAGAGGAGACTTGCTTGTTGTCGAGAGAATTTTGAGAGCAAAGGTTCCGGAAGTGATGAGCTAGTGTCTAGTCACTCCTACTTGTAGATGGGAGGCTCTGCTTGACTGCCTGACCGCGTGATAACCGTGTGTGGATCCCTCGCAGGTTCAGCCTTGTCAGCCCTTAGCAAGGCTGTAACCCACTAGGTCTGGTTCAAATCATTCACCTTTATATTTTTGTTGCGCTCAATTTCTGTCACACAAAGACCCCCTACCACGACTAGGGCGATTCCGAACCGAGATCACAGCAGGCAGTCCAGGTCCTGTCAGGTCAAACTAGCACCGGGCTAACAGGCATCAGGACCTCGATTCGATCCTTCTCCTCTCCTCCGATGACGACAAAATCTATGTCTTGTCAGGACGAACTAACAATAACGGGTTGGCAGGCAGCAAGACATCGATTCGAACGGAACCGATTGATTCAACCGTATAGAGTTTGTAGTATAACCGGCCGAGAAAAACCAACCCCGAAAGGGGCGAGTTTCGCTTAACACAGACCAGAGGTTGGCTGTTCTGTGTTAAGTTTTTGCACTTTTTGACGCCAAATATCAATCGATGGTTTTTGTGTGATCCGCGTGATCCCCGTGATACACCGGTTGATCGTTGAGGGATGTATCTGCTTGGCGAAGTGTGCTAGTGAGATGCATCACCAACGTTGGAGGCAAAAAGACATGCCCGATTCGTGAAGTTGTCCACTTGAACCTAGTGAAGTCAATCATAGTTCAGTCTCCTTCGAGGTAGGCCTCTTTCTTCAGCCGCTTCACGGCCTTGCGAGCTTGATTCATACTCCCTCCCAGGAACTCCAGCTGTCGAGTTCGCTCAGCCAACGCGTCTTCCGTCACGTCGTCCAACACAAACTTTCCCATTTGCCCTCCCCTCCATTTCTGCACAAACTGCAAAGCCGAAGACTCAAAGTCGGGCAGCCCGCCCTTCTTTAGGCGACCCTGTTTCCGCGCGAGGCCCTCCAGCACATCAAAAATATCGTTGCTTGGTTCAGCAAACATGCTATATAACGCCGGATCGCGAAGATTGAGGTGGTACAGGAGATAGTCGGCGATGGTTGTGGGCGGGATAATCGTGTCTTTGACATTTCCGCAGAGAGCGAGCTTCAGCATACTCTCGGCATCTGGGACGTAGGGAACGAAGACACCAGGAGTGTCCAGAACATATACGGCCTCTCTACCACCTTCCGCTTCTATTATCTTGACATCACTGCCGATCTTCCTGGTTACTCCTGGTTGATCTCCAGTTCTCGCAGCCTTGCTTTTTCCCAAGCTAACATTCCGCAAAGCGTTGAGAAGAGATGACTTCCCAACATTAGGCATGCCCACGACCATGAGACGGGTGCCGAAGAGGGAGGTCGAGGCATTCGCGTGCGCCCGTGCAAAATCGAGGACTCGGTTGATAGCGACTCGCGACTTCACATCTGCAAAGAATGATGTGGATGGAGAATCCCATTTCTTGATGATCTTTTCTCTCTGTTCCAGGTCAGAACCGCCATGTGCAAGCTCATTCCCCGGACTGCTCATACCTGCTTGTCTTCACTGGTGAAATTGCTTCCCAGATCTTGCTTGGTGTAAACTATCAATCGGGGTCGTTCGCCGAGGTTGGCTTCGAATAACGGATTACGAGAGGCAATGGGCGTTCGATAGTCTCGGCATTCAATGACCAGATCGATTTGCGAGATCATTGATTTCATCTTCGACAAACCGGCCGCATGATGGCCCAGGAAGTAGGATCTAGGTATCGACTCGAGGTGTGGGTACACTCGGCGAGGCACGAATGGGCCCATGTTGGATGAAGGCGTTTTGCGGTGGAAGGTATAGGTCTTCAGCCATTGTCCTCATTTTAGCCGCTCTATGTGTTATTGCAGCATGCTGGACGACCTTTGGATGGGGAGGAGTTGGCACGAAGTTAGGTTCGTGAGGTAGAATTTGCGCGTGGAGTTGAAAATGCCGGCTACGGTGGAGTATGTTTCGCAAGGCGTAGAGCACACTTCCTTTCCACTCAACAAGGCTCCCACGAGAATCATCCTTCGCTCTGATACACGCGGCCATTCTTCGAAGGTGAGTTGTACCGACAAATGGATCATGGGCTGATAGTCTGTAGAAAGGCTTCAAACCCTTGGAGCTGCAAGTCTATTGGTGGAACCAAATGATATGTGGCCGAAAGTGCTACATCATTCCTCCACACAAACTACTTGTTCTAGGCAAATGAACCCCAGTCTATTGCAAGAAAGTCCTAAATGCAGTACGATGACACTTGGAATACAATGCAAGCTAGATGCGAAGCAAGTGCAGCGTTCAAGACGATGTCTGGGGTCTTCTTGGGTCCATTTGGTCCTTTCTTCCCTTCAAAACACCCAGGACAAGTGGCCCAAGGACAAATTCGATGCTCTGATACAGCATGCCACTTCGAAGGCCTGAGTTCAGTCAACCATTTCGTTTAATAGCGCATTTTGCGATGCACTTATGGGAGAGAGTATGGCATTGCATGTCGCTCAGCACAACATGACACCGCATCATTTGCTTTGAATCCTCTGCCTGCCCACTCGACATCTGGAGAGTAGCACGCAAGGCGTCGGACGCAAAATTGCTCTCTTGTACCACAATTCTTTCTTTGGTTTGACACGATGTTTGCAGATTCGGTGGCCGGCCATGTCCAACGGCTACACTGCCCCTCAGCTAGATACGGTGTCCGCCTAGGACTTCCCATCGCTTAGCGAACCAACATTTCCTGTGCGCAGAGCACCACCGGCTTCTGTGAGGCAATTGAGCTGCGAAGGCGTCAAGAAGACCAGCATTGCACCGCTTCAGCTGTCGAGTCGGCAAGCTTTGACTGTCTCCCGTTTATCCCGTCTTTCAGGTTTGTTGCAGTGCAGAGCCTTTGTCCAGCTCTGGCATGGTGGATAGTTCTGTTAACGCGCAGCTAGCGTTTCACTGAGTTTCACTTCAAAAACTGCCGTTCAATGTCTGCACCAAGCAAAAACTTGCTTGCGAATTGCAAAGAAGCTTTCCGAGGTACTGTCTCTTTTATTCGAGGTTCAACGATCACGTTGTCAGTTGGCTCAGAGCAAGAGACCGGGACTCTGTGCTGTCATGGTTCACAATTTGATGTGTCGACGAGAATGGCTTTTAGAAATTGCTTCGTGCACCGAACGCCACGACCTGCAGACAGTCTGACGCAAGTGGGCATGGAAGTGCCAACAAGCTTGGTGCGCAGGGAACAACAGACCAAATTAAGAGAATTCCAATGCGCGGATTGAGGCTGTTGCTGGCTTTCATGCGTGCACCGAGCATTATACTGTCCTTCACCAATTCTTGATCCGGGTCACCTTTCCAGGAGACTGTCCCGGGACTGGATCTACGCGAATCCAGACTGATATCGCAAATCCTAGTTGAGATTCCCAGTTATCGAGTCCTGAAGTGTCCCGAAATGCAACACTAGCCTCAATATCGGAGAGCTGGCAACCCATCCGCCGGTTACACGATGAATTCAAGCTAGGACGACGGGTGTCGAGCTTACTGTCGCACCACGAGGTAAGAAGATCCGCTGTCGCATCATATCAGCATCCAGGTTGCCCCGTACGTCTTCTCGATGTCACTCACAAGTGGCCGCCGGTTTCAGCAGCGTTGAGGGTCGGGAATTTGAGCGACGAGCCCAACGACAAGAGCGTGGATCGAGCAACCGCAGCCCTGGAAAGAGTTACCGACCAGCTCGGGACTGTGAGCAGCTGAGATCATGGTCATGCTGATATGCGCATCGCCTTATAAGGCTGGAGTGAGAAGGCTTGCGAGGTTGAAGTTGAGATCCTTCCAGGAAAACGCACCGACAGCCGTCACCAAGAACGGGTGAACCAAATGGCCGGGTACAAGCCCTAGAGAAACTGTCCTACACTCGGGCTGTAAGCCAGCAGATTTAGACCACCTACTCCGCGCTCGAGGAATTCCAGTTGACGCCGATATTGACGCCATTGCGCCACTACCAGGATACAAATAAGAGGTACTCCTGTGCCCAGGCAGTTGGCTCTTTTCACAATCAGAACTGCAGTACAGCTCCGTTACAGATGACATTTCGCAATCAATCGCTCAAAAGCAGATCGGCAAGCACCCGAAGGATGGTGGCCACGCGTGCACAAGTCCAGGTGAATGGACAGCCCATGCATGATGTTGCACAGGTCAGTGTTCTACAGCATGGTCGAAGCAATGTCGATGATTCTGGCGAAGATAAACGTTGCACAGACGGGGCAAATTACACACCTTAAGGAGAGATCGATTGTCTTGCGTGCATAGGACAGGCATGTTGCACCTTAGACTCCTCTGGCTCGTACGGTGAAGGTTTGCTGTCGGAACCGTTTGTTTCGTCGTGGAGCTTGAACAGAAGATCAAGGCAACCGGCACTACAAGGCGCGCCGTGGTGCTGGAGGTCAGGGCCGGGATAGATTTGCCCGAAAGAGGAACAATCGATAGATGGCGAAACGTGGGTCCCGTGGCGTCGAGCAGTGGCCAATCACAGCCGTCCAGTGGGTCACATCCGTTATCGCCGTACCAAGTTTGCGCTAAACCCCTTGTGGCAAGGCTGTCCGTGCAGCCAGCCGGAGAGTTGTGCATTCTGACGACCTCTATCGTCTCTCGCTCCATCTACCTTCTTGTTCGGATCCCTGGAGCGCCAGTCAAGTCGGGCCTGGATCTGGCTCGTTGGGCTTCCTTCTGCCGATTCGTCCCCTACTCTTTTGGGGCTCACCCATCAGTCCTTCTGCGTGGCAAGGTCTGGAGGTAGGTTGCTCGATAACCTGTCACGAACCACTGCGATCACCCCCGTCGAGGATGGGCCGTGCAAGCTATGCCCCGGTACCTGTGAGGCCGTGCTAATGGCCGCTGGGATTCAAGTACCTTGTCCGAGCTGTCCTCAGGTTGCGTATCTTGGCTGATAGCTCTATACACCTCTCCAATAAGCGGTGGGGTTCACAATTGGCCACGGGCACAGACCCTGCGTGCTCTACACCCATTTGAGCTCTCTTCTCCCTTGACAACATCATCAAACCCCCTCTGGTCTCCCCAATTCCACAGCCCTTGCTGCAAGCTCAATCTTCTCTGTCCTTACCTGGCCTTCCTGCGATTTTGTTATACAGTCAGGTCTTGTCTTACCGCTATGCTGAACGTCGCTTAGCCTCGGTGGTGTGACTTGACCCATTATCTTTGTTTTTGCTTGCATTTTGCCCTGTTCGGGAGATCTTCGAGATCCGCCGTCGATATTTATATCAGCGCCATTTCGCCGTCCCTGGCATCGATTGTCGAGAGGCGGTACTTGGCTTCTGCACGCTTCCATTGACATATGTCGCTTGGCCAGTGTTGGTGGTCGTGACTTGCAACTGAGAGACTTTGGGACGGCTTTCGACTCGGCCTTCCAAAGGAAACCGCTCGGATCCTTTTTGGTTGTACATATACATCGCCATCCCCTTTGACCCTCCACTCAGCTTCTTTCTCAACTCGGCTGGGATGGGGTCATTCCTGGACGGGCGAAATCTGCTCTATGCAGGCCTTGCTGTCTGCGTCAGCATCATCACCTATCTGAGCCTCAGTCAGCGGCAGAAGGAAGTCGTCTTTAGAAGATTGCGGTTACGAGGTCGTCGTACGTCAAGTGCAGATACGCCACCTCGATCTCTCTCGCCAGAGAAGAAGGTACCCAACAACTCGCCACCGAAGTCATCCGAATATGTCAACACCTTCCCACCTCTGACCAGAGAGAACCTTTTGCTAGCCGCTGCCTCTCTACCCGAAGATCGCCGCATGGTCTTGCAAAATTCCACTTTCGACGAGAAGAACTGGACTAAATCTATTCTCGGATTTGACGAGGACTTCCGCAAGGCTGATCCCAACAAGTATGTCTACACTGGCTACAAGATCCAAGAAATTCGAGCGCTAGGAGACTTCCCCGACTATTCTGTCCTCAGCGATGTTCCGCTTCCAAAACCATACCATGAACATGATATCAACAAAGCTCTTCCACGACCATATCGACCATTCCGATGGGCGTACCATCAAACCATGTGTCGGTACCCCGTCCTTTGTTTTTATAATACGTAACTAACCCTCTCTGCTCGCAGCACTTACCAAGATGGAGCCAGACTGGTGGCTGGAACTTGAAAACACATATGTGGCACGAATTGCTCAACGCAAGCGGCTGTATGCCGAACATGGCGAGGCTGTGCTTCAGTGGCTCCCCGGCTCCGAACTAGCCTGTAAAGAGCTCATGGAAATGGCGCTCCAGTTCCTTTGTGCACGCTATCCCCAGTATTTCCACCTGCACTCCGACAAGAAGACATTCGAAAACAAAATTCTCGGCACAAAGCAGGACGTCTCAGCCAAGCATCCTCTTCTGGTCCTGTTGGACAACGTCCCCGAGGACTTTGCCATCACGTTGCGTAACCCCGAGACCGGTTACTACCATTTCCGCGCGGGGATGATCTGCTCGGCCTTGGGCTGGAATGTCGGAACCAAGATTGGATTGCAGTTGCACCAGATCCACGCGCCGATCCCCGATTACAAGGAGAAGATGCAGTTTAGCATGGATAGGTAGGCTGGGCTCCGAGCCATGACGCATATCCTCATGTATCGTTAACATTACCCAACAGATTCTTTACCAAGATGCCCGCACCGAGACCCATCCAGCGCGGCTCATGGGGCCTAGAAGTCGACCAGCCGCTCTACATGCCCCCAGGCGACCCGCACGAAAAGTACCGTGACTTCCAATCCCCTGACCTAGACCTCTCCCGCATCCACTTGCGCGTCGATTGGCAAACCCTGCGCCGCCTCCCTCTCTCCGGCGGTATCGTCTTCAACTTCAAAGCGCTGTTCACCCCCGTGGCCGAGTTCCGTGACGAACCCTACATCCCTAGCCTGGTGCTGAAGGTGCTCCGTGACGGCAAGGAGAATCTCATGAAGTACAAGAACACGTGGCACGTGGAGCATGTGGTGATTCCGGCGTTGGAGGAATACGAGCGTGAGCAGGTCCGGAAAGGCCTCGTTGAGAAGGACTGGCAGCATCACACACTCGACGAGAGTCCTTATTTCCCCGGCTGGAAGGAGAAGTGGGTGACGCAGCAGGGGTTCGGGGACGTGGAGTAACGCAACAAGGGGGAGGGCGCCAATAAATACAATGCAATGTGTCTCGCTTCGTGGAATGCCACTGGGAAGTAGGGATATAATTTTTTCACGAGTGCGAACACACAATCTCAAGAAAAAGGGAGGGCCCGACGCAAAGGAATAGATCCTACTCCATACTCACACCATACCAACACCTATACACCACCCTACACAAGCCGACCCGATCTAATTGAACGACATGAACCAGCACCAGAATTTCATCCAACACCACCGAAAACAGCACAACGATATAGAGCTCGTCATCGACATCCCCGAGGTCCGGACGGAGGTTGAAATATCCCGTATTTTTCCCTTCGTTTTCTTTCTTTTTCCCGCGACCGACCTACATAGTAGCATAATCCGCCTGTAGCTAACTCCCACCTTGCATTCATATATACTTCTGCATCTGGACACTGGATAGGCATTCAGCGTCTACATGTATCTGGTTGATTGATTTGGGTGTCTCTTTTTCTTTTTCCTTTTTCCATTCCCTTGTTTTCTGTCCCCTTTTTCTACAACTTTGTTTTCCGAGCTAGGGTCCTCGATGGCGACTTAGGCCGGTCGGGTCGCGATGAGCGCCGCAGTGCGAATCTGAGACGGGCCATGGGCACCGATGGGATAGGATTCGGATCACAGACCCGCTCCAATGGCCAGCTAGCTGCCGAGCTACTTAGTTCCATAGCGAGATAGTTATCTACTCGTGCATAGTAGCTCTTCGCTATGTAGCGAGGCGGTTTGCGCCCGCGTCGATCAAACGTCAGTGATGGTTGCTCGACGCCAGATGCGAAACGAGAAACCAACCACGAAGCCAATCCAAAGAACGAGGCATGTGATAATAAATCAATAATCACGACCCCGGATTCCTCCTCATATGTATTTTATTTTGAACACGCCGAACTGTGCTTCGTGTGTTACCATTTTCGTTCAGGAAGGGGAGCCATGCCGCTTCACTCGGGCATGTGACGGAGCGTAAAGGGAGCCGCGCAGAGTGCGGGGAGGAGCACGCCCGAGCACTAGGCGAGCCACAGGGAGTGCTGCCCTGATGCCAACGCGCAGAAGCCAGTTCGGGCTCAGAGGTCTCCTTTTTGGGCCCTCGGTTACAATCGCCCAAGCTGTTCACCTCATTCGTTTCGGCCAAACCCGCTGCCTGGCAACTTTCGGTCTTTCATTGTGACGCGTCTTACTCAATCCTGGCATTGGATAGGCAGTACAGTCGTTCTCGAAACTGCCCTCCCCTTCTTCTGTAGGTCCCCTAGCGGAGGAGGAATCATCTGACGAGGAATGTATACGCTGCCAAAGAGAGAAGCTGAACTGTGACTGGTGCAACCATGCTACTCAAGTGTTATGGCGCAAGAAGAGACTAAAAATGCGGGCTGCAACTATCGGGTTTGACACGAACAACCCAGGCGAACAGAATATTCGGGAGAACTATTTTGGCAGTTCCTATCCCCTACGGGGTGCACTCCATAACAGCCCAGGCATTTCGGTCTCACCTGGGGAGCTATTCCGTCGCTCGTGGTCGCCCGAGGAGTACTCACTTTCTTTTCATGATCATGCCAGGTGGGCCATATCCTTGACATCGGTAGCATCTCTTCTTTTCGATCCGATAGTGTTCAATGCTCCTTTAATATCGCGGACTGAATACTAGCCCATTGTTCACGACCTATTCTGCCGCGTCCGGCGTGTCCAGCCATATCCCCAATGAGGCGTTCATGCTCAGCAGCTTGTCGGGCGTCTTCATCCATACAATCTCGTTAATGTGGAACCATTTCATGGCCAGGTTATTCTCTTCCATAATCTTCTGGATTCCGTCTTTTCTCATTTCCGGGTGAAGAAAAGTCCACCGTGGGTACGCGGTGAGCCACCACTCCGTACAGTGCTTTTACCAACTTCGAACCATCGCCTAACTCTTCGAGCCATTCGGTATTGGTTCGGGTTGTTTTAGTAGATTGATGGTCTTTAAATCGGATGATATATTCTGTTTTGGTTGTTCTCACTGCGGCTAGATGTACGTCTTTGGTTGTATCGACATTCAGGAGCGAATTCCGGATGTAGGTGTTAGCCGAGTCCGTAGATAGATATCTTGTAAACTCTATCTCGGTGTCCTCACCGTTGGCGAGCCTAGGTTGTGTGCTGATTCGGACATAGTTGGGGTTTTCCTTCGGATTCCTAGTCTTTGTCGATCCTGATAGTTCGTCTCGGTTCTGGCTGTTCCACCGCTGGCAGCCATACATGCCCATGATCTAGGGGAGGGAGTAGAACCAGCCGGGATAGAGCCAGAATAGGCACTGAGTTGTGTGCGCATGGATCGGATTTCATCCTTTAGTTCAGTATTCCGGTTTTTGAAGGCTTCCTGTTCAGATTTGATCTCTTCAAGGTCCGCTTTCAGATGCTCAATTGTGTTGCCTTCTTTAATGTTGATCTCCTTCATATCTGCGGCGAGTCCCAGACTATCATCAAGACTGGTGTCATTTTCATCATTTCTGCTAGTAAACTCGAGCATAGGGGGACTCCTTGGTCGCGGTGAATGAATTTAAGCTGTTCCTTTGTCCTTTTAGATATCCCCTCGTGATCCTTTTGGATTCTGGCGGCGATGTTGGAGATAGCGACACCACCTGGTGAGAATTGAGAGACCAAGCGGCGCACAGACAGTGGATTGAATGGTTCATACTGCATACCCTACCCGTGCCAATACCGTGCACGTGACGAGGCTATCATAAATGCAATGGAACGCGTGTAGTGTGTACATTGATTGCTATCCAACCCCCCCTTTTTCTCCCTTCTCTTCTTCCTTCCTCCAATACCCTCCTGGGCTTGTGGAATCCCCATTTCCTGGTGCTATCAATCCCGCTCTAAAACCTTTTCTCGTAGCGTTCTGTCTCACCGGCTCTAGAATCCACTCTACTCGTGAATGTTTGATGGTGGTTTTCATTTGATCATTGAGATGTTTATATACCTTTGCTGGGATGCTAGATGGTTGTGAGATGAACCAAGCATCGAGTTAATGACCAGACAACCTTGGGGGAGAGGGGCCCAGATTTCTACAACCAGGCTGTTGAAGACCCATGCGGAACGGGCATGCTCAAAGGAGTTAATGTTGGCACTGTCCAAACTATATAGCACGCCAAAACATCTAGCTGAGAGCAGCTACCGCTGTCAAACATCTAGCTCCTGCGACTAGCATAATAGATCTCACAAAGAGTTTCGTTCTTTGGAGGCACGGCTTTTTAACTTCACTAAAGCTTCTTTTCACGTACTGTAAGGCTGGTTCCCTCTAGGCTTCTGCGACCAGACCCCTTAAATGAACCACGACGACCTTGTCTATCTCTCTTCCAAATATTGAAAACATCAACAGCAATCGCTTTGAGACTTGTTGTCGGGGGGATGATGTTAATGTTGACGTTGATGTTGAATTACGGTGGTGGTCCTCAGCGAGTCAAGTGAGCCTCAACCCGATTTGATGCTGACGGTGGCATTTCTGAAGCCTAAAAACTCTCCCCATTCCCATTGATTAACTCGCTGTCCTGCCTTTTCAGTGCGAAGGGGTGAGTCAATAGGGGCACTGTGTACCTTAATATACCTTGCAGGATTATTATTCGTCTTAATCAACCTCCACAAGATAATCACCGAAGGCGGAAGGGTAACTATGACGCCAACGATAGCAACAATGGCTTCGAGTGATAATGGGGTCATTGTCGTTCATGGGTTATTTTTGGTTCAGCGGGAAAGAGAAGGATTTTGATGTGGAGGGTCTCCGTACACCTGCTCGGGTAGGGTCTCGCCAGAACGCTCCGTGGGGAGTGTTTTGCTTGTGGGAGGTCCGCACTGATATGGATTGTAGACTCGCCCAGAATCTTGTGTCCTTGACTCGCGACGGACCCGGCTGATCAAGGCCCACTCTGGGCTTCGTTGCTCCCAAAAATCTGTTGGGGGTATTTGGCAGTGATGCCTGGCGTGCGCGGTGAGCCGTGAAGGCTAACCCCCTCAGGCGTATGTCTTTCCTCTTTGATGATAAGGTTTCCAAAGTGCCCGTTTCGAATTCCCAATGCTAGCAGTCCTCATGTATACGATTGGGAACTTGGTTCGTATTCTATTGACATGCTACGTTACGGCAGGAGGCCCCGGGCGGATCGTTGTGGCGCTCGCACAAGATTTTGGGCTCTGGCAAATGAGATCAGTGGGTTGCCTGGATGGGCAAAAAGACTCTAGGTCACGACAGCTTGTCCTTGATGGCCAGCATTGCGTTGCATCCGAAGTTTAGACCCTCCCAAGATTCTGGCATCTAGCAACGGGTGTCACCGTTTGGCTGATGAGGCTTTCAAATTTGGGTTTGGACAGCCCTCAGATCCTGGTTCTTCCAGTCTTAGTAGCTATCCTAGCATCCGACGGGAATATATGGACCTTCCCTGGACATTTGGGGTTAGTCAATCGGCCTTTCTGAGCGTGGCGCTGCTAGGGCCTTTATAAGGGTAAGATTTTGGTCAGAGAATCTGCTGGTGATGATCGAGGCTTCCCAAAGGCTCAAGTCTCATTAAATCCCAGCG
This sequence comes from Cladophialophora bantiana CBS 173.52, assembly GCF_000835475.1. Taxonomy (NCBI): domain Eukaryota; kingdom Fungi; phylum Ascomycota; class Eurotiomycetes; order Chaetothyriales; family Herpotrichiellaceae; genus Cladophialophora; species Cladophialophora bantiana. The sequence goes on along the minus strand of NW_015971576.1, from coordinate 1,535,433 downwards.
AAAGTGTATACAGGACCGGGTTGGGACACGGAGTGGAACGAAGATATTCCCCCAGCTCCTCTTTTCCTTCTATTCCATCCCAGAGACACTTAGAGAGCAACAATATCGAGCCTTTTGTGCTTGGCAAGGAGCCAGCGTGTCGTTCCCTTTTTCTGTTTCCTTTAGATATCCAAGAAGGATATCCAGTTCATAGTGTTTGTTTTGCACTACTTATTTCCTTTCAGCACGCAAGGCTTCCTCTGTTTGTTGCCCTTTGCTCTGTTTTCTTGTCCTCGATGGATAGCCACCCAAAAGTGAACGACCTAGCACCACCACAGTACAACGATCTCCTGACTTGGGACAACCTCCCAAGCCCGCAGGAATTCAAGCCCAGCGTAGTACGAAGCGCGCACCGAGGGATCCGGTCGGTCATGTCTTGTAACCCTCGCTGTTCCTTAAAATTCATTACCAGTGGGCCCTAAGCTATATAGCCATCACCTGCCGAGCGTAGTAAGCCTCCAGAAGGCGCAGCGCGGCGATGTGACCATTCTCAGAAGCAAGTTCTCGTGCTCTTGCGTACTGTTCACTCCCTTGTCCGATGAGTTGCGCTCCAGCATCCAGGAGGAACTGTAGCATATCGATCCGACCATGTTCAGCCGCCCCTTCAAGTGCTGTTCTCCCTCTTACCTTCGCGGGCGAAGCGTCGATGTTAGCTCCCTTCGCTAGCAGTATAGTCGCTATCCCGATGTCTCCGTTGATAGCAGCAAATTGAAGCGCAGTTGCTCCATTTCGACCACACGGAGGTGCATTCACATCTGCACCTTGCTCCAAGAGTATATCTATAATATCCGTTTTGCCTCGCTCAACTGCCCGTTGCAGCGGCGTAGCCGACATTTGCTTGACGGGTGGCAGATTCACATCTGCTCCGGCAGCTATTCGCATTTTGACAAGTTCCGGTCTCTCCTGGTTGATGGCTGACAGAAGAGCGGTATTATCTCCAGTGTCATTCACGATCTTGTTAGGATCCGCACCGCGGTGCAAGAGCATCTGGATCACCCATAGGTCCTTGCTCTTGTCAACCCTGATTGCTGTTCCAAAGGCAGACTCTCTGTGCCCCTCAACAGAGGAGTGGACAAAATTCTTGTATTCTCCATAATGGAACCTGACGATGGTGTTTGGATTCACGCCACTCGATAGTAGCGCTTCAATCATGACAGCATTTGATGATGCGATAGCATGCTGCAGTGTTGGGCAACCAAATCCTGTCGAGAAGTATTTATACCTGGCTAACCTGGCTGTTAGCAGTGTTTGCATCACCTCTACGCTCTTGTAAACAGCAGCAGTCAAGGACTGCTCATTCGGGTCCGCCCCCAGGTCAAGGAGAAAGTGGACCATGTTGATGTCATTGTTCCGAACAGCAGCTGAAAGAGCTGTATGTCCAAAATAACTGGCAGCTGAAGCATTAACGTCCGCACCAGCATCAATCAAAAGCCGAATGATGGTCGAGTCACCTCGCTCGACTGCTATCGTGAGTGCCGTTTTGCCTTTTTCCCACGCAGGCGCGTTAACATCACCTCCTGCAGCGATTATGTCTCGGATCAATGGGTGATGACCAAATTCCACTGCTGCTGGTGGTGCTGAAGTTGTACATCTGTCGTCAATGCCTTCATAATTAGTTATTGTCGTGTTAACCTCTGCCCCAGCAGCTAAGAGCTTTTGTGAAAGGCCAGCATCCTTCTGACGTATTGCCTCCAAAAGGGGAGTGCTCTTTGTCTCAGTGTTCCGGTCGTTTACGTCTGCACCAGCCGTAAGAAGTAACGTAGTGACGTCGCTTTTGCCCCGGGCAATGGCTAAGCAGAGAGCGCAATCTAAAGACTCGATAGCGGTAGCTCGGTATTTCGACCCATCACTGAGAAGGAGACGAAGGACTGAAATGTCTCCCCTAGAAGTAGCTGCCTGGATGGCCGCAGTCAGCCCGGGAGAGCCTCGAAGTTTGGCGCCAGACGTAGATAGAGTGTCAATCAGATCTTTTTGTCCACGTCTTATAGCTGCGGTCAGTCCATCACTGAGGCTGCTTTCCTTTATGCTGTCTTCTGCAGAGTCAAGCAGGTGCCAAAATATTCCCCATTTACCAAGGCGTGCTGCCGCTTTGATTGCTTTCTGCGTGACTCGAGCTGAAGAGCTGAGGAAGAGATTGACGATGTCCAAGTCGCCCACCTCCACGGCTCCGACCAACGCGGATTCGGTAACATGTGCTCCCCTCTCCAACAGTATTTGGATCAAGTCGACGCTGGAAGAGCTCGATGCCGCCTCCAACACAGTTTCTGGTTCTCCGTCGTAACCAGGAGTAACGGCATTCACATGAGCGCCGGCCTGAAGTAGATGGCGAACCGTCGAGATAATATCGGATATAGGCCCAACACTTCGCACTGCCGCAGCGAGTGGAGTAGTGCCGGAATGGTCATCTGAGAAATTTGGATCTGCCCCCGCAGAAAGAAGGACAGCAACAAGTTTCGAAATGCATGATGATGCAACCTTTGTCAGCGGGGATTCATCTGGGGGATTGACATTGGCGCCGACGCGAAGGAGAACTTGTACCAGCTCAATATCATCAATGTCGCTATTCTCAATGTCATCAATGTCGCTATTCTCAATGTCATCAATGTCGCTATTCTCAATGTCATCAATGTCGCTATTCTCAATGTCATCATCGTCGCAATTCACGACTATTCGTTTAATTAGACAGCTCAGAGGAGATTCAGTGTTTCGCAATGAGCTGTTGACGTCTGCCCCAGCATCCAACAATACTGCACAAGCTCCAGGCTGCGCAGTTCGCAAGCTCGTTGAAGCGGTGAGCTGACACCAAGAATTAGACCATCTCAACTCATTGGGATCAAGACCAGAATCTAATATCCTCTTGACAGTAGGGGCATCCTTCTCCTCCATCGCGAGAGAAAAGAACTGCTCGGCAAGGGCTTCGGCCGTCGGCCCGCCAACGGATAAGAGATATTCAAGAACCCCGACATCCGAACGGCGTTGGATCCAGTTATAGACGTTTTTGCCAATATCCGAATTCAGGGTAAAGACCTTGTTCGAAACCATGAACAGAGTGAGATTTAAAAAGTCCACTGCGGGTGATGAGTGTTGCGGTAAGGTCATCTGCGAATTTGCGGTGCCGCAGGAAAATAGATTTTCTGGGATCCACGCATTGAGGTTTCTGCCGAATGCTGTCAGAGGGCCTTCTCTGTCTGCTCCTTTCTGGAAGTGATCAACAATGCTCGTTTGAAGATCCGGCAACCTGACAGCGGATGTTGAACTGTTGCTCTCGGGGCTGCTTGCCTGCAGAGGGTCTGCAGACCAAGATTGGTAGGTCCCTTTCAAGTTCAAGTTAGGTTAAAGGGCTCATTGGTTGTTATCGAAAAACATTTTGGTTCCAAGGAGTCCCCCCCTAGTAACCACGGAAAAAGCATGATCACGGATCCACGCACCTTGTATGTTGACTGCCGATTTGAAATGCATGAAGGGGAGGGAGCTTATCAAAAAAGTCGTGTGATTCGCTAGCGTTGGTGTGACAAAGACAGGTGCTGGAGAGGTTCTTCCCGCAGCGGGAGTAGGAGGAGAAGGCAACGGTGTACGAACGGTAATGTCCCCTGGTGTTTGGGGTGATGATGCTGGTGCTTTGGATGAGCGGTGATCTGGGATACGGAGGGAAAACAATGTGTTTATACCTTGAAAACGCATTCTTGAGCCAGAACCATACCGTGACATAGCTTTCTGGACTTTCTCTGGGTTCATGGGTAGCCCATTAATGTACACCTCGGTCTCTTTGTGGTCTCTTTCCCGTTTTTGAATTTTGTGTGTGACGATAGCCCATTCTTCTTTGGTTAAGTTTTTTCGGACGTTCCATCTTCTGAAGGCCGTTCGTATTGCGCCTTACTTCGGAGACTCAACTGATAGGCATAACTAGAACAGGGTGGATGGCAGTCGGAGCTTACGTCGCAGTGAATTGGTATTTCGTCTTCATCTCTTCCATGACTTTTTCCAGACTCTGATCTTCAATCAGGTACAACGTGCAAATCGTGTCCCTAAAGGGATCCCATAAGGGATCCCATTTTGGATCGGTGGCATTCACGTCGGCGTTCAAACCAGGCATCTTTCTAACCTTTGGAGACAAATCTGAGCTGAAGGAGGTTGGAGGTGAGAAGTGGGATAGAATGGAAGAAGCCTTGCCCTTGGCTTATATAGGGCTCCCGTGTGCCACGGTTCCTGCTGTCCTCTCCAGGGCCTGAGATGCCGCTAGGAGGAACGATTCTGTGTGTAGCTCTAGTTTTGCCTTGCGCCACTCACATTGATGGCGTCTGATTGGATGCGTCCAGAATCTGGTGTGCCCAAGTTGCCTTGCATTAGCGCCGAAGGCGTCTCCCAAAATCTTGTTGCTCCCTCTCCTGTCATGGGCGGGATTACCTCAGGACAGCAATTCGCACAGGGATTGGTTAGCCGAATGGGCATAGAGGACGATTATTCGGGGATATTACATGTATGTACGTATATGTATATATATACATACATACGCCTGTACTTGAATTAAGTCAATTTGAATCGTCACACCTCCCCGATCTGTCCATCGAATTACAGTTTTGACGTAATGTAAAGATCCTCCTCCGTTTGGAATCCTTGAGACGGCTGCAATTGGGCTACCGTAACTAGCCAGGTCACACGCATCGACGGCTACATACTACTACAGTTTCGAGGTCACCAGCTGCCAATTCCAGGCTTATCGCGGACTTTCGTCCCCAGCAAGAAAGAATATGATGGATAGTTCTGGAGCAGAAGCTCACAAGAGCATCGTCCTCGACCTTCCGGCATCTTTCGAGGTCAAAGTGGAAGATGTCATTTCTTTCAGCTTAGAGGACGAGGAGTTTAAGAAAACCGCCGCAGCCCGCACTGGTGCAGGGATCCTCCTCGTGGCCAAAATATGTGACGCCCTCCTGAGTTGGGGCGGCTACAGTGACGAAGACATCCGTAACGTCGCGGGCCTCGTCGCGAGGAACTTGATCACTTGCGAGTCGTCACACGTCAAAACTGAGCATGAGATGAACAACGACGAGAACAGCAACAGCAACAGCAGAGGCAAGGGGACGGGGGTTCTAGGGAAGACGGTCGAGTCTATGCTGAAAGGACTCCTTGATCCTAACGTCCCGCGGTCAAAACACCTGCACATCAACTCCAATGAACCCGTCTTGCTGGTCAATTTCGAGCAACTTCTCCACCCGGAGAACAGGGATTGGGTCAACGATGTGATTGACACAGCGGTCCTGCAGCTTCAACAGCAGTGGAACATCTGGCCCGTTCGTGTATATGCCCATGCCAACCCGCTCACGCCACGAAAAGTAGCTGGGGGTGGCGGGGCTACTCGCCGTGGCGATACCCTTGGAGATGCATTTTCCATAACATTGCTGAATGTGGTAAATACAGACATTGGCGGCCCGAGTATGCCCCAGCTACTCGACGCTAAATGTGATGCTGCAGAGTGGAACGGGTATGTGAGGAGGGAGGTATGGAGGGGACGAGAAGTCGTGGTTCGTGAGGAGGGCGAGGGAAATTGGGGTCAGCGGGAAGTTGCTGCTGTGGATGCCGATAATGCGTCCGAACGATCTTTTAGGAGTGAGAATGATGACGACGATGACAAGTCTGTGGGCTCAGACGCCCTCAACTTGGTGAATTTGAAGAGCCCAGGGCAGCCTGATTCGCCAGAACGGGAGGATGGAACAGCCGCTCAGCACGCGGAAGTAACTCCGAAGACAGGTGCTCGTGAAGATACTCCTCTCTTAACCCACCTCGAGGAGGATCAAGTCCGGGGCGATATGGATGACGGCAATGATAATGATCAGGATGTTGCTCAAGCGACGACCCAGAAGCAGCCACTGCCACAGGAGTTCGAAGTGCCTGAGAGACACATAAAACATCCGACATGGGAACGCCACGATGACGGCACGTCTCTGATCGACCTCATCAGATCCCAGGTGTCCATGATCGTGCCATTCGGGACGGAAGATGCAGGACATGATGTCGGCGACATCGAGGCTGATGTGGCCAAGTCGAGGTCAGAGAAGGCCGAGTCATCGTCCCCCAGCGACGACGAGTTTATCGTCGTTTGAAGTCAAGCTTCAATGTGATTTCAAGCTCCGATGTGAGTAATGCATGCCTTTTGGTCGTGCTTGTGTTCAATCACTGGTCGAACGACTCCTGCTCCTGCTCCTACTCCTGCTCGACGACCTGGGACTCCTCCCATTCTCAGAAGCTGTCCCGTTTCTTTCCATATCTTCCCCATCTTCCATACCCTCATCCTCATCTCTCTTCTCGCCATTTTCCTCCTCTTCCATGGCATCCAGTTCCGCCTGCATCGGACTAACCCGCTCATTCAACTGTTCCAAATCCTCCAACAACTGCCTAGCAGGCAATTTCCATAAACTTGTCCCGCACACTCTATCCTTCGTGAGCAGATTGTCCACGAACTCGTCCATGTGTATCAAGACATAAGATTCCTTCCTCCTCTGCCTTAATTTTCTCGAATCCTCTAGAAACGGTTCCAGAGTCTTGTAAATGTCTGCAGGCTCGAATGTCAAGCGGACATAGAATGCTGCTAACGCTCTCAGATATTTCCACTCCTCTCCTCCATTTTGTAGGTATTCGAGCACAATCTCTCGGTCGGGGACGAGCGTCAGGAGTTTAAATGCGAGGCAGATGAAGGGCGTGGGTTTCATAGCTACGCCATAAGTACCGCCAATGTAGCTGAGTTCGACGGCTCGATCGCACAAGGTAGCTGCGTTCAGGCCAAAACACTGTTCTTTCCAGTAAAGGGAGTCGGTGATGCGGTCGCGCATGGCTGTCTCTAGGAGGAGTGCAGGATTTTGGCCTCGCACCAGAGGACCGCTGTAGCCGCGGTTATCGAGGGTGTTGGAGGCATCGGCGCGGTGCGTCATTGCCACTCTTTGTTCAAGGATGGGACGAAGGATAGCAGGAGTCTAGCGGTCATTAGCACGTTGGATATTGCGCGGAGAGTGAGCGGCGTGAGTGAGTTTGGCGCATGCAAAAATGTTACTCACTCGGACTTGCAAGGCTGGCATCAACGTCACAGAACAACGAGGCTGAAAGTGCTCGTGACTCGGCCCTTTTCGGATTAGCGTGATTCATCCCTGTGCTCACGTCTGGCGAGCGGGCTCCTCTTCAGCCTCACCAGCCTCACCAGCCTCATTTCAGCCTTAATTGAGAACGCATGGAGCTATTACCAAAACGAATAGGCACCAGTGGGGGCTTACCGTACTTCTCAGGTCGACATAGCCCCACACAGCCACAATCAAGTATGGTGGCATCCTTCCCATATATTCCACGATGCGCCCAACAGGGCTTCATTGGTTCGTGTGGTGCAACGCATTCTGCTCTGATTTCACAGATGGTTGACCCAGTGAGTGCGATTGGAGTGGCAGGGAGCGTCCTGCAATTCCTCGACTTCGCTGCAAAAGTGGTAACCAAAGGGAATCAAATCTATCGTACTCGTGATGGGCTCCTGCAGGAACATCAGGATCTCAATCTCGTCACCTCAGACCTCTTGCTGATGAAAACGAAAATCGAAAAGCTCCATCCAGACGAGACAATACCTGACCAACTGCTGTCTGCTTCCGTGGAACTAGCCAGGCAACTCCTAACAAGACTCAATCAAGCCCAGGCGCAAGGCCGATTACGAAGATGGAAGAGCCTTCGCCAAGCAGTCAAATGTGTCTGCTCAAAGAAGGAAGTAGACGACATGGCGAATCGATTGGCAATGTTTCGCGACCAGATTACGTTACGCTTAATGACATCCGTGAGGTGAGCTAGTCGCCTTCTCAAACCCAGTGTCTCTGAGGCTAACGTGGAAAGCACGGAAACCAACCGAAACCTGCTGTGCCAGACAGAAGCAACAAGAAAGATTGGACAGCAAGAAAAGGCACTCGCGTCAATTCAAAACAGCATCGGTCAAATTAAATCCCAGGTCGAGGATGTGGCCCAAGTGGTGAGAAGAGAACACCTTGTCACGAACGAGTTTGTCAGCACATCTCTTGACAATGCAACAACAACACTCACGAAGCTCATCGAAGAATACGGCTTGAATTTGCAAAGAACACTTGAGTACCTGCAGACTTTAAGCCCACCACAAAACTTACCAGAAAAGGCCACAAAGCCATCCAACAACCCAGAAACCACCGAGATAGCCATATTACGAAGCTTCGCATATCAAAGCATGAAGGTCCGCACAGAGGCAGTCGCTGCTGCCCACGCCGAGACTTTCCAATGGCTCTTTCTAGGTTCAGAAGACGTCGAACGACCATGGGATGACTTCATCGAATGGCTCGAAACTAAGAACGACATCTATTGGATAACTGGTAAAGCTGCGAGCGGGAAGAGTACCTTGCTCAAGTATATCCTGCAAAACGGGAATACTCGACGGGGATTAGAACTGTGGGGAGGCGGCTCAGAAGTTGTGATAGCCAGCTTCTTCTTTTGGTCGCTCGGGGACAGCATGCAGAGATCACAGTGTGGCTTATTACGGTCGCTAATTTATAATATCTTGCAGCAAAGGCCGAGTATGATCAGCCAGGTCCTTCCAAGTCTGTGGCAACAACTGCATCACCAGCCGCTGGATTTCTTCAAATCATTAGGATCAGCGTGGCATGCGTGGTCCGTCAGCGAGCTCAGGGATATTTTGACCACACTAATCACCCAGAACGAAAGCCTGCTCAAATTCTGCTTGTTCATTGATGGCTTGGATGAATTTGACGGCGATCACCGCGAAATCGCCGATTTTTGCTGGCAACTGTCCCAATTTCCGCACGTCAAGATTTGTCTTTCTAGTCGTCCTCTTATGGTATTCGAAGAGGCTTTTAACAGCTACTCTCATCTTCGACTCCAAGATTTGACTCGGAAGGACATCGAAAGATACGTATTCGACAATCTTTCAGACCATCCAAGGTCCAAGGCGTCACATGATCTTTCTTCGCAGATTCTATCCCTGACAGATGAAGTGGTCAAGCGAGCTTCTGGCGTTTTCCTATGGGTGGTTTTGGTTGTGAGATCTTTGCGAGCTGGCATGACGAATCACGATTCGCCGTCTGACCTCGAACAACGTCTAAATGAGTTGCCACTGGAGCTTGATGGGATGTATTCCATGATCCTCGAGAAAATCGAACCTCATTTCTACCGACAGCAGGCATGCCGTTTACTCCAGTTGATGTATCACGCCAGAGGCTCACTTTCAATGCTGGAACTGTCATTTGCAGACGACCCCGATACAGAGATCCCCTCCAATCGTGATTTCTTCGCCATGTCTCCAGTTGGGCTCCAAGATCGAATTACTACAATGGGCGCTCGTTGCAAAAGCCGTTGTGGAGGCCTACTCGAGGCTGTTCCGTCTTCAAGATCGAGCGGACCGGGACGTCATGAATTCTGCCCGGATGTTAACTTTCTCCATCTGACCGTCCGGGAGTTCCTCGAGAAGCCCGAGGTATGGTGTCTTCTGTTACGCCATACCTCGGAAACTGACTTCAACGCAAATCGAGCACTACTTCGAAGCTCTATTGTAATGTTCAAACTTCATCAGAGCTCTCCAGCAGTCGAAAACGCCGGCTTTGGGGATAGGTGCACTTCCATGAACTCTCATTTCGACAACTCTATATTTTATGCTCGACAAGCGGAGGCCAGCGGTGGACAACCATTACTAACTCTGACAGATGAGATCAAGAACCTCGGTCAGCACACTCTCTACGCTGAAAAATCAGGTCCATCTCAACCGTTTATTGAGTTTTTGGTATCTAACGGTTTAGCTCTCTCTGTGAAAGCTAAATATGGTTCAAAGCTCCTCCCACTTGACCGGGCGTCTTCACGGCCCCTGCTTCAAACTGCCCTAAAGAATTTCATTAATATCCCTCGATTCGCCCCATCGATGATAGCTCTTCTTTTGCAGGCTGGCCTGGACCCAAATCGGCGGCTGTCCCGGAGTAGCCATACCGTATGGACTGATTTCCTGATTTCGATTGGCAAGGAAACAACAGGTGCAGATTGGATTGACAAGAAATCCGAGCTTCTCAGACCCTGCCTTGATATTTGCGAGCTATTTCTGCTTTACGGAGCAAACGAACGGCTTGACATGGGTCATAGCATAGGACAGTGTCGCTGCCAGGAAGGCGGTGATTCGATTTGGTATCGAACGGGAGGAAGCTCTGGCAAAGCCTTGTTTCAGATGCTGCTGTCTCTCTTCCCAAACGACAAAGCCAAACATTTAGAGAACCTCAGAAACCAAGCACAGAGTGCTGATTCTTGTCGAACGATGCCGAGACAGTACTCTGTTGGTCTCCGGCAAGGACCACAAGGCGATAACAATAATCCTCACTTACTAGATACCTCTTCTCAGGAATTTCGACCCGTCAAGATTCAGCAACGACGGAATGAAGGGACACCATATGATCCCCGAGGGAAACAAGGGTCATCATACGAGCCTCGTTGGAATCAAGACGTTCGTTTGCGGTACGGTAGGGGTTTTGATCACAGATCGGAGTGGAGCTCTCGGCCATGGAGAGCCGAACAGCGGGCTCCAATGCGGTCCGAGCATTTCAGTCCACGCCAAGCCAGCGACAGACATCAACAGAACTATATGCTTCCGCGACCTCGACAGCCCCTCTTTGTCTCCAACGATCCACGAAATGGAGTTCGCGACAAGAGCGATCATCATCACAGGAGGTTTGAGGAAGCCTCGACTGTCTCGAACCCAGGACGAGTGTCCTCTCCTGGAGGGGCGAGAAAACGAGGCAGATCTCCAAGCTTTTACGAAGTGGGGAGGCGCCAATCTAAGCGTCGGTGGTAATAAACATGTAATTTTCAAGACTTTGGGGATTTTCTTGTTTGATATTGGGAGAGTAGGCTGAAACGATCTCTCAGCCCGCGAACTCCCAAAGATTTGGCATAAACGACAGGAAAACGACGCTTGATAGTCGTCAAAGTGGCGGACCGAGGGGAGTTAAGGTGGAATCTTGAAGAAATCGTCAGGCCGTGTAGAAGTAACGGTCAGCGTTGCGGATCTCCCACATCTTTTCAGGTCCCGGTCCTCCAGAAAGTACTTTCACCAGGACCGTAAGTAGATGGGGCATAAAGAACTAGGAGGCCTGGTTAATGCAATACACATGCAATGGGCTTCAAATATGATGGCGCTCCCAGCGACACTAGCGTTAGTCTATGCAAGGTCAAATTAAAAGTTATTTGGTGTGCTCGCGCACCCTCGCAATGTCGTTTTTTATGCGGACGGACGATGGAAGAAAAAACAAAGGGTTCCCTAAGGAGTTGGCCTATATTATTGAACTCGAGGGTCATGTTAGCCCGACGAGGCTGAAAATGCTGATGAGTCGCCCCTTTTCCGGCCACGAGGCCTAGCGTAATGCCCGCCTGGCGGCCGCCCCAGCTCCCCCTTGGCTGAGGAGGACGGTGCCTTTTTGGGAGACCGCAGCCTTGGCGCGGCCAGCGGTGAGCAACCCCGGCCCTTATTTGTTAGCCACCAACACTGCCGTGACCGCCCTTTCTATACATATATTGCTAGTCTACCATGAGTACGGAGGTCTTTTCATTATCCCTCCAGTGCAGAAAACTCTAGCAGCCATGTTATTCCGGTCTCTCTATGAGGCCAATTCGCAGACTGCCAGTTGTTAGTGGCCACTTGATCAAGCATGCCTCACTCCTCACCTGGATAGATCTTGCCATGGGGCTAGCCAGTGTTGGGAGGACTTCAAAGAGCTGTGGAAGGGGATGAATTTGGACTCGCTGGCCCTAGCCAGATTACACATGAAAACGCATGCTGTGTTTGCCCTTTGCAGAGCCTTACCTTGAATGGGTATCTCCGGCGCTCTGGCTGTGGACATTTGCAGTTAATGGTTGTTGATCATTGCGCCTCAATAACGAATTCATATCGGCAGCGCTGCATCTCTTCCATCATCTACAAGAAACTTTTCCGTGCTTCGGTGAATGAGTGTGTCAAATGCATGATGTCGGATGCTCTCAGGATCTATCTGTCACCTTCTTTCTCGACCGTCTAGTGGTGACGACGGGCGAGAAACCGGGGAGCGTCCGCAACCCCATAGTTTTCGTTGCGCGTCGCGCAGCAGCCTCCCTGGGATAGGTTCTCGTCATTTTCGTGACGCTCATTGCAGGTTTTGTTATGGCCAGCGACTTCACTGGAGCCCTCGTCGTCATCATCCTTGTCAAAGCTCTCATTACCTTCGTCGTCGCTGCTTTCGAAATCCAGTTCATCAACCCACAATTGATCCCTATCTTCAGCGCTTTCCCGACTCTCGTTTGTCTCTTCATTGGGCTAGGCTCCTGGAACAGGATAGATCCGTTGAACAGGATTGTACTTGACCACAATGCCAAGATCGCGAGGATTGTTTGCCTCAGTTGGGCGAGCGTTTTCCCAACACGTCAAACCAACGTACCATTTCTGGTCGAGGAAATGCTCGGGGAACGCCTCTGTGTGCTGTGGAAGTACGTAGCACTCAATTAATCTCGTTGCACCAAGCTTGCACCGTGTGGTGAAGTACTGGCGAATATCCACTCTTCCCCTTCCCAACGTTTCCAACCAAAGTTCCAAGCTGCTCGTCAAGATTTTCAGTTGCCAGCTGAGGCTGCTAGATGCGGCACTTGAATACATAATATTGAATACTAAACTCGGCGGCGTACATGATTGGCGTCACCGTGCTCGGAGAGTTTGCAATTTCGTTCGCCCCTACTTGTACCAATTGATCCAGCTTTGTAGGACAATTTGTAAATAATCGTCTTCGACATATGGTGGACGAGAAAGTGGACGGTGTAAGACGGTAGATTGATAGCTGTCGTGGATTTTCACCAATCTTGACAAATCGCTGGCATTTGAGAAAACGGTGTAGATTCTGCGAATATTCGAATTCTTTACGCGACACTGCGTCATGGCCATAGACATGTAGAAAAGGTCTAACTCCAGGCCCATGAGATTGATTCTCTCAGATGCAGTCACCCAGAGGAAATCTTCCGGCGTACTCTGGGACAGATGACCAACTGTCATATTAGTGACTTCATTAATGCAATCCGGATCGTGGCCTGAATATGGTGACCATCCAAAATCGATGCAGCTTCCGCCGTGCTCGATGAGAACACGGACAGTATCCAGATTGAACATGGGTAGTAGATCTTTCCAACATATTCCACTCAGCCGGGCAAATGCCCAGTAGGGGACCCATGGGTCTGCATGCGCCATGAGAGCCGTGACCGAAGCCTCTGGAAGGAGAGGTCCCGCCAGAGCAAAATGTAGAGCAGTTCTAAAGGGATGATGAGTCAAGTCAAGTGGGACAAGGTATTTGCCATACAATGGAACAGTAGCTCGTCGTTGGTAATTCTGCGGCGCCAGCATCAAGAAGAACACGACATGTATCGGCTTGCTGGTAGTAGGCTGCAACCTGCAACATAATGGTGATCTGTGGATTCGGCCAACAGTAACTGGATCTCATAACTTCGGTTCGCGGTGCAAATGAACTCTGAGGGTATTTTCAAAATACCTTACCATCAATGGGGTCACTCCATCATATGTGACGTCCGACGGTAGAGACTTTCTATCGGCAATGAGCCTTCGTACACCCATTGCGTCGCCAGTAGCGCAAAGGTGAATATCTCTGCATCAGGTCGAACAAGACGATCGACCTGTAGCGTCATCTGGATCCCTTTGGTACTATGATGGGCCATGAGAGCCACCATGCTGTTGAAAATCCATGAGCCAAATGAAATAGTCATCTCAAGGTCGTCCCCAGGGGCACTGTTGTCGGCTTCAGGTTGTTGGGGAGAGTGCTTGCTCCTGACAAAAACGTTTGCTATTCCCAGATTGTACGTAGAAATCCTGTAACTTGATTTCGCAGTTTCTCGGGTTCGTGACAGTCGATTTGAGACTGGCCGATTTTGTGACGACGGCAGCAATTTCTGAAGGCCCTTCCCCTGCGTGCTGTTTGAGGATCATCCCACTCCCCGGCACACAATGATTCGAACTTCGATCCGTCAAAATGGCAAGGGCGAGTGTCGACTTGGCTCTCTCGCGAGAAGTCTGCAATCTTGCGAGTCGCTTCCGCTTGGAGGCTGCCTCGACCTTAGCCCAGTTTATCCATCGCCTTGAATTTGAACTTTTGCATCGTGGTCTCGAGTTCACAAGCGATGTTGCGGAGGATCTCGAGGACTTTGAAACAATAGCCCAGAGCTTGCTTCTGCACCAGCGTCGGTGCCAAACAGGCTTCAAAGTCCGCTCCAGGAAGACTATGATAGCTGGTGAGAACGTTGTCTAAGAGATCGACTTCATCAAGAATCTCACGGATTTCTATGGGAGCGTCGCGAATGTTCGCATGTAGATTGTGGAGCTTCTGGATGCACTCAAGTAATTGCACGGCAAGGCTAGCAAGGCCTGCACCACCAGCAACCACGCCCAGGACAGCTTCAGCCGTATATCTCTGGAAATGAGGACAGAGCGATGGAATCAGCGAAGGTTCTTGTAGATTTGTTCTGGAATGAGCGTAAGGGACAGAATTAAGGGAGATCAGTATTTAGAAGGAATGTCAAGAGCGGAGTGAAGGGCAGAGGCAGAACTATGATGGGGGGGAAAGAAGTCCGCAAGACGATGGTTGTCGAGGCAGTGTTGGGCTGAAGGAGGCTGAGGTACTGTAGCGTTGTGTTGAAAAAAGCGGCTGGGTTTTTATCAGGCAATTGTGATAGCAACGTCGCTGTAAAGCTCGAACGGAGCATAGTGTTCAGCACCTCACTCGGATGGGAGTTTAAGGACAGTCTGATATTTCCACGATAGAGGAAATGATTCTGTCACCCAGAGTAATATGCTCATTTCCCTTTCCTATAAATACGTCTGCCAGTCGTGTATGCTATCATTTTACCATCATAGAAATAACACAGGGAAGAGAGTGAAGAGAAAAGAAAACTGCGAAAAGGCAGTAGTACGGAATAGCATTATGGAGGACTTTTTTCTATACAATTCACGCTGTGCTGGACTGTCCAGACCTGCACCGCCATATCTGTATGTGGCCCTGTATGTGCGCGTGCGGGCTCCGCAAAACTGTCGATTTTGGATCTTTGACCTTGACTATACTAAAATGCCATCAGTCAAAGCACCCTCAATGTTGCTCTTGAGTCTTTACCTTAAGAGGTGCAAAGCCTAAAATCCTAGGCAGGGAGCACAAACAAATACTGTGTATATATTTTCAGACTACCGGTACTGATAGATTGAGTAGGGTTCTCCATTTGCCTTGGAGTGGCAGATATCGCTTCGTGCAGCTCTTCGTCTCGCCGACGCTTTGACGGACAGCTGCTGGTAATGCAACTAGAGCCTGAGATCGTAAGCGTCAAAGTTCCTCGTCAAGGTAATTCTCTTACGGTTCCACAACGTGCAGTTGAAACCTCTGGGGCTCTACCATTCCGACCTGATCAGGAGTGATGCCTTGCTGTAAGCAGTAGTCAACGGCGCTTGTGTAGTCCTGGCCCATTTCTCGTTGAATCTTTCTGTTGATTGCTCGCCTATCAAAAACCTTTGTTCTTTCAGGGGTGCTCGGTTTCAAGGTCATCGTCAATCTCAATTCCCTTTCTGGGAGGTAAAGTAAGATCGGAGACTGGGAACCTGAGAACAATTTCAATCAGAAGCACACCTAGTCTCCACACATGCATATTCTTGATCTCTTCTTCACACCACCATCGTTTGTTCCCAATGTCACCTGAAGCAGTATCGACATGGTCGACTCTCCCAACCCTTGCTCGAAACGTTGTTTTCAAATCGGCAACCTCTGTGCGGTAAACGCAGCAGCTACACAGGTTAGAAAACCAATTTGTTTTCAAGGAAAACAGAACCCATTCGGCGAGCTGATACGCAAGCCTCCACCTTTCTTCTGACTTAAACGGTCCATGTAGTTCTTTCTCACAGTCCATCTTGTACATGGCCATGAACGTCCTCAGACACATGATATTTACTTCCTCGTGCGGTAATGTCAAGATCTGCCTATCCACAAGGCCTATCCTGAGTCTTCAGCACCATTTCCACGCCTCTTCGGGCCTGTGACTCGAAGATCTAACGTGCACGGATATTTAGCACTACATTCACAGAGAACTCACGAGCGTATTGGGACCCTCACCCTTTACAGGTCCAATTCTCAACGCCTCTGAATCGACGCTAGGTCATCTGGATCGTTCCTCTGGGTCAACCCAGTACTTCGAGAAATTATCAAGCAAGTTTACCTCCATGGCAGTTTCCATCACATCAAATACAGAGTACGCCCATACCTCAAGACTTGTGGGATTTCTACGAACGTTCACTTGGAAGAATCGATTCCATATACGTGAACGACGCAGCAAGGATATTCCAGATCTTGCATCATGCTCGCGATGGGATAAGCTTCTGACAGCTTCGTATTGCATTGGATGGGCGCTCAGGCGCCAGTGTCGATACTGACATTTTGAGTTTGACGGCTGGCTATAGCGAACAAGAAGGAAGGCTCCTGCTTCAGTTGATTTTCCGTTGTGGTGGCTTGGTTGAGGTCCAAGGGCGTGTTTGTTGCCTGCGTTTGATATGTTATTGCTGACCCCATCCCAGGGACAGGGTCTGCTTCACTAACCAGACGGTCAAAAAAATACTTCAGTTCTCGTGATAACTTCTTGTCGACTCACCAAAGAATTAGCCTATCAGCATTTGACCCAGATATTGCTCTTCTGCAGTTGACCATAGTTCTCCTGCACCTCTGGCTTGACGACAGCTTTCAATGGCAGCTGGATACCAATGACCTTATAGAGCGTGCGATTGAACATGCGTCTCGGATCGAAGAGAAGTCAGGCAAGGCTCATGTGCCGCTCTTTGACAAGTTGGAGTCTTTTTGTGCACTGTCTCATTGAAGTAGAAAGTCCACATAGCTCCGAGGGAGTTTCAACAGCATCGAAGAACAAGATGTTTTGGTCAACGCAGCTTCATCCGAAGCCTGACAAACTGTACCCTTTGTGTGCAGAATCTTCCCTGACGTTTGTGACAATAAAGTGTCTTGTCCGCTATGTCGAGTCGAAACTGGTTTCTCCTGATTTCGAGAGTGAGCCCGAGTGTCCACTGTTGATCTACGCAACAATCGGCAGATGGCGGCATCGGATTCAACCACTGCTGGCAATGGTCAAATCACATTTGTCTGGTGGTCAAAATCCCATTGCCCCGTTTGAAGGGTCGACAATTTGGAAGCTTGTGTTACATCACCTAACCTTCGAAAATAACCTAGCAAAGACTGACGACAACATTCTCAAGATTGGTTTGAGATCTGCTCATTCTTGATGCATTGGCGCAGATGCCGATGCACTCTCACATCACGAGTCTGAAGACATCGCGGAGCGTCTGAAAGTCGCGAAAATTTATCCCGGTGCAGCCATCTAGGGATATTGCATGAAAGGATCGCATTCGTGGTCACGGCTGTGCAAGGCTAGTTTTATATAGAGAACGGCAGTGAGATCGTGGTGTCGGGGACCCTCCTGCATCCAGAACTGGGAGAAATTTTGGAGCCAGGCTCTATTCTGCAAAAGGTCCCTCTCAAAATTCGGCATACACGCCAACCTGGGGAAGCTGTGTAAAGGTCATAATTGGCGGCGACTATGGATCATTCAGGAGGTGTTGATCTGGCTTGTCGGTGAGACAACATATACCCTTTTGTCCACCGACATGGACATGGACATGACGTGTGACGATGACCATTCAGAGCACCAATAGAGCAGTGAGCACAAAAGTTGTAAGGAATATCTTCGCATTTCGAGCAGTTGTCACTCTGCTTGTGCTACCAGCCATAGGACCGAGTGAGCTGAGGAGGCGGGAAAGGTACTCGAGTACCTGACGAGGCTGAAAACTGCTCGTAACTGACTCCCCTTCAGGCTTAGCGTGACGCCGCCCTGTGCTCGCCCAGATCGCGCGAGTCAGTCGGAGCGGGCCGGGCTGGGCGATTCACAAGTTGTTGCACACAGAATAGTAGTGGTTCTATCTGCTTAATTGTGTCCTGCCCCCCTGGCTATTCAGAGAGACTCTATCTGTTTATATACACTTTGGCCTGTGATCTGAAGGCCATTCCTGAAACCTCTTATTCCGTCGCTATCCTATCACAGATCGGCGAGAACAACGGTGTTGAGGTAGGTGGCGCACTTGCTGAAACGCCTAGCCTCTCAGGTGGTTTGCCACACAGTAGCTATCTCGAGACCCTGTCAACACCAGTCATAACCGGGGCCGGGGATGAAGGGCCGCGCTATAGGGATGTCATCGATGGCTCGGACCCTGCCCGTGGGGGGATGGACATGATTCTTGCTTCGTCCTCATCCCTACGTCTTTGGCCGCCATGGACCCTTCCCGCTGCCTTCCCGCATCCTTGCAAGATCAGCCCTCATCGCCTGGGCATCGCTATCCTGCCTTCTCCTCGGCCATGCCGTACAAATACCTACTCAGGGCTCCGCCGCACGACTGGATTGGCTCTGCTCCCACTGCCACGCTCACTGCCATGCCCCAGGGTGTCGGGGCTGATGTCAAGGTCTAGGTGGCTAGGTATAAGGAGCGGCGACCAGTCTTTCCGCTTGTGCTAACATAGGATTAATGTAGGTGTAAGAAAACAAGCAATTGGTGAGCAAAGAGAATATAGTTAGCAACCGCGGATTTCGCGACGGTCTTATCAATCACGCTTGATAAAGCATAGCCAGCTCAGTCTCGAACCGACCACGCCTCATACTCTTTCAGAACGGTCTCTGACAGCAGCCCATCATCGCATTCTCTATCTGAATCTGTTAGACTTTCTGAAGACGGTACACGAGCAATGATGTTGTACGACGACCTCGGGTTGGCTGCTTGGCTGGTGCGTGGCAACGGCAGAGAAGCGGCAGCTTCGCCAGCAGCTTCACGACGTCTTGCCAGCTCTTGCCTTCGCTTTTGCTGTCTTGACGCTGCACGGATTCGTCAGTCTCCGGCATCGAGGGGAAAGCATAACGCAAGAGAAATTCTTACCGTTTCTCTCGTTCTCCACGATAAATCTGCGTGGGAAGCCGCTGATGGGGTAGTCGCATGTGTAGACCTTGTTCGGCGTTGAGCTAGGTTGTCTGAGCCGAAGAAGGATGTAGACCGGATCTTCGCGATCCTGGATCTCAATTTCCGCATTGAGGGTTCCCTCGAAGACTTTGCGAGTGTACATGTCGTCCAGAAACTTTTTGTCGAGATCAAGGAGCTGCGTCACTTTTTAGCTCGGCGGCCTTGCGAAAGAGATGTGCATCAAGTTTTCAAGGGAAGTGGTACGTACTGTAAATTCTTCCAGGGACGTCAGACTCTTTTTCACCACAAAAGAGGGAACAAAGTCCCCAATGATGTGATTTTGGAGAAATTCAGCTAGGGTTTTTATGCTCTGGTCCTGGTGGACGAGTTTGCATTGGATATGACCTTTTTTGGACTCATTAGCTACCTCCTTCTAAGTCGCTTGAACTCACCTGTGCAGACAAAGACCCGGTTTTGTCTATTGCCATGGAAGTGAGACTCGTCCTTTTTGAAATAGAAGGTGCTGGCAACAAGCGCGTTCGCAATTTCAGTGATATCCCTAGCCAGTGGAGGTTGTCTGAGCAGCTTATACACTTTGCGTTGAAGCCTATTCACATCCGACTTTGCATCTAATGGCGGGGGCTTTTCTCCGAGGTCAGGGTTGATGCGGACATAACGGGACGCAAATTCCGTTGCCCACTGTTCACCGACCGTGTCGCGGTAGAATTCATGCCAGGACCATTCAGTGTCAAGGATATTGTCGATTTTGTCAACCTGGATGACCGAGATCAGAAGATCTAGCGAATCAGGATGGACCAGTGACACTTACTAGGACGCTGAAGTAATTTTTGATGCCTTTCCAGGCTCGATACTTTTTTGGAGGGTCCCGAGATCCTTCTTTTTGCTGCATTCTTCTCAATTGGTCCTCTCTGGAGTGACCAGAAAGTCTGTTTAGTTTCTGGCCCATCTCTACTGCATGTTGGCCCGTGCCGAGTGAGAGGAATATATCCGGATGGCGCGACTCGACATCTGGCCACAGCAACCTCCGCTCCCTTTTCGCAACAATCGCTGGATTGTTGTGATTGATAGCCCCATCAAGGTAAGTCCTTCCTCGCCTCACAAAAGGTTTGAAGTATGACGGAGCAGCCGAGGTTGCAGCGGCAGCTTCCCAGACTCGAAAGGCTTCATTCGGTGCGCTCGCGGTTTCCAAAGTGTATCCAGGATCAGAAGTTTCCTGTCGGTTGTAGTTGGCCATGATTAATGATCGGTTGCCAGTACCTGAAGTAGACACCACAGCTACCTTCGTGGCATATCTCGCGGCGTGACCTTTTCCCCCGAACAGAAGATGGTTACCAAAGGACTCTTGCAGAACTTGATGCAGGGGTGTAGTTTTGTATTTGCTCCCATGGTTTAAGGTCGCCAGTTTCTCGAAGATTGTATCTGCGAATTCCCTCTCTGTGAATGCTGTTTTGCAAAGAGCCGTGAATTTATCTGTGCATTTGGACACAGGCCACTGGGCTGCAACCAGGCCGAGAGCGATGATGCCACCGGTGCTAACGGTGTCAGGATTCGCAGAAAGGACTAGGGCTAGTCAACTCACCTTGTTCCCACAATCAGATCGAATAACTGTTGAATATGAATGCCGCGAGTTGAATGGTAGTTGTTGATGCAATTCTCGATCGCACGCAAGATCTCAAGCTCCACAGCACCACGAATTCCCCCGCTAGCAGCTGATGTTAGCTTCGTATGAGAGGTTGCGGAGACGCTCACCCGTCCAGACACAGAATTCTCAGGCCTGCGAATTCGGGCTTTTTGAGTATTTTCCAGTTCATAGACCTCTTTCCTCGATGTAAAGGGCAGCTGCCGACCAGAGTGATAAGGTCGTCTTGTTCCTCTCCGTGTTCTCGAATGCAAGAGCCGCAGAGGATATGCCCGCATTCGAGTGCATATTCAGGTGTCGCCATGAGACATCGAAAGCAGCTCACGCAGCTAATAAAATCCCGTGAAGATTTGATCTGGGATGAGAAAAACTCGGCGAGTTTTTCTTCGTGTAGTCGCGAGACTAGTTTTATGTCTGTCGAAATGGAGACTTCCTGGTTATCGGAAAGATTTGTCCGAGCTTGTCCCTGGAATGGATACCTCGTGCTAAGCTCTTTTATAAAAGTGCTATTGAGCGCCTTCAGATTGTCTTCGATCTTCTTGATCCAGACCTTCTCATATAAAGAAGCCATAAGTGAAGACCTGTATGGTCCAATTTCTCTCTTACCCTTCTCATTCTGGTGTCCCTTGTCGTGAGCGGACTTGACGTTACAGCAGTGAGGTATTTTCTTGCTTGCGTATTCGCAAGACATAATGTCGTTGCAGAATCTATATAAGGCAGTCCTGCAGAATGGGGCGTAGTTTTTTGCGAAGTAATCAATCACAGGACCTGTAAAATCAGTAATGAGAATCTTCGCCGCATGAAGGACGGCACCGACTCACCCTGCAAGTTGTTCCGGACGTAGTCCAACAAAATGCACGATGCTATCAGCGAACACAAACCCCCGAGAAGCATTTTCGGTTGGAGACGCTCGTGACGGGTGCTCTCGTGGATGGTTCTTGCCAACGTCAAAATATGATCGCTAAAATCGTGGGCAATGAGTTTATTACGAGTGGACACCGTTCTGAAGTCAAACGGTGTTTCAATGTCGTTGGCAAAATGCTCGAAGCCCGCTTGTAGGTATTGCTGCAAGTCGTCGGCGTTGGCTAGCCGCCGCTTTATGCTTTTCTCGTAGTGTGCGGTTTGACAGACTCTGATGATTTCCTCTCGGAGTAGCAAGATTTGCTTGTTGATCAAGTTGTACGTTTCAGAGCTCTTCGCAGGGATGCGAATCACGCGTACGGATCGGTAGTAGCATTTGAGCAACTCACGGGCAGACAAGCTGCGGCAATCACTTTCGGAAGCAAAATTCTTCGCGAGCTCTCTGAGATCATGGCCAGAAGTTGTGATGCCTTGAACGTCTCGGAAAAAGCTCCTCGTCGCATCTTCAATTGTCCATCTCTCTTCTTTACCAGCCACCTCAACAGCGTTGAGGACAACTATGGCGCTGGGCAGAATGGGTTGATTCAACGACTTTTCAACGCTGCGCTTGGCAAAGTCGACGAGGTATTTGTAGGTGATGTGGAGTTGGCTTGCGTTTCATGAGTAAGGGATCCTCGTGAGTGAAGCATACTTACTTGGGATTTCTCTGGACAAAAACAAGAGCGTCGGAGAAAGTATAGAGAAACCTAGGGTAAAGATTGGTGACGGCATATTCTCGAGTCCCCTTAATTGGATCGTTGGCCTTTGTCCACTGAATTGGAACAGACCTCCCAGCAAGTCTCATTTTTAGTTTATTTTGCCCGCTTGCCTCTTTTGCTACTTTTCTGGAATGGGACGGATCTTCTGCAGCGAAAGGTATCTTCTCGCCGGCGTTCAAGCCCTCACAGTCAGCATAAAGGATAGGTATTGCGACCTCCAGATGCTCTGGGTCAGCGTACAGGTGTACGCCTTCGGACGTGGCTGTTCCTTCATTGGCTCGGGAGCCCGGGACAGGAGTATGAAAAGAATCTCGGCCGGGATCGGTGGACACCAAACCACCATGAGACACGAGCGCTTTCACGATTGTACTTTTGCCAGCATCTAACCAATGTCAGGGAACTCCAGATACCAGATCTTGATGTACTTACATGTGTCCCCAATGAAAGAGACTAGTTTTGGGTATCTGGCAGCGCCGCCGAGCGGCCGACTTTCCATCATCATTTGACCGTAACGGCCAAAGTCGCAGAACTCGGATTTTCTACCCCCCGAGGATTTGACAACTCCAAACCACTTTGAATCCTGGTCTTTGACATGCAAATTCCTAACCTCTTGAGGATCCATTGGCGGTTCCAGGATTGAGCGTATCATCAATATCGTGGCTCTGTCTTCTTTGGTATGAACGCGACCACCAAGGCTCGTGGTTTTTGCTTTGTGAGCAGCCTGTCGTGGCCAGCATCCGTCGCAGAATGAAATGCCGGTGCAGGCTGAACAAAGCCAGACTTTCACATCGGTTTGCTCACAGTCAGCGCAAGCATCGCCGTTCGCCATGGCGTCGATCAATCAAATGAAGGATTGAGTCGAGCGTCTCAGCTTGACGCCTAGGAGTTGCTGGTGCAAGAGCAGGGAGGTCGCTGCGAGTGTGCGACACGGTAAGATATATAAAAGTTTGCTCGGCAAACGGAGCAGAATGAAATTAAGTCAGGCTTCAGCCTCACCATGAACATGTGCTCAATGGATGTCATCTCTTTTTTCACAAATAGGATCCCGCGTTTTGACCAGGTGTGAGACAAGGCAGCTGCTACTACGGCCGAGTCTAGTAGTTCCCTGGCACCAGGTCACCTGCTCATCGCTCATGAAAAACCTTCCAAGAGCAGTGGTACAAATAGCAGACGTACTATCCGTACAGAGAGGGCATCAAGGTTTGAGCCTCATTGGCATGAGGTGCTCGCTTTGCCATCATTTGCAAGGATGATCCTAGGCCTTCGTACCCGTGTAGTTGAGGGACTGGCATGGCTTCAACCGGCCTGATGCAGATGCAGCTGAACACCAGAGATCTTCTCTCGATATTGAGCTGACAGGGCGGGCCGGCGGCGGAGCTTGTAGCTTTTATTTTGGCGTAAAGGGTCAGGTCGAAAAGTCCTTGCGTGGGATCAGTTGTTCATTTGACTCTCTATCTTTGTTTTTAAGGGGGGGGAGGGGCCCCTGGGGTTTCGGAGCAGATCCGGAACTACGGTCCGGTAGCCACTATTTGAGAGGGCTGAGCCCATAGCGGTGCATACTCGCATTGGTCGTATATCAGTAGAATTCGAGTCCTTGGGTTGGAGGAGCACACAGGCGAATAGGAGCAGAACGGAATATGAAGCAAGGAATATCAGCAAGCAATGTGACCCTAAAAGCGGCGTCGTCGGCGCCCAGCCTCGTGAGCTCTATTAGGCCGCCAAGACTGGACTCGTTGTCCCTCACGACGAGGCTGTAAACACGAAACGTTTACTGCATGATGAGTTTCCCTGCACACGCGGCTTACCCGGAACTATCTGAGAAGTGCAAACTAGAGCACCAAATTCACCAGCATAGATCTCTGAAAACTCAAGTCTGAAGTTAAAGTCGATTGAGAAACTTCCTCGTACCACAACCGCGGAATCAACCAGTTGCATGAACGTATCTAATTCTCGGATCACGGACTGCTCCCTGTAGGGCAATGGTCCTCCTCACATCTTCGACCGTCTCGGTCATCCTTTCTAGTGGAGTGGTCTGCATGTTTACATTCCTGCTATTTCTCTCGGGATACGTGCTACAACAGCAGTCTGTACGATCCATACAAGAAGCCATTCGGCGGCCGCCTGAACGAAAGCCTGTGCCAACTTTGCCACCTCAGTTTCAACATCAAGACAATGACACTGTTCCGACCGTGTTGGAACAGCCTCGAGATGGCTCGCAGCCCGTTGTGGTGGTCGAAGGTAACCGGAGACCGGGAAGCGACGGTGGAGTGTTGAACTCTGTGCAAGTGCCAGTAATTGTCCAGGACCAGAATCAAGCCCCCTTGGACTCCTCTTCAGAACTCTCAGACTTAGTTGTGGGAAATGGTGCGTCGCTCCAACGCATCGCGTACATGTTCGCCCTCCTTGAACCACATCATCTCTGCTCCGCTCTCCTCTTCGCGAAACAGCAGCGGTTATCATCTCGATTGTCCAAAGAACCGTCAATTATACTTTTGTATCCATCAACTTGGGAGTCCGAGTTCTCTCCGCTTCATACATCAACCTTGAGTTTCATGCGCGAAATCCAGGAACTCTACAACCTCGTTTACCACCCAGTGAGGATATACGACGCATGGGATGTTAGATCGCAACTTCTTGGGGAGCTGCAATGGGGCAGATGGGATTATGACCAAGCATTGTACTTGCGTTCGCCAGGGATGGTGCTTGACAGTCGGGCGCTGGACGCCGCATTGACGTCTCTCGATATAAGAAAGACATGGGCACCATTAAATCCATCCTCGGGAGATGATCCGGAGCTCCTCCTTATCACTCCCAGAGGTCTTCAGAGTCCGAGGAGGGAGACAAAGAAGTTGGTGTATTCTGTTGCCGCAAATAATCCCGATCTACGAGAACCGGGGCGAGAAGCCGCCTATATATTGCTTGATAACCAAGGATTGAGCGATGAGGAAGACAATGGATGGTATCGCGAGATCAAGAGGAGGTTCGACCAAGGAACGGGCACTGTTTGTGGAGGTAGCGGGCTGTTGGAAGACAGCTTGAAATTTGAGCTGAGAGGAATGCTGTAGATTGTTAGCACGAGCGGCCATTTGATCACGGGAGTAATGATTCATTAAGGAATAGAAACGCCAAGTGCCATCATTTAATATGAGACGTTTGATACCCTCACCCGTTCCAGCATCCAACGCCAACTCGTTGCTTTGTATGAGCATCGATGGCCACCGCTACTCTTGGCAATCATTCTTAACCAAGCGGATTCTCATCATAACCCAAACTTCGAAGAGCCACATGACGTGTTGCCATGCCACCGCAACAAGCAACATTGTCCCAAACTCCAACCTATGTAGACCCAAGGCTCCGTAAAAATTGAACTCTGTGGCTGCCCCGGCATCACATAAAGCGAGCCTGCTCTCGTACAGAGACCGCGCATTCTGTTTGCAGATTTCATGCACGGCAGCCTTCTTGGAGCCAGAATATCGCAGGTAAGGGAAAAGCAGGGCGCAAAATCCTATGGCGGAGAAAAGCTTGAGGGCGATGTGGATTGCTTTTGGCCTAAGAAATTGTCTGAATGAGTAGGATCCAGTTGACGGTGCCCCGTCGGACTGAGCAGCGGAAAGTTCTGCGACCTGTTGAGACATCAGCTCTGAGCAAGACGAGTTCGTCTCTTGTATACCATGGCAGGCTTCGCTACTACTTCAATTGGCTCAGCTTTGGAAGTTGGTTGTCGATGTTGTGGGCCATGCAACAGTTGGCAGTCCTCTGCCACATCGTCGCTGTTCATGACAGAGACGATGGTGCGTAGGAAATCGTCTTGAGCTGTCACAGCGATAAGAATGCGCATCGAGAGTCTGGTCTCTCGTTGATGCGAAGAGAGATAAGTGCACAGCGGTCTGCGAGGTGACAGGGCCGAGGTGCAGAGAAAAGTGAGGTCAGGTGAAGCACCTTCCCATGGGCCTGAGCATCTGGAGCTGGTGTTGGCGTTGCTTGCCTTCATTCTGCACATTTCGCCTTCACCTTCACCTTCACCTTCACCTTCACCTTCACCTTCACCTTCACCTTCACCTTCACCTTCACCTTCACCTTCACCTTCACCTTCACCTTC